>NC_142348.1:21237500-21837500 GCF_054954075.1 Amborella trichopoda | reverse complement strand
TATTTAATATCTCGGGGTATTTTAGTTCTTTCTTTTCGTTTTTGCCTAGAGTTTCATTGTACATTATTTCAAAAGTAACAACCTATAATGCAGGTGCATGATAGGATATTAATAAAGGCTATTAAATACTGCTGAAAATTCTTCTAAAGTTTAACCTCCACACTATCGTCATTAGTTGATTATAGTATTAAATATACATAGATTGTTGACCCAAGAATCACATAAAACCAACTTCCTAATGACTAGGCAATTTGTATCATCATCATCGTCCAAGCCTTATCCCAACTATTTGGGGTCGGTACACGAATCCTGTTCCGCTATTATACTTTATCAAGGGCAATACCCTCAGTCAAACCATAAGTCACCATATCTCTCACCACTACTCCCATCCATGTCCTTTTGGGCTTTCCCCTTGCCCTTTTAGAGTCTTTCACGTTAACCAAATCGCCCCTCCTAACTGGTGTTGTATTAGACCTATGCTGCACATGGCTAGCGCACCTAGGTCTACTTTCCTTCATATTATTGTCTATTGAAGCCACCCCAAAGTTCCGTCATATATATTCATTTTAAATTTTATCCTTTATTGTCTTGCCACTCATCCACCTCAACATCCTCACCTCAAATATATTCATCTTATGGATAAGTTGTTTCTTGACCGCTAACTGTTCTGTCCCATAAAGCATGGCTAGTCTTACAACCATCCTATGAAACTTCTCCTTTAGTTTTATCGGTATACAACAATCACATAAGATTCTAGATATACATCTCCACTTCACCCACCCAGCTCTAATTCTATGTGGGACATCTTCTTCAATCTATTCATTCTCTTGGATTATCGACCCAAGATACCGAAAATAATCTCTTTTAGGTATTTCTTCGTCATCAATATTACGTACTTCCTCTTTTCTACTCCTATATTACTAGCATTCTATATATTTTATCTTAGTCTGGCTAATTTTAAAACCTTCAGATTCTAGAGCATCCCTTCAAAGTTTTAGCTTTGCATTGATGCCGCCTCTAGTTTGATCAATCAAAACTATATCATCCGCGAACTACCATGCACTATGGTACCTCATCTTGTGGATGCGTAGTTAGCTCGTCCATAACCCAAATATACATATAAGCTTATCATGACCCCTGATATAGGGCTGTTGTCACGGAAAACTCACTTGCCTCTCTGTTAGTTGTCCTCACACTAGTTAGCACTCCTTCGTACATATCTCACACCACGTCACTATATCCTCTAGAGACTCCTTTCTTTTCCAACACCCATCAAATTAACTCTCTAGGTACCCTATCATATGCTTTATCTAAATCAATAATGGCCTTGTCGAGGTCTCTTTCCTGCTCTCTAAACTTCTCAATCAGTTTCTTAAGTAGGAAAACAAGCTCAATTGTTGACCTCCCTGGAATAAACTGAACTGATTTTCTAATACACTTATTTTATGTCTTAGTCGTTGCTCAATCACACTCTCCCATAGCTTCATAGTATGACTTATAAGTTTGATTCCTCAATAGGTCGCACAGTGTTGTATGTCTTTGTTGTTCTTGTCAATAGGTACCACAACACGTTTTCTCCATTCGTTTGACATTTTCTTTCTTATTAACAACTTGTTGAACAACTTGGTCAACCAGAATATGCCCTTTCTCTGCCATGTACTTCCAAACCTCTATCCAATACCATCTGGTCCTAAAGCCTTTCCTACCTTTATCTTTCTCAAAGTTTCTTTCACTTCAGTATCCTCATCATGTGAACCTCCTACATCATTTATGTCGAAGGTTTCTCCTAACATTGTGCTCCCTAATTGTTCGTTAATTTACAGTTTTTGAAAATAAATTGCCACTTTTCGTTGGCCTCGTTATCCTTCACGAACACCCTCCAATCCCCACTCTTAATGCATTTCATATGATATAGATCTTTACACTTCCTCAGTCCCTCTCTCATTTTTTCTAGTTTGGAGACATCTTTTCACATTCTCTTGTCCCTAGTTTATTTTATAAATCATCATGTCTTTAGGCTCACTTTCTATTAGCTTACTGTTTTTCTTAACATTTTTATATCCTTTTAAGTTTTGATCATTTCTATTACATTGCCAAGCTTTATAGTATGATCGCTTTTCGCTAATAGACTTTTGAATCTCATCGCTCCACTAAGTTTCCTTATTGGCCTTTCTTTTCCCTTAAAATTCTCCTAAAACTTCCTTCGCTAGTTTTTTAATGCAATTAGTCATCTCATTCCACATAACACTAACTTGGCGGTCATAATTCCATTTCCTTCTTTTACCAATTTAGTCCTAAATATGTTTATTTTCACCCTTTTTAAATTTCACCACCTAGCTCTTGGACACTTATTAATTTCCCTCGTTCTCTTTCATCTCTTTATGCAGACATCCATCACAATGAATAAGATAAGGAACGAGATCCTTAGGTTTATGTAAGTAAGAACCCATGTCAATGGGTTTCATGTTTTGATTAGTCGGAATCTAAGCTCCACTATACATAAAAATGAGGTTGTCAAGTAGAGCTAGTACGAGTTCCCTTGGTAAAGAAATCGAGGTTTAAGTATGTTATATAACGTGGTTCCTCTTGTTCTAATATCGATATTCCTAACTATGTTTGGCATATGTTTTAAGTCCTAAGTATAACTCTCAGGAATGGTAAACTATACCCTCAGGAATGGTAAACTATACCAACTCCAGGTGGGGAGGAGAGGTTAAAGCCATACCATGATAAAGAAGTATCATCGTCCTCTCTTGCTGCTCTTGCGAGGTTGTATCCAGAAGAGAATGAGAGGGACAAAATACGACATCACATCAGTGATTTTGTAAGTAATAAAGGACTCTTCTTACTCTCGGCATCCATTTCCAACAGAGGAACAATGTCAGCTATTTCGTGGTGGGATCCATATGGTGATGGGGTTCCTGAATTAAATTCAATAGTTGTCAACGTGTTGTCTCAGAATGTCAACTTGTCATGTGTCGAGAGGTGTTGGAGTACGTATAGTTACATTCACAGTGTTAAGCAGAGCATGTTAAATGCTCTAAGCTCCGAGCCATTGGTTTATGTTCACTACAAGGACAAGTTGTTAAGTAGATCGCGATAAAAAATCAGCTAGTGAATTATATGCACGAGCTGTTAAGGTGTTGTCTCAGAGTGACAACTCGTCATGTGCTGAGAGGTACTGGAGTACGTATAGTTATATTCACAGTTTTAAGCGGAACAAGTTAACTGCCCAACGCTCCGAGTCATTGGTTTATGTTCCCTACAAGGACAAGTTGTTAAGTAGGGTGCGATAAAAATCTGACTATGCGAAGAAACACAAAAAATGGGATTTTTATCCGGATGATGACCACCGCAAGGATGATGTCCGGGCATTAGAAGCATTAGGCGACTGCCTTGATGGTGATGATAAGACTCGTCAGAGTGCTCCATTACCAAGGCTTGGTCCTCCCACTACATCTTCAGGCCATGACACAAGTTTGGCATGCACCATTCCCTCAGAGCACCCAACAACCTAGAATCCTACCACTCAAGGGTCATTTTCTTCGAATGTATTCTCCTTTGCTTCCATTGTTTCTCAAAGGCTAGCTCTCCGAATGGGCAAGAGGACAAGATGCTTCTCTCTCTCTCACTCTCACACAAATGTAAAAGAAGCTTTTTAAAGCATATATTATCATCTCACAACTACGAGGATTCATCATTGCGATTAAGAATCTAAAACACTAAGACATCATAAATATAAAATTTTAATGAAATATATATTCTCACTATTAAGAGGGATGGCTTACAAAATAGGACATAATAAAACAATGGGTCACTCTAGACTATGCCCAGTTCAAACTAAGAATCTAAAATAATTGAACTTCTTGCTATGCGTAAAAGGGATTAGATTTTATCATCATTGAACTTATGATTCCCAAATAATGGGAACTTGGGATGATGGCAACCTCTAACCTAATATCATCCGTTAATGAAAGTAGATCCCACAAACATGGAACCCAAGATTTTAATGTATCAAAACCTTGGACCATGGTTGATGGAAGCGGGGATCCATTTCGAAATGGAACTGGATTCCACTGATGGATGGAACGTGGTTCCTGTTTTTTGGGAGCGAGATCCAAAAATCGAAAAACCGGGGTCCCTACAAGATCCCTTACAGGAACTGAGGGATTGAGGTTGATGGAAGCATGGGATCTATTTCGACATGGAACCAGATTCCACTAATGTATGGAACGTGGTCCCCTTTTCTTTGGAGCGAGATCCAAAAAACGAAAAATAGAGGTCTCAACAAGATCCCTTATAGGAACTGAGGGATCAAGGCTCTGGAGCGGGATCGTCACCCTACCCACAAGGTTCCCTTAACTATGAGCAGATGTTTGCTATTGCTAGGTCATAAGCCATAGCAAAATCCAAAATAGCATCACCTATCTCATTTCCTTCCTCAAAACGATCGGTCGGCCACCCCTCCCCCCATGTCACTCCGTGCTACGCACGCATGTGTGCTTGCCTGTGACCCCAAGGTGTGTGCGGATAAGGAGTTCATTGCGGTGCAAATGGCAAACCAACAAATTAATTTACGCGAGCACAACAAAGATGGCTTATCTTGAAATTGAAGAAGGGTTCGAACATGCCCTGGCCGTAGCCCTCTTAGATCCCGACTTTTGACGCTGTGAAAAGCCTTCCGACGCTCATCAGCCGAAAGGGTTCGAGGGTGCCTAGTCTCAGAGATATGTCCCAAAGATGGGGAGCCGGCCCTACGCCTTTGCTACCCGCAAGCTTGGAGCGTGGTTTGAATCTTGAACCTCTACACTTTTTGTTGCACTCAATAGGGGTTGCACACTCACAGGTTGCAATGGACCTAGGCGTGAGGTATAGGTCTAAATAGGTTGGCTAGGAATAGGTTTGATTTGAAATTAATTGTGTTGTGCGAACTAGAATGGGCTCAAGTGGGTTCGAGTTGGCAAAGCGCTATGGGGTTGGATGAGTTGGGTTAGGTCGTTTGAGGAGGCTCAAGAAGGTGCAAGTGATGGGAGTGTTTGGGTAGGTCCGAATGAGTTGAGAGGGTAGAATTAGGTGTGAGCAAGAAGGGCTTGGGGAGGGTTGGATGAGTTGAGTATGCTAGATTAAATGAGGGCAAGAGGGGAGGAAGGGCCAACTGAACCCAGTGGAATTTCATTAGCACCTCCCCTATACAAAGGGTATTGACGGCAAAGAACGGTGCTCGGTGGATTTAACCGAGGCACCTTGGAGGAATCTGCTAGTCAGGGTCTGAGGGATCCAAGCCTGCCCAAGTGCTGCCTTGGAAGAGCCCCCTTAGTGGGCTAAGTTGGCTAATAGAGGGCTAGTGAGGGGGTCAAGTAAGCTTGGATAAAATTGGATTAAGAGGAGGGCGCTAGCTCGGAATCGGCAAAAATCCAATAACACCTCCACTATAGGGTGGGATAACGATGGAAAATAAGGTGCTCGAAGCTAGCCGGACACCAGAAGGAATCTGTCGGTCGAGGCCTGACGAGAGCAAGCCCACTGAGTGCCGCCCTGGAAGAGCCTCCTTCCTAACATAAGCTAGGTAGGGGCTTAAGTGGGTTAGATCAAGTGGGCTCGAATGGATTTGGGTAGGCTAGAATCGAGTGGAACTAGGCGGGTTTGGGGGTTCACGTGACAAGGTTGGTTTGGTTAGGGTAAAGGTTAAGGGAATGGTTGGGTTAGGATTACAATTTTGGTAACCATGGTTAAGTGTAGAGATTGGTTAAGCTTGGGTTAAGGTTACTAGGGTGAGGTTAATGGTTGATCAGGGTTTGGATAGGGGAAAGATCTTTTGCAAAAACGTTTTCTTTCTCCTCTCAAGCATGCAAAAATAATCAACTCCCAAATTGCATTAAAATGAACTCCAAACTTCCAACCCCTTGCAAATGAGGGGTTCAACCCCTTTTATAGACATTATACAAACATAGTTGGATAATTAAAAGATGGGGGAAAAAAGGGGTGAAAATAAAAAGCGATTTTCGGTCAAATGAAAAATTGACCAAATTTGGGGTTGAGAAAGTTCCAAATTCCCCATCTAGCCCATTCCAAGGGTCCTCATTCCATACCTATGGTATGGGGCCTTCAATCTTGATGTTCCAACACCGAAATGAGAGATACTTTGTCGTAGAAATGTAGACAGGGCTTCTACGATTGATTTGCAACAAATTTGACTAAAAAACTCAAAGATTTCAGTGTTTATGCTTTCTTGGATCATGTGCCCTTTTCCATTTACATACTCTTCATTTTTCAGTGGATTTTGACTGGATCTTTGGTGATGCATGGCCGGAAAATGGTAGAGCACATTCCCTTGAATATTAAGGGTTATAAATATTTCCAAAATACCCCATAACAAGAGGGAATCCCATCTTTGATTCTTTAAAAATCTGAAATTCAAAATACTGGATGTGAATCAGCCGCAAAATGGCCCTCGATCTGGGCCCCGATTGTGACTATTGAATGTCTTCCAGTCATGATCGGAACACACTTATTTTGGGCCCAAGATGATGATCGAACATCAAGTTATGGCTGGAGAAGCGAGGAGAGGTAGTGCAAAATGGTTTTTGCATGAGCATGAAAACTACCAAACTTTTCTCAAGGATTTCTTAGGATCCAGCCGACGATCATGTGCTAGGCTTATACCAAAGAACATGCTCGCCGAAAAGCACGACATATCCGAATTTCAACTTGATCCGTTTTGCGGAGCGTGAGATTGAGGGAGAGTTGCAGGATTAGTCTGTTTTTAGTAAGGCCTATGAGCTTCAAAATCCTGAATAGTATGAAAACCCTATTTTTGGAAAGTAGGGCCTAGAAAGGTCCGTTTGGCACAAAACTAGGGGTTTAGGGGTTTTCCATCCTTCTGAATTCATTCGTGAGGGTCTTGAGACCATCTGAGATCAAATTTTAGGACATTGTGTGACCCCTTCTGACTTCACGCAAAGAGAGACTGTTATGTAAGATTTTTGTATTTAGATGATAATGCGCCATTGACAAGTTGTATGACAGATCTTTTTCATCCTGATTTGTTCTTTGAGCTGTTAACAAAAATTCACCACACACCCTAATAAAAATGATTCTTTTTTTAATATTTTAGTAGTGGAAATGGAGGGTGATAAAAACAAGGGTGCAGTTTGTATAGAGCTGAGGCTCTAAACAACAAAAGTAAAGCCCACCTTCAAATAGTGTCGAGAAATGTGGTTTTAATACTGAAAATCTTTGTGATAGCCTTAAAATATATTTTCAACTTTAATTATAAAATTTAAAACTTCAAAAATAGTGAGATCGAGTAGATCTATGAAAACTTGAAAATCTTGAAAATTGACGGCCCAAAAATGCATTACAAGATGTACTATTTCCAAAACTTGAAATCCATTTTTTTCTCATGTTCATGCAACTTAGTGTAAAGATGATCAATTTGAGGATATTTGGGCATTAAAACAACCTCTTCTAGTGAAATTTTTGAGGTAGGCTCTAATTTGATTGTTTAGAACCTCGGCTCTATATAAACTGTTTCCCAAAAACAACTACTTATGCAAGAATCACTCTAGAAAATTACTCGTGGTCCATTACAAACATTGCACACCTACCTACATTAGTCTGCCCACGTACACGCACGTCCTCATTTTTTGCACCAATCAGTTGGATTAGAGGACTCCCACATTGATGATTACATTTAAGAATTTTGCGATAAATTGCTTCCGAAAAAGAAATGCCACGATAGCCAAGCTTTCCTTTGCAAAAACAAGGAAAAAAAAAAGCATTGCCATGTATGGTTTCTAATACTTCTCATCTATCAAATATTGATAGGGGCTCAATGACACATGCATGAGAGAGACCACACATTTACAGCCATACATGTTATTCCATCACCCATAAGACAACCTCATGAGTGGCTCAATTTGGTTGACCAACGCAAAGCGATAGAAGGCCTTCAAGGGCGGACAGGACCCAATGAACTAGCCCCAAGGAAGTGAAGTGTATTGATCGCGACCTAATTCCTCAATAGAACTGAAATGCAACTAACTTTACTATTCCTTCAAACTTTTTCTTTCTCTCTCCTTGCCCTCGCTTTTGCCTTTCTTTGAAAGTAGACACAAGTCACAATCCACAAGCTGTGTAGAGTTGTGACCTATAAGAAATGTAGAAAAACATGGCATCCATTTTTCTTAGGCCATAAAATATTGGAGACCCACACTCCACTATATATGAATCGAAAAATGAGCCCGTAAAACTTGCTCCCATGCAGAGGATACTCGATTTCAAGATCGTGGAATCGCGGTTCCGCTAATTCATGGAACCATGAGTTTTGACATGGGGATCTAAACCCCACTAACATGGCGATTGAGTTCCCAGTTTCCCGATCCCATTTATGAAGGAATCGCCCAGAATCGAGATCTCATATCTCAGAGCTTGGGTTCGAGCTTCTGGAGCAGAAGTGACCCCCATCTTAGAAGATCTTGGTAACTATGGTAAGAAGAATTTTGAGATACCTGAAGGGAGCCCTAAGCCGAGGACTCATCTACAAGAAGAATGGCCACTTCGACATTGAGAGTTACTTTGATGCCGCTTGGGTAGGATCACCTTCACAGAGAAGATCTACCATGGGCTATTGCACCTTTGTTGGACGGAACTTGGCGACCGGGGAAAGCAAGAAATAGAATGTGGTGGCCCGATCTAGTGTAGAGGCTGATATAGAACTATGGCTCATACTACATGCGAGTTATGTGGCTCAAAACCTTGATGCAGAAAATGGGTTTTCAATTGTTGAACCAATGAAGATGTTCTGTGACAATCAGGCAGCCATTCATATCGTGGGCAATCCAGTTTTTCATGAAAGAACAAAACATATTAAAGTGGATTGTCACTTCATTCTTGAGAAAGTGACCAGTAAGCAAATGACAACCCCATATGTGAAGTCATCAAATCAATTGGCTAATAAATTCACCAAGGCGCTTAGTCATAACTAGACTCAACAAATTTTTTCCAAGCTGGGCATGGGTGACATATTTGCTCCACCTTGAGAGGGAGTGCTAAACAATAACTTGTTTTGTGTATTGGGGCATTTCTCATTTTTATATACTTTAGGATACTTATTTTCATAAAGG
Organism: Amborella trichopoda; assembly: GCF_054954075.1. Taxonomy (NCBI): domain Eukaryota; kingdom Viridiplantae; phylum Streptophyta; class Magnoliopsida; order Amborellales; family Amborellaceae; genus Amborella; species Amborella trichopoda. The sequence goes on along the minus strand of NC_142348.1, from coordinate 21,828,375 downwards.
GTATTCTTGTCCTTTGTAAACCCTAAAAGAACATTATAACCAAGATATTAGTGGGGTATGGGGTGACTAAATCTCATGTCATTGTCCTCTCCTCTCTTTCATCTTTTCTTTCTTCTGGTTCTTTTCCTCTTCTTTCTCCTTTTTTTCTCTAGTTTTGTCACTTTTTATTATTCACAATACTTTTCACAGCACTGTTCAGGACACTATTCATGAGTACAATTGACAGTTATAAAAGTGGGATCTAAGGATATCTCTTCAGCCCCAAACTCATTAGTTCTGCCATCAAAGTTGTCAGTATGTTGTGATCTAAGGATGGAGCAAGGGGCATATCATTCATCATTGCAAGGCCGCCTGGCGATGTCATCACAAGAGTGGAGTGTCGTCAACAAGTTAGGGCACTCTAACATGCGATTTGGTGACAACAATAAAGGGTAGGTTCACTTCCCACCAAGGTGGCACCCCTTGCTGAACTCTCCCTTGAGGGGGGAAGTAGGAATTTGAAAGAGGCGAGGTAGCATTGAGGTTGGCTCAGGTGCTCTAGGAGGTTGGTGGATTTGATTTGGGGCCTCAATATGAGACGAGCTTCCCAAGACTACCAAGCAAGTGGAGGTCAGTGTGAGTAACACCACCAAAATGGTTGGGCTCTGAGTTCAAAATAAGGGCTCTGGGCTAGAATGTGGTGGGAGCATAGTTACAGGAACCATGGGGGGTAAGGCCTCAATCCCACCTTTGGAACTCGATCCCGCGGTTCCTCTAAAGGATCTTAAGGGGAGATGGGTTTAAAGAACTAGGAATCTCGTGCCCTATAAAATGGGATCTTGATCTATATGCTTGTAAGATCCCTCCAAAGAGAGGAGATATATTATTAATTTAACTATTGGTCCTCTCCTTGGTATTATAAATTTATTTCTTTAAGCGTATGTTAAACTTTGGTGCATATCACATCGTGGTATACTAGAACTATTGTATTCGAAAACTACAGTTTAATATCATAATAAACCAATTTATAGTATTTTGAATTATGATATTATATGTACAATGGAGCACTAATTAGTGTGCAGACAACTAGTGGAGAGATAAGGAGTATTCAACAACAATAGGCCCACATTAAGGGTCAGCGTTGAGCACATACCTCTTTGTTTTAGTTATAGAGGACATAAATAGGAACTTATAAGATGAGGTACCATGGTGTATGTTGTTCGCGAATGAAATATTTTTGATCGATGCGACTGAAAGCTGCGTTTCAATGCAAAGTTAGAACTTTGGAGGGATGCTCTAGAATATAAAAGTTTTAAAATTAGCTAGACTAAGAATATGTGGGATGCAAGTTTAGTAATAATAGGAGCAAAAACGAGGAAGTAGTTAAGATTGATGGCCAAGAATACCCAAAAGAGGGTATTTTCTATACCTTGGGTCGGTAATCTAGGAAAATAAAGAGATTGAGGAAGATGTCACACAGAATTAAAGCTGGGTGGGGGAAGTGGAGATGTACATCTAGAGTTTTATGCGATCATGGCATAACAATGAAGTTGAAGGGAAAGTTCTATACGATACTAGTGAGACCAGCTTTGCTCTATGGAAAAGAATCTTGGGTGGTCAAGAAATATATCCATAGGTTGTGTAGCTGATATGAGGATGTTGAGATGGATTATTGGCAAGACAAGAAAGGATATAGGAGATAAGATGAGGAAAAATAGACTTAAGTGGGCGAGCCATATGCAGCATAGACCCAAGACAACACCGTTAGGAGGTACGATTTGGTTCAAGTGAAAGGCTTTAAAAAGGCAAGGGGAAGGCCTAACAAGTCATGGATGGAAGTAGTGAGAAAAGATATAGGTACTTATGTTCTTACTAAGGACATAGCCCTTGATAAAGCAGAATGACCAAAAAGGATTCATGTAGCCAACCCTAAATAGTTGGGGGTAAGGCTCTGATGATGATGATTAAATTGTACTATTATAGTAAATAGAAGTACTTTAATTATGGCACTGATATAAGCTAAGGTTTATGATAATCGATCGAGCGAGGGATCTCACTCTTAGATATTCTAGGATCTAGCCTCTTAACTTGTTGAATATACAGACGTCGATCCTTACCCCAATGAGCTTCCACCCTATGCAATTTGGTATTCCCTAAATCATCATGCTCCTAAACCCGCTCTCGCTTCTAACAACTATGGTTGGGAGTATGGATGAGATGGAAGCCAAGGCTCGTGGTGGGTCAATAGTCTGGACCCACAAGCGGCTAATGAGGAATCTCTGGTATGCTTAGGAGCTTTAATCGAATTGTTCACCATCCGGTGTATGAGCTGGCACCTCTGCCAGTTTTCCACAAAGTGCTATCTACCGTTCACGTGTGCTGGCTTGGAACATATCGATCCTAGTCCTAACTTTTGTGGTCATCTTTTCTGTGTCTTCAACCATGGCAGGCAGACTCTCGGCTCAAGTGTCTCAAGCCTCGATTACCTTAATAAGGATTGATAGTGATTAAGTATGAGAGGTTATGGATACGGAGGCGGAAGTTGTTTGGAATGTTGGAGGGTTAACGATTTGGATGAGAATCCAAGGGACCATATGAGATACAGCTTCCAGACGATCTTGATAAATTCCCCATAATTATCTTTGATATGTTTGAAGGTCTCTTAATCCCAAGCATGGGGAGTATCCCTTGGATGAAGAGCCATATTTGTTGTCTGGATATGGCTCATAGATTTCGAGCCCATGGCTTCAAGTGCAAGTGCGCTCCTTTAAGAATTAGGTTTTCACAGGATAGAGCTAGGTTGATTAAGGCTTTGTAAGGGAACAAGAAGAGATACTCTCTGCTGGAGATTGCTCGGCACCCTGCCTCCGTTGATTTCAAGATAGATTTGGCCCATTCGTGGATCCCTCTCAAATCTCTTCTTTGGAGAGTTGAAGGTTTGGGTATAAAATTTAAGCTTTTTGGATTATGGTGGTCTATCCACCCTCTCTCCACAGGAAAGAGGGAGAAGGTGTAAACGATGGGGGCTCTAGATTGCTTCAAGTTATGGTTCACACTGCAAACTAGTATTCACTTAAAGAAGTGGCCATGTGGATTCTAGGGAACAAAAAAAAAACATTTCTCTTTCCTTTTGTTAATATAACTGAATTCCACTTACAAGTGCCACAAAATATGTTCTAGGTAAGAAAATCAGCAACATTTACAACCTAGGATCTTTTCTTTTATTGTCAAATAAATACGAATCAATCCAAGGATTGAGTACAAAATTAAACTATGAATTCTAATACAATAATGTACCTGAAAATTGTAATAAACAAAGCAATATTGATTGAAAAATAAACAAACACAGCCAGGAAGACTTACTCGGCTTTGCCTAAGGTCATCCCTTTAGGACTTGATGCACCCCACACCCGATTACCTGACCAATAGCACACTTTGATGCTATTGGCCCAGTTGAATTCTCCGAGTCAGGAATCTCCTTATGCAATTCCTTTTTCAGATATGGGGCTCAGAGAGCATAGACTAGATATAGAGTTTGCTATAACCCTTTGAGACTCTTCGGTGGCACCTCCTTTTTTTAAAGTGGGTTTGATGTGCCCCTCTATGAGCCTTGGGTGGTGTGTGACACCCCCTTTGGGCTTCTGGGGTGGTGCATGCCACCCCTTATATAAAGAGATGAGAAAGAGAGGCATGGAAGAGAGAGGAGAGAGATACAAAGAGAGAGGCCTAGAAGTCAGCTGATTAAAATGAAGGGCGCTACCCTCTATTTATAGCTTTCAAAGGATTCAGATATGCCTATCTGAATTAGATTTCCTATTGGCCATAGGACTCCTAAGTAATCCGAGAGGTGAGAGACATACAAATATGAGCCATCCATCCTAAAAACCACTAATCATGATTTAGGGAGGAATCTAGGAATCTTATCCCCTGAATCTTTAACCCATATCCATTTCTAGTCAACCTAGGATAAGACCATTCAAATATCATCTTCTATTTGACTAGAATTTCCTCTTCTCTCACAAAGAGATTATAAGAATTCAAACTAAAAAAGATTTGGTAAAATTCAAACATTGAAAGAATATTTTCCAAATATAAAATATTCTCTATTGGAAAAAGTATGCTTAGAGACTCTATTTGCTAAGGAAGTGGCTTGGCTTGAAAGACCTTTTTCCATAAAAGAGATCAAGATGACTGTTTTTGACTTAGGGCGAGAGAAAGCCCCAGGTCTACATGGCTTTCCGGTTGCCATATAACAGGACTTTTGGGATACTATGGCTCCTGACCTCATGGCCTCTCTGAGTTCTTCCATAGAGGTAGGATTAACTCGGACATCAACTATACGTTCGTTGCTCTCATTCCTAAAATCAAAGGGGTAGAAAAACTTAAAGACTTCTGGCTTATGAGCCTGTTAAATTCTTCTTACAAAATTCTAGCGAAAGTTCTTGCCCCTCGTCTGCAAGTTGTCCTTCATTCCATTATTGACCATACTCAATCCACCTTCATCACTAATAGGCAAATTCCGGATGGGGCTTTGTCTGCTTACGAAGCCATCCACTCTAGATTCCTTTCTGGAGAGAACGGCCTAGTCATTAAGCTGGATTAGGAAAAAGATTATGACCGAGTTGATTGTACCCTCCTTGACGAGATTCAATCTCGTCAAGGATTCGATAGTAAATAGAGATCCTGGATCATAAGGTGCATCTCCAAGCCCCATTTCTCTGTCCATATCAATGGTTCCTCGGTGGGCTTCCTCTTTGCCTCTAGAGGCCTTAGACAGGGAGACTCTCTCTCCCCCTTTTTGTTCACCCTTATTGGGGAACTCTTCACCAAATCCATCTCTAGACTTTTTGATTATGGAATCCTCAAGGGTTTCCAAATCTCCTGTACTGGACCCATTCTCACTCACCTTCTCTATGCCGATGACACTCTAGTCTTCTGAGAACCCCCAGGTTGATAGGCTTTGGCTCTTTCTAAGATGCTTTGAAGCGGCCACTGGCATGAAGGTTAATCTCTCCAAGACTAAAATGTTAAGCATCAGGGTCTGCAACTATGATATTTTCGTCATTGCCCAACGCGGGTGTAAAGTCAATCCACTTCCCTTTACCTACTTGGGCCTTCCTCTCTGTTTAGGGAAACCCAAGAAACAACTTTGGGACTACCTTATTGACAAATTCACCTGGAAGTTTGCTAACAGGAAGGTTCCTATCTTTGGGAGGTAAAATCACCCTCGTCAATGCCACCTGCGCCAATATGCCCATTTATCAGATGTCCATTTTCCAAATTCCAGTTTCAGTGGTTAATTGCCTAGAGAAACTCATGAGAGATTTCCTCTAGTGTAAATTCCACTTAGTTTCTTGGGATAAGATCAGTTGTCCTAAAAAATTTGGTGGCCTGGGATTCAAAAAACTCAAACTGATGAATCTTGTTCTTCTTGGTAAATTGTGGTGGCGATTAACTTCCCCCCACTCTTTCCTTTGGACATCCATTTTCTAGGCTAACTATGGACTTCCTTTGGACCCTTTGTCAAGGAAAGATCCTTACTTTGGACCAACTCCAAAAGAGGGGCCTCTCCCTTCCTAAGTTAGGTTAGGATGAGAAGAATTAGCATGAGGAAGGGTGGTGTATCCACGTGTCCATCACTCATTACCCTAGGTCAGTTCATTATTGCATATAAATGGAAATAATGCTAACAAAATAACATAGAAGTTGATCTTATGTGCCCAAGGGTAGATCCCCATATTTAGCATACATAAAATATTATTAATAAATATTTTTCTTGATGGATCAAGCATACAATGTGTCCTTATGGGTGCACTCACTTTACAAACTATACTTTTATATCTTCCATCTTTGATTTAAAATAAATTATGTACTCATGTTATAAATTTTACATTCATATTTCCCACTATTTAATTCCAATCAATTAAAATCGTGAATATAACATGCAATTTCAAATTTTATGCAATAAAATTCAGACACATCGTTATAGCTATTATTCTTCTAAAATTCAAAAGTTTACTTAAGAGCCAAAATAAATTGGAATTTATAATCTTGGTATTAAAAACTATACACTCACTTTGAAAAAATATTCCAAAATTTTAAGATAAACCAAAAATTTCAAGATAAAACAATATATTTTGATGGACCACCTATTTGCATCCATCTTTAAGATGGATGCTTTATACCTCTGGACTGCATACTGTAGAAATGCGGTCCAGCCCTCATGAAAGAGTCTCCTTAGTGAAATTGGAAAAGAAGGGTATAATAGAAATTTATGGAACCAAGTGGCCCACATTGCAAGTCTCATGAGATGTGAATCTACAAATAGCCCACAAATCCTACTCATCATTAAATAACGTCGTCTACTCTAAATCTCTCTGACCCCTTATTAAATACCGTTCTCTCTCTCTCTCTCTCTCTCTCTCTCTCTCTCTCTCTCTCTCTATAGTCACACTAAAGCCCATACCCCCCCCCCCCCCCCCCCACCCCACCCTCTCTATATCTCTCATAGAAGTCAACAGTCAGCAATCAGCGGTTGCACGCTTCCTTTCAATCACCCTCTCGATTGTCTCACCCGCCGACGTCTAGTACTTGCTAAAGCCATTGATGTCCCTTCATTTCCCCCTGCCATTATAGGAGTTTAAGATTTTCCTTCATTCTCCCCCTGCCGTTGCAGGTCTTCAAGTCTTTCCCTTCATTCTCCCCCTGTTATAGGAAAGTCTCTCACACCTGAAAGCCGAAACCTCTCGCCTTCCCAAGTTCTCCTACAATATCCCTCTCTCCCTCTCTCTATCTCTCTGCAATCTCCTGTTACCCAAAGTCCTAAAACCTCTCGCCTTTTCTTCCAATATCTCTCTCTCTCTCGAATCTCCTGTTCCGCAATATCAGGAGCCCCCTCACTGCAGCCGCAACCTTCGTACGAGCTTCACTGCCCCTTCACTCCCGCACTCAGCAAACAGGTATGATTCTTGCTATTCTTGGTATATTTTCTGATGATTTTAAGTTGTATATTGGTGATCTATCTCAAGGTCGATCGCTCTGACTTATTTGTAAACCAGTCATAGAAAGAATCATTCTACTATTTTTTACATACAAATTTGTATTCCTAAAAGTGCAAGCAAAGCATATCAGCATTTCCTAATGAGTATTTTCATATTTCGATTGTTCAGCATAACAGCATTTCCCAATGAGTATTTTCATATTTCAATTGATCTTTCTATAGTTTGAGTATTAACCCAGTGAGTTATGAAGAGTGGTTTTTAGGGTGGGGACCTGCTCAAACCCCTCACGAGTTCGTATACCACACACATGCATACCCTTTTCTCTATCCAGAGTGCATACATAGAACACACCTTTTCTTCATTAACATGCAAAGGCAAAGCTGTCACTACAACACTCCTAGTGAAGTTGTTGGTAAAAGGCTCTGATGAATATAGTGAATTTCATAAAAAGGGTCATACCCTCTGTGGACCACGAGTGCGGATTCCTTTGGGGTTTATTTTACAATGTACATAGGTTTAAGTTTTTATGTTTCATTGTTGATTGCATGACCAGGTGCCTTAGTGTTTCCGTAGACCATGGATAACACCCCAAAAGGAGATAATCCCTCCTGGGTCAGGAAGGCTGAGGACCTCATTAAGAAGACCAATCTTTTCTTGATGAAGTTTGATCAATATATGAGTGATTTCTTGCGCGTATGGGAAGAGTATGAACACATGAAGCGAGGCCTTGATGTTGTTTCCCTGAGTGTTGGGAAGCATAAGTTGGGCGTTCAGGCTCTAAACCGTGAGGTCGAGGTCTTTGAGGATGCTCTCGAAGAGCTCCGTGGCTCGGTTTACGATTGGTGTGTGTGGACAAAGCTTAAGAACACATGGACACTATGTTGCGTGAAATAATAGTGGTCCTACATGATGACCCTCTGTTGTTCCAGCGAGTTAGAGACTTGGTAATTAATCGTTAGGACCGCTCCAATCTTCCCTTGCATTGCCTTGCATTTCTTCTTTCTCCCAAGTACTACTCTCGAGACTGGTTATCTTCCCCTACCCCTGGGGGCGAGAAAAGGGTGAAACCCCACCACGATAAAGACGTCTCGTCTTGTTACCATGCTGCCCTTGACATGTTGGTCCCTGACCATGGAGACAGGGGAAGAGTATGACAACAAATAAGTAATTTTGCGGGCAATAGAGGCGTTTTTTTCTTTGCCAGCCTCCATAACTGATAGAGGTACTATGACAGCTATTTCACGTTGGGACTTGTATGGAGGTGGCTCCTGAGCTATATTCACTTGCGGTAAAGGTTTTGTCCCAAAGTATCAATTCCTCATGCACGGAGAGATGTTGGAGTACCTATAGCTACATTCATAGTGTAAAACGCAACCGCCTCAATGCCGATCGATTAGCGTCATTAGTGTATGTCCATTACAATGATAGGTTGTTGAGTAGATTACAGTTGGATTATGAGATGAAGTATAAGAATTGGGATGCTCATCCTGAAAATGACCATCTAGAGGATGATATTTGATGCTTTATAAGAAGAGGACTCATGTTTTGATGTAGAACTAACAATGTCCCTGTTATTCTACTGCCATCTTGTCCTATGCCTCCCCCAACTGCTCTTCATGAGCCTGAAGATTTGGCAACTGACACACCCCCAACGAGCCATCAACCCCGAGAAGTACGTCCACCCAATCAAGGCACGTCTACAATGTCAACGATGAAGCAAAGGCTTCAAGCCGTTTGAAGGGCCACCAAACGGATCAGATAACCTCCCATCATTCAATCTCTCTCTCTCTCTCACTCTCTCTCTCTCTCTCTCTCTCTCTCTCTCTCTCATAGCCATGGCTCATGGAACAATGTGTGGAAGGGCTTATGGGTAGTGTAGTTAAAAGGATGTGTATTACAATATTATCATATATGAATTTTTTTTTTTGTTTTTATAATGTTCCATAATTTATGTGTAATAATCTCAACCACATCTCCTTCCAACCAAACCAGATCAAGAGATTCAAGACAAAAAGGTTTAGGTCCATTATGACACTTGACACTTATCCGCATGTAAGCACAAGGGGATATGAATGGGCATAACTTTGTAAGGGCTACCACACGCACTAATGGAAATTTCTGCTCCCACTCATTAGAAACCAAAAACCAAACAATCTTTCTTTGGATAAGATTATCACTGCCATTATTGGACCATATAGAATGTACTCCAATGATAGGTAGATCGATAATTTGATGTCATCAAATAAAACTGTTAAAAATCCCCAATGACTGATTAAGCCTCTACACCGTTCGATTTGAGTAGGCACAATATTATGACTAAAGTCAACAAGGGCAACCGGGCACCTAAAGCCCCAATTATTTTTACTTTTTAAATACTATTTTTCTTTTTTAAGTTGGTACTCCTTTTGTTCTTCTTTCATTCTCTCTGTCGGAGCCTCCGACTCTATCTCTCTTTTTCTCTCCTAATTTCACCCATTACCTCTCACCTGCCGCACAGGTCTTTGCATTGCCTTCCTCACATCATCAAGCGAAGGCACAATAAAAAAACACAACGACCTTCCTCCACCTTGCAAACCTTTGGTTAATAGGAAAGACTCCATGCCCTTTTTCCCGAGTTCCCAAGCCCAACCACTATTACCAAAGATCTCTCAAGGGTCTCTTGAAAATCATCCGATTCCAGGACCAAATGTGGGTGTTGAGTCTATTGACCGTTATTTACCAATTTAATCTAAAACTCCAAATGATAGCGATGCAAATTGTGAAGTGTGAAGTGTGAACTGTGTGCCAGCGCAATAAAAAAGGGAAAAAAAAAAGGGCTACAACAGCAGCAACCTTTGCACATCGTGGTCAAAAAAGAAAAGAATCCAACAAGTCATAGCCACAGTTGCGGGGATCTTGGTGAAGGGGTGGTGTTCCCCTCTTGGAATCTCAATCCGGCAATCCAGGAGATAGAGCCTGAGCAGTACTCACTTCCTCGCATAAGGGGATCTCAATCCCTACCTATTGGGATCTCGGTTCCGAATCTAAAGGGATCTCGGTCCTTGACTTCAAAGGACCTTGATCCCTATCGATGGGGGATCACGACTCCTCAAAAGATGGGTCGCGTTCCGAATACGATGGGTCAAATTTAAGGGCTTGTATGCATGTGCTTGTTACCCCTAATGGTAACGAGTTCATAGTCCATGAGAAATCTTTTAGTGATACTGATGTTGATGAGTTTATAGTCCATGTACCCATTTCAATTATGTAGCATTGCCCAAGAAAAATCTTCTAATAATACTAACTATCAACATTAATTTAAATCAACTATATCAATGTACTTTATTACATCAAATACTAAGTATATGCTAATGAGTAGACAGTTCAAGAACTCATTTCAAATATGTAGCATAGTCTATGAGAAATCTTATAGTAATAACATCAACATTAATTTAATTCCACTAAACCAATGTACCTTAATATAAAGAATACCAAGCATATGGCATTTTAATTATTAAGGTTTCATGAACTACTTTTTTTAAACAAAATGTCGTATATATCTTTTTATGGTTCCTACACAATTGCGGTTTCTTTTATTTTATATTATTTAAAAGTGTTTCAAAGGAACGACATTTTTCATTTATTTATATATTCTCGTAATTATTATAATTAAAATTTGGTTTATAGCAAACTTTTTTTATGAATTTCATAATTACATTTATGCCTTTCATCTCTAAAAAATTAATTTAATATCATTTCAAACATTTAATGCATCTCACTTCAAAGCTTTCTTAAATCTATTGCTTGATTTTTTTTAATTATTAGGATTTCATAGAAATATTTTTTAAAACAAAATGTATATTTTCTACAATTGACAATTTTTTTATATTATTCAATATTTTAAAAAAGTGATATTTTTCATTTAATTTTTTATTCTTGGATTAAGTTCAAAATCTTTTATTGGATTTCGTGCTTCACAATGTCTTTCATTTCCTCAAAAGTTAATTAAATATCATGTCAAGCATTTAATGCATCTCACTTCAATTCTTCCTTAAATCAATTTCTTGGTATTTAAGATAGTACAAAGTCTTTTATTGGATTTCGTGCTTACCTTTATGTCTTTCATTTCTAAAATAATTAATTAAATATCATGTCAAGCATTTAATGCATCTCACTTCAATTCTTCCTTAAATCAATTTCTTGACATTTAAATTATTAAGATTTCATAGATTCTATTTTTTTAAACAAGATGTCTTATCTATCAATTCATATTTTTTACAATTGACGAATTTTTTATATTATTTAAATGTGTTTGAAAGTAATGTTTTTTTCATTTAATTTATTTTATTCTCTTAATTTTCATGTCAAAATTTTGGGTGACAGTACAAAATCTTTTATTGGATTTCGTACTTAGCTTTAAGTCTTTCAATTCCAAAAAAAAATTATTTTGTATCATTTTTGGCATTTATAACTAAACAAGATGTCTTATCTATCTATTAATATTTTCTTTAATTGAAGAATTTTTTATAGTATTTAAATGTGTTTGAAAGTATTACTTTTTTCATTTAATTTATGTTATTCTCTTAATTTTCATGTCAAAATTTTGGATGATAATACAAAATCTTTTATTGGATTTTGTACTTGGCTTTATGTATTTCAATTCTTTAAAAATTTATTTTGTATCATTTCTAGCGTTTAATACATCTCACTTCAAATATTTCTTGAATATATTCCTTTATTTTTTTTTAATTGTTAACTTTTTACTGTAATATATATTTTAACACAAATCACTCTCTAATTTCGTCATGTTATTAGTAATAGAAAATGTACTCTTTAGACTTCGTGCCTCACTTATGCCTATCTTGTGTTCATACTTTTATTTTTAAAGGGTGTGGTTTCTATAAGGTTGAGGCTCTAAACAATCAAAGTTGTGTGTGTATATAGACACACACACACATTTGGGGTGCTTCCCCTGCGCTCCCATATACATATTGTTCATATATACGAGATTGCTCCAAGGTCGCTCCCTGAGTAACGCTCCCAAACGCTCCAAAGGTAGGGAGCTTTAGCCAAGTGTCAATCTCGTGCTCCCGCACCCGCTCCCGCTCCCGCTCCCGCTCCCAACAACTGTAGTCATAGCTACCACCGAACATATTTAAGGCAACCTATGAATAGAGAAGTGAGAATTGAGAAGATAAAATGCAACCCAATATTGTTGTTCTTGATTTCTGTAAGAAATCATTCACCAATTATAAAAATAAAAAATCATTCAAAGGCAATCTCAGGTTCTCAATGCCATGAATTTACAATACATTGATACCTTGGAACCTATGGATTTACAAAAAGGTTCAATTAAAGATGATATCTAAAGGAACACGCTCCCAGCTTACAATATACATAAATAGTGGACCCCGGGAACCGCGAACCTAAGATAGGGATAACGCAATCCCTTTTAATAGGGAGCCCGTTCCCTTAAAGATAACTACACGCTCCGCATATGTCATGGAACTCGCACCTCTCCTCACACCATATGGGGAGCTCGCTTTGCATATAAGGGAACTTCAACAAATACTCACTCCACACTCCTGTTTCGGGATCTTAGCACGTTTCCGTTCCCGGTACCTATGATCTTGTATCATCAAAACGAGAAATATATACCTCATCTTTTCATCCATTGCCCCTTTTTTGTTGCCCTTTGGCCCAATATTCTTCAACGCTTTGATCTAATTTGGGCTACTCCTCAAAACATCCCTAACCTCTGGGTTTTCTTTTCGCCACCCTTTCCCCCCAACACCATTAAACTTTGGCGTATCGCTTTTTCTGCTCTACTCTGGACGGTCTAGTTGGAGAGACGCAAGAACTTTTGGATGTGTTGCTAAATCCTCTCCCTTCTAGCTCAAAATCTTTAACCTCTCTAATCTCACTGTGGGTCTCTATTACCCCTCTCTGCTCCTGCATTCTAGTTTCATTTCTTTGTAGAAGTTGGTAGAGTTACTTCAATTTGCAAATTTGTGATCCTAGTATTAGAGTCACTTGGAGTAAGCCTCCACAAGGTACCCGTATCATAAGAACTGCAAACTCAGTCGCAAATAGCCTTGCTAAGGAAGGAGCTCATAATTCCTCTCTTGCCATCCATTTCTTAAAATAGGTACACTAATTTCTTCTCTCTCCCCTTCCTCTCTCTTTTAACCCTTTTTCGTCTATCCTCTCTCTCCTCCCTCTTTCTCGCCTTTGTAGGGGAAAAAAAAAAAGAGCAAAAAAAAGGGGAAAAGAAAAAAAAAAGAAGAAAAAATAAAAGGGACATAGAAGTTTGCTTCTGCTTTTACTCCTGATGACAACAATTTTTCTCTCTACCCCCATCATCTCCCTCCTTTGATTTCTCATCTCTCCCTCCACACTTTCTCCTTTTTTTGTCAATCCCCTGCTCTTTAACCTCTCTTTCTCTCTCTATCTACACTACTTGCTCTTTTAACCTCACTCTCTCTCTTACTTTCTATTCTCGCCCTTGATACCTGCTTTCTCTCTCTCTCTTGAATCCTCTATTCCTATATTTCTTCTTAACTATCTTTCTCCCCCAACTACCCTCTACCCTATATTCTTGAAGTCCGTCCACTCTTCTCTTCTCAATCTCTTTTTATCTCTCCATCTCGGTTCTCCCCTCTATCTCCCACTAACTGTCTTGGTATCATGGGTTTCCTCCTAGCCTCTCTCACAGTTACTTTGCAGAGGCCATTGGGACAGTCCCTAGTCTCGGTAGCAGGGGTGTTCCTACTATCCCTTGGCAGATGGGGCGAAGGGGCAGTTTGCACTCACAGAATAACACTTTTCCTTTTGGCCCCTGGCAGTTTGGTTTGTAGGTTCAAGTCACGTACAATTTTTTGGTGACAGAATCCATCTTCGTCACGTCCAGACTTGGTAGCAAGGTTCTCCTACTGGTCTCTCACAACTTGGGTCCAAGGAGCAGCCAACACTCATTTTTTGGCGACTGTATACTATCCAACTAAGTGGACATCCATTGCGGACTTTCAAAATCGATGATGCTCCAATTTTTTGAAGATATTTTTCATTACTCATATGTTCGAGATTTGGTCTTTTATTTCTTTCTATTTTAGTTTTGCTTCTTCCCTACCCACTTTCTTGTAATTTGAGCATCCATTTTGTGGGCTGCAAATTTTTACCACTTCAGTGGCTATGTAACTACCTTTATTTATGCATGTCAAACAGTTTCAAAAAAAAAAATCTTTCTCAAAAGATTTTCTCAAGATTTTTTCTAACAAAATCCTTTTTAAAATATCATCATAACTTCATCTTTAACAATTAAAGAAAAGACATAGGAATCCTCACTAGGCTAAGATGTGTCGGCCATATAGACCCCACGTCCCACACCCATGTGGGGCCCCCAACTAGAGGATTACCCCTCGCTCTCACAAGCCTCCAACCACATACAGAAGACCACAAAGCTCTCCTGGACTATAAAGTATCCCTGGGCATCTCTTCGACTTGAACAAGGGATGACCCTTTAAAAACACTTAACAGCAGTGCCATATGCCTAGGGGTAAGGGTGTTGGACATAACCAAGCCATATATTGCCTAACCCTAGGTTAGTCAACCAACATACACACTCCCACTAAAATGTGAAATCCATTATAATTTTTATTTACATGCTCTTACAGGATTTAAAGACCAAAAACCCCAAAGTTCCATGGATGGAGAGGAGCGTCGAGGGTGCAAAGGGGGTTGGATATATTGTAGATGCCAATACTTCCTCCTTTCACGCATTTTTTGGTGATTTTACTTTTTATGATCATGGATCTAAAACTTTAGAGAAAGGATTTTTAGGGAAAAAACCGTTTATTTTCAACAAATATTTTGATGAGTACTCTATGAATACTTGAATGGTTCCTAGGGAGCATGGGGAGTGAGCATGATTGACAAGGAAAATGGGGAGTAAGTGAGAGTGAGAAGAGAGCAAGAAAAAGAAAATGGAGAGGGAGAGAGAAGAGAGACCTCAAAGGGGGCGAGAGAAGGCAAAGATAGGAAAGACAGAGAATATTTGAGACAGGGTTATCGAGCATGTAAAAGGGGAGGAGAGATGATAGGAAAGAAGTTTTTGTGTCTGTTAGGGGCACATATTGAGGCAAAGAATGGAAGGAGAGGAAGGACGTGAAGATGGGGTGGGATAAAACACTTTTTAATCTTTTAATACCACTCAAGAAGGAAAACAATTCAAGTTAACCTTCTCTCAAAAAAAAAAGAAGGAAAACAAAAAAGAGAAAAAAGTGGGAGGGGGGTTATTAATATGAAATTAATAGAATTTTAGGGGGTCTGTATGATTTTTCCCTTTAATTTTTATATTGAACAATTTAGTCCAAAAAAAAACAAATTGTTCACAGGGCCCGGGTCCCCCAAGACCGACCTAAATTAAGTAGCTAGTCTACCACATGAGCCATAAAACTTATTTATAATAAGATTACACAAGACACTTCTTATACAAGTGTGAACACATACTAATAAACCACAAAATCACCTATCACATAATGGTTAAGGTGTTAAGGCCATGTCGACAAGGCTTGATACGTGTCGACATGCAACACCAAAAGAAAACAGAAGTATCGAGGTAACGCTGCTCACAACATTGATATGCCGCTATAGCCTCACAAATGTCAAAATTAATAAAAAATTATCTTTGCCTTCCAAGGTGAAACAATCTCCTACTTTCCCAACTTAATATCATTAGATAATCACCCCATAATAGAGTTACCACATTGAAAGAGAAAAGGCATAAACCATAAGCAACACTTTCACTTCTACAACCATATAAAAGGTAAATAATTGCTAATGAGATAGGGATCCGATGAGAAAATGATAACCAAGATTCTTAGGAGCTGCAGTACGCCAAAAACAATGGGCCAGAAACCAAAGGTCGATCCCATATGAACCCTAGGATATCAAGGTTGAGTATAAATGTTATGCAGAATTCTAATAAGTTGAACCAGACATGGTCTCATTAAAAATAGTCTCATTAAAAATAGGAAAGTTGAATTTTATGCTATTTTCCAATGTTCGAAAATTCGACCGCCCAGGCAACTGGAGGCCTCACAGCACTGCACTAGGTCGGGCAATGACCTGAGCGGCTGATTAGTCGCCCAGGGCCCTTTTGGCTCGCAAAAAGTGCCAAGAATATCATTTTCCCCCTTGAAAAGTGGGGAATTAGTATTTGGGGGGTCATTTTTGCCCCCAAAACCCTAGACAACTCCCTTGCCTCAAAAAAAAAAAGGCTCAAAATCAAATGTTTTTTTAAAAGATCATTCCAATTCAAATTTTTCGATTTCGCAAGCAAAATCAAAAGGCATTCAACTCGAAACTTTTTGGGATTAAGGAGGTTGCAAAAGAGAGTTTTAGCAATCAAAAGTGACCAATTCAAGCCTACTTTGTGACTGATGATGATAAAATAGTACATGCTGGGCAGGACTTGACATGAAGTCAAGTGAGGCAGGCTAAGGAAACCCAACTGGAACCCGTGAGGACCACACATTCTCAATCTGAAAGGAAGGGGTCTCAAATCTCAAAGGAAGGTGTCCAAGTTCAACGGGAACAAAAGACTAAAAAGAGTAAGGGAGGAGGAAGTCGGGGCAGAGCTAGAAGACTCAAAAGATACCGATAAAGAAGAACGATATGTATCAGAAAGAACTGATTCTGATGATGGTGGTAGAGCATCATCATCATCATCATCCAATATATTGTTGGTAGTAGACACAAAAGTTGACAATGTTGGACGTGATAAGGAAACCCAAATGGGCCCTCTTTGCATTAAATTTTAATGTTTTGAATGTCTGGAACTTTAGGTTTTGGAACTTTCGAATGTGTTAAACTTTAACTTTCGAACTTTATGTTATGTTATTTGAAATGCTAATGGATGTAACTTTATGTTATGTGAATTTTTATTTTGGCATACATGGCTAATGGACTAAAATTTTGGCACTTTCAATGTTTCATTTTTTAGACATGTAAATTTTAGTTAATAGGTAAATTGGTTTGAAATTTGGAAAAGCACAACCCCTACCCCTTCCCCAACCAAAAAAAAAAAAAGCAGTGGCCACCTAGGTCAGTGGATGGTTGTCCCTGTCTTCTTGAACATTGCTATTTAAGTAAGTTTCCTATTTCGTTATTAGATTAGAAGACAGTAGCTGGCATCTTCAAACACTATAAACATAACTAGTTCCTAAATTACAAATAAACCTTTTTCTATTGATCTAAACTACAAAAGAACCCCGTCTCCTAGTTTTAAATAGCTTGATTTTAGGAAGCATAGGGATTATTTGCTTCCAAGCAAACCAAGATTACAATGATTCTACAAAAATAGATGTAGAATGGCCTGGAAAGCTAAAATAGAGCAATAAAATTATATTATTCGCGTTGGTTTTGTCCCACCTTGAGTTGCGAATTTCTCACTAATCATGGTGTTGATTGGATAACCCTAGGTTGTTTGGTATTGAAGCCATCCAATAGTAGATTCTCCTATTTCTCCTAAGGTTCTGATTCCTTCAACAAGGTAGATCTCTTCTTCTCTCCCGTACTGGACACACTATCCCTTCTTTTCCTTCTCCCAACTTTCAAATTTCCTCATCCCTTCTTCACAGTCCTGGCACCCTAAATATCCTACCATGCCTCTCCAATCTTCTGGCCTCCAAACCTTAAACCTCACCCCCAATCTTCTAATCCATACCCCTACCCAACTAACTCTAGATTTTCCTTATCTCAACCTTAAAATCCATCTTTCCACCCTCATGTAATGCTGAAATGATAATTTCTAGCAAGGTTCATCACAATTAAAACTTTGTTTTTCACTATGGACCATCAAAATCCTGAGATTAACCCCTAAACATAGCAGGAACTATATAAAACCCACCCCTTAATAGGCCCTACTCCAAACTAGCAACTTTCTTCCTTCCTCTCAGGGCCCCAATCAACGCCTACAGTATGAACATACACTCGTTCCATCCAAACCTTCATTTGTGATCCCTCGTTAGTCTAACTCCAGCTAATTCTTAACTCCTATACCTTGCTGTCTTCAAGTTCAACATAATTCCATAAAATCCTAAACCCAAGATCTTGTCCTACATCAGAGTCCCTACTCATCCCAGATGGGGCACTTTGGCTTTTGGATGAAGAAGGCGAACCCAAATCTACTCCAACTTACCACCCCCAGAGAAAAGGGAAGCAACTGGAGGTATTAAAGTGGGGGGATTTGGTAGGCAACAGGTGGAATGGGAACCACCATTCCCACAATGTCAACACCAAGTGTCCAACCGATAATCTCAAATGTATTTTGATCAGGGATCAAGCTATAGAAAATGCACATATGTGCTTGGGCTGACAGTTGTCTGATACGTCCATACCATTTAATGCACTGAAATTTGTTCTACTTTCAGCCCATTTAGGATACCATCACATTTATTGACTAGGTTACAAAATTTCAAGTTTCCATGACACAAGGAGTTGGATGTTGAAGGGCGGCAGAAGAAGGGTATACTCAAAGGTGTCTACCTTGGACGCCAAGGCAGTAACTTGACGCAGCAAGCTGCCTTGACACTTCATCTAGGCCTAGGCAGGTGCCTACTGTGTGTGTGTGTGTGTGAGTGCATGCATGCATGTGCGTGTGTGTGTGAGAGAGAAAGAGAGTGAGGAGACAATCAATTGCTCACTGATGGCGTATGAGTGGTCAGATGGGCGAACCTCACCTTGATAGGTTTTTTGGTTTATTGTCATAGAGCAAGGATATTTCCAAAGATGAATGATGTCTCAGACATTGCAAGGCAACCAAAACATTATTTGGTTTGATAAAGGAAGTGGCGGATAAGATAGGGTCACAAAATGTGGCCCAATTCAATATAGATAACGCAACCAACTATATACCTGCTACACGGTCATTGAACACCACACATCCAAAGATTTTCTAGACTTCTTATGCAGCACACTATATCAATGAGACATTGTAAAGACCATCCACAGAGTTAAGAGGAACATGGCAGAGCATAAGAGGCTCAACATGGTGGTTTTACTTTGTACTTATAACTTGAGGCTAAGTGAAAGGCAAAAATTTGCAATTTGTGTAAACGGTTTGAATATTTAGTTAATTTAATGATAGTAAGCTTGTAATTTCAGATTAAAAATTCCAATCAGTGAAGCAGACAAAAACATACTCTAATCTATCAGTCCCTGATGACAGCCATGGAAAGTACTGAACTCGGGGCAAGCCAAGGCCCAAGTCAGAACCTCGTCCTGAATTACTGGTAAAGGATTTCTCCTTGGCTCTTCCCTCGTAAGATCCAAGCATTCCTCTCTCTTCAAAGCTCCCGCAATACACAGAGCATCCTCCAAAACCTATAACCCCTAGCTGGAAGCATAGGAGACATTCCATTCTTCTGTAGATGGGCCATTGCAAGACATCCATGCAAGCAAGCCAACAGAGTGTGGATCCACTTATTCAGTTCCCTCTGTGGAATATAAATGCTTGTCCCCCCCAACAAAGCTATAAGAACTATAAGCTCATCCAAAACTCGACAAAAATAAGATTCCTCCAAAAGTAAGGACACAAAATCACTGTATCCTTCCCTCTCATGGCAAACACCCAGGCACCTAAACCCAAGGTTCCACCACCACTGTAAATAGGGTTGGAAAGGCCCCATCAGACGGTCTGTCCCCACGCTTAATGCCAAAGGCTAATTTGGGCTCCATCTCCAACTTGGAAACAAAATACATTCTTGCAATTCCCCATACACCTTAGTTTTCTTTTGATGGTCCCCATACACCTTACTTATGTTCATTGTTGTGCCCACATTCTAAATTTGATTGTACAAGATAGAAGGGATACATGAGAAACAATTCAAAAGGTAAAAGAATGCATGAAAAAAGTATGTAAATAGATTGTTTATTTCTTTCTCCCAAATGACCAGAGAGACAAATTGCTTCTTGGCATGAGTGGGGACTGCAAGAGAGTCTCAACTCAATAGGGACTATTTTCTACTCTGTGAAACTGGTAACTGTATTGGTTCCCTTGGTAGCACCACTGATGCAACATGATTGATGCCAATCATACTTTCTTCCTGTTTCTAAATACTCCAAAGTGTATCGTAACATACATATTGATTTTGATACTTTTTTCTCAAACTGAGTTGAAATACAGTCGCTCCTTGGGCTCCGTAAAGTAATGGCCCCCACAGACAAGATCCTCCCATAACTTCTAGCAAGTAATGAAGAACTAATTTTAAAGAGACTAATGATAATAATTGTAACTCTCAAATCTGCCCCTTAGGCAATTTTCACAGGAGTACAGGAACAGTCACAGGTGTGTCCAGTTGACGCACCAAACCATGGCTTGTCACAGTCTGGGCAGGGATTGGCAGCATCTACAGATGCCACTCTTTAACATCTCTGTCATAAGGCCCTTCTCAAACTACGACACTGTGTGTGCAGAAAAAAAAGAAAATTACCTTTTTAGCCAAACCACAAAAGCGACACATATATGTAAACATCAAACCACATGATTTGCAGACCATGAGTGGGAACCAAACAAGCAGTAATCTAATGATAGATTCAATAAAACAGACATCAATAAACAACAGAACACCAGGTTCAAAGAATCTACCTTTTGCGGAAAGCGCTCCTCCTGTAACACAACCAGCAACAGCTGTATTTGTGGTGTCATGTTTCGCCCTTGCCTGAAAACGCATCACATAAACTCAACCTGGTTCTTCATCAAAGAAGTATTAATGCTGCAGTAAACAAAAATATTACAAGCCAACTAAGACTTTATAATCAAAAAGAGAAAAACTACAAACCAATCAAGAATGTATAATCCGATGGAGAAAATTAATAACAAACCAACCAAGAACTTGGCTTTACTTTACCTTCTCAATGACACACTCGGCAGCAGAGAATATCAAACCCATCACAGCAAAAGTCTTGGCTGAACTAAGACTCCTCCTACCCATCTGTTTCGTTGTGTAAACAAATTGTTGCCTTGCTGTCATTTCCTCTTGCTGTAGAGGATTGTCTAAAGCTCCAAGAAACAGACCCATAAACAGCCCAAGTCCACCTCCTGTTAGAGAAAATAAAGTACATTTTTATGAACCATAGAAGCCAAAAGGTGAAAACCCAGAAAAATCCCATTGCCCCAATAACAATAACAAAAAACCGAGAAAGAAAACTAAGAGAAGCCAGTCTGAGAAGTATAAAGTTAAGAGATATACAATAAAAGCCCAAAAATCATAGCAATAAGACGTAAAAGCCAAAAATCCTAAAAATTCAGGAAACCCATTGCCCCCCGTAAAAATCCAAGAGGGAAAAAACTCAAATGACATTCTCAGAGAGTAAGATTCAGGAACAAACCGGAGAAAAAAAAAAAGAAGGCAAAAAAACATTAAAACAAATCGAAATTTCGGAAGGAAAAAGTAGTAAAAAAACCAATAAAAAGAACACAAATTTACAGAGGAATTACCCATTACTCCACTGACTACACTTCGAACAGCGCAGTTGTTCCATATGTCTTGGCCTCTGATTTCTTCAACAGTGGGCAAACGCAACGGCTCTATAGGTTTCTCTGCTTCTTTGGGTCTTGGAGCGGCCCCCACTTCTGAATCGGAGGCCGCCATGAAAATTTCTCCCTAAAAGTACACAAAATTAGTGGCTCGTGAATGTCTAAAAGAAGGTATCCAAAAAAATAAAAAAACAGGAAAACCGCTAGGTTTAGGCAATGGTTAAACACCAATGCAACATGAAATGAAGCCAATTTGCTGACAGCAAGAACGTATCGAGAGAGAGAGCCAAGCGCGGCTGCTTCTCTCTTGGGGTTTGTGTTTTCAGGTCAGTAAATGGCGGTGGCCACGACGGTCAGGGCCCGAAGCCCGTTGAGCGCGAATAAAGCTGTCGCGAGCTCACACCGGTTCGCAGGGTCGAGGTAAAAAGCATGTTAGAGTTTTAAGGAAATTTGTGATAAGTGCTCTTTATTTATGCGGTATTAAAAAAAAATGAAAATTATCTAAAATATCTTTTTATTTAAAAAAAAAAAGGTTCTAATATACTTTTCTTTTTTTCAAATTTACTTATGCATCTATTTTCTACAATTAGTTCACACATTTGTCTCACGTAACGTGAAAAAATTCGTTCGTGTGGTTAGATGTGATAATATTTTAACATCAATTGATCCCAGTAAATATTTTCATACCAATTAACAGCTAACTTGTGTGAAAATATTCTCATACCTAATTATAAAAGAGAAATTTTCCACGTTAAAGGAGAAATATTTTCATGAGAACCAAACATGCCCTATGAAAACAATTTATATAAGGCTGCAACCTTATACTTTAGAAGTAAAGTGCACCTCAAAAATAAGTTCCAAAGTTGGAAAAGCTTCGAATTGATCATCTTGACTTCAAGATGTATGGATATAAAAAATAAAAAATTTAAGTTTTAAAATAGTGTATTTTAAAACAAGTTATTTAGACTATCTATTTTCAAGGTTTTCAATTGTTTACAAATCTGCTCAATCTGCTCCATTTTCGAATTTTAAATTTCATAATTAGAGTTGAACATAGATTTCAAGCTATTGTAAGGTTTCTAATACCAGAACTACATCTTCCAACAAATTTAGAGATGCACCTTATTTGTATAGTATCAGATGGGCACCTTATACAAACCTCGCCCTTCATTCAATGCCCTAAAATAGGTTTGTGATGCTTCCTAAGACCCACTTGTGTTTCAAGAAGCACCCAATGGGGTACTTGGGGTTTAGGTCCTTGGTGGTCTCAGCATGGAGCTTTACAGACTTTAATAAGTCCACAATGGTGGGAAGCACCCAAGCAGGTGCTGCCATTGCAAACCTCATTGGTCCCTAGTGCGTGATTGGGAATTGGGACCACCAAATAACAATAATAGTAGACTTACGTGTGTTGCACATATAATCGTAAAAAGACCCTACTAGAAGCATCATACAGAATTGTGACGACCCCGCCCCCTGACCTGATAACGTACAAGCCGGAGGGCAATAGAGTGCAGGACCGCGATGTGAGGTGGCAAACGCTACTCAGGTGGGAGTGGCTCAGTGCTTATAAAAGGTGGAATCAAGAGCAAACTATGAAAGAAAAATAAAATCCATTCATCATTAACAAAGATTAGACCAAAATGCAAACTCATTTTCATATACAACCATTCTCCAAAATTTCTTTACAAATAGTTCAAGGCACTAATGGCCCACAAAATACAAGGTAAACAACAACCAACAGCTAAGTGGCACTGCCACCAAACACCTACCATTGAAAGCTTCCAAAGTCCCTTCACCAACTCCAAACTTTATGCGTCTCAACGCACCGATCAACTGCCCTCTCCCTCTAGGGTTAGAAACTATCACTCTACAAGGATGAAAAATGAACAGAATGAGCTAATAGTCATTTTATCTTTAGCAGAACATAAACACCTACAAAGCACATAATGCACACAATAGAAGCTAGAGAGGCCTACTCCTGAAATAGAATCCCCATTGCTTAGGCCAAGCCAATCCTGTAGCTTGAAACTTCTACCTTCATTCAAGACGAAAGACAATGACACATGGGTAACTCACTTTGTACTGTCCTCACACACACACATCCCCAGTGTGTTTTGGGGCTTTCGATAGGCGGTGGCCTTGCAAGACACGACTTTCTCCTTATGCCCTTCGGGTGAGAGGGCGTTACACTACCATTGGATGTCCCTATGCGTAGTGCCTATAACATTTGGGGGGGGGGGGGTGACCCTCTCTGTTACTCAGTTTCACCTCCCAACCCCATTCTTATCATTGGGGTCGGGGCACAATCAGTAATTGCTGACATAATAGTGTCCAACTATTAATGGGTGTCCCATTGCATAGCGGTCAGTGTCACAGTATAACGGTATCACAAATATAAAAGAGTATAACAATATCCACTACCAATGGGTGTCCCATTGTGTAGTGATCAGTATCACAACGTTTCACAGTATAACAATATTCACTATCAATAGGTGTCCCATTGCATAATAGTCAGTATCACAATATATCACAGTATAACTGTATCACAGTATAAAACAATATAACAGTACCTACTACCAACGGGTGTCCCATTGCATAAGGGTCAGTGTCATAGTATATCACAGTATAGCAGTATCACAATATAAAGCAGTATAACAATGTACATAAAACATCAAGCTTTAAGTTCACATATATTTTACTATTCCTTTCCAGGCTATTCAGAAGCAATCATAGTATCATAAACGTGCATATACGACATTTCAAGGCAGTTGATTTCATCTCCTTTGTTTAGATTAATCATTACATCACTTGTATAATTCATGCACAATTTGGGGATATACTATTCATTTCATTAGTGGTATACATATATACACACCGAGGCATGGTATCCGATTCATAAAAAATCCCAATTGAATCCCAATATTAACTTAAAACAGACCTGTCAATCATTTATTCAACAAAAATTTTCAGTCACTTGATCAATTGAAAGCGTAGTGCGAAAAAGGGGTTTAGTTCAAAATTTTCTACAATTTCTCATAGGGATGTACAATAATAAACAGGAACGTAATTTTTGATCTATTTAAAATTTAGAGATGGTTCCAAAATCAATTTCACATTAGACGTACATATCTTTCAAATTGGGGTGGTTTGAAAGCGTCTGGATCCCGTTTGACCAATCAAAAGCTCTGTATAATGGATGTATACTATCTGAAATCTGTTGTACATTTGTGACAGTGACATGTCCTATTTAGCAGAGTTAAAATGTCAATCTATTAGGCATTTTAAGATGGTTTCAAAACAAAAGTTCAAGTGAAAATATTTCCAACAAAGTAAGTTTGAAAGCATTTGAACTCCATTTGGTCATTCAAAAGTTCATGATAACAGAAATGACAGTTCTTGAAATTTAGTGAAATCTATCAACAGTGACATGCTCTCACAAATTAATGCATAGCTTTCAATCTAAAAGGAATTTTGAAATAATTTCAACATGTAACTTTAATCATACATAGAGATCTTTCAAATGACAGTGATTTGAGAGAAATTGGACTCAATTTGGTTAGTCAAAACTCATGGCAACATAGGCGACAATTATAATTTTAGAGAAAACTGTTAGCAGTGACATGCTTGCAGAATTGGAAACGTAACTCCTCATTTATAAAGAACTTGTACAAGTTTAAACATGAACATCATAATAGACACATATATCTTTCTAATGGAAGTTATATGAAGTCATTTGAACCTTATTTGGCTATTCGAAAGCTTGTTACAAAAACATGAATATTTTTGAAAATTCATATTGTGCACATGACATGCCTCAAAGAATGCTAAATAACTTTCAATTCACAGTAGATAACATATTGTTTACGACAAAAATCTGACAGATCTTCCAATGAAGATCTCTCGAATTTTAACTCCTTAAACTAATTTAAAAGATGTAAATAAAGTGGTAGAAAAAGTGGGACAGATCGAATTTATATCTGAGGCCAGATTTGCCGGGAAACGAGCATATCTACTCTCAGATTTGTGGCAGAGCTAGCATGATCCAGAGCATTAAAATATGATTTTTAAGACGAGTTAATAGATAAAAAATAAATAAAAGAAGTAAAACAGTAAAAAGAAGAAGAAAGAGAGAGAAAGAAATAATACCAAACCGGGGCAGATGGCTCGAGATTCCTAAGCCTTCAAGGGCTTTTTCGTATCAAAACTGGTCCTCTTTGCCTCTCTGATTTGGATGTTGACCAATAGATCTCTAGTGTAACGGGTTAGATCTAGGGTTGTGTCATAATTCTAGTTTTGATCTAGGGTTTTTCTGCCCTAGGGGGTTAGGACTTTAGGAGGTTAGGGTTTCTCTCTTCTAGGGTTTTCAATCTAGAGATTTTTCTAAAGTTGTTGATCTTTTTCAGGGTCTGGAGGATAATTTCCTTGGTTTTCTAAGGGTTTTATGATCTCCAAAGGTTGAATATGAATTTTGATTTTCTTTAATTTTTTTGGGATTTTTGGGGATTTTTTCTAAATTTTTAAAATTTTTTTAAGGTTTTTCCTATTTTTTGTATTTTTAGGTAATTTTCCTAATATCGAGAATTTTTAAGGTTTTTTTGGTCTCTTTTTCTCTCTCTTTTTGGATAGGGAGGGGGGGTATTTATAAGATTCAGTTAGTGATTTTTCCTAAATTGTTTGGAGTTTTTTTGAATTTTTTTTTTTTATCTTGAAGTTTTAGCCTTATCTAATTAAAAGAAACGTGTTTACTACATCATCAGATGCGTTGACTGCATCATCAACTCACGTTTGGGCCTGTCGGGCTTGTTATAGCTCGGCCCATGCCCCGACAATTAGGTCTCACAAGGACTAAATTGTCATTTATTATATCATTTTATCCGTAGGTCCGATTCAAGCGATTCTTGGACTATTGGAAAGCTCTTAAGCTCTACTTAAAATTGGAATAGGATTTGGATAGTTTTGGGGTAATTAAATTGGGTCTACTGGGATAATGTGTTTTAAGGGTTCAGAAAACTATAGAATTAGTCAGATTTAAAATGGGGTGTGTACAGTTGCCCCTATTTGGCACTCATTATCCTTCAAGGGACAGGTGAGTAGCAAAGAAGTAGATACTTTGACATTCTCTATCCTTCGAGGGGCACACCAACTATCCCTCCAAGTCATTACGCTCACCGAGCTCACCCATCTAGGGCATTTTTCCTCCTAGGGTTTTCGGCATAAGATGTCGGTGAGTTGCACAAGCTTGAAACTCGAGTTGGATTTTCTAGCCATGCACTTAACGTCAAGGGTTTTTGTAGTTTGAGTTTTAACTCTGGCATTTTCTTTGATCTCCTTAGGGTTTCCTAAGGCTGTCTATAGGAAAAGGCTTTCTATAGGAAGAGACTTGTTTAGCCGAATCTGAAGTGAGAGACAAGGCAGCAACGCGGCAATCGCGACAATGCAGTAATCATCATATACGAGTGTCCAAGCTCCTTCATTTTTTAAAGATTTCTTTTAGAATTTTTTAAAGTAGGGGGAGATTTGAAATAGAACCCAGATCAAGGACAGGATACGCTTTTAACATAGAAATTAAAGTCTTTGGAAAACACAAGACATATAGTTAAAATTTTGAAAAGAGAAAGATATTTCGATAAACAAGGTTGGTTAGCAGTTTTAACTCCTGCAACTATAGAGCCCTCTAAGCAGTTTAGTGTCATGCAACGATGGACCATACACCCAACCCTTTTACGTCAATACAGGGATAGACGGAATCCATCGAACAGAGTGGTTGTGCCCTAAATACACCCGACCTTTTTCGTTATACAGGGCTAGACGGTACCTGCCTCGGCTCTTTTATGTTGCAAGAGTTTGATATTTTTCCATCGAACATGGTGGTTGTGCCCTGGATACACCCGACCTTTCACGTCATATGGGGCTAGACGATACCTGTCTCGGCTCTTACGTCGCACGAGTTTGACTTTTTTCTATTGAACAGGGTAGTTGTGCCCTAGATACACCCAACCTTTCACGTCATACGGGGCTGGACGACCCTTGTCTAGGCTCTTTTACGTCATACGAGTTTGATGTTTTTCTATTGAATAGGGTGGTTGTGTCCTGGATACACCCAAACTTTCAAGTCATACGGGGTTGGATGGTCCCTATCTCGGCTCTTTTACGTTGCACGAGTTTGACGTTTTTTCAGTCTCGACTCTCTAACGTCGCATGAGTTTGACGTTTTTCCTATATCGACTTTTTAAGGTCGCATGAGTTTGACGTTTTTCCTGTCTCAGCTTTTTAAAGTCGTACGAGTTTGACGTTTTTTTTTTTTTTGTCTCGGCTCTTATGTCAAACGAGTTTAACGTTTATCATGTCTCTTGACACTTATCCTGTCTTGGCTCTGTTACATCGCACGAGTTTGACGTTTATCCTGTCTCTGCTCTTTAACGTCGGATGAGTTTGACACTTATCCTGTCTCGACTCTTTACATCGCATGAGTTTGACATTTATCCTGTCTCGGCTCTTTTTTGTCTCATGAGTTTGACGTTTTCTAAATTGGACTTTGGGACGTCGTACGCACACACGGGGATGAGCTTGCCTCATTTTGCCTCAGGGGATCCAGTCGAAAGAAAAATGCTCCTAAACTAGCCAATATCGTTATTAACGAGGTTCACCCATCTCCGATATGTGGTAGTTGGTAGTTATACTCATAAAACCATGGAGTGCCTGGCTAGTTTCAAGCCTTCATAACAGACGTATGAAGTTGGCTTTGAGAACGAGGCCAGATTGACTAACAGTTTAACTTCTTGTAGTGATGAAGAAAATGTTTTCTAAAATGGTTTTGGAAACCATCAGATTGAAAAAGTGCTTTTAAAAGGGATGGGCCTTACAGTTTTTCCCCATGTGGCCCCTTTGGTGGTCATTTTCTTTATTATATTTTACTCAAAGATGATGAAAGGATTTCCTTGTGGGTTGTGAGAATTCAAAAGTCTCGAAATTGTCTTTTTACCTTTGGAGCTTTCATCCTGTGCTTCTCTGGTCCATGAGGAGTTCTTTGGATTCTTATTGAGCTTCCATTTTGGAGAGGTCCCAATGTTCTTCCAGGATTCATCGAAGTCACTTCGATTTTCCATTCATATCACTTTCCTGCATCTTTTTGAGTTGGTTCTGTTGGGAACCTGCAGGGTTTAGGAGGAGTCTTCATCCATAAGGTTTGCTTGTGCCGTATTGTTGGAACTTGCAAGTACTTGAGTGTTTTTTAATCAAAAGCTCCTTCTTGGAGATTTTTTGTTTTTTAACCCCTGATGCTCTTTCAGGTTTTCACCACGTTCATATTTTTTCTTTTTTGTATTGCCATTTCAAGTTTTCACCACTCTTTTGAGCCCGTTACGGGTAGTATTTTTTGAGATACATCGCATTGATGGGGTCGTTGAACTCGCACTCTTGATTCTTGATCTTGTAAGAATTGCCTACATGCACTCCGGTGACCATAAATGACTCCTCCCAATTAGGTTTGAACTTGCTTAAAGGGTGTGGGTTTGCAGGAGTGTGAGAGATTTTCTTGAGTACCATGTCCCCTTCCCTGAACTGTCGAGGAACAACTTTGCTTTGATATGCCCTCTCGATTCATCTAGAGTGATGTGTGGTTGAGCATACATTGTTATCCAATGCCAGTTCAAGGGCTCACCGATCAATGTTTGTGAAAAGATGGCCTTCAGTTGGTTAGGCTTGTCTCGCAAAGCTTGAATGGAGAGGAGGTACGCGTTGACGTGAGTATCTGGATCGCTCTTCCCATTGAACTCGTTCTAAATTATGTGACGATAAATCCCAGGGGAAGGCCTTCTATGCCTTTAAGGGTCTCATGAACATAGGCCTTTGGGGGTAGAATTTCATGCATGCTCAATCTTACAAGCATATCCTGCATTGCTTTTAAGGTGTTTTCTTGTTGAGTATTTGGCATGGCAGTAGGCCCACTGGTTGGTGGGTTCCCAAGCGTAGACTGACAAGTTGAAACTTGGGGTATATATTGATCTGCATGGGCCTGAGATTGATGAACCGCAGTCACTGAAGCGGTTTGATACATTGGTGCCTGAGGGGCGTACTGATCCATAGGTATCGCCACCGGTTGCGGAAATTGCATGGTTTGTTGGACCGGATGAGCTAAAGGGACCGATTGAAGAATCGACTAACTTGGCTGTGCTAAGGGTTGACCTATACCACTAAGTTGGTTTGGGATCGGCCTGTAAGCTAGGGCATGAACAATGTAACCTAGGTCAATTAGACTTTTGAGGGCAGTTTGGACGCTTATCTCGCCTAAGGGTCTGTTTGAGTTGACACCTATGCTTCGTACAGTGTTCAAGACATCATGAGCTGTACTATGGTGGCTCGAGGTTGGATTGGCTCCCCTAGACCGAGGTGGGTCTTGGTATTGAGATCGCTTCACCTTAGAGATATCGTGGTTCAAGTTACGGGAATTGTCTTTAGATGTTGCAAGAATTTCTTCCCTCACTCGACTTCTACTTTGGTTGCCTAAAATCCCCTGTAGGATGACACCTGGTTGGACTCCCTGACTATTCAAGGTTTTTTGGGCAGAGCCAGCTTTTTGAGCTACACAGATCTCATGATTAGGAGTGGATGCTTGAGACTCTGCCTCTAATTGAAGACTTGGGCATTGGATAATGGATTGTCATGAGGTCTGTCGATAACCCCAAGGGATTGCAGCCTAGTCCTTAGGTTTGGGCAGGTTAAGCTTAGAGTCAGCCGTGGAGTAGTCATCATGGTCGTCTTGAGTGACTGACATGGTGATTGGTTTTGGCTAGGTTCTAAAATCTAGACTTAGGTAAGATATAAACTCGACGACTTAGGACAAACCTAGCCTGACACTAGTTACAAAAACCTTAGCTAAGACCTAGGCTATGACTAGACTGGAACCTAGACTTATTAGACTCAATGAATTTTGGTTAAGACCCTGAACTAAGGTAAGCCTAGTCTAGCTCTAGAGGCAACTCTTAAGCTTATACCTATGTTATAACCTAGACTAAGATCTAGATTAGATGGTGCACGAGTCTTGGCTCGGACCAAGAGTGGGTCTAGGTTTGGAGGGGTAAGCAACCCTAATGTATTGTTTCTAATTTTTTTTATATTTTTAATTTTGATGAAACACAGTTAAACTAAGTATGGTGAAAGCAGGGAAAATATGATTTCAGTCAAAATTAACAAACTAAAATAAAATCAAAAGAGCAGAAACATAACAGATCTATCTAAAGTAAAATATTTTTTTATATTTTTTAAATTTTTATTTTAGGTAAAAAATTGGTCAATAGGGAGCCAAAAGTCCCTTAAATTGTCCTGTGGGCGTCCCAAAATTTTTCTGGGACACTTGTAGTTGGGCGACACGGGTGGGGTCATTGAGGCAGCATTAGTGGTGTCGTCCTTGCCGCGACATGGTCGGTGTCGCCTAAAAAATTATTGTTTTTTATATTTTTATCTTGTTAATATTGATAAAATAAGACTACTTTAAACTTGGAAGAAGCAGGAAATAAAAATAGTTATGATTAAATAAATAAAAATAGTAAAATAGAAAAGCCTAGATTGAACTAAAAAATATTTTTTTGGTATTTTTTAAAATTTTATTTTGATTCGAATTTTTTTTTGTAATCACAAAAGAGTCCGTAGAACATATCTACAAAGTTCTAGAGGTTTCTGAGACCTTTAAATTTGGGCGACACTGGGAGTGTCAGTTAGAAAAGGAAGGGTTTCAAGCCGAAACCCTGAATTCTGGTCACAACCAACTTTTCAGGCCTTTTGTGACTGAAAAAAGTGAAAAACAGTAAATAAAAAGCTTTTTTTGAAGCTTGGATCAACTCGAAATACCCCCATGGTGGGTGCCAAATTGTTTACGATGAAAATCTGACAGATCTTTCGATGAAGATCTCTCGAATGTTAATACCTTAAACTAGTTAAAAAGAAGTGGTAGAGAAAGTGGGACATATCGAATTTATATTTGATGGTAGATTTACCCGGTAACGAGCAGATCTACTCTCAGATCTGTGGCAGAGCCAACATGACCCAGCGCATTAAAATATGATTTTTAAGACAAGTTAATAGATCAAAAATAAATAAAATAAGTGAAACAGTAAAAATAAAAAGAAAGAGAGAGGAAGAAATAATACCAAACCGGGAGGGATAGCCCGAGATTCCCGAGCCTTCGAGGGCTTGCTCGTATCAGAACCGGTCCTCTTTGCCTCTCTGATTCAGATGTTGACTAGCAGATTTCTAGTGTAAAGGGTTAGATCTAGGGTTGTTATGCTCTAATTGTAGTTTTGATCTAGGGTTTTTGTGCCCTAGGTCTAGATTTTCTCAATATTTGGGGTCAGGATTTCAGGAGGCTAGGGTTTCTATCGTCTCTAACGTTTTCAATCTGGAGATTTTTCTAAAACTGTCGGTCTTTTTCGGGGTTTAGAGGAGAATTTCCTTAGTTTTCTAAGGGTTTTGTGATCTCCAGATGGTGAATATGAATTATGAGATATTCTCTAATTTTTTGGGATTTTTCTTGAATTTTTAGGAATTTTTTAAGGGTTTTTCCTATTTTTGGGTAAATTTCCTAATTTTGGGAATTTCTAAGGCTTTTTTGGTCTCTTTTTCTCTCTCTTTTTAGGTTAGGAAGATGTGGTATTTATAAGATTCAATTGGTGATTTTTCTTAAATTTTTTGGAGTTGTTTTGGAATTTTTTGAAGTTATTTTGAAGTTGTAGCCTTATCTAATTAAAGAAAACGCATTTACTACATCATCGAATGCGTTGACTGCATAATCAGCCTCCGTCTGGGCTAGTCAAGCATGTTACAGCTCGGCCCGCGGCCCAATAGTTGGGTCTCACAGGGACTAAATTGTTATTTATTATATCTTTTTCTCCGTTGGTCCGATTCAGGCGATTCTTAGACCGTTGGAAAGATCTTGGGCTGTAATTCAAATTGGGATAGGATTTGGTAGTTTTGGGGTAATTAAATTGGATCTATTAGGATAATGTGGTCTTAAGGGTTTAGAAAACCATAGAATTTATGAGATTTAAAATTGGGTGTCTACAATCATGAAGTCTTTTCCATCTTGATTTAGACATACATGGACACTCTCCTACATATTTTTGTGAGCAATTGGGTCATTCTCAATATCAAGATTAATCATGCAACACATATATCGGTTATGTAAAACAATGCACTAACCACTATTACATAGTCACTTTCTTTTACTCATTTCATGCTTGAACTATTTTAGTTTCATGCCTCAATAGTTTAGATGCAATGGTGGGTTGATCCACTTACTTAGTGTGCAATGGTGCCTCCAAATCTCCCTTTCTTAGTTCACTTCAAGCTTCTTACAGTGGTTCTTCAATGGAGTAACAATGGGCTCTAAGTGTTAAGCTCGAGAGAGAGAGAGAGAGAGAGAGAGAGAGAGAGAGAGAGAGAGAGAGAGAGAGAGAGAGAGAGAGAGAGAGAGAGAGAGAGAGAGAGTGAAAGGCATGTGAGATAGAGAGAGACTTAAGTACCATGCTGGCTAGAGGTGGCAGCCCAAAGATTGACAAGTGGCAAGCCCCACACATGCAATCGAACAAGTGGTGTGTGTGTGTGGCAACATGCATTTGACAAATGGTAGTAATGATCATGCACGATGGCAGTCCATAACTGCTACTTCTTACTGTCTTGCCCCTTGCACTGCTGCGCACCTTCCACTGTCGCGCACCTTCCACTGTTGTACGCCTTCCATTGTCAGGCATCGTCTACTGTCACGTGCCTTCCATTGCCACGCGCTTTCCACTGCCGTGCGCCTTC
This sequence comes from Amborella trichopoda, assembly GCF_054954075.1. NCBI lineage: Eukaryota > Viridiplantae > Streptophyta > Magnoliopsida > Amborellales > Amborellaceae > Amborella > Amborella trichopoda. The sequence goes on along the minus strand of NC_142348.1, from coordinate 21,795,075 downwards.
CATTGCCATGTGCTTTCCACTGCTGTGTGCCTACCCCCTTATCCCGCCGTGCACTCTATTAGGTAGGAAAAATTTGGTCCTTACATCATCCCCCCTTTAAAAAGGATTTTGTCCTCAAAATCTTTAGTTAATCAAATAGATGGGCGTATCTATCTCGGATCTCATCTTCCCGTTCTCAAGTTGATTCTTCTCTTGAATGATACTGCACCCTTTTGTTTAGTATTTCAATAGGTTGCTCGACATAAGTCAAATCTTCTCTGATCAGGATTGGTTCATACTTCAAGACATAGGACATGTCAGGCAGATATTTTCTCAACAGTGATACATGAAAAACATCATGAATGTTAACCAAATTGCATGGTTGGGCCAATCGATATGCCACAACTCCAATTCTTTCTAAAATTTCAAAGGGTCCAATAAATTGCAGGCTCAGCTTTCCCTTCTTACCAAATCTTATAATGCCCTTAGTGGGTGATACTTTCAAGAAGACCCGACCACCCACTTCGAATTCGAGGTTTTTCCTTCGATTATCAGCATAATGTTTCTGCCGACTCTGAGCAATCTTGAGCCTCCCCCGAATCAAGGCAATCTTTTCTGAGGTCGCTTGAATAATTTCTGGCCCTAATAGCCTCCTTTCACCTACCTCATCCCAACAGATAGGTGATTTGCACTTCCTCCCATACAAGGCTTCAAAAGTTTCCATCTGAATGTTAGCTTGGAAACTGTTGTTATATGCAAACTCTACCAGAGGCAAATGATCATCCGAGCTTCCTTTAAAATCAGTAACACAAGCCCTTAACATATCCTCCAGGGTATGAATAGTCCTTTCTGACTGCCCATCAGCTTGGGGGTGAAAAGCAGTACTAAAGGTGAGTTTTGTCCCCAAGGCTGATTGTCGACTATACCAAAATCTATAGGTAAACCTAATGTCCCTGTTGGATTCAATGCTCTTACTATCTCTTTGATGTATAGCTGAGCCAGTCTATCTAGGGTATAGGTTGTGCGGACTGGTAAGAAATGAGCAGTTTTAGTTAATTGGTCCATAATGATGCAAACACTATTATGCCAAGTACCTGATATAGGCAGGCCAGACACAAAGTCCATAGTAATGTGTTTCCATTTCCACTCTAGCATAGGTAAGGGCTATAACAGTCCGACAGGTTTATGATGTTCAGCCTTCACTTGTTGACATGTTTGTTGGAAGACATTTTTCATCATCATGGGGCCCCCGTTTAATTAAAAGCCTAACAAACAGTGAAAATTTCAACAGTCTCAGAATGGCTCTAGAACTGGTCAAGATCTTAATTAAGACTCTCAAAAGTTTCCTATCAAGTTTTGTCGCATTTTGACATGTCTAAGGTAGTGCAGAATGAGAAACAGTTCCAATAAATCAGCCTCTAGCACCCGAAAATGGATCCTATAACTAGAGTTATATTTTCTGTGTCTCACTTTGCTGTGGAACCATAGCCATTGGAGCCGACATGGTTGAAAATCCCTAGGGGTCAAATTTCAGCTTGAACGGACACTCAAGGAAAAGGTTATAGGCAAAAGAGTGAAACAGGAGGAGCTGCATGTTACTCCCGTGCGGCCACCCTGCAACTCTACACTATTAAAGGGGCAGTCACAAACAATGACTTTTGATGCTCATATCTTGCCCATCCCAAGTCGGATAGCGCTCACATTTGGTGAGCACTTTCATCTTATCAAGACGAACGTTTCGATATATGGCACGCCCTGCAACGACGCCCGAGCGCGAAGAAAAGCTAGAGAGAAGTTGCTAATCTGTGAAGAAAGTACAGGAAATTCAGTAGGATCGTACCTCGCTCGAGCGGCCAAATCACATCACTTGCGAGGCCGATCAACACGAGACCAATTCCATTGCTTGCGTAAAGTCTCAAGCTACCTCTAACCCGAACCCCGTACAAGATGAACAGTCAAATTCTGCACATGAAGCCGATGAAGTGACTGCAAATTCCATTGCCAGAATTCCAAATTCCGGCTAATACTCCAAAGTTGCAAAATCTTCGTATGAGCACGGAATCGAGCTACGTTTGTTGCCCCGCGATCATAACTGCATGCTTAGTGTTATCCAGCAAAGAAATCACAAAAAACATCAAGGAACTAGCACACTATCGATCCAAAGTTTCAAGATTCATTCAAATTTCAAGTCACATGATCGTACCGTAAAAACACGATCTATGGCTCGAAGTTGGTATCAAATTGATCGCCATGCCGAGCCTTACAAGAAAACAATCATCTTTCGATCAACCGGGCATCAGAATGACCCCTGATCATCCATGAAAACGCACGCACGTTCTAGGGCAACACATGGACTGTTTTGGAATTCCATAAATTGTTAGGAAGGGGCCAATCTATCATTTTGCACCCTATTTTCTAATTTCTTTGAATTCAATTAAATCTTAATTTCCAGCAATTAAGTTTAATTTTGATCAATCCACCAATGTTTGGGACAAATTCTATATATACCTCGTACCATCATTGTAGGCAAAAGAGGACTCAACCCTTTATAAAGAGAAAGTTTTTACGGAATAAAGTTTCTCTTTCTTGTCATTGTTGGGTCATGTTGGGAGAGAGAGAGAGTAATGTGAGAGAAACTTTTGGACCGATACCCTTAAACTCATGGTAAATCTTCTCTCTCTTCTTTTCCTTTTCTTCTATCTCTTCCTCTCTTTCTTCTTTCTCTTCTTCGCCTGAGTTCCTCTCAGAGGCCATGCACGACAGTGGAAGTGTCGTGCATGCCTCTCCTGTAGCATGGTGATGACAGTGCCATGCGTGAGCTTCTTTCTCTTTTTGCTTGTTCACCTCTATATCCCAGCGAGGCTTGCTGATGGCACTGCTCATCGCCGTCCGCAGACGTATCCTCGCAGTCTCAGTGAGGAACGTGAGCAGCGAACCTTATTGCCGTCCGAGAGGGGGGAGGGGGGGACTTTACCCTGTCGCGTGACTATTGCAGACGACGATGTCCATCGCCGTCCACGAAGGGTCGCTGCAATACCCATCGCCGTGTGCAGGCTCCTTTTGTGCCTCTTTGTGCCTATCGCCGTGTGCCAGCTTCCCTTGTGTCCCACGCCTATCGCGGCGCACTCCACGAGAGGTAATCATCGTGGGACTTATGAGAAGCTATCACGGTGCTATTTACAGCACAGAATTGAGCGATCTAACGATGTAGATCACCCTGATTTGACACTTCAAACTGATAAAAATGAAAAGGAAAAGATATGATAGAGAAAGTGGGAACAATCGAATTCAAATCTAAGATTATATCTGCCCGAAAACGAGCAAACCTGCTCTCAAATTTGTGGTGGAGCCAGCGTGATCTGAAGTATTTCAAATCAAGATTTTCAATCAAAACAAATCAAAATCAGATCAAAACAAAATAAATTAAATAAAATATAGAAGAAATGAAGGGAGAATGAGTACCTGACCGGGCTGGATGGCCTGAGACTTCCGAGCCCTAGAGGGCTCTCTTGTATCAGAACTAGTTCCTCTTTGCCCTTGTGATTCAGGTGTTGATGATTAGCAAGTCTCCCAGAGTTTTTGTTTCCACTCCTCAAATGACCACTGATATTTATGAATGAGGGATTTGTTGGGGCAGTGTTATCCCCACAACAAACAAATCCTCGGTCAACACCATTCGAATTTTAAAAATGAATTTTGGGAGGTACGAACAGCTTTCCCCAGGACCCATGCCCAAGATAAATGACCTAAAAAGTAGGGGAAATGCGTGAGAACACGTAAAAATGTGTTTTAGTTAAAATGCGTTTGTGCGACACGGGTAGTGTCACGCAGACCCTAACAACACAACCTGTGTCGCACGGGCGACACACCTATTGTCGCCTAAGTCAAAACACCTTCGATATAAAAAATTCTTTTTCACACATGTTCTTGAGCCTGTTGTGAAGCTCCCAGAAAAAATATGGGCCCAAATACATTTTTTTACTATTTTTAATGATTTTTTCTGTAAAACAGCATGTTTTCAGGGTTTTGGGTCAAAACAGGGTGTAATAGGGTTTATGGGCTGGCAGAATGGTTTTGGGTCCAAAGGTAAGTTGTGTGACCTTTAGAGTTTGGGTTCACTAAGTCAATGTGATCCCAAGGGTCCAAGAAAACCACCGAACTTACCAGATTTAAAGCGGGGTGTCTACAGTTGCCGCTCTTTGGCACTCCATGTCCTTCGAGGGACAGGAGAGTAAAAAAGAAGTAGACACACTGACGTTCCCTATCCTTCGAGGGGCAGGCGACCATACACTCCCTATCCTTCGAGGGTCAAGTGAGTAGCACTAGTAGACTCTCTGACGCTCCCTGTCCTTCGAGGGACAGGAGAATGTCAAAGATGAATGCCATCCGACGTCACGTGGGCATATGGCACACCAACTATTCTTCTAAGCCATTGCACTCCCATGCTCACCCACCTAAGGCATTTTCATCCTAGGGTTTTCGGCGAGGTGTCAGCAAGTTACACATGCTTGAAACTCGAGGTGGATTTTACAGCCATGCCACTTGACCTCAGGGTTTGAAATTTTTAACCCTGGCAATTTTTTTGATTTCCTTAGGAGTTTTCTAAGGCTGTCTATAGGAAAGGGATTTTTATAGGATGAGACTTGTCTGACCAATTATGAATAGCGAGGCGAGGCAACAACACGGTAATTGTGGCAACGTGGTGTTCATCATATATGGCTGTCCAAGCTCTTTCATTTTTACAAGTCTTTTTAAAAAAATTTGAATGTAGGAAGGGATTTGAAACAGAACCCAGAGCAGGGACAGGCTACGATTTTAACAAAGAACATAAAGTTTTTGGAAACACAAGACATATGGTGAAAATTTTGAAACGAGAAAGATATTTTGAAAAGCAATGTTGGTTAGCAATTTCAAGTCCTGCAACCATAAAGCCCTCTAAGCAGTTTAGCGTCATGCAACGATGGACGATGTAGTAGGCAGTTATGCTCATATGACTGACCCTGGAGTTTTTCTTTTTTTTTTTTTGCTGCCCCTGTTGGGGGGTAGTTTTCTTTTAATGTGGGTCTTACAGTTTTACCACTTGTGACCCCTTTGGTGGACCCTATGTGAGTGCATCGGGTCCTTGCTTGAATCTTCAGGACGAGGAATTATCAAGTATTTCTTTATCTTCCAACCTCAGCTCTTTTGTTGCAATTCAAGGAGAGTTCTCTGGAGTTTTGAGCAAAACATAGTCTTGAAAATAAGGATACTGCCCTTAGGTGTTCATAATCGCTTTGGATTTCTGATTTCGTTCCTCCACCACCTACCTTTCGAAGTTTCAGACGATCTAAGTCCTTAACAATGTTTCGTCAGGCTAATGCTTACCACTTTGACTCAGGGGAGGAAGAGAAGATGCTTAGAGAGAAGAGACTTTGGAGAGTAGAAGGAGAGAACTTCTTTATTTTAGCTCATCGCCCAGGGGTTCCTTTCAGATTTTCAGCCCGGTGATATTTTTTCCAACGCTAGGGAGTCCTTTCGGATTTTTAGCCCTGTGGATGAGATTTTTTATTTATTTTCTCATCACCCCGGGGTCCCTTTCAAATTTTCAGCCCGGTGAAATTTTTTCGAACGGTTGGGAATCCTTTCGGATTTTAGCCCCGTGGATGAGATTTTCTATTCTTTATTTTATTTTTCTCTTTTTTTCTTTTTTCCAAGAGGAAGAAGAAAAGAATGACAAAGGAAGAGGAGGGGAAAGAAGAGTCAAAGGTGCCTCTTTTTTTCTTTTTAGCAATTTACCTTAAGATCGCGTATAGTCGATCATCTTTCCCTCCTCCAATTGGTAGGGAGGTTCTAATACGGTCTTCCTCTGATTTTCCTTGACCCGGGTTGGCATCCAAAAACGTTTTAACTATGGTTTCTGAATCTTCGTTGAACTTTTCTATTAAACTGTTCCACTTGAACCTTGATTTTGGATTAAAAATCACTCTGAGTTTGCTAGTCTTCAGTATGGACGGATAGGCTCATCAAGGTCTTCCCGTTAATGGAGTACTTTATGTTACACATAAGGCGTTAATGCCTTCTGGAGTGAGGCATGAATGCCTCATTTGGTTATTTGCAAGGGGTGAGTGATCAACAATTCCTCTTTTTCATTGTAAATTTCGAATTGTTTCTCGGGGGTTAACTCCGTAGTAGACTCCTTTTTAGTGCTCATGCTTAGATGAGACTATCGCACAAGAGGAGTGGTTGAGTTGGTACTAAATGGCCTTACGACATGTTGGGACTCAACAAAGAAGGGTTCATTCTCATTAGTTGCCCCCGTTGTATTAAACGGCCTTATGATGTGTTGAGAGTCAACAAACAAGGGTTCATTCTTGTTAGTTGTCCCCATTGTATCCTCTTCATGAGGGGAGTTTGCCCTTATTGAATATTTTGATGGGGTTGCCACTGCAAGGTTTTCCATTCCGTTGGGAACTTGCTCTTCACAGGATGCATTCTCTTGACATGGTGGTGCTCCGGTTATCGAAGTTGTGCTCGTGTTGTTAATGAATTTTAGAGAGCCTATCTCTTTAGGAGGTAACATGGTCAGATTTTCAATATTCAATTCTTGAACCCAGATTGGTGGATCACTCGAGAAATCTTGTGAAGGTGGCTCAGGTGGGCCCCTTAGAATTTTCAACGGTTCGACTTCTTTTAACATTTGAGGTGTTGGCCATTATTTGGACGCGTAGTGGGAGACTTCGGGGTGTTGGCTCCTCGTTTGGAAGATGACCCTCCTCTCATTAGCTCTGATCATGTCAATTTCTAGGGTATCATCTTCGTCATACTGGTCCCACTTAGGAGGGTCTTCAGAGTTCGGGGATGAAGAGTTTCCTCTAAGAAGCCTCTTGGAGGTGATGATCGCCAGCAAATATGAATTGCCTAGGATCATTCTCTTCGTCTCCATTCTCAATCATATGAATGATAACATCCTCCTTTGAGTTACTCGGAGCTCCCGTTTCTTCAGTCATGGTGGCCGTATTTTTGGGGAGAGGGTTTGTGAAGATACCCATCGTTTGATTAGATTCCTCAATAGGTTGATTTCTAGGTCCGACAGTGATGCCGCCCCTATTGATCAACTCTTGAATCACCCTCTTCAAATAGAAATAGTTTTGGGTATCATGAGCATGGTTTCTATTCCACTTACCCCATCTGTTCTTATCCTTAACCTCAAATGGTGGTTCAGATGGTGGTGGGCGTTGAACCATGTTTTTCTTCAAGAGTAACTCCAACACTTTTTCTAACAGGTCTTTGAGAGGAGTGAAGTTGTCCTCTCGCCATCGATTGTTATTTTAAGCATTAGCTTTAGGCTGACCCCTTCGATTTTGATTCCCATTGCTATGCTGGGTGGCTGAACCTTGAGCCGGTCCATTAATGACAACCTCATTAACTGACCGAAAACATTCCCCTTACCATTGCTCTTACTCTTATTCTGGGGAGTCATGATGGGTTTGTTATCAGGCCTAGTGCTGAGGGGTGTCCCTCTCACCCTTTCATGTGGTGCCACCTGCTCGATCATAGAATCAAAAGAGTGTGGGACAATACCTTGGCTGAAGAAAGTCCTGTATTCAGGAGTGACATTTTCTAAGGCCATGGAGATTTTAGCTGGGTCTGTAAGTGGACATTCGATGACTCGCATTGCCGCCTCGTCGAATTGACCAATGAAATCCTCAAAGGATTCTCCTGGGTTTTGTTTTGTGGCACTGAGCTCACCCAGGGAGAGAGATCTTGGTGTCGACCCACGGTAATGAGAGACGAACTGGTTAAACATTTCATCTGGAGTAATGTGTGGTTGATCTGTCATTATTCTCCGATGTCAGTTCAAGGCCTCGCCGGTCAATGGTTGTGAAAATAGTTGGACCTGTCTCGCAAGGCTCAGACGGAGAGGAGGTACGCGTTGACGTGCGTATCTGGATTGCTCTTCTAGTTGAACTTATTTCTACATTCTGGGACCCAGGGGATGATCTTCCATACCTCCAAGGGTCTCTTGAACATAAGCCTTTGGGGGTAGGACTTCATGCATACCCATCCTTACGAGCATATCTTGTATCGCTTTAAAGTTGCCTTCTTGTTGGATATTCGGCATGAGAGTAGGCCCACCGGTTGGTGGATGGGTTCCCAAGCATAGACTGGTAAGTCGAGACTTGGGGTAGATGTTTGGCCTGCTTGGGCCTGTGATGGATGAGCGCGGTTACTGGGGCGGTTTGACACATTTGTCCTTGAGGGGTGTACTGACCTATAGGCATCGCCACTGGTTGTGGAAATTGCACTGTTGGTTGGACCGGATACACAAGAGGGACTGCTTGAAGAATCGGCTGACTCAGTTGTGCTATGAGTTGACCTATGCGATTAGGTTGGTTTTGGACTGACCCATGAACTGGGGCATGAATTGTGTAACCTAAGTCAACTAGACTTTTGAGGGCAGCCTGGATGCCTATCTCGCCTAAAGGTTGGTCTAGATTGATGCCTCGGGCGTACAGTCTTCAAGACATCGTGGGCTTTTTACTATGGTGGCTTGAGGTTGGGTTAGATCCCCTAGACCTAGATGGTTCTTGATTTTGAGGCCGCTGAGCCCCATGGTTATCTTGGTGCGACTTTTGGGCATCATTAGATCCAGCGTGAACTTCTTCCCTCCAAGGCTCCTGCTTTGGTTGCCTAAGATCACACGACTCCTACTGTGGCTGCGTAAGGGTCGTTGTAGGACAATGCCCTGGCGGACCCCCTGGATGTTCAATGTTTTTTGGGCGGAGCCAACTTTCCGAACCATACAGAGCTCGGGATTAGGAGTGGATCCCTGAGACTCAGCTTCTAATTGAAGACCTGAACGATGGATAATGGATTGGCCTGAGTTCTGACTGTAATCCCAAGGGATTGCGACATACTGGTCCCTAGGTTTGGGAAGGTTCGGTTTAGAGTCGACCGTGGATTGGTCATCATAATTGCCTTGGGTGACTGACATGGTGATCGCCCTTGGCAGGGTTAGAATTAGACTTGGGTAAGATCTAGACTCGATGGCCTAGGGTAGATGTAACTTGACTCTAGGGGCCAACCTTGAGTGACAACTAGGATAAAATTAGCCTGGAGTCTAGACTCAACACGTTTTAGTTTAGACTCTGAACTAGGGTAAACCTAATCCAACCCTAGAGGTAACTCTAAGTTTAGACCTATCCTAGATCCTAGACAAAGATCTAGACAAGGTAAGTCCGAGTCTCGGCTAGGGCCAAGAGTGGGTCTAAGTTCGGACCTGGGTGCAAACCTGGTCCGGACTTGGACTAAGCTGGGTGCAAGCCTAGGCCTAGAGGATTATGGTAATTAGACTGAGTGAGGACCCGGATTGGATCAAAGTTAGTTTAAGCACTAGCCCTTGGCTCGGACCAAAAGGGGGCCTAGGTTCAAACCTGGGTGTGAACCTGGTTCGGATCTGGGCTAAGCTAAGTACCTGAACTTAGACCCAGAGAGTTTTAATGATCAGGCCAAGTATGGACCTGGACTGGATCAAAGATGAACTAGGAATGAGCCTTTGGCTCGGACCAAGAGGGGCCTAAGTTCGGACCAAGGCGAAACCTAGTTCGAACTTGGGCTAGATTGGATACAAGTTTGAATCTGAACCTAGAGGGTTCAGCTCGGACAAAAAGCAGATTCGGGGCTAAGACCCAAGATCAATACGCAAGCGAGCACACAAAAAAGTTTGACCTAGTATAATACTATAGGTAAGCTTGGCTTGAGAGTGGGCTTCTAACTACTGAAATGCGACTAGGCTGATATAGGTTCTGGCATAGGTCCTGACCTCCTATTATAGGATTTTGCCAGGTCCTACTATACGTGGAGTTTCTTTGAGGCAAAGGATTACGGAGGGGCGCTCACAGTTAACGATACGCGAATCCCAACTGCCTCGACTCTCAAAGCTGGGTTCCTCTCAGGCCGTTAACGTGGATTTTGGGGGTTTTCGAAAAATTTGTTTATGGTTTTCTGGGATTCCTGGACGGTGTGTACTAGAGTATGCAACGAAGCACGCAAATGAAAATAAAGTCAAGCACACAGGCACACAATAAGAAAGAAAACAACTGAGCGCTCGACGTTGATCCCGCCTAGCGATGCGCGCTTCGAGGTGAAACTCGCTCAATATAGATGGAGGGTGAGGAACCCTAAGATTGTATGGTTAAAGCAGTGAAACCAAGCATAGTTCATGCTAAGTCAAATGTGACCCGAGTCGAGGATGACTCGAACGGGACATGGTTCAGAGAGGGTGCCAGCAACCCAATCAGTTTTTTTTTTTTTGTATTGATATATATATATATATATATGTATATATAATTTTAAATTTGATGAAAAACAACTACACTAAGCATGATGAAAGCAGGGAAAGCATGAATTAACTAACTAGAATGAAATCAGAAAGTCAAGAACAGAGCAGACCTACCTGAATCAAAATATGTTTTTTGTATTTTTAGAAATTTTATTTTAAGCTGAAATTTTGTAAGAGTGTAGCTACGAGTCTCTGGAAGATACTTGAAAAGTCTCTGGAAGATACTTGAAAGGTTTCAGGACAATCTGAGACTTTTTAGTTTGGGCGACATAGGGTGTGTCGCACGGGCGACATAGGTAGTGTCGCTGGGGCGACACCAGGTGTGTCGCCCAAAAAAACTATTTTTATTTTATTTATTTTATATATTTTTATAATGGATTTTGATGCAGTGAAACTACTGTGAACTTGCAGAAACAAGAAAAACAAATTTGTTTTGATGAAATAAATTAAAATAACTGGAAAACAGGGAAGTTCAAATAGGACATACCTATATCGAGTAAATTATTTTTTTTATATTCTTAAAAATTTTATTTTGCTCGGAAAATTTGTAAGTAGACTCTAGAGAGTCCTATAACAGATTTTCAAATTTTCAGAAAAATAAAAAATGTCTTGGTTTGGGTGACACAGGGCGGGTCGCTCGGGCGACCGAGTAGTGTCGGCCTTGTAAGTTGGGCGACACCAGATGTGTCGCCCAAAAAAATATTTTTTTATTGTTTTTATATTTTTTAATTGTATATATTGATAAAATAAGCTTACTGTAAACTTGTAGAAACAACAAATAAAATATTTTTTGTTGAAAATAAATTAAAATAAAGCGACAGGAGGACTGCAGATCTAACATAAACATATTGTTTTTGTATTTTTAAATATTTTATTTTGACCTGAATTTTTTTTTGCAGTCATAGGAAATCCTCTAAAACACTACTGAAATTTTCAAAATATTATGAGATTTTCTAAATTTTGATGCTTGAATCACGCTCAATAGCCCCACGGTGGGCACCAAACTGTTTACAGCGTAGAATCGAGCGATCTAATGATGTAGATCACCCTAATCTGACACTTAAAACTAATAAAAATGAAAAGGAAAATATATGGTAGAGAAAGTGGGAACAATCGAATTCAGATCTGAGATCAGATTGCCTAGAAACAAGCAGACTTACTCTCAGATCTGTGGCGGAGCCAGCGTGATTTGAAGCATTTCAAAAAAATATTTTCAATAAAAAAAAATAAAAATCAGATAAAAAATAAATAAATAAAATAAAATAAAGAAGAAATGAAGGGAGAATGAGTACTTGACCAGGCCAGATGGCTCGAGACTCCCAAGCCCTTGAGGGCTCGCCTGTATCAGAACCGGTTCTTCTTTGCCCTTCTGATTCAGGTGTTGATGATCAGCAAGTCTCTGTAGTTTTGGGGTGGTTATACCCTAATTTCGGATCTAGGGTGAGTTTAGATTTGAGGTACAGAGCAACGTAAAGGTTCTCTTTGTACCTTTCAGGTTTATCTTTCCAGCCTATAGTTTCTAAAGTCTCTCAGGTTTCTAAAAGTCTCCTAGAGTTTTTGTTTCCACCCCTCAAATGACCATTGAGATGATTTTTATGAACGAGGGATTTGTTGGTGCAGTGTTATCCCCGCAACTAACAAATCCTCGATCAACACCATTCGAATTTAAATTTTTTTTTTTTTGGGAGCTACATATAGCTTTCCCCAGGCCCCACGCCCAAGATAAATGACCTAGAAAGTAGGAAAAATGCGTGAGAACACATAAAAAATGTGTTTCAGTGAAAACCCGTTTGGGCGACATGGGTAGTGTCGCCTAGGCCCAAGACAAAACACCTCCAATTTGAAAATTTATTTTTCGCACGTGTTCTTGAGTTTGTTGTGAAGCTTCCAAAAAAAATTTGAGTCAATTTTTTTTTTTTTACTATTTTTAATGAGTTTTTTAGTAAAATACCGTGTTTTCAGGGTTTTGGGTCAAAACAGGGTGTAACAGGGTTTCTGGCCTAGCAGAATGGTTCTGGTTCCAAGGGTAAGTTGTGTCCTATGGATTTTGGGTTCACTAAGTCAATGTGATGCTAAGGGTCAAAGAAAACCACAGAACTTGCCAGATTTAAAGCGGTGTGTCTAAACGTGGGTCTCGCCAGAAGCAATCGCCGTCCGCATGGGACGTGTTGCCTTCTCGAGTTGCCAACAACGATGCTTATCACCGTCCGCAGGTTTCTCTCGTGTTCCACATCTAGCGCTGTGTGTCTCGTGGGGAGCTATCGTCCTCAGCCTCACCAAAAGCCATTACCGCCCGCAAAGGACGTGACGTCTTCTTATGATGCCAACGGTGATGCCCATCGCCATCTAGACTCTTCCTTCATTCGCCGTCTCACTCTCTTTCTCTTCATTCCCTTTTCTTCTCTTCCTTATTTTTTCTTCTCACTTGACTGAGGGTAGACTTAGCCTAGCACAGCCATAGCGGTCTGACTGTTGAGCAGCATTGTTGTCGTGCTGGTCTTGAGTACCATGTCCGTCTTGCTGCCACACCAGATTAGGACAATCCTATCGACCTCGGTTTTGAGTAGTATCGCCGTCGCACTAGTCCTGAGCATCATGCCCGTCTTGCTACCACTTCGAGTCGGTAACTTTTCAGCCGTCATGCTAGTCTCGCCCCTTCATTTGAACCTTCCACTTCTTCACTCTCTCATATGAACGTACTTTGCCTACAAGGGTGGGTCCCTTTGACCCACTTGTCTTGCAAATTAACCATAGTAGTGTTGTGCAAAAAACAAGGAGATTGCAGGTCAAGGGAGGCGATTCCAAACCAGCTAAAGCAGCTGGGGGGCTTTTCAACGTGATCTAAGAGGGCACCAGTATGAGTCCGCTTGAGTAAGTCATGGACCTAGGTGTGGTTGGTCTCCAACTCACACAAAAAATTCCTCTCTCACTAGTTGGATACCTGCCCTTGTTCTTGAACAAGGTTCCCAAGAGAGTGCCCTCAAAGTCCAGGGTCTTCCAAACCTGAGACATTGACACCTGATCACCTAGATCTGAGGAAGCGAGATCGAGGCACCTAACCAGCTTGGCGACTCCACTGGAGACTTATTACCCCTTCATCGGTTCGCTCTTGTTTGACCAGTATCATCTTTTACTTTCTGCCTTACTTTTTATGGCATCTGGGTTGTTCAACCATTTATCCGAGTCAGGGGCTTTGTTATCCCGGCACTCGTGACTGTCCCAGGGAAGCAAACTGCTCAAGTTTCTTCCCTTACTCTCCTTCTGAGTCAGGACTCACAATCCGGCTCTTAGGTTCTTTCTTAGGTTGGTGTGAGAGGGGACTTATAGGTCCTTGACTCCCCGCTTCTTCGCCCCGATGGACCCTCCACCAAGGCCCCTTGCATTGGTAGCAAAACTGCTACCGTACATAACACAAACCCTATTACTGGCAAGTCCCTTACCGGTCATATTGCTGGGGTACGCCAAAAGGCTGCCCTGACTGCTTTCTGCTTTCGCGAAAGGCAAGCAAGTTGCCGTTGCTCCTCAGGTTTGCCGAAAGGCAACCCCCTATACTCCTTCACCACTTCGAACCTCTATACCTAGAGGCTCGACACACCGAGGTGGAGACCCTACGGCCTCCATGTCTCACACACACCTTAAGGATCGTGGTCTAACCACTCGAGCCACACCTCGGGCAACTTTTCTGCTGCCTTGAGCTCACATTCAGGGCTAGGCCTTCTTGGGCCGAACCCTGCATGCGTCATACATTTGCTTCCCATAGCTTGGGGCAGCGCTAGCTTTATGCCACCTCGAGCACATGAGGGTCGACCACTTTGTCCTCCCTCCCAGCACACACTGCTTCACCCTGTGAGAGATGGGCTCCTACCCGGTCCCTTACAAACACAAGCTCGCAAGTCTCGGCCTCCTCAAGTGGAACTCGTTGACGGAGCCCAGGCTGGCTCCCAAGTCACCTGGACGGTTGACCCTAAAGGTGAACACGCATCGACTTTGCAGGTTCCTCCCCAGTCCAGACTCAGGTGGAGTCATGTACCAGCTACTTCTGCTACCAATCTTCCTTCACCAGGCAATCACCTTGAGAATTGGTATACAAAGGTCTTCCCTAAGAGTACCATCTTGAGCCAGCCTCAGGTCAGCAGTGCACCCGGGCCCCATAAAGGAATTCAGGGCAATGACCTGATGTCAGACAGAAGCCTCCAACCTCCAAGGCAGAAACCCAGGTTGCCTTTTATCCTTGGACCCTACTCCTTGCTCCAGCTCATAGCCACCGCCTCGCATGCTCAAAGAAAGCAGGGAAGTCCAAGTCTTAGGCTCAGTTCTGGAGTACAGTCCACAACAGCATCAAGATTGAGCAGAAGAGAGACCTGCAGATCCTAACCAAAGAAGCCTCTAAGGTAGTTGAAGTCACCACCCTTGATGACCTCCTGCCTCATAATCCCTTTTTCCCTCTCCAAACTCCAGAACCTGAGCAGGTCCAAGAATATTGCTCTGTCATCACTACCCAGAAGCCACGGTCCCAAGACCGTCGAGAACCAGTCATCACATGATCGACATACAAGGCTCGAGTCCAGTTGGGGCAAGCTGAGCCCCTGCAGACTGACTTACCATGCATGACTCACCAACTTCGGCAGTCCACTGCGCCACCTGACTCTGACCTTCCAAAAGAAATGGTCAGTGTCATGGTGATCAATGATCCAGATGACCCCTAAGAAGAGCGGATGAACCGGTTCGAGGTAATGATACAATCCATCCTCGAAACTATGGAACACCTTGAAGCTTCCAGGTCCCCTTCTTCTCACCATGAGACCAACTCCCCATCTGGTGAAGACATAGTTCCTAGGCAAACTCCCCCACCAGTCTCCCAAGATAGCTCTTCCTCCTGTGGGGTCTCCCAAACCAACATAGATGCCATGATGGCCCATAGCCTCAAGAATAAGGTCACAGGAATGCAAGAGGCCCTGCTCGTACATTGACCAGGTGTCGTTTCCCCTGAACTATCAAAAAGGGAAGCTCCCCTGTTCAATGATAGTATGTCTCCTCACTAGCATTCTACCTACTTCCAAGCGGCTTGTACGGAGATGACAACTGACGGATGACTCCTCCTCCATCAGTTCATCGAGACTCTTGAAGGGTTAGCTTTTAAGTGGTATGTTCGGCTGCCTCCGAACTCGGTGCACATGTGGCAAAAAATGGAGTAGTTGTTTTACCAACGCTTCCACGAAATCTAAAGGAACGTGGAAACCATCAAGCTTCTCACCTTGACTCAAGACCCTAGTGAACCAGTTGACAGGTTCATCACCTGGTGGAGAGAGTTGGCAACCTTTCATGCCACTCCCATGACTGAGAAGGAAGCGGTCTAGACTTGAATACAGAATATGCTTCCTGAGATTGCCTTGCATGTCGAGGCCTCCAATCCACCCTCCATGTTATAGCTCATCTCTAAGGTAGTTCATATCGAGGGATTGTCCAAGCACCATGGCAACTCTCATCAGTAACTCTCCAACTCAAATACTCGCTCCAACAGTCGGGGTAACCAGCAAAAGGCAGTGATCAGTGCGGCTGTTACCGTGACTGACACCAACAAAGCTGACCCTCAAACCTTGGACCTCTCTAAGGCATAGACGCCTCAGGCCGGGGGCAAGCAACAGTCTTATCATAAGGTCCTGCGTCCTAAAAATGCTAATTGAAGTGACTTATGCATCTAGCACCAGAATAAAGTTTACCCCTTCGTCAAGGAGTGGACTCCTGCACTGCTTCGATTGCTGATAGAACAGAACATGATCCAGCAGCCAGAGGTCTACACTGCAGAACCGGCTTGGCAAGAGACAAATGAGAGGTACTGCGCCTATCACATGAAAGTAGGCTACCCCACTCAAGACTGCTATAAGCTCAACGACACTATCGAAGCCCTTATTAACAAGGGTCAGATAAAGTTCGAGGAGTTAAAGAAAGCAGTCGGGGCAACTAAGGCTTCTCACAAAGTCACAATCCAAGAAGGTGACGAGGCACCCACTATCCTTCATGCATTTTTCTCCATAATGCTCGAAGAAGGACTCATCACTCCCAAGCTGACAAGGCAATCCAAGTTCCTACCTCCCAGAACCGAGAACCTCTGGTGTGCATATCACCAGATACAAGGCCATGACATCAGCGACTGCATCGGATTCCACGAGCTCTTGGAAAAGAAGATGCGGCAATTCCATGAAGCTCATGGTAACCCAAAAGGACACCCTCAAGTCCCTCTTCAATCAGTGCAAGATGTCCTCCCAACACAAGTCCCGAGAAGCACTGAGCTAGACCCTCTGCAGGCCCTCTTCGAGGCGATCCTCCAATAGGGTCTTGTCAATCCTAAGCCCGCTAAGCAGCTGAAGTGTCTTGCCCAGGGAACGGAGAAACTCTGGTACTCATATCACCAAGTACGAGGCCACGAACTGAAAGATTGCTCTAGGTTTGAAGCTATAGTCACGGAGAAAGTCTAGAATGACCATATTGTTTGTGCCATCCTCCCAGAACGCTTCCAAGCCATATCTCTCGTTCGAGAGAAAGCCCCACTACAGGTCCCTCATGAGCATACACTGGACCCTCTAGAGCCCTCGACCTCGCAGCCTTGAGAAGTTTACCATGGATGAAGCAGGTTCAAGTCCTTGAAGTGTGAGGTAGTCCACCAAGCTAGGCCTGCTCACCAGCTCGATAGGATGGTCCAAACACCTCTTCAAGGATCCAGAAGGAGATGACGAGCACCTAGGTCAGCCTGCCGAAGGAATCCTATCCTGCAGTCACCAGTTGAGGAAAAATTTCTCAGGCCTCTTCTCCCACTGCCGACCTTGCAAGACTTCATCCCAGGAGCATCTCGCTTGATCCTTTCGTCCAATTGGATGGATGTCCCTGAGTCATCAATAGCTCGGGAGGCGTCCAATATGGTGATGACGCTAAAAGCACCCCACAATGGTTAAAGCCGAGGCAATACCTAAAATACCCCTTGCACACGTCCAATTCTGATAACGACATAAAATGCTGCCCAGAACATTCTAACTCTTCTTCTCCTCCCCCCTCTTCTATTTCTTCTACAGGTGTAGCTCAATAATGTCCAGACTTCAACATTCTAAATAGAGAGCTCGGAGGCACCAGCCTCACCAAGTTGCAGCAAAAGCACCTTAGAGAAGATGCAATAATGCCATGAAGAGGTCTTGGCAAAGAAGACGCGGTAATGTCATGAAGCTCATGGTAACCCAAAAGGACACCCTCAAGTCCCTCTTCCACCGGTGCAAGAAGTTCTCCCAACACAAGTCTCGGGAAGCACTGAGCTAGACCCTCTGCAGTCCCTCTTCGAGGCGATGCTCTAACAGGGTTTTGTCACTCCCAAGCTCGCTAGGCAGTCGAAGAGTCTTGCCTAGGGAACATAGAAACTCTAGTGCCCATATCACCAAGTACGGGGCCACGAATTGAAAGATTGCTCCGAGTTTGAAGCTATAGTCGTTGAGAAAGTCCAGAATGGCCATATTGTTTGTGCCATCCTCCCAGAACGCTTCCAAGCCATTGCTTCTGTTTCAGAGGAAGCCCCACTACAGGCCCCTCATGAGCATACACTGGACCCTCTAGAGCCCTCAACCTCTCAGCCCTGAGAAGTTTACTAATGATGAAGCAGGCTCAAGTCCTTGAAGCGTGAGGCAGTCCACTATGCTAGAGCTACTCACCGGCCTGATAGGATGGTCCAAACACCTCCTCAGGGATCCAGAAGGAGACGATGAGCACCTAGGTCAGCCTGCCGAAGGAATCCCATCCCTCAGTCACCATTCGTGGAAGAATTTCTCAAGCCTCTTCCCCCACTACCGACCTTGCAAGACTTCATCCTAGGCGTTGCTCGCCTTACCCTTTTGTCTAATTAGATGGATGTCCCCTCAATAGCTCGGGAGTTGTCCAATATGGGTGAAGACGCTAAAAGCACCCCACAACGGTCAAAGACGGGGCAAGACTTAAAATACCCCATGCACATGTCCAATTCCAGCGACAATGTAAAAATCTGCCCAGAACATTCTAACTATTCTTCTCCTCCTTCCTCTTCTATTTCTTCTACGGGTGCAGCTCGACAGTGTCCAGACTTCGACACTTTAAATAGAGAGCTTGGAGGCACCAGCCTCACCAAGTCGCAGCAAAAGCGCCTCAGAGAGATGCAGGCCAAAGCGACTGGATTCTCGACAATCGTTGACGCTTTAGCACCTAGAGCCAAAACCAAGCCATCTTCGAGCTCCTACTCCCATGAGGCCTGCCACATGATTCAAGTGCATGAAGCCTCACTCAGCTTTGGGCAAGTACCAAGTGATCCTTGTCACAAGGTCACGGACTCTGTGTTCCAAGCTGACCCTTCCATTGCCTAGACCAGCCAAAGATCGGGAGTCCACTCCCACACTGTGCCCTTCCTAGAAGCCGAGATGTCAAGATCATGGGTTTCTATACTCGAGGTCAGTGAGAATCCTTGTGAGTCCTCTGACGAGGAACTTCAGGAAGCTCCAGAAGAGTGGGAAGAAGGTGGTCAGGCCACAACTAATGAGCTTAAAGAGATCAACTTAGGGGAAGAGGCCGATCTAAGGCAAACTTTCATCTGAGCAAAAATGTCCCCAGAGGAGAAAGAAAGTTATATTTCCCTCCTCTGAGCAAATTGGGACATTGCCGCCTGACACTATCATGAGATGCCCGGTCTAGACCCTCAGATTGCTGTCCATCATCTCGGTATTGATCCAACCATCAAGCCCATGAAGCAGAAATCAAGAGGGTTTAGACCCCGACCTCGAGATGCAGATCGACACTGAGGTGAACAAGCTCAGGCATGCTGGATTCATACATGAAGTCAAATACCCAAGATGGCTGGCAAATGTTGTCCCAGTAAAATACAAGAATGACCAAATCAGGGTCTGTACTGATTTTCGTACTTGAACACCGCCTGCCCCAAGGACAACTTCCCCTTGCCATTCACCGAGATGCCTGTCGACTCTACGAATCATTGCCAAATTGCCAAATCTTCTCCTTTATGGATGGGTATTTTAGTTATGATCAAATCAGGATGGCGCCAGATGATGAGGAGGCCACTGCGTTCTTAACCCTAAAAGGTGTCTTTTGCTGCACTGTGATTCCTTTTGGGTTAAAGAATGCTGGTGCCACATATCAGCGAGCCATGACGACCAACTTCAAGGACATGATCCACAAGGACGAGTGCTATGTGGATGACCTGGTGGTGAAATCTGAAACAAAAGATGCCTACATACAAGACCTTAAAAAGGCATTTGAATGACTGCAATGTCACCAACTCAAGATGATCCCCTTGAAATGCACCTTCGGCATACACTCAGGAAAATTCTTTGGGTTTATCGTGAGGTACCGAGGGCTGGAGATCGAACTGGTCAAAATCAAGGCAATTCAGGACATGCCACTGCTTACGACCCTCCATGAATTGTGGTCTCTTTAAGGACAACTCACCTACATTCGGAGGTTCATCTCAAACCTTTCAGGACGATGCAAGCCCTTTTCGCACCTCCTAAAGAAGGACACTCCCTTCATATGGGATGAAGCGTGTCAAGCTGCACTCGATGACATCAAGTAGTACTTGTTGAATCCCCTAGTACTCTCTATGCCAGTGTTGAGAAGGCCTCTCATCCTATACATGACCACTCTTGATGAGTTACTCGGGGCACTCCTAGCGCACAACAATGATGGAGGGAAAGAGACAGTGCTCTATTATCTCAGCCACAGGATGCAAGGAGTCGAGAAGAATTACCCACCCATCGAAAAGATGTGCCTACCCTTGATCTTTGCAGTATAGAAGCTCTGCCATTACTTGCTCGGTCACGAGGTCAAGTTAATCTCTAAGGCAGACCCGATCAAGTTCTTCATGGCCTGGCCATGCTTGCCAAGTGGGCATTATTGCTGATGGAGTTCGACATCACGTATGTACCACAGAAGGCAGTCAAAGGTCAAGCCCCAACATACTTCCTTGTGGATCATCTAGTCCCTTCGGAATCTCCCCTGTCGAGTGATCTCCCGAATAAAGAAGTTTTCTATACAGTGCTAACTTGGCCATGGGAGATGTACTTTGACGAAGCATTCTAGTATGATAGAGGGGGCGTCGGAGTTGTATTCCTGACCCTTGATGGCGGAATGATTCCTCTATCCTTTTCACTGGCAGAGGCGTTTTCTCATAACGAAGCTGAGTATCAAGCCCTCATAATTGGACTGGGTATCTCCCAGGAGCTAGACATGGAGCTGCTAAACGTCTTCAGCAACTCTGAGTTGGTCATCTAGTAGCTCAAAGGGATTTATGACGTGAGAAAGGATACTCTCGAGCCTTATCATGACACGACCAAAACTTATATGATCCAGTTTGATGACTTCTCCCTGAGCCATATCCCTAGAAGGCTGAACTCGCAGCCTGATGCACTCTCAAAGCTCGACTCTACCATTCAACTGTCTTCAATAGGGCCCACACCAATCTTGGTAACAGAATGGATACATGTCGACTTGAGAACCAAAGTTGATGCATATGATGAGAGGGATGTCTTCCTTGAATGCCCGCCTTATCCATTAGGAACGCTCCTCGCGGCCAAGGATGTCATTAAGGCAGAACAAGAAATATCCTGAGGCAAAGAATCCGAGGCTGAGAAGCAAGAGCCTGAATTCTTCGACCTGATGTGCGTGGAGGTCGAACAAGTGGAAGACTAGAGGGAACTTATCATGGACTTCATAAAGCATGGAAGGCAACCTCAGGATTGGGGGAAACGCAACGGCATACGACGGGTGTCTACCAAGTACAACCTTCTCGATGGGTGTGTTCTCTTTCGTTGATCATTTGATGGAATTAACCTCAGATGCATCTGTTGGAAGATATTTTTCATCATTATGGGGCCCCCGCTCAATAAAATCTTAGTAAACAGTGGAAATTTTGACAGTATCAGAATAGCCTCAAATATGGTCAAAATCTTCATGAGGACTCTTAAAAGCCTCCTGCCAAGTTTCGTTGCAATTCGACATGTCTAAGGCAGTGCAGACTGAGAAACAGTTCCGGCAAGATCGACCTCTAGTACCCTAAAATGAACCCCTAAAACTAGAGCTATATTTTTGGTGTCTCAATTTGTTGTGGGGATCACCGCCATTAGATCTGACACAATTGAAAACCCCTAAAGGTCCAATTTCAGCTTGAACGGACACTCTAGGAAGAAGTTATAGGCAAAAGAGCGAAACATGAGGAGTCGCACACTATTCCCGTTCGGCCACCCTGCAACTCCACACCATTGAAGGGACATTCACAAATAGTGACTTTCGACTCTCATATCTTGCCCGTCCCAAGCCAAATTGTGCTCAAATTTGGCGAGCATATTCGTCTCATCGAGCGTTTCGATATGTGTCACGCCCCACGACGACGCCCGGGCACAAAGAAAAGCTAGAGAGAAGTTGCTGATCCTTAAAATAAGTATAGGAAATTCAGCAGTGTCGTGCCTTGCTTGAGCGACCATATCACCCTACTCACGAGCTCGATTAACACGAGACCAATTCCATCACGTGCGTAAGGTCTCGAGCTATCTCTGACCCGAACCCCGTACATGATGAACTGTTGGATTCTGCACATGAAGCTGATTAAGTAGCTGCAAATTCTTTCACTGGAATTCTAGATTCCGCCCAAAATTCCAAGGTTGCAAAATCTTCGTTCGGGCACGGAATCAAGCTGCGTTTGTTGCCTTGCGATTGTAATGGCATGCTCAGTGTGATCCAGTGAAGAAATCACATAAAAAAATAAAGGAACAAGCACACTATCGATCCGAAGTTTCAAGATTCATTCAAATTTCAAGTCTCATGATCGTGCACTAAAAACATGATTCATGGGTCGAAGTTGTATCAAATCGATCGTCATACCAAGCCTTACAAGAAAACAATCATCTTTCAATCAACCAAGCATCAGAACAACCTTGGATCATCCATGAAAAATCATGCACGTTCTAAGGCAACACATGGACTATTATGAAATTCCACAAATTATTTTAAAGGGGCAAATCTGTCATTTTTCACCCTATTTTCTAATTTCTTTTAATTCAATTTAATCTTAATTTTCAGCAATTAGAGTTACTTTTGATCATCCACCCATGTTTGGGGCAAATTCTATATATACCATGTACTATCATTGTACGCAAGAGTGGATTGAACCCTTCACAAAGAGAGTTTTTACTAAATAAAGTTTCTCGTTCTTCTCATTGTTGGGTCACATTTGGAGAGAGAGATTAAGGTGAGAGAAACTTTTTGGCCTGTCCCTTAGGCTTAAGGAAAATCTTCTATCTCTTCTTTTTCTTTTCTTCTCTCTCTTCCTCTCTTTCTTCTCCCTCTTCTTTGCCTGAGTTTCTCTCAGAGGCAATGCACGACAGTGGCAGTGCCATGCATGCCTCTCCTATAGTCTCACAGGTTGCGCATGACGATGGCAGTGCCATGTGTGAGCTCCTTTCTCCCTCTGCTTTCATCTCTATCTCCCAGTGAGACATGCAGACGACGCTTCTTATCGCCTTCCGCAGATGTATCCTCAAAGTTTCAGTGAGGAACGCGGGCAGCAAAGCTTATTGCGGTCTGCACGTGCATCACCCTACCACGTGACTGTTGCAGGTAGCATTGTCCATCATCGTTTGCAAAAGGTCGTAGCAATACCTGTTGCCACGTGTAGGCTCCTTTCATGCCTCTCCGTGCTTATCACGTTAGAAGCCATAGCCGTCTGCAAGGGACGTGTTGCCTTCTCACGTTGTCAATGGCAATGCTTATTGCAGTCCGCGAGTTTCTTTAGTGTTCCATGTCTAGCGACACGTGCCTTACAAAGAACTATCACCGCAGGCGCTTCGCAATTGGTTATCACCGCGAGTTTCGTAAGAGACTATTGCCGCCCACACAGGGGTGTGCTGCCTTCTCGTGTTACCCGACGACAATGCCCAATGTTGTCCGTAGCTCGCTGCTCACCTTCTTGCCGTGAGCCGTAGTGTCTGACGCCGTCCAAGTGCTGTGACACTGCTACTCCATGGTTGTGAGTGGCAACATCTAGCGCCGTTGGGACCCTATCTCTTCGCCACCTCATGCCTTCTTTTCACTCTTTTTTCTGCTCACTTGATTGAGGGTTGACTTAGTCTAGCATCGCCATATTGGCCTCAGTTTTGAGTAGTATTACCGTCGTGCTGGTTCTGACCATGCCCGTCTTGCTACCACTCCGAGTCGGTCACTGCCCGGCTACCATGCTAGTCTCGTCCCCTCATCAAGTGTTCTTCTCTTTTTTATCTTTATTTGAACCTTCCATTTCATCACCTTCTCATCTGAACCTACATTGCCCTAAGATAAGGGTGGGTCCCTTTGGCCCACTTGTCTTGCAAATTAACAAAGAGATTGCAGGTCAAGGGAGGTTATTCCGAACTAGCTGAAGAAGCTGGGGGGCTTTCCATCGTGATCTAAGAGGGCGCCCACACGAGCCAGCCCGAGTAAGTCTCGAACCCACCTTAAATTCTTCTCTCATCGGTTGGTATATCTTCCCTTGCTCTTGAGCAAGGTTTCGAGAGGGTCTCAAGTCCCGAGTTCACTAGAAACCCAAGATATGTGCTGCCAGATTATCTAGATCTGGAAGATGAGATCGAGGCACCTAACCAGCTTAGCGACTCTAATGGGGACTTACTACCCCTTAGTCAGTTCTCTCTTGTTTGATCAGTATCCTCTTTTACTTTTTGCATTACTTTCTAGGGCACCTGAGTCATTCAACCCGTTCATCCGAGTTGGAGAATTTCGTATCCCCGCACTCGTGACTGTCTCAGGGAAGTGAATTGTTCAAGCTTCCTTCCCTTCTCTCTTGCTGAGTTGTGACTCACAGTTCGGCTCCCAGGTTCTTTCCTGGGTTGGTGCAAGAGGGGGCTTAAAGGTCCCTGACTCATCGCTTCCTCGCTTTGGTGGTTGCTTTGGTAGCACATCTGCTATCTCACACAACATGCACCCTGCTACTGACAAGTTCCTTGCTGGTCATATTCCCGAGGTTCACCGTAAGGTAACCCCCCATACTTCTTCATCACCTCGAACCTCTATACCTAGAGGCTCGACACACCCAGGCGGAGACCCTGCGGCCTCCAACTCTCACACATACCTACAGGCTCGTGGTCCAACCACTCGAGCCACACCTCGGGGCAACCTCCATGCTACCTCGAGCTCATGTCCAAGACTAAGTCTCCTCGGGCCGAACCCTGCACGTGCCATACACTTGCATTCCACAGCTCGGGGCTGCGCTAGCTCTATGCCACCTCGAGCACATGAGGGTCGACCGCTCCGTCCTCCCTTCCAGCACACACAGCTTCACCCTATGAGAGATAAGCTCCCGCTTCGTCCCTCACTGACACAAGCTCACAGGTCTCGACCTCCTTAGGTCGAACTCGTTGACTGAGCTTGGGGCTAACTTTCAAGTCACCCGGACGGCTAACCTTAAAGGTGCACATGTATTGACTTTGCAGGTTCCTCCCCGGTCTAGACACAGGCGGAGTCATGAACCAGCTACTTCTTCTGTCGCTTTTCCTTCACCAGAAAAGCACCTCGAGATCTAGTACTCAAAGGTCTTCTCTAAGAGTACCATCTTTAGCCAGCCTCACGTCAACCGTGCACTAGAGCCTCACGAAGGGATTCGGGGCAACAACATGATGTCAAACAGAAGCCTCCAATATCCAAGGCAGAAACCCAGGTTACCTTCTATCGTTGGACCCTACTCCCTGCTCCAGCTCATAGACACATCCCTCGCATGCTCAAGGAAAGCAGGATAGTCCAAGCCTCAGGGTCAGTTATGGAGTAGAGTCTACAACAGACTCAGAATTAAGTAGAAGAGAGGCCTGCAGGTCCTGACCAAAGAAGCCTCCAAGGCAGTTGAGGTCACCACCCTAGGTGACCTCCTGCCTCATAATCCCTTTTTCCCTCTCCAAACTCCAGAACCTGAGCAGGTCCAAGAATATTGCTCGGTCTTCACTACCCAGAAGTCAAGGTCCCAAGACCGTCGAGAGTCGATCCTCACAAGATCGACATACAAAGCTCGAGTCCAGTCGGGGCAAGCTGATCCCTTGCAGACTGACTTACCACAAACGACTCGCCAACTTTTGCAGTCCACTGCGCTACCTGACTCTGACCTTCCAGAAGAGACGGTTAGTGTCATGATGATCAATGATCCAGATGACGCCCAAGAAGAGTGGATGAACCGGTTCAAGGTAATGATGCAATCCATCCTCGAAAAGTTGGAACGCCTAGAAGCCTCTAGGTCTCCTCCTTCTCACCATGAGACCGATTCCCCGACCAGTGAGGACACAATTCTCAGGAAAACTCCCACATCGGCCTCCCAAGATAGTTCTGCCTCACGCGGGGTTTCCCAAATCGACATAGATGCCATGGTGGCCCATAGGCTCAAGAACAAGGTCTGAGGCATGCAAGAGGCGCCACTATATCAAAAGCCATACCCTTCGTACATTGACCAGGTGCCATTTCTCCCAAACTACCAACAAGGGAAACTCCCCCTATTCAATGGTACTACATCTCCTCACCAGCATACCGCCCACTTTCAAGCAGCTTGTTGGGAGACGATAACTTACGGGTGACTTCTCCTTCGTCAATTTGTTGAGACTCTCGCAGGGCTAGCCTTCTAGTGGTATGCTCGGCTTCCCTCAAACTCGGTGCACATGTGGCAAGAAATGGAGCAGTTGTTTTTCCAACACTTCTATGAAGTCCAAAGGAACATGGAAACCATCGAGCTCCTTACTCTGATGCAAGACCTTGGTGAGCCGATTGACAGGTTCATCACCCAATGGAGAGAGTTGGCAACCTTTCATGCCACTCCCATGACAGAGAAGGAAGCGGTCCTTACCTAAATGCAAAATATGCTTCTCGAGACCTCCCAGCATGTCGAGGCATCCAATACACCCTCCATGTTAAAGCTCATCTCTAAGGCAGTTCGTATTGAGGGATTGTTCAAGCACCATGGCAGCTCTCGTCAGCAACCCTCCAGCTCAAATTCTCGCTCCAATAGTCGGGGCAACCAAAAAGCAGTGATCAACGCGGCCGTCACCATGACTGACACTAAGAGCGCAGCACCTCAAACCCTTGATCTTTCCAAGGCACAGATGCCTTAGGCCAGGGGCGAGCAGCAGTCCTACAATGAGGTCCCTCCTCATAAAAATAGTAAGCTAAGTGACTTCTGGAGCCAGCAACAGAATAAGGTTTACCCCTTCGACAAGGAGTGGACTCCTGCACTGCTTCGACTGCTGCTAGAACAGAACTTGATCCAGCCGCCGAAGATCAATACCGTAGAACCGGCTGGGTTGGAGACAAATGAGAGGTACTGCGCCTATCACAGGAAAGTAGGCCACCCCACTCATCACTGTTATAAGCTCAATTACACTATCGAAGCCCTTATTAATAAGGGTCAGATAAAGCTTGAAGAGTTAAAGAAAGAGTTCAGGGCAACTGAGGCTTCTACATAGTAATAAGCCAAGAGGTCGACGAGGCACTCGCTATCCTCCGTGCATTTTTCTCCATAATGCTCGAAGAAGGACTCGTCACTCCCAAGCTGACAAGGCAACCCAAGTTCCTTCCTCCAAGAACTAAGAACCTCAAGTGCACATATCACCAGATATGAGGCCATGACATCAGCGAATGCACTGGTTTCCACGAGCTCTTAGCAAAGAAGATGCAGCCATAGCAAGAAGTTCAGGGCGACCCAGAATGACCCCTTCAGGTCCGTCTTCCACTGGTGCAAGTAGACCTCCCGACACAAGCCCAAGGAAGAGCTGAGCTAGACCCTCTGCAGACCCTCTTCAAGGCAGTGCTCCAACAGGGCCTCGTCACTCCTAAGCCCGCTAAGCAGCCGAAGCATCTTGCCCAAGGAACAGAGAAACTCTTGTGCTCATATCACCAAGTATGGAGCCAAGAGCTGAAAGATTGCTCCGGGTTTGAAGCTATAGTCGCGAAGAAAGTCTAGAATGGCCATATTTTTTGTGCCGTCCTCCTAGAATGCTTCCAAGCCATCGCTCTCGTTCGAGAGTAAGCCCCACTACAAGCCCCTCATGAGCATATACTGGACCCTTTTGAGCCCTCGACTTCTCAGTCCTAGGAAGCCATGGACGAAGCAGACTCAAGTCCTTGAAGCGTGAGGCAGTCCACCAAGCTAGGGATACTCACTGACCCAATAGGACGACCTCCTTAGGGATCTAGAAGGAGATGACGAGCACCTAGGTCAGCTCACTGAAGGAATCCCATCCCTCAGCCACCAGTCAAGGAAGAATTTCTCAGGCCTCTCCCTCCACTACCAACCTTACAGGACTTCATCCTAGGTGTAGACCGCCTTATACTTTCATCCAATCAGGCGGACGTCCCTGAGTCACCAAAAGCTTGGGATTCCTCCAATATGGGTGACAACGCTAAAAGCACCCCACAACGGTCAAAGCCGGGGCAAGACCTAAAATACCCCCTGCAGTCGTCCAATATGGGTTACGATGCTAAAATCACCCCATAATGGTCAAAGCTAGGGCAAGACCTAAAATACCCCCTGCAAACGTCCAATTCCGGGGACCGAGCAAATTGGGATGCCTTCACCTAAAATTATCGTGAGATGCCCGATCTGCACCCTTAGATTGCTGTCCATCACCTCGGTAGTGATCCCACCATCAAACTCATGAAGCAAAAATCGAGGAGGTTTAGATCCAACCTCGAGATGCCGATCGATGCTGAGGTGAACAAGCTCAGGCAAGTTGAGTGAAGTCAAATACCCAAGATGGCTGGCAAATGTTTTCCTAGTAAAAAAGAAGAATGGTCAAATCAGAGTCTGTATCGACTTTCGCTACTTGAACACCGCTTGTCCCAAAGACGATTTCCCTCTACCGTTCACCGAGATGCTTGTCGACTCTACAGCTCATTGCCAAATGTTCTCCTTTATGGATGGGTATTCTGATTATAATCAAATCAGGATGGCTCCAGAAGATGAGGAGGCCGCTGCATTCTTAACCCCAAAAGGTGTCTTTTGCTACACTATGATGCCTTTCGGGTTAACGAATGCCGGTGCCACGTACCAGCGAGCCATGACGACCATCTTCAAGGACATGATCCACAAGGAGGTCGAGTGCTATGTGGATGACCTGGTGGTGAAATCTGAAACAAAAGACGCCCACATACAATATCTTAAAAAGGTATTTGAGCGATTGCGGCATCACCAACTCAAGATGAACCCCTTGAAATGCGCCTTTGGCAACTCAAGAAAATTCTTTGGGTTTATCGTGAGGTACCGAGGGCTGGAGATTGAACAAGTCAAAATCAAGGCAATTCAGGACATGCCACTGCCTACGACCCTCCATGAATTGCGGTCTCTTTAAGGACAACTCGCCTACATTCGGAGGTTCATCTCAAACCTTTCAGGACGATGCAGGCCCTTTTCACACCTCCTAACGAAAGACACTCCCTTCATATGGCATGAGGTGTGCTAAGATGCACTCGATGACATCAAGCAGTACTTGTTGAATCCACCGGTACTCTCCACTTCAGTGTTACGAACGCCTCTTATCCTATACGTGACTGCCCTAGATGACTCACTTGAGGCACTCCTAACACAAAATAATGATGGAGGGAAAGAGACAACGCTCTATTATCTCAGCCGTAGGATGCAAGGGGCCGAGAATAATTACCCTCCCATCGAAAAGATGTGCCTAGCCTTGATCTTTGTGGCACAGAAACTCCGTGATTACTTGCTCGATCATGAGGTCAAGTTAATCTCCAAGGCCGATCCGGTCAAGTTCCTCATGACTCGGCCATGCTTGTCAGGATGTTTGGCTAAGTGGGCATTATTGCTTATGGAGTTCGACATCAGGTATGTACCACAGAAGGTAGTCAAAGGTCAAGCCCTAGCAAACTTCCTCGTGGCTCACCCAGTCCCTTCATAATCTCCCCTGTCGAGTGACCTCTCGGACAAAGAAGTTTTCTATACGGTGCTAACTTGACCATGGGAGATTTACTTTGACGGAGCATTCCAGTCTAATAGAGGAGGCGTCGAAGTTGTGTTCTTGACTCCCGACGGTGGAATGATTCCTCTATCCTTATCACTGGTAGAGGCATTTTCTCATAATGAAGCTGAATATCAAGCCCTCATAATCGGGTTGGAGATAGTCCAAGAGCTAGTTTTGAGGCAGCTAAACATCTTCGACGAATCTAAGCTGGTCATCCGGTAGCTTAAGGGGATTTATGATGTAAGAAAGGATACTCTCAAGCCTTATCATGACACGACCAAATCTTATATGTCCTAGTTTGATGATTTCTCCCTGAGTCATATCCTTTGAAGGCTAAACTCACAGGCTGATGCACTCTCAAAGCTTGGCGCCACCATTCAATTGTCTTCATCAGGGCCCATGCCAGTCTGGGTAACCAGATGGAGACACATCGACTTGAGAGCCGAACTTGATGCAGATGATGAGAAGGATGTCTTCCCTGAATGCCTGCCTTACAAATTCGGGGCACTCCTTGCTGCTAAGGATGTCATTAAGGTAGAGTAAGAAATATCCCGAGGTAAAGAATCCAAGGTCGAGAAGTAAGAGCCCGAATTATTCGACCCAATATGCGTAAAAGTTGAACAAGTGGAAGACTGGAGAGAGCTTATCATGGACTTCATAAAGCATGGAAGGCTACTTCAGAATCGGATGGAACGCAATGGCATAAGACATATGTCTACCAAGTACACCCTTCTCGATGGGGATGTTCTCTTTCGCCAGTCATTTGACGGAATTCTCCTTTGATGCGTCGATACACAACAGGCAAGAAAAGTGCTTGAAGAGGTGCATTCAGGTATCTGCGGGCTGCATCAGTTCGACCCTAAGCTCTACGAGCGCATACGCAGACTCAGCAATTATTGGCCCTCAATGGTGGCTGATGCTCAAAACTACACCAAGAGATGCCAAGTGTGCCAAAATCATTCAAGCCTCATTCATCAGCCCCTGGAGCCTCTCCATCCTACAATGACATCATGGCCCTTTTCCCATTGGGGTATGGACATTGTAGGACCCATTGACCCTCCTTCCACCTTGGGTCATGCCTTCATTCTGACCGCGACATATTACTTTTCCAAGTGGGCAAAAGTGGTCCCTCTCAAGTAGGTTCCGGGGACCACGGTGGCCAACTTTGTGCGTCACTACATCATATACCTGTCCAGGGTTTCTGACCGAATAATCTCTGACAATGGCCCTCAGTTCAGAAGCCATCAAGTTGATCACCAGACCAACCAGTTGGTTTTTAGTGGAAGTACTCGACCATGTACTACATTCGAGTCAATGGTTTAGCTGAGGCGTTCAACAAAACTCTGTGCGGGGTGCTCCGGAAGTCAGTTTCAAATTCAAAGAAGAACTGGCATGAACCTCTGTGGGCCTATCGCACCATCACTCGCAATGCTACGAACTTTACCCCTTATTCCCTTGTTTATGGAGGTGAAGAAGTCTTACCCCTCGAGGTTCAAATAATCTCACTCCGTGTCGTTATACATTAGGGACTAACCGCGGACGAGAGGGTTAAGCTCCCTTACCAGGAGTTGGATGCCCTTGACGAAAAGAGACTAGCGGCCCAGCAGAACCTGGAGCTCAATCAAGGAAGAATGAAGAGAGCCATTGACAAGTCTGTCAAGGTTCGCTCATTCACTCATGGGGATCTAGTCCTAGCAGTCAAGAGACCGATTATAATGCACAGGAACCACAAAGGAAAGTTTGAACCTAAGTGGGAAGGCCCATTCATAGTCAAGAAGGTCACACCAAATGGGGCCTATATATTGGCAAACTCAGATGGAGAGGAGGAGATGCCCCTTATCAATGGGCGATACTTAAAGAAGTATTATCCCTAAAATATCTCTGAAAGGCGGTGCGTGCAGTAAAAAGAAAGAAATGAAGAGGAGGAACATTAAGATAACTCAAGAGAAGTTCATTTCTATTATTGTTTTAAAAAAAGTTACAAGCTACAATCAAAAGCCCATTAATAGGGAAGTTACAAATATTTTGCATCTAAGAACAAGAGGACAGTTATAGGCCAAAACGAATACTCTCCTCATGAAGACGAAGCAAAACCACAAAAGAAACACCTCATGAAGAAGCAAACCCACCAAAGAAATGCTCTCCTCATGAAGAAGATGTGAAACCACCAAAGTGGATGGTTACAGGCCAAAAAGAAGAAGCCAACCATTTTTGAGTTAGCTTCAATTCATTTGACGGGGCATGGCTATCTTCCAAGGAACAGGCCCATGATGGATTCCCTTCCTCCAAAAACAACATGGACTTCATGGTTGTATTGGAGGACTTGGCTTCCAACAGACCACAACGAAAGGGCCTCCTCATTTGGCATCACTCTTGACCCCCGCAAGATATCCTCGTCCATGGTCATTGCCGTGTGCAACACAATGCCGCGTCCTACCATCTTCATGGGTTGACCAACGCCACGTGAGACCATTGCTGTGAGCGGCATGCTCCTGAGCATGGCTATTGCTGTGCATGGCTATCACCGTGTGTGGCCTAGAGGCACACAAAGGCAGCGCTGCATACGACTTAATGACATGCATGCTCTTGTAGTATCCCGGTTCCCACTATTCTTAATTTCCAGGGGGCAGTGACTCCCATGCCTCATCGGTTCCCCAATCGTCGCCCCTCGCGGACGGTCCACCTTCTCATGGCCCTTCGCCTCCCCCACAACCCTTCGGGTTTCACCATAAACACTCCTCCGACTGTCGAGAATCCTCGCCTGGCCCTGTTCTTTCCCCTACCAGCATAGCCTCTCCCCATCAGAAACGCTTCTCTGACCGTCGAGAATCCCCACTGACCCTATTTTTTCCCTTTTTCTGACAGTCGGGAATATCACGGAAACCATCAGAACCCCTAGAGAAGTTCCCTGTGACCATGCTGGTTTCCCCCTTCTCCTTGTTTTCTCACTTCACCACAAACTCACTGGAATTCCATTGAGTTTCCGATAAGCCCCACTGCTCCTCCTTCTTCTCTGCTGGTAGCCAGAAGACCGTGAGATTCTTCTGACTTCTCTGTAACCTCCCCTTCAAGCGTATAACTGCCGTAGAGCATCTTTGCAAATCTCGATAAGGCCTCCCTTCTCAAAAAGCCTCGACACTCCCCGAAAATGTTCGCAATCATGATGCAAGGACTTGCGACTTGCTTAAGCTCACCAGAAAAACTCCTGAAGTTCTGTCTCTGCAAATTTTGGCCGGGAAGTTCTCGCCGGAAGTCTCTTGCCAGAAGCCCTAGCTCTCTCTCTCTCTAAAATCTCTTCCACTATTTTACCATTTGGTAAAATAGTAAAGTGGGATTTTGCCCCCTTTTTATACTCAGTAATGCTACAAACTACCCTTGATAAATACGCAATGACACTCCAGTCTCCAGGTCCTGACGGCAATAAGACCAGGTCGGGGCGGGTCACGCGCGAGACCCGAAAGGGTCATCGCTGCGCCCTTCACCCAGAGGCTATCGCCGCGTGCTTCGTCAGGGGACTATCACCGCGAGCCTCGTCAAGGCTATCACCGAGTGCTTCGTCAGGGGGCTATTGTCACTCACCTCGTTAAGGAGTCATTACGGTGCGCTTCGTTAGGGGCTACTGCCGCGCGCTTTACCAAGGGGCGTAACGCCATGTGCGCATCATCTAGGCCTAATGCCACGTGCTCCATCCAACACTTAGTGCCACGTGCATGCCATGGCACTCCCATCTGGACCATCGTCCTGCATCCTCAGGAAGTTCATTCCCTATACCATAGTCTCACTCCTCAGGGAGTCCAGTCTCCGGTGATGGCTTTGTTCCCCATGGAGTCGCATTCCGTCACCACACCATGGTCCGTGCTGCATGACCTTACTGCATAGCCATGATCCGTGCTACATGACGTTAAAACTGCATAGCCTCGGTCCGGGCTGCATGACCTTAAACTGCACAGCCTTGCTCATTGTCGCGTGACTCTAAACTACACGACCATGGTCCGTGCTGCATGACCTTAAACTGCACAGCCCTGGTCAGTGCTGCAGAACCTTAAACTGCGCAGCCCTGGTTCGTGTTGCATGACCTTAAAATTGCACAGCCTCGGTCCAGGCTACAAGACCTTAAAACTGCACAGCCTCAGTCTGGGCTGCATAACCTTAAACTGCACAGCCTTGGTCCTTGTCACATGACTCTAAACTGCATGACCATGGTCCGTGCTGCATGACCTTAAACTGCACAGCCATGGTCCAAACTATATGACCTTAAACTGTAACGAAGGTCTAGTTGCATGACCTTAAACTGCTTAGTCCTCGTCGCACGACTCAAAACTATACGATAATGGTCCAGCTGTGTGACCTTAAACCATAGTGTATGTCCTGGTCGCATGATGTTAAAAGGCTTAGCACCATGGTTCAAACTACATGACCTTAAACTGTAACGAAGGTCTAGTTGCACGACCTCAAACTGCATGGTTAAAGTCGCATGACTTTAAACTGCATAGCCATGGTCTGAGCTATAAGACCCTAAAATTGTAATGCACGAGGTGACAAATGGCCCATACGTATAACTTTAACCAAGATATGGACCACCTCTTCTCTAAGGTGTGTTTCATCAACATCCCCAGTGGAGTTAGATGTATGCAAAGGTTATACCTACCCCTTTAATCCCCAAGGGGTTTGTTTGACACCAACATCCCAGTGAGAGTCACATCCTAGTGAGGTTCATCTGTGCTTTAGCATGTCATTCTCAGTAGAGTTACATGCATACCATTACTCATTATCCCTATGGAGCTACACTGGCCCTTCTAATCCCCAGTGAATTCTCTTCCGCTTGCCACTCCTCATAGGGTCACCACCGTCATCTAAATCTCTCTGCTTGTGTATAGCCTTAACTATCTTTATCCCCAGGAAGTCAAATTGCTATCCACAACCTATCCCCCATGTAGCTTGACCTACATGGCGACCCACCTAATGGTATGTGCTGCATGACCTTCAACTGCACAGCCTTTATCCATGCTGCATGACCTTAAACTGCACAACCATGATCCAAACTACATGACCTTAAACTGTAGCGGAGGTCTATTTGCAAGACATTAAACTGCATGGTCCTAGTTACATGACTTTAAACTGCATAACCACGGTCCAAGCTATAAGACCTTAAACCATAGTGCACGTCCTGACCGAATGACTGTAAACTGCTTTGCTTAGGTCCAAGAGGCATGACCTTAAAAGATGCTCCCACATATACGCACACGCCCTTTACGTGCATCTTCATGCACGTCTTCCCTAACCGACCCATTCGTTTGTGCACACCACCTTCATTACCTCCCCAATGAGTCCACATACACGCACACACCCTTTACGTGCATCTTTACACACGCCTTCCCTAACTAAACCCATTCGTATGCGCACACCATCCAGCATTCCCCTGTGAGTCTTACCAATCACAAAACAGTGAGCCATTTCACCACCCATACTCGTCGTCAGCTAGTGGGTCACCACTTTTTACCCACCGTTCATACAGTACTCATATTTCATAGGTAGCCTCCTACCATCTCCTCAAAGTGAGTCAAAACCATCACCATACTCACTCCATGGCCTCCACAGATTGTCATTCATTACCACTACGGTCCAGTTGTATGACCCTAAACTATAGTGCATGTCTTGGCCACATGACATTAAAAGGCTTCGCACAGGTCCCAAAGGCATGACCCTCACAATAAAAATGGGCACACTGTACACCTGAACAAGGGAACGCCATGAGTAAAAATGATGGATGGGCTTGGTCACAAAACCATGAGTAAAATATTTTCGTGAAACAAAAACCCAAGCACCGTGAAAACTCCAAAAGGGCACCATGAGCAAAAACGAATGAAAAGGGTGGACATGACCGATGGGTCATGGGTAAAAGAGCCCAAAAACAAAAGAAGTTGGTAAAAACTATCTTTACGGCACCGCTTCTCTTGTTCAAGTGAATATTCACAAAAGGGTGCTTGGACCGACAAAGATAGGTTGACGCACTACTGCAACCTCAACCAACACCTAATTGCTAAGCATGCACAATTCCGTTGAGGTCTACAAAATCCTCAACTACCAGCATCCAATCACCACACAAAATGGGTCGTTAGGGAGTGAGAGCCATATAAGATCTCCCACATTTCAACATCAACAACAACAAGAGTCTTTGAGGGTGAGGATGATGATCAAAAGATCCCTTCGAAATGCTAAAGACCATCACGAAGGAAAAAAACTGACGAAGCCAGAGCCTAACATATCGGAGGCTTCAGGGTTATTCCTCGCCATGAGATCGCCTTGCTTAAAACCATCCTTGGCTGATGGCTCAGAACTTTTGAACCTGACAGGATGGGGCCCACGAGGCCGCCTGGCCAAAATTCCCCTAGTCGAAGGGCCCAGATTTTCAGAATAAGTCAGAAGCCCCAGACTGGACCCCACTAGACGGGACCTACAGAGATACCCTGAACATCAAAAGCAAACCTGGTGTAGCAGCAAACAATGCCGACCAAAGGTTCATAGCATTTGGCCTCCAAATAGGCATAATTCTGCCCTATGAGGTCCCTATAAAAGTCTCAAGCTTGAGAATCACAAATAGGCCCTCGAGGGTGAGAACGTCGACAAGATCTGTCAAAATCTTTTCTTCCCCTAAAGTCTCCATGGATGGACTCGTACATTGCATCCAAACGTCCAAGCATCCTAGTCATGACATTGCGTGGACCTCCTCAGCATTCGCATAGTCCTTGGCTAGCCCGAGAGAAATTTCCTAAACGAATGCACTTCTCGATTCTCTTGAACCACAACAATCGGCAGGACATGCTGTTGGAAGATATTTTTCATCATCATGGGGCCCCCGCTCAATAAAAGCCTAGCAAACAATGGAAATTCTAATAGTCTCAGAATAGCCTCAGAACTGGTCAAAATCTTCATGAGGACTCTCAAAAGCCTCCTGCCAAGTTTTGTCCCCATCTGACATGTATAAGACAGTCTAGACTGAGAAACAATTCTGGCAAAATCGACCTCTAAGACCCTGACAGGGACCCCTATAACTAGAGCTATATTTTCAATATCTCAATTTGATGTGGAATCACCATCATTGGATCCGGCATGGTTAAGAACCCCCAGGGGTAAAATGTCAGCTTGAACGGACACTCCAAAAAGAAGTTATAAGCAAAAGAATGAAACAGGAGGAGCCACACACTATTCCCATGTGGCCACCTTGAAACTCCACACCATTGAAGGGACAGTCACGAACAGTGACTTTCGATGCTCATATCTCGCCCGTCCCAAGTTGGATCGCGCCCAAATTTGGTGAGCATGTTCGTCTCGTCAAGACGAGCGTTTTGATTTGTGGCATGCCTCGCGACAACCCCTGAGAGCGAAGAAAAGCTAGAGAGAAGTTGCTGATACGTGAAGAAAGTGTAGGAAATTCAGCAGCATCATGCCTAGCTCGAGCGGCCAGATCATGCTGTTCGCTAGCCCGATCGACTCGAAGCCAATTCCATTGCGTGCGTAAAGTCTCGGGCTATCTCTTACCCAAACCCCGTACATGTCTGCACATGAAGTCGATGAAGTGATTGAAAATTCTGTCGTCGAAATTCCAGATTCCGGCCAAAATTCTAAGGTTGCAAAATCTTCATTCGGGCATGGAATCAAGCTCTGTTTGTTGCTCCGCGATTGTAATGGCATGCTCAATGTGATCCAGCGAAGAAATTATAGAAAAACATCAAAGAACGAGCACACTATTGATCCAAAATTTCTAGTCACATGATCGTGTACTAAAAACACGATCCATGGCTAAAAGTTGGTATCAAATCGATCGCCATGTCGAGCCCTATAAGAAAACAATCATCTTTCGATCAATCGGACATTAGAACAACCCCGGATCATCCATGAAAAACATGCACATTCTAGGGCAACACAATGACTGTTTTGAAATTTCGTAAGTTGTTTGGAAGGGGCAAATCTATCATTTTTCACCCTATTTTCTAATTTCTTTTAATTCAATTTAATCTTAATTTCCAACAATTAGGGTTATTTTGATCATTCACCCATGTTTGCGGTAAATTCTATATATACCACGTATCATCATTGTACACAAGAGAGGACTGAACCCTTCATAAAGAGAGTTTTTACTGAATAAAGTTTACAATATCGACAGTACAGCCAATATCGACAGTAAAGTTTACAATATCAACAGTAAAGTTTACAATATCAACAGTAAAGTTTACAACCCACTCTCTAGCCCTATTCATCAAGTCAAACACATATCTCAGATCAATCACATAACTCAGGTAATCATATATCTCAGGTCAATCTCACATCTCAAGTAATCACATAACAGTCATAATATCACAATATCCGACTACCAAAGGGTGACCCATTGCATAGTACCCATATAGATCTGGGGGGTGGTGACACTCCCAAATATTCACATTCACATTCTGACTCCCGTCTTATCATGGGGAGTTAGGGAAAGATCTTCGCTGCCAGCACCATCATTCACATAGTAGGTGCCCATTCACATATCACATAACTAGCATGGTAACATCATTCACATAGTAGGTTCTCATTCACATAACAAATGAGCAACACGGTACCATCATTCACACAGTAGGTACCCATTCACATAACACATATGCTGCATGGTACCATCATTTACACAGTAGGTACCCATTCACATAATACATAAGCAGCATGATACCATCATTCACACAGTAGGTATCCATTCACATAACACATAAGCTGTATGGTACCATCATTCACACAGTAGGTACCCATTCACATCACACATAAGCAACATGATACCATCATTCACACAGTAGGTATCCATTCACATATCACATAATGACGATATCAGTATCATGTCATGATAGTAGCAATATCACATTTTAGGTGTGACACATCACATTTTAACAGTATCACAATGACAATACTATAGTAACAGTGACATTATTTCAGTTAAACCACTCAATTTTCAGCCATTAAGTTAATGACATGCGCTTACCATTAAGGCCGTAATCATTGAACCATTTAGAGTTTGAAGATGGTTCTAAAACCAATTTTACATTAGACACACCTATCTTTCAAATGGGGGTATTTTGAAAAAAATTGGACCTTGTTTGACCCCTAAAAATTTAAAAAGAATGGAGATATTTCATCTAAAATCTGTTGTGCAGTGAAGGCAATGACACATCTTTAAAAGTTTACTCTATAAGAAATTCTAAAAAGTGCTCAACATGTGAATTTAAGATTACTCATGAACCGTTCAAATGACAGTGGTTTGGAAGAAAATAGACCCCTTTTGGTTAGTCAAAATCCTTGGTGATAGAGGCATAAATTCTGAGTTTTATAAAAGCGGTTCATAGTGACATATTATTACAATTAATCATATAACTCTCAAATTAGGGAGAATTTTGAAAAATGATAAACATGTGATATCAATATTAATCAAAAATATTTCAAATGGTAGTGGTTTATAAGAAAAGAACCTCATTTTGTTGTTCAAAACCCTTGACATCAAAGACATCAGCGTTGTGTTTTTACCAAAACTGTCCATGGTGATCTACTAGCATGTTTTGAAGTATAATGTTTCATAAATAAAGAATCAGAGCAAGATGTAAACATGAACATTAAAATAGACTCATAAATATTTCCAATGGCGGTGATTTTGTGTCATTTGAACTCCAATTGCTTAGTGAAACTCTCAGTACAATAGAAGTAATATTCTTGAAAATTGTCACAGTCTTCTAATAGTGATGTACATGAATAAAAATAGCCATATTTCTAAAATATCAAGAATTTTAGCTAGTCATAAGCACCAAACTCAAATTTGACTCATAGATCTTTTAAAAGGTGGTGATTTTAGGCCAATTAGATATCATTTTCTTAGTAAAAAGTTTATCACAAAAGTATATAAATTTCCTTGAATTCCATTTCACAAATTTGGCATACTTCAGGAAATGACTAATAACATCCAAACTAAAGCTGATATTAAAATAAGGTCTTTTCCTTCTTAAAATAGACTCACAGGGGTTCTTTATCACAAAATTTCATAACCATCATAGATATTTTCAATACTCTACCTATCACACGAATAAGAGTCATAGTTTTGTAAAATACAGAGCACATTCCAGCCATATCTCAATGTCATACATTCACTCCCATATTTACCATCACATTCATATTCATTCTTGGACTTCACACTTTGATGATCTAAATAACATACATCAAACAAAAGCAGGAAAACATGGAGGCTAGATCTTCTTACCGACTGCAAATGAAACTCCAAAGTCTTCCCCCAACTTCACCTTGACTGCCCAGCTCTAATGGCTAAGGTCCAAGCTTAAGGAACAAGGTTTAGAGAGCTCAAATGACCATGGGAGGAGAGGTGAACGTGGGTGAGAGATGGAAACCCCATTTCATGGGTGGTAGGGTGAATAAATAATCACATATGATGGCAACATGTAATAGACAAGTGGTGGTGGATGGGACAAGTGGCAACACACAAATAACAAGTGGTATGCAAGAGGAGAGAGATAAGGGCAAGCATGGGGGACATCATTATTATGGGCTCAGCAAGCTGTGAAACAAGCATCATTGTGGGTACATCAGCCTTTACCATTGGGCACACATGGGGGAGAGAGAAAACATGAGAGAGAAGAAACTCCCTAGACTACTATACACATCCGGTGATACACACATAGCACAACCATCGCTGCACACAACACAGTTGGTGCTATACACAACACAATCGACACTACACACACAACACAGCTGGAGCTACACCCAACACAGCCGCTGTTAGACACCACATAGTCGACGCTACACCCAACACAGTCGGCGTTACACACAACACAGTCGGCACTACACACACAACACAGCCGGTGCTACACCCAACACAGCCGGCGCTACACACCACACAGCTGACCCTACACACAACACAGTCAGCATTACACACAACACAACCGACGCTACACAGTCAACATAGTCGGCACTAGTACACTTCACAGCCGGCGATAGCTCACTTCATAGCCGGCGATAGCTCAATTTACACGCGGCAATAGCCTTTTTCCTTAGCGCCGGGCGTGGGCTTCCTCCTCCCTACTGCCATGAGTGTTTAGGTTTAGAAAATTGGGGTCCTTACATCCGCGCCTATCGCCGTTCGACTTATGAGATGTTATCGCCGTGCGCCTCATCAAAAGCCAATGCCATCCGGAAGGGACGTGTTTTCTTCTCACATTGCCAATGGCGATGCTTATTGTCGTTTGTGGGTTTCTCTAGTGTTCCACGTCTAGTGCCGCGTGCCTTACAAAGAACTATCGTCACGCATGCTTTGCAATTGGTTATCGTCGCGCGTTTCACAAGAGGCTATTACCGCCTGCGCAGGGGCATGCTGCTTTCTCATGTTACCCAACGACAATGCCCAGTGCCATCCGTAGCTCGCTGCTCACCTTTTAGCCATGAGCAGTAGTGTCTAGCGCCTTCCAAGGGCCACGACATTGCTACTCCACGGTTGTGGGTGGCAACGCCTAGGGCCGTCGGGACCCTATCTCTTCGATGCTTCATGCTTTCTTTTCACTCTCTTTTCTTCTCACTTGACTGAGGGTTGACTTAGTCTAGCACTGCCATATCGGCCTCAGTTTTGAGTAGTATTGTTGTCGTGTTGATCCTGAGTACCATGCCCATCTTGTTGCCACTCCGAGTTGGTCACTACCCAGATACCATGCTAGTCTCATCCCCTCATCAAGTGTTCTTCTCTTTTTTATCTTTATTTGAACCTTCCATTTCATCAGCCTCTCATATGAACGTACATTGCCCTAAGACAAGGGTGGATCTCTTTGGTCTACTTGTCTTACAAATTAACCATAGTAGTATTGTGCAAAAAAACAAGGAGATAACAGGTAAAGGGAGGTGATTCCAAGCCAACTAAAGAAGTTGGGGGGCTTTCTATCGTGATTTAAGAGGGCGCCCACGCGAGCCAGCTCGAGTAAGTCTCGAACCCACCTTAAATTCCTCTCTCATCAATTGGTATACCTACCCTTGCTCTTGAGCAAGGTTCCGAGAGAACAATCTCAAGTCTTAGGTTCACTAGAAACCCGAGATACGTGACGCCAGATTATCTAAATCCAGAAGGTGAGATCGAGGCACCTAACCAACGTCGATACACAATATGCGAGGAAAGTACTTGAAGAAGTGCATTCAAGTATCTGTGGGCTGCATCAATCCGACCCTGCGAGCGCATACGCAGGCTCGACTATTATTCGCCTCCAATGGTGGCTGAAGCCCAAAACTACATCAAAAGATGCCAGGTGTGTCACACTCGAACCTCATTCATCAACCCCAGGAGCCTCTCCATCCTACAGTGACATCATGGCCCTTTTCCCAGTGCAATATGGATATTGTAGGACTCTTCGACCCTCCTTCTGCCATGGGTCACGCCTTCATTCTAGCAGCGACAAATTACTTTGCCGAGTGAGCTGAAGCGTTCCCTCTCAAGTAGGTTCTAGGGACCACGGTGACCAATCGTGTGTCCCCACATCATATATCGGTTTGGGGTTCCTGACCGAATAATCTCTGATAATGGCCCTCAGTTTAGAAGCCATCACGTTGATCGTCTGGCCAACCAGTTCAGTTTCGAGTGGAACTACTCCACTATGTACTATCCTTGAGCCAATGGTTTAGCTGAGGCGTTCAACAAAACTCTGTGTGGGGTGCTTCAAAAGTCAATTTCAAAGTCAAAGAAGAACTGGCATGAGAAGCTGCCTGAGGCTCTATGGGCCTATCGTACCAACACCCGCAACGCTACAAACTCTACCCCTTATTCCCTGGTCTATGGAGGTGAGGTAGTCTTACCCCTCAAAGTTCAAATACTTTCACTCCGTGTTGATATACATCAGGGACTAATCAAGGACGAAAGGGTTAAGCGCCGTTACCAAGAGTTGGATGCCCTTGACGAAAAGAGATTAGAGGCTCAGTAGAACTTCGAGCTCAATCAAGGAAGAATGAAGAGAGCTTTTGACAAGTCTGTCAAGGTTCGCTCATTCGCTCATGGGGACTAGTCCTAGCAGCCAAGAGACCGATTGTCATGCATGGGCGTCGCGTAGGAAAGTTCGAACCTAAGTGGGAGGTCCATTCATAGTCAAGAAAGTCACACCAAATGGGGCCTATATATTGGAAACCTCTGATGGAGAAGAGGTGATTCCCCCTATCAATGGGCGGTATTTAAAGAAGTATTATCCCTGACATACCCCTAAAATGCTGTGCGTGCAGTAAAAAGAAAGAAATGAAGATGAGAAATATTAAGATAACTCAAAGGAAGTTCATTTCTCTTATTGCATTAGAAAAAGTTACAAGCTACAATCAAAAGCTCATTATTAAGGAAGTTACAAATCTTTTGCATATGAGAATAAGAGGACGGCTACAGGCCAAAAAGAAACACTCTCCTTATGAAGAAGAAGCAAACCCACCAAAGAAATGCTCTCCTCATGAAGAAGAAGCGAAACCACCAAAGAGGATGGTTACAGGCCAAAAAGGAGAAGCCAACCATTTCCAAGTCAGCTTCAATTCATCTGACAAGGCACAGCTAGTTTCCAAGGAACTGGCCCATGATGGATTCCCTACCTCCAAAAACAACATGGACTTTATGGTTGTGCTGGAGGACTTGGCTTTCAATAGACCGCAGTGGCAGGGATGCCATAATTCTTGCCCCTCGCGAGGCATCGCTGTCCATGGTCATCGCCGTGTGCGACTCAGCACCGTGGGCAACCATCACCGTGCGCAACACAATGCCATGTTCTACCATCACCACGGGCAAGCCAACGCCGCGCGAGACCATTGCGATGAGTGGCATTCTCCCGAACATGGCTATCGTCGTGCGTGGCCTAGGGATGCATGAAGGAAGTGTTGCATGTGACTTAATGTCGCGCATGCCCTTGAAGTGCCCCGATTCTTGCCTTCTCCAATTCCCCGTAAGCATTAACTCCCATGCCTCTTCTTCACTGCTGATAGCCAGAGAATTGATGGATTCCCTTGACATCTTTGCAACCTCCCCTTCAACCACAGAACAATCGGCGAAGCACTCAAACTCCGACAGAGCACCCCTACAAATCTTGCTAAGGCTCTGAGAAGCCCTATTCCCTGCTCAAAAAGCTTTGGCACTCCCCGAAAATGTTCACAACTGCATTGCAAGGACTCGCGACCTCTTGAAGCTAGCCAAAAAAGCTCCTGAAGGCTTGTCTGCTGTAAATTTTGGTCGGAAAGCTCTCGCCGGAAGTCTCTTGCCAGAAGCTCAGGCTCTCTCTCTCTCTAAAAGCTCTTCAATTGTTTTAGTCTTTTGTAAAACAATAAAATGGGGTTATCCCCATTTTATACTCAGCAGTGCCATGAACTGCCCTTGAGAAATTTAAAATGACACCCCCATCCCTAACTCCTGACAGCAATAAGACTAGGTTGGGGCGGGTCAAGCCCAAGACCTGAAAGGGTCATCGCTGCACGCTTAAACCAGGGGCTATCGTCGTGTGTCTCGTCAAAGCTATCACCAAGCGCTTGACCCAGGAGGCTATCATTGCGCACCTCCTCAAGGCTATCGTCGAGCGCTTCGTCAGAGGTTATTGCCGCGCGCCTCACGAAGGGACCTAACGCCATGCGCGCATCATCTAAGCCTAATGCTGCGTGCACCATCCAACACTTAGTGCCATGCGCATGCTATGGCACTCCCATCTGGACCATTGTCATCCTCCTCATGAAGTTCATTCCCTGCATCACAATCTCACTGCTCTGGGAGTCCTATCTCCAGTGATGGCTTTGTTCCCCATGGAGTCGCATTCCCTCACCACACAATGGTCCATGATGCATGACCTTAAACTGCACAACCTTGGTCCGTGTTGCATGACCTTAAATTGCACAACCATGGTCCACGCTGCATGACCTTAAACTACAAAGCCTTGGTCCATGCTGCATGACCTTAAACTGCACAACCTTGTTCCATGCTGCATGACCTTAAAACTGCACAGCCTTGGTCGGCATTACATGACCTTAAATTGTACAGCCTTGGTCCGCACTGTATGACCTTAAAACTGCATAGTCTTGGTCTGCACTGCGTGATCTTAAACTGCACGGCCTTGGTCCGTGTTGCATGACCTTAAAA
Organism: Amborella trichopoda; assembly: GCF_054954075.1. Classification (NCBI taxonomy): domain Eukaryota; kingdom Viridiplantae; phylum Streptophyta; class Magnoliopsida; order Amborellales; family Amborellaceae; genus Amborella; species Amborella trichopoda. The sequence goes on along the minus strand of NC_142348.1, from coordinate 21,750,614 downwards.
CTGCACAGCCTTGGTCCGCCTTGCATGACCTTAAACTGTACAGCCTTGGTCTGTGTTGTATGACCTTAAACTGCACAGCCTTGGATCGCGCTGCATGACTTTAAACTGCATAGCCTTGGTCCCTGCTGCATGACCATAAACTGCACAGCCTTAGTCTGTGCTGCATGACCTTAAACTACGCAGCCTTGGTCTGTGCTGCATGACCTTAAATTGCACAGCCTTGGTCCATGCTGCATGACCTTCAACTGCACAGCCTTGGTTCGTGCCGTATGACCTTAAACTACATAGCCTGAGTCCATACTGCATGACCTTAAATTGCACAACCATGGTCTAGGTGCACGACCCTAAACTGCATGGTCCACACTATATGATCTTAAACTGTAGCGAAGGTCTAGTTGCACGACCTTAAACTGCATAGTCTTTGTTGCATGGCTTTAAACTGTATGACCACGGTCCAGCTGTATGACCTTAAACCATAGTACATGTCCTGGCCGCATGACGTTAAAAGGCTTAGCGCCATGGTCCAAACTATATGACCCTAAACTATAGCGAATGTCTAATTGCACAACCTTAAACTGTATAGTCTTAATTGCATGACTTTAAGCTGCATAGCCATGGTCCTAGCTACAAGACCTTAAATCTGTAATGCACGGTGTAATAAATAGTCCATACACATAAGCTTAACTGTGAGATGGACCACCTCTTCACCAAGTGTATTTCATCAACATCCCCAGTGGAGCTAGATGTATGCAAGGGTCGTATCTACCACTTCAATCCCTGATGGGACTGTTTCACACCAACATCCTAGTGAGAGTCACACCCTATTGCGACCCACTATTCCTAAGGAGTTAGGTCCATGCTTATCTTTTCAACCCACAGTAGGGTTACACCTACTCTCCAGCCTGTCATCTCCAGCGGAGTTACATGAAGCTTCATCTTTCACCCCGGGAGTCCCACTTACCCTCTTAATCCCTAGAAAAGTCTGCTTCCACTTGCCACTCCTTGTAGGGCCACCACCTTCATCTAAATCTTTCTGCTTGTGCATAGCCTTAACTATCTTTATCCGCAAGGAGACAGATGCCATATCCATGACCTATTCCCCATGTAGCTTTACCTACATGGCGATCCACACAATGGTCCACACTGCATGACTTTAAACTTCACAGCCATGGTCCATGCTGCATGACCATAAACTTTATGAGTCATGGTCCAAACTATATGACCTTAAACTGTAGCGGAGGTCTAGTCGCACGACCTTAAACTGCACGGTCCTAGTTGCATGACTTTAAATTGCATAACCACGGTCCAAGCTATATGACATTAAACCATAGTGTACGTCTTGGCCGCATGACGTTAAATTGCTTTTCCCAGGTCCAGGAGGCATGACCTTAAAGACGCCCCCATATATGCGCACTCCCCCTTTACATGCTTCTCCACGCACGTCTTCCCTAACCGACCCACTCGCCTGCGCAGACCACCTTCATTACCTCCCCAGCGAGTCCACATATATGCACACGCCCTTTACGTGCATCTTCACGCATGTCTTTCCTAACCAACCCATTCGTGTGCGCACACCATCCATCATTCCTCAGTGAGTTTTACCCATACTCACAAAACGGTGAGCCATATTGCCACCCATACTTGCCATCCGCTAGTGGGTCACCACTCTTCACTCACCGTTCCTCCTTCATAGGTAGCCTCATGCCATCTCCCCAAAGTTAGACGAAACTACCACCATACTCACTCTATGGTCTCTATAGACTGCTATTCATCACCATCACGATCCAGTTGTATGACCCTAAACTATAGTGCACATTGTGGTCGCATGACGTTAAAAGGCTTGCACAGGTCTCGAAGGCATGACCGTAAACACGCCTTCACTCAAAAAATGGGCATGGTGTACACCTAGACAAGGGAAAGCCACGAGTAAAAATGACGAACGAGCATGGTCACGAAACCATGAGTAAAAGAGTTCTATGAAAACAAAAACCCAGGCACAGTGAAAACCTCAAAAGGGCATCGTGAGCAAAAATAGATGAAAAGGGTGGAAGAGCCCAAAGACAAAGAAAGTTGGTGAAAACCGTCTCTATGACGTTGCTTCCCCTGTTCAAGTGAAAACTTGCAAAGGGGGCTTGGAAAGACAAAACATGTTGATGCACTACCACAGCCTCAACTGGCGCATGCATAATTCCATTGAGGTCTACCTAAAATCCTAAACTGCCAGCATCCAATCACACCATAGAATGGCTCATCCGGGAGTGAGATCCGCATATGATCTCCCACGCTTCAACTTCAAAAACATAAGAGTCCTTGAGGGTGAGGATGACGACCAAAAAATCCCTCCGAAATGCTAAAGACCATCATGAAAGCAAGAAACTGACGAAGCCAGGGCCTAACCTGCCAAAGACTTTAGGGTCCTCGCCATGAGATCGCCTCGCCTAAAACCTTCCTTAGCCGACAAGCTCAGACCTTCAGAACCTGGTAGGATGGGGCCCACGAGGCTGCCTCGTAAAAATTCCCTAGCTGACAGGCCCAAACTTTTGGGATAGGTCAAAAGCCCCCGACTGGACCCCACTAGACAGGACCTACAGAGATACCCTAAACATCAAAAGAAAACCTGGTGTAGCAGCAAATAATGCCAACCAAAGGTTCGTAGCACTTGGCCAAGTAGGCCCGATTCTGGCTAATGAGGTCCTTACAAAATCTTCAAGCTGTCAGAATCGCAAATAGTCGCTCGAGGGTGAGGACTTCGATAGGATCCATCAAAAGTCTTTCTCCCCCAAATTCTCTACGAATGGACCCGTACATTACATCCAAACATCCGAGCATCCTAGTCATGACAATGAGTGGACCTCCTCAGTGTTCGCACAGTCCTTGGCTAGCCCGAGAGAAATTTCTCGAATGACTACACTTTTCAATTCTCTCGAAGAACAACATTCAGTGGGGCATGCTGTTGGAAGACATTTTTCATCATCATGGGGACCCCGTTCAATAAAAGCCTAGCTAACAGTGGAAATTTTGACAGTCCCAAAATGGCCCCAGAGCTGGTCAAGATCTTCATGAAGACTCTCAAAAGTCGCTTGTCAAGTTTCATCGTATTCTGACATGTCTAAGGCAGGACAAACTTAGAAACAGTTCCGATAAAATCAGCCTCTAGCACCCTGAAACGGACCCTATAACTAGAGCTATATTTCAATATCTCGATTTATTGTGGGACCACCGCCATTAGATTTGAAACAGTTGAAAACCTTCAAGGGTCAAATTTTAGCTTGAACGGACAATCCATGAAGAAGTTATAAGAAAAAGAGACAAACAGGAGGAGTCGCACGCCATTCCCATGCGACCAACTTGCAACTCCACACCATTAAAGGGACAGTCACAAACAGTGACTTTTGATGCTCATATCTCACCCGTTCCAGGTTAGATTATGCTCAAATTTGGTGAGCATGTTAGTCTTGTCAAGATGAACGTTTCGATATGTGGCACGCCCCGTGACGACGCTTGAGCACAAAGAAAAGCTAGAAAGAAGTTGCTGATCCATGAAAAAAGTACAGGAAATTCAGCAGTATTGTGCCTTGCTCGAGCAGCCAAATAACGCCGCTCAGGAGCTCGATAGACGTGAGACCAATTCCATTGCGTGAGTAAGGTCTCAGGCTATCTCTGACCCAAACCGAATACATGATAAACGGTCGGATTCTGTACACGAAGCCAATGAAGTGACTGCAATTCCATCGTCGGAATTTCAGAATCCAGCCAAAACTCTGAAGTAGCAAAATCTTCGTCTAGGCACGGTATCAAGCTGCGTTTGTTGCCCCGTGATCGTAATGACATGCTCTGTGTGATCCAGCAAAGAAATCATAGAAACACATCAAGGAACGAGCACACTATCGATTCGAACTTTTAAGATTCAATCAAATTTCAAGTCACATGATCGTGCCCTAAAAACACTATCCATGGCTTGAAGTTGGTATCAAATTGATTTCCATGCTGAGCCCTACAAGAAAACAATCATCTTTCGATCATCTGGGCATCAGTTCGACCTTGGATCATTCATGAAAAACCATGCACGTTCTAGGGCAACACAGGAACTGTCTTGAAATTCAACAAATTGTTAAGAAAGGGAGAATATATCATTTTGCAGCCTATTTTCTAATTTCTTTGAATTCAATTAAATTTTAATTTCCAACAATTAGGTTTAATTTTGATCAATCCACTTATGTTTGGGGCAAATTCTATATATACCCCGTACCATCATTGTACGCAAAAGAGGACTCAACCTTTTACAAAGAGAAAGTTTTTACTGAATAAAGTTTCTCTTTATTCTCATTGTTGGGCCACGTTGGGAGCGAGAGTAAGGTGAGAGAATTTTTGACCAATACCCTTAGGCTCAAGGTAAATCTTCTCTCTCTTCTTTTCTTTTCTTCTCTCTCTTCCTCTCTTTTTTCTTCCTCTTCTTCACCTGAGTTCCTCTCCGAGGCCATGCACAGCAGTGGTAGTGCCATGCATGCCTCTCCTGTAGTCTCACAGGTTGCGCATGGCGATGACAGTGCCATGCAAGAGCTTCTTTCTCCTTCTGCTTGTTCACCTCTATCTCTCAGCGAGGTTTGCAAACGACGCTGCTCATCGCCATCTACAAATGTATCCTCGACGTCTCAGCGCGGAATGCGGGCAGCGAAGCTTATTCCCGTCCGGGGGGGGGGGCTTTACCCTGTCGCTGATTATTGTAAGAGGCGATGTCCATCGCCATCCACGAAGGGTCGCGGCAATACCCATTGCCGCGCACAGGCTCCTTTCATGCCTCTCTGCGCCTATCGTCGTGTGCCAGCTTCCCTTGTGTCCCACGCCTATGGCTGTGTGCCAACTTCTCCTGTGTCCCATGCCTATCGTCGTGAGCTCCACGAGGGGTAATCGCCTTGCGACTTATGAGAGGCTATCGTCGTGCGCCTTGCTAGAGGCAATCGTCGTCCGCAAGGGACATGTTGCCTTCTCATGTTGCCAATGGCGATGCTTATCTCCATCCGTGGGTTTCTCTTGTGTTCCACGTCTAGCGCTGTGTGTCTCGCGAGGAGCTATCGCCATGAGCCTCACTAGAAGCCATCGCTACCCGTAAAGGATGCATTGTCTTCTCATGATGCCAATGGTCATGCCCATCACCGTCTGGACTCTTCCTCCATCCGTTGTCTCGCTCTCTTTCTCTTCGTTCCCTTTTCTTCTCTTCATTCTTTTCTCTTATCACTTGACTTAGGGTAAACTTATCTTAGCACTGCCATATCGGTCTGGCTATTGAGCAGTATTGCCATTATGATGGTCTTGCGTACCATGTCCGTCTTACTGCCACACCAGATTAGGACAGTCCTATCGGTCTTGGTTTCGAGTAGTATTGCAGTCGTGCTGGTCCTGAGCTTCATGCCCGTCTTGCTACCACTTCGAGTCAGTAACTTTCCAGCCATCATGCTAGTCTCGCTCCTTCATTTGAACTTTCCCCTTCATCACTCTCTCATATAAACGTATATTGCCCTAAGACAAGGGTGGGTCCCTTTTGCCCACTTGTATTGCAAATTAACCATAGTAGTGTTATGCAGAAAATAAGGAAACTGCAGGTTAAGAGAGGCGATTCCGAATCAGCTAAAGCAGCTGGGGGGCTTTTCGACATGATCTAAGAGGGTGCCCACGTGAGTCAGCCCGAGTAATTCACAGACCCAGGTCACTTTAGTCCCCACCTCACACCAAAAATTCCTCTCTCACTAGTTGGATACCTGCTCTTGTTCTTAAACAAAGTTCCTGAGAGGGCGATCTCAAAGTCCCTTGTCTTTCGAACCCGATACGTTGTCACCCGATCACCTAGATCCAGGGAGGAGAGATCGATGCACCTAACCAATGTCAAGCACTTAGAAACAAATAGTGTCACTTCCCTTTTTATATTATTCCACCAGAAGACCTTCTTCAGGTCTTGATATATTTTTGTGTTCCCTGGGTGTACCGTGTAACAAGAGTGGTGTGCTTCTTCTAATATAGCCCTTTTTACACCCTCGTTATTAGGAACACATACCCAGTCTCTAAATCTCAGTGAAGTCCTCTTTTCTTTCCAATTTCATTTCTTCGAGAATCTTCATAAGTTGAAGATCTTCTTTTTGTACCACTCGGATCTGTTGAAAGAGCTGGGGCTCCACTCTTATACATGAAATCATTCCCCCCCCATTACTAAGGGGTAGAGATGGATTCTATTCTACGACATCTTCTAATAATTTTATCTCTCGGACCATCATATGAGCCACTGATACCACAAGCTTCCTACTCAGGGCTTCTTCTATGATGTTTGTCTTACCCGGGTGGTAATTGATGGTACGTTCTGGTTAGGTGCCTCGATCTCGCCTTCCTGGATCTAGGTAATCGGGTGACACGGTCTTGAGTTGGGAAGACCTAGGAGTTGAGATCGCTCTCACGGGAACCTTATTCAAGAATAAGGGCAGGTATCCAACTAGTGAGATGAGAATTTTTGGTGTGAGGTAGGGATCAATGTCACCTGGGTCCGTGACTTACTCGGGCTGACTTGCGTGGGTGCCCTCTTAGATCATGACGGAAAGCCCCCCAGCTGCTTCAGCTGGTTTGGAATTGCCTACCTTGACCTGCAATCTCCTTGTTTTCTACACAACACTACTATGGTTAATTTGCGAGATAAGTGGGCCGACGGACCCACCCTTGTCTTAGGGCACTGCACGTTCGTGTGGCTAAGAATGTGAGAGGTTAGGGTGATGAAGTGGAAGGTTTGAATAAAGGTCGAAAAGAGAAGAAACTTGATGAAGGGATGAGACTAGCTTAATAACCAGACAGTGATCGACTCGGAGTAGCGGCAAGACATGCATGGTACTCAGGGCCAGCACAACGGCAATACTACTCGAAACCGAGGCCGATATGTCCTAATTTGTTATGGCAGCAAGACATGCATGGTACTCTGAACCAGCACAACAGCGATACTGCTCGATAGCCAGACCGTCAAGACGGAGCTAAACTGGGTCAACCCTCAATCAAGTGAGAAGAGGAGAGAATGAAGAGAAGGCACGAGACGATAGAGAGATGGGTCCCGACGACACTAGGCATTGCTACCCACGACCATGGAGTAGTAGTGTCATGGCCCTTGGACGGCGCTAGACAGTACTGCTCATGGCTAGAGGGTGAGAAGTGAACTACAGATGGCATTAGGCATCGTCGTTGGTAACACAAGAACGTAATGCGCCCCTGCGCGGGCAACGATAGCCTCTTGTGAAGCACGCGGTGATAGCTATTTGTGAAGCGCGTGATGATAGTTCCTTCCAAGGTACATGGCGATAGGCGTGGGACACAAGAGGAATGACGATGAGCACCAAACGCACGAAAGAGGCTTGCGGACGGCAATGAGCACCGTTCATGTGAAGGACGCTCGCAGACGGCTATAGGCACCACGCACGGGAAGGAAGCTCGCGGACGGCTATTGGTGTTGTTGAGACCTCTCACGGGTGGCGATAGGCATCGCCATCGGCGATACGCACGCAACAAGGGGAGACCCCTGCTGGTGGCAACAAGTTTCATCATATGTGTTCATCGCTGAGATGTCGAGGTCACATCTGCGGACGACGATGAGTAACGTCATCTATAGACCTTGTCGAGGGATAGAAGTGAACAAAAGAAGGAGAAAGAAACTCGTGCATGGTGCTGTCATTGCCATGCACGACCACGACACTACCACTGTCGTGCATGACCTTTGAGAGGATCTCAGGGGAAGAAGAAAGAGAGGAAGAGAGAGAAGAAGAAAAGAAAAAGAAAGAGAGAGAAGATTTACATTGAGCCTAGGGGTACCGGTCCAAAAGTTCCTCTCACCTTAATCTCTCTCTCCAAGCATGACCCAACAATGAGAAGAAAGAGAAATCTTATTCAGTAAAACTCTCTCTTGGCAAAGGGTTGAGTCCTTATGCGTACAATGATGGTATGTGGTATATATAGAACTTGCTCCAAACATGGGTGGATTGATCAAAATCAAACCTAATTGCTGAAAGTTAAGATTTAATTGAATTCAAAGAAATTAGAAAATAGGTTGCAAAATGATAGATTTGCCCCTTCCAAACAATTGTGGAATTCCATAACAGTCCCTGTGTTGCCCAAGAACGTGTATGATTTTTCATGAATGATCAGGGGTTGTTCTAATGCCCGGTTGGTTGGAAGATGATTATTTTCTTATAGGACTCGGTATGGCGATCGATTTGATACAAACTTCGAGTCATGAATCGTGTTTTTAGGGCATGATCATGTGACTTAAAATTTGAATGAATTTTGAATCTTCGGATCGATAGTGTGCTCATTCCTTGATGTTTTTCTGTGATTTCTTTGCTGGATCACACTGAGCATGCCGTCACAATCCCGAGGCAACAAACATAGCTTTATTCCATGCCCAGACAAAGGTTTTGCAACTTTGATGTTCTGGTCAGAATCTGAAATTTCGGCGACAGAATTTTCAACCACTTCATCGGCTTTATGTGTAGAATCTGACCACATCATGTACAACGTTCAGGTCAGAGATAGCCCGAGACCTTATGCATGTGATGGAATTAGTTTCACATCGATCGGGCTCACGAGCGGCGTGATTTGGCCACTTGAGCGAGGCACGACGCTGCTGATTTTCCTTCATGTTCTTAAGGGATTAGCAACTTCTCTCTAGCTTTTCTTCGTGCTTGGGCGTCATTGCGGGGCGTGCTATATATCGAAACACTCATCTTGACGAGACGAACACACTCACCAAGTTTGACCGCCATTTGACTCGAGACGGGTGAGATAAGAGTGTCGAAAGTCACTATTCGTGACTGCCCCTTTAATGGTGTTGAGTTGCAGGGTGGCCGCACAGGAATAGTGTGCAGCTCCTTCTGTTTCGCTCTTTTGCCTATAACCTCTTCCTGAAGTGTCCGTTTAAGCTAAAATTTGACCCTTAGGTGTTTTCAACAGTTTCGGATCCAATGGAGGTGGTCCCCACAAGACACCGAGAATATAAGTCTAGTTATAAGGTTCATTTTAGGGTGCTAGAGGTTGATTCTGTTGGAACTATTTCTCGGTCTGCACTGCCTTAGACATGTCAGAATGTGACGAAACTTGACAATAGACTTTTGATATTCTTTATGAAGAGATTGACTAGTTCTGAGGCTATTATGAGACTATCAGAATTTCCAATGTTTGCTAGGCTTTTATTAACCAGAGGCCTCATGATGATGAAAAATATCTTCCAACAGCATGCCCCACCGAATGTTGTGCTTCAAGAGAATTGAGAACTGCAATCATTTGGGAAATTTCCCCTGTCTTGCCACAAGACTACGTGAACGCTGAGGAGATCCACGCGATGCTGCAACTAAGGTGCTCAAACGTTTGGACGCAATGTACAGGTCTACCGGTGGAGACTTTAAGGGGAGAAGAGACTTTTGAGGGATCCTATCGAAGTCCTCATTCTCGAGCAACTATTTTCGATTCTGACAGCTTAAGGATTTTGTAGGGACCTCATTGGTCAAAATTAAGCCTATTTGGAGGCCAAGTGTTATGAACCTTTGGTCAACATTGTTTACTGCGACACCAGGTTCGTTTTTGATGATCAGGGTATCTTTGAAGATCTCATCCAACGGGGTCCAATTGGGGGCTTCTGACCTGTCCTAAAAGTCAGGGCCTGTCGGCTAGAGGTAATTTTGGAGAGGCGACCTCGTGGGCTCCATCCTGCCGGGTCCAGTTCGGGCTTGTCTCGATGCTCTAGACCTGTTGGCTAAGGAAGCGAGGCTATCTCATGGCGAGGAATAATCCTAAAGTCTCTGACAGGTTAGGCTCTAGCTTTATCAGTTTCTTACCTTCAAGATGGTTTTTAGCATTTTTGAGGGATCGTTTCGTCGTCGTCCTCACCCTCAAGGACTCTGTTTGTTTTTGGAGTGGAAGTGTGAGAGATCTTATGAGGCTCTCACTCCCGGGTGAGCCATTTTGTGTTGTGATTGGATGCTGGTAGTTGAGGATTTTAGGTAGACCTCATTAGCCAAGATTATGACTATTTAGCAATTGGATGTCGGCTAAGGTTGTGGTACTGCGTCAACCTATTTTGTTGGCCCAAGCACCCTTTGTGAGTTTTCACTTGAATAGGGGAAGTGGCACCGTAGAGATGATTTTCACCAACTTCCTTTATTTTTGGGCTATTTTACCCATGACCTTGCTGTCATGTCCACCATTTTCATCCGTTTTTGCTCATGGTGCCCTTTTGGGTTTTCATCGTGCCTGGGTTTTTGTTTTCATGGAATTCTTTTACTCATGGTTTCATGACCATGCCCGTCCATCATTCTTACTCATGGTGTTCCCTTGTCCAGGTGTACACCATGCCCGTTTTTTTTGAAGGTATGTTTTAGGGTCATGCCTTCGAGACTTGTGCGAAGCCTTTTAACGTCATGCAGCTAGGACGTACACTATAGTTTAGGGTCATACAACTGGACCGTAGTGGTAAGGAATGACAGTCTGTAGAGGCCATGGAATAAGTATGGTGATAGTTTCGACTCACTTTGGGGAGATGACATGAAGCTACCTGTGAAAGATGGATGATGTATGAATGGTCGGTGAAAAGTGGAGACCCACTAGCTGACAACAAGTATAGGTGACGAGATGACTCGCCATTTTGTGAGCATAGGTGAGACTCACTGGGGAATGATAAATGATGATGATGAGGTGAATGGATTCACTGAGGAAGTAAGGAAGGTAGTGCGCTCACACGAATGGATCAGTTAGGGAAGACATGCATGAAGATGCACGTAAAAGGAGGTGTGCGGGTATGTGGGGGCATCTTTAAGGTCATGCCTCCTGGACTTGGGCAAAGCAGTTTAACGTCATGCGGTCAGGATGTGCACTATGGTTTAAGGTCATATAGCTTGCACCGTGGTGATGCAGTTTAAAGTCATGCACCTAGGACCATGCAGTTTTATGGTCATGCGACTAGACCTTCGCTACAGTTTAAAGCCATGTAGTTTAGACTACGGCTGTGCAGTTTAAGGTTACGCAGCACGGACCATGGCTATGCAATTTAAGGTCGTGCAGCCTGGACCAAGGCTATGCAGTTTAAGGTCATGCAACTCGGACCATCTTGTGGGTCACCATGTAGGTGAAGCTCCATGGGGGACAGGTTGTGAATAGCAATCTAACTCCCTAGGGATAAAGATAGTTAAGGCTATACACATGTAGGGAGATTGGATGAGGATGGTGGCCCTACGAGGAGTGGCAAGTGGAAATGGACTTCGCTGGGGATTAAGAGGGCAAGTGTGAATCCCTGGGGTGAAGGATGAGGCTTCATGTAACTTCACTGGGGATGACGGGCTGGAGCATAAGTGTAAGCCCACTGGGGGTTGAGAAGATAAGAATGACCCTAACTCCCTGGGGATAGTGGGTTGCAGTAGGATGTGACTCTCACTGGGATGTTGGTGCGAAACAGACCCATTAGGGATTAAAGGGGTAGGCACGACCATTGCATACATCTAACTCCACTGGGGATGTTGATGAAATACACCTGGTGAAGAGGTGGTCCATCTCATAGTTAAGGTTATGCATATGGACTATTTGTCACACTGTGCGTTACAATTTTAAGGCCTTGTAGCTTGAAACATGGCTATGCAGTTTAAAAGTTGTGTAGCTAGGACCATGCAGTTTAAGGTTGTACAACTAGACCTTCGCTACAGTTTAAGGTCATGTAGTTTGGACCATGGCACTAAGCCTTTTAACATCTTGCGATCAGGACGTGCACTAAAGGTCATGCAACTGAACCATGGTCTTACAGTTTTGAGTCGTGCAACTAGGACTATGCAGTTTAAAGTTGTACGACTATACCTTTACTAGAGTTTAGGGTCATATAGTTTGGACCATGGCGCTAAGCCTTTTAACGTCATGTGGCTAGGACGTGCACTATGGTTTAAGGTCATACAGCTGGACCATGGTCGTGCAGTTTAGAGTCATGCGACGAGGACCAAGGCTATGTAGTTAAAGGTCATACAGCACGGACCAAGGCTGTGTAGTTTAAGGTCATACAGCACGAACCAAGGCTATATAGTTTAAGGTCATACAACACGGACCAAGGCTGTGTAGTTTAAGGTCATATAGCACGGACCAAGGCTGTGTAGTTTAAGGTCATACAGCATGAACGATTGTGTGGTGAGGGAATGCGACTCCATGGGGAACAGAGTCGTCACCAGAGACTGAACTCCCTGAGGAGTGAGACTGTGGTGCATGGAATGAACTTCCTGAGGATGCAGGATGATCGTCCGGATGAAAGTGCCATGGCATGTGCGTGGCACCAAGTGTTGAATGGTGCATGTGAAATTAGGCCTAGATGATGCGCGCATGGTGTTAGGTCCCTTGGTGAGGCACACGGAGATAGCCATTTGACAAGGCGCACGACACTGGATTCTTGGTGCGCGTGACAATGGGTCCTCTTGAAGCGCGCTGAGATGGCCCCTTGACAAAGCGCGCAGCAGTAGCCTCTAGGCGAAGCGCGCGATGATAACTCCTTGTCGAGGCGCGCGATGATAGTCTTTGGGTGAAACACACGACGATAGCCTCTTCGGGTCTCGGGCTTGACCCACCTTGGCCTGGTCTTATTGCCATCAGAAATTGGGGACTGGAGTGTCATTTCAAATTTATCAAGGGCAGTTTGTGGCACTGCTGAGTATAAAAGGGGGAAACCCCATTTTACTGAAGGGTAAAACAGTTAAAGAGAGTGTTTAGAGAGAGAGAGAGAGAGAGAGCCTGAGCTACTGGCAAGAGACTTTCGACGAGAGTTTCACGGCCAAAATTTGCAGCAGACAGGCCTTCTGAAGCTTTTCGGTAAGCTTGAGCACGTCGTGGAGCTTCATACCATGCTTACAGAAGCTTTCGGAGAGTGCCAAGGCTTTTTTGAGGGGGAAACAGGGCTTCTTAGAGCCTTAGCGATATTTGCAGTGGTGCTTCTGCTGGAGTTCGAGTTCTTCTCCAGTCGTTCCACGGTTGAAGGGGAGGTCGCAGAGAAGTCAGGGGAGTCTGACGGTCTTCTGGCTATCAGCAGAGAAGAAGGAGTAGCAGTAGTGGGCTCCCCGAAAACTCAAGGGAATTTCGGTGAGTTTGTGGCGAACTTCTGAAGTGCGAAAACAAGAAGAAGGGAAACCCACAGGGTCACAGGGAAGCTTTCTGGGGATTCCGATGGTTTTTCGCTCACTTCAGGTACTAGTGGAAAGGTTTCCCGGCGAGCAAGAGTGAATTCTCAGCGAAGAGAGGAAATGTCGGTGAGAACCGGAGGGGTCGCGAGGCCGTAACAGTCAAAGAGGCAAAGGGTCATCGGACGGCAAACGGTCGCCCTTCGCACTTGCGGTGACAGACCACACCGAGAGTGTCAAGCGGTGTGCCCAGATTTCGAGGGGCGTGGTGTGCCGCACGTGTGGCATGTGTGAACAGCTGGAGCACATGCGTTTCAGTTTAACTTCAGCAGACAGCGTTAGTCCATCTTGGTCATGAGATGGCAATAACCCTCCTTTGGTTGCGAGACAGCGATAGTCCTACCTTCTGCGCACGACGATACCATCTCAGCAGGCAGACAACGGTTGTCCCTTGGTCGTGGGATGATGATAACCCCTGCCTTTGGCCGAGACGGTGATAACATCACAATGGGCAGATGGCGATAGTCTTTGCCACTGTGTACAACGATACCATCTCAATGGGCAGAGGGCGATAGTCCGGCCCTTTGCTGTGAGACGGCAATAGCCTACCAGCATTATGCCCTGAGTGACCAGTCGGCGATACACCTTTGTGAGCGCAGTTCTTGATGGCCGCTTAGTGTCCTTTAGTAGTGAAGCTTTAGATTGAATGGCCTAGTCTTCAAGTTCCATTCTAGACGTGAAGAACCTCCTACAAGCAGGGGAGCTTGGTATTGATGAATTCACCAGTGAAAGCTTGGTGAGAGGTGAGCCAATCTAGCTCACCTAGGCTTTATGTGAATCAAGGTGGCCCTCGAGCGTTACCTTTGTTAGCGACCTCATCCGGTTTGGGGCGAGGGACGAAAATAACGGCAATGTGAGTGTAGAGGAAGGGTTAAGCCTCCTGCATTGCCCACATCGAAACATAGCCTCTAATGGGAACTTTCCGACTCTAGGTAAGCAGATGGTACAAACCCCGGGCATTAAAAGGTCTTCTGCTGGCCTAGGGGTACAAAGGGAACACCAGTACCTGAAGGGGTACTCCTCATGGACCATGAAAGTGTTGAGGCACTTCAGAAATACTTTGAGATGAGCTTCCTAGCCGACCACCCTCTAATGCTCGGTGGGCTACTATGACTGTTGCTCAAACACGATCAAAGTGTTGTTGGAAACTTGGATCCATGTTAGTAACACATGGCTGCTTGGTCGTGGGGAGGCAGGGATATCGTTGATGGACCTGCACTTCGTTGCTGAGATGCCACTCCTTGGTGTTATGTATGACGAGTTTATTCCCCCAAACTCAGTCATTTTTGGAGGTGAAAAGATAGGCAAAGAAGCCCCATCGGCTGGGTGTCACACCCCAAGAATTTACAATACTGATATTCCTAAGATGTGACAGTCAAAACATGTATACATCTCTTGATAGGAAAAATTTACAGTGGCGAATTCTTGCAAAGTTACAAAAGAAAGTTTAAGCACAACTACATTATCTTCCAAAGTTGATCCTAACGAGCACTCAAAATGAAACCGCAGTTATCCTGAAAAAAATGTTTACCATAATTTGATGAGTTTGGCTACTCAGTAAGTGATCATCATAATCCTAAAAATAATCATGATTGAAAGATATCAATATTTTCAAAAAGAGATCTATTAACAAAAATGCATTAACAGTTTTACTTTCAAAAATTCATAATTAACTATAATCTGAATAATTGAAATGCATATAACATTTTAACGACAGTGCATAATTCAAAGGATTTCACAAATTACCCTACTGGAGTCCCAAGTAAGTCACCTATATACCGCATCAGCGTCCTGATGGGTCCACTTAATCCCTATCGGCATCCCAGATAGGTCCACTTAATCCCTGCAGGTCCACTTATACCTCACCGACGTACCGGATGAGTCCACTTAATCCCTACAGGCGTCGCAGATAGGTCCACTTATACCTCACCGGTGAACCGGATGAGTCCACTTGTATACTTAAAGTATTTCTAAATCTCTTTAAACATTCGAAAGCAGCAATATCATGTACACAACATATCACTGAAATTATTAATATGAATTTCACTAACACCATTAATAACAGTCACTTTCAATAACATTTCAAAATAACCAGTCAAATATTTTGGGCTCAAATTTAGAAAGGTACCAGTTCGTAAAGACATTCTAGCATAATTACCAATTTGATATGTATAGAAAAACTCATATAGAAATTCAAGAATACAAAATTATCACAATTTATGGGATGTCAATTCGCAAATAAACATTTCACAAACAATGCTATAATCAATTGCAAAAATATCAGTTTTCAAATAATAAGACAGTCATTTGCACATGAACTTTACAGTGTCTAAATATTCAAAAACAGTAAAAAGAAATCTCACAATTTTACCAAAAGCAGAAATATCACATTTATTTCTAATAATTTTACAGTATCTAAAATTTTCTAACAATAGACAAGAAAAATCAATAAATTTTTTTCTAAGAATTTACAGCATTTAAAATTTCTAACATAGATAAAATATCACAATTTTATTCAGAAGATTATTTTTCAAAATAATGAGGTCGCTTGCGCATAAAATTTATGGCGCCTAAAATTCATGATAATAAGCATAAATAATTATTTCATTTCATTTTTAAAAATAACGGATAATTTTTCAAGATAATGAAGTCACTTACCTAAAATATTTGAGAGGGAGCTTCTGATAAAAATTCGGCTAGAGAGAGAAAGAGCTCACTACGTTTCGACTAGAGAGTGAGGGATCTCAAAATTTTCTAGGGTGGGAGTCCTCACTTCTCGTATTTAAATTCATACGACACCTTATTATAATCTTTTATTAAGTTACACCTCACACATGAGGTGTAACAGTTAAATTACATCTTAAACGCTTAAAGCCTACATCCACTAAAGGACGTGGCCAGAGCAAAAGCTTAAACCAAGTAAAAGCTTTTGAAAGTAGTGATGGTCCTTAAGGACCATCATGCTCATACGAACAATCACTTATTTAAAAGTTTCTTTTCTTCTTCATTTTTTTTTTTTTTTTTTTTTAGGATTATTACACTAGGCTTCAGGAATTGTTCGAGATCTACCAACAACTCTAAGATGAGCCCACCAATTTGGTACTCTTCTTATGTAAATTCGCCCTGCTGGGAGGGGTAGACGTCATTCGTCCCAGCACATGCTATGTGGCATGCGACATGGCACAGGGGAAGGAGTACGCACTCGCACAGCCTATTCTGTGCAGCATTTATAATGGCCTAGGAGCCATTTTTAGGGGAAGACAGCATCAAGGGGATGAAGGAGGGAATGACATAGTAGATGATGAAGCCTTCCCAAGGGATTTCAAGACTCCTTTCCCAGTCCATTATGTGTATGGCAGGCTTGGGGCTTACTTTCCAGGCACATATCTCAAAACTAGAGAGTTGGAGGAAACCATGTGCCCATTTTTGCTGAAGATTACCAGGCAGAAGGCAATTTTCCATACCCCAGGCCATGCGTGCAGCTTGTTCGACAACGATCACCTACACATGACCCAGGTGGCGTTCCCAATTGAGGGCCTCACAGAACGTGCATTTGTTGACGAGCTGGGCCACCACCTAGACGGTGACTTCACCAGCCCAAAAGAACTGATGTTTATGTTGAGAGTCAGAGGCAGAGTTCTTGCCTATCGCACTATCCATATAGCGAAGCTTGAGGGATACTTTCCTCATCCATTTTCCTGACAGCATGGGCTAGATCAAAGCTGTCTATTCTTAATATTCTTCGAGAAATGGCATAGCAGGGCTGCTCGCTGGAAGAAAGGCCAATTGGGAACCCTCCGGGAGACTTGGCTCCCGAGACACATCCGCACTACTTTGGCCTCATTCTTGGAGGCCACCAAGGTCAATAAATATGTTCTGCCCCATTTTGGCAGGACGGTATGGGCAACCGAGGCCCACGAGCTCAGGTGGAGAATCACGAACAAGGGCTATTGGGAAGTGGATCACCCTTGGAAAGGGGAGACTAGCCGCTGGAGCCAAGATACAAGGCAACGAAAAATGGCAATGACCCCTCCCTTAGGCGAAATATTTATCCTAGGCTTCCCCCATGATTGGCGCACGATCGGGCAGCCTCGCCAGACTACCGTAGACAAGTCTTTGCCACGATTTCTCAATATGGAGAAGAAGAAAAAGAGCATTTTTTACAACCTCTCTATCATTTTCAAATGGAAGGAAGGCCACAAGGTTCGGGGGTATGAAGGGCGTCTGGTCCAGGATTTGAATGAGTTGATAGGGGAGCGACTCTCATAGCAAGCTAGCCACCAGTTCGTCTAAATCAGGCACCTCAAAGGCTGCTGCACCTTAGCAAGCAAAAGGAAAGGGGCTTTGGCAACACTTGTAGACATCCGGAAGTTTCAAATGCATACTTGGTGCTCATCGCCGCTCTTCCTGTGTCCCACGTCTATCACCGTGCGACCTAAGAGAAACCATCACCGTGTACTTTGTCAGGATTTAGCGCCGTCCGTAAGGGATGCGTCGTATCCTTTCACTGCCCACCGCGATGCCTATTGACATCCGGATTTCCCCTTCTCTTCGTTGTCTCGTTATTTCCTCTTCACCTCTTTCTCTTCTCACTTGACTGAAGGGAGACCTAGCCTATCACTGACACGCAAACCTCAGTTTCGAGTAGTATTGTCGCTGTGCTGGTCTTGAGAACCAGGCCCATCTTGCTACCACTATGAGTCGGTGATTTCTGGTTGTCATGCTAGTCTCACCCCAACGTCAGCTCTCTTCCGTTTTCTATCTTTCACCAAACCTCGCACTTCATCGCCTTCTCATGTGAACGTATATTTGCTCTAAGACAAGGGTGGGTCCCTTCAACCCACTTGTCTTACAAATTAACCATAGAAGTATTGTACAGAAAAACAAGAGGATTACAAGTCAAGGGAGACGATTTCAATCCAGCTTAAGCAGTTGGGGGACTTTCTTCGTGATCTAAGAGGGCACCCACGTGAGCCAGCTCGAGTAAGTCTCGAACCCACCTAAAATTCCTCTCTCATTGTTTGGTATATCTACCATTGCCCTCGAGCAAGGTTTCGAGAGAGCGATCTCAAATCTTGGATTCACCAGAAACCCGAGATGCATGCCGCCAGATCACTTAGATCCATAGGGTGAGATCGAGGCACCTTACCAGCAGTCTCTTAAATAGCTTGGAACAATGATCCTACAATTGAGGGGTATCGTCTTAGGGAATGGGCTCGAAGTCCTTCCTTACTTTGACAGATTTGCCAATGAATAGGAGGGATGGAGGGCGAAGGCTTAAGAGAAGAAGCAACTGTGCAGCGACTAGAGAGCTCGCAGTTACCCCCTTTTGAGTCTTCACTTTTGCGCTACCGCAAATTGGTAAACACCTAATCGCAGCAGATGGATGCTGTAGTCTCCCAGAGATTAGACCTTGCTAAGGAGGCCATCGCTCGCCTTCGCAAGGTGATGGCTCTGAGGGCAAAGACATTAGAGCTGCCATGGAATCTTGACAAGCTAGAGAAGGAGACTGCGGCTCGGGGAAGCGAAGGACAAGGTGCTTGTTGATAAGACTTTGGCCCTCGAGTATTCCTTGGGAGAAGCGACGACCTTGATGGATCATGAGGCAGGGCTGGTGGTAGAGTTGAAGAGAAAAATTGAGCGGGGAAAGGTATTGGCTGCAACATACAGCGGAAAGATCAATGAAGCAATTGATCAATTTTGTTGACACCTTCTTTCTCTTTTTCTTTTCATGTCTTCTCATTGTAAAGGAAAGAAACTTGTAATACCCTCTTGATTTGAGAGTGAAACAATTCTTTTCTCTTCTCTGTGTGCAGCATGTCTTTCGTTCTTCCCTTTTTTTTTCTATTTAATTGCTTCCTCCCTTTCATAGTTTAAGACACGAGATAATAGCCCACTCCTCGCTTCGTCTTGTGACAGCCTGCTATGGATTCAATGACCTCGAATGGGGGAGCAACTGCTTCCTCACCCCTAATTGGACAAGGGCTCATAATTCATGGTTCTCATAATTTGGTGAGCCTACTCGCTGTAAATACTCCAATCTAGGGGAGCCCTGGCTTCAATTCGAGGTGTACTGCTTTTGAACTTGTCATAAGTCTTAGCTCAGGGACAAACTCCTTCGAGTGCTTTGAAGCGACGCACATAACCTCCAATTGATTATGGAGTCTACGAACTTCACTTCTCAGCTCTATCATGGGGTCTCGTTCTTGAGAGACGGAGAGCTGACTATTGTCCTCCTGTACTTCTTCGATAGCCCTTAAGAAGTGTAAAACCTTTTTTTGGCTGTTGGTGATCCCCTTGTTCAAGGAGGATGGAATTTGGAGCACTTTCCTTGGTGGTTGGTGTGTCAATTCTGCTTCTAAAAGAGCAATGGGGACATGCAGGACCTTTTGTTGGTCCAGTGTGTAGGTGACCCTCGGTGCTAGAAGGTCCACTTCTAGGGCTTCCTCGGGCTCAGGAGTTGCTTCTAGCTTGCCGTTCTGTTTTAGCAAATTAGAAGTAGAGGGGGAAGCATTGTCTCCAGGGAAAGACACCATGACCTCGGAGAGGTGGCAAGGTATAATTGGGTAGACGGGAGTCACAGGGAGGATCTTGCCTTGTCCTTCCTCTTATTTGAATATGTCTGTGATCATGCGCCCCTGATCTTCAACATCATCATGAGACGAGGATCCTGTCTCTCTCACAGGCTTCCAACATCATCCTTTGACTTTTTTGGCACTGGAAGGTCTGTGAAATAGTACTTGGCATCGGCATAGTGAGTCTCAGCTACAGGAAAGAGCCTCTTATCAGTATAGACCGTGTGTTGTCTTTCATCTCGGCTGTACTTGAAGCATTGGTGGAGCGCGAAAGGAACCACCCCTGATTGTGGAGCCAAGGGTGGCCAAGCAAGACAATGTAAGACGTATCGGTGTCGATTACATGAAACTGGGCATAATCGTTGAGATCACCGATCTTGAGGTGAAGGCGCACTGTGCCAGCTGGCTTTTCTTCTGATCGGTTGAACCCTTGCATGGTGATGTGGGTAGGAGTGAGGTCGTCAGACCCTAATCCCAATTGGGTGAGAATCCTTCTTGGGATCAAGTTGACTGCCCCTCCATCAAGAATGATCCAGTTGATAGGGTAGGCGTGTAGTTCACCATTCACAAAGAGGGGGCGGTTGTGGAATTGGCCTCTCAACTGAAGGTTGTCTTCGAAAAAGGAGATTGTCAAGCACCCACTCAGAATGGCTGAGTCAATCTCAATAGGCTCCACTTCAGTCTAGTACACCTCTGGGTTAGAAAGAGCATGAACCAGAGCCATACGATAGTCTCTAGACAGAAGGAGGGCATCATAGATACTTAGAAGGGATAAAAGCTTTCTCAAGTGCCCTATTACGCCATATTTCACTTTATCCTCATTAGTCTTCCGTGTTCCTGATCTAATCACTGCTGTAGGTGGTAAGGTAGGCTTAGGATCAAGCTTTAGTTGAGTTTTAGTTTATGACATAGGCTAATTTTGTTGTTCAGCCGGTGCAGTCTAGGTTGATGGAGAAGTAATAGGGATTTGCATTAGGGATGTAGAGGTTTGGGGTTTAGGTTTAGGGAAAAGTAAAGGATCAGGAAACTTGAGGACTTTGAGCTTTTGAGGTGTGGGTTGTAGATTCTTCCCCGATCTTAGATTCATTTGCCGCGTGTTGGATGTTACTTCCATGATTTGCACTATGTGGGAGGCCTCTTTGGAATAGGAGCTCGAAGATGACTTGGTCTTAGCTCACGCTGCTAGGGCGTCAGCGATTGTCGAGAATCCAGCCTTCTGGGCCAGCATCTCTCTGAGGCACTTTTGCTATGACTTGGTGAGGCTGGTGCCTCCGAACTCTCTGTTTAAAGTGTCGAAGTTTGGGCACTGTCAAGCTGCAACTATGGAGAAAATAGAGGAGGAGGGAATAGAAGAAGAGTTAGAATGTTCAGGGCAGCTTTTTACGACGTCGCCGAAATTGGACGTGTGCAGGGGATATTTTAGGTCTTGCCTCAGCTTTGACCGTTGTGGGGTGCTTTTAGCGTCGTCACCCATATTGGAGGACGCCCGAGCTATTTATGACTCAGGGACGTCTGTCTAATGGGACGAAAGGACAAGGCGAGCTGTGCATGGGATGAAGTCCTACAAGGTCGATAGTAGGAGAAGAGGCCTGAGAAATTCTTCCTCGATTGGTGGCCGAGGGATGGGATTCCTTCGGCGGGCTGACTTAAGTGCTCGACGTCTACTTCTGGATACCTGAGGGGGTGTTTAGACCGCCCTACTAGGCTGATGAGTAGCCTTAGCCTGGTAGACTGCCTCACATTTCAGGGACTTGAGCCTACTTTGCCCATGGTGGATTTCTCAGGGCTGAGAGGTTGAGGGCTCTGGGGGGTCCAGTGTATGCTCATGAGGGGCCTATAGTGGGCCTTCCTCTCGAATGGGAGCGATAGAGCATTCTGGGAGGACGACATAAATAATATGCTCATTCTGGACTTTCTCCACGACTACGGCTTCGAACCCAAAGATTCTTTCAGCTCATAGCCCCATACTTAGTGATATGGGCACCAAAGGTTTTCCATACCCTGGGCAAGACGCCTTGACTACCTGGCATGCCTTGAAGAGGGTCTGCAGAGGGTCTAGCTTAGCGCTTCCCAGGGCTTGTGTCATGAGGTCTTCTTGCACAGGTGGAAGAGGAACTTGAGGGTGTCATTCTGGGTTACCCTGAACTTCTTGGCATTGCTGCATCTTCTTTGCCAAGAGCTCATGGAAGCTGGTGCATTCGCTGATGTCATGGCCTTGTATCTGGTGAATGCGCACCAGAGGTTCTCGGTTCCTGGAGGCAGGAACTTGGGTTGCCTTGTCGGCTTGGGAGTGACGAGTCCTTCTTCAGGCATTATGGAGAAAAATGCATGGAGGATAGCGGGTGCCTCGTCACCCTCTTGGATTGTCACTATGTGAGAAGCCTCCATTGCCCCGAACGCTTTCTTCAACTCCTCAGCTTCGATAGTTTCATTGAACTTATAGCAGTCCTGAGTGGAGTGGCCTACTTTCCTGTGATAGGCGCAGTACCTCTCATTACAATGTTGACCTCCGATAGCTGGATCATGTTTTGCTCCATTAAAAGTCGAAGTAGTGCAAGAACCCACTCCTTGTTGAAGGGGTACCCCTTGTTTTGGTGATGGATCCAGAAGTAACTGCGATTAATGTTTTTAAAAGGAGTGACCTTATTATAAGATGACTACTTGCCCCTGGCCTGAGCCGTTTGTGCCTTGGATAGGTCCAAGGTTTGAGGAGTGGCGTTCTCATTGTCAGTCATGATGACAGCCACACTGATCATCGCCGTTTGCTGGTTACCCCGACTGTTTGAGTGAAAATTCGAGCAAGAGGCTTGCTGACGAGATCTGCCATGGTGTTGGACAGACCCTTAATATGAACTGCTTTAGAGAAGAGCTCTGACAAGGAGGGTGGATTGGAGGCCTCGACATGCAAGGCGATCTCGGGAAGCATATTTCGTATGCAAGTCTGGACAACTTCTTTTTCAGTCATGGGAGTGACATGAAAGGTCACCAGCTCTCTCCATCAGGCACTGAACTTGTCAACTGGCTCACCAGGGCCTTAAGTCAGAATGTGGAGCTCAATGGTCTCTACGTTCCTTTGGACTTCGTAGAAGCATTGGTAAAACAACTGCTCCATTTCTTGCCATGTGTGCACCGAGTTTGGGGGCAGCCGAGCATACCACTGGAAGTATGGCCCTTCAAGAGTCTCAACGAACTAACGGAGGAGGAGGAGTCCCTCAGTTGATGTCTCCCTACAAGCCGCTTGGAAGTGTGCAGTATGCTGGTGAGGAGATGTAGTACCATTGAACAGCGGGACTTTCCCTTTTTGGTAGTTTGGGGGAAACGACATCTGGTCCATGTATGAAGGGTACGGCTTTTGGTAGAGTAGCACCTCTTGCATGCCTGGGACCTTGTTCTTGAGACTATGGGCCACCATGGCATCTATGTCAGTTTGTGAGACCGTGTGGAAGGCAAAGCTGTCTTGGGAGACCGGTGGGGGAGTTTGCTTAAGAACTGTGTCCTCACAGGTGGGGGAATCAGTTTCATGGTGAGAAGAAGGGGACCTGGAGGTTTCTAGGCGTTCCATCTTTTCGAGGATGGATTGCATCATTACCTAAAACCTGTTCATCCTCTCTTCTTGAGCGTTGTCTGGCTCATTTATCACCATGACACTAATCATTTCTTCTGGAAGGTCAGAGCCTGGTGGTGCAGTGGACTGCCGAGGTTGGTGAGTCGTGCATGGTAAGTCAGTTTGCAGGGGCTCGACTTAACCCGACTCGTTTCGAACCTTGTATACCGATCTTGTGAGGACCGATTCTCGACGGTCTTGGGACTGTGGCTTCTAGGTGGTAATCACCGAGCAGTATTAATGGACCTGCTTGGGTTCTAGAGTTTGGAGAGCGAAAAAGGGATTATGAGGCAGGAGGTCACCAAGGGTGGTGACCTCAACTGCCTTGGAGGCTTCTTTGGTCAGGATCTTTAAGCTTCTCTTCTGCTTAATCCTGAGGCTGTTATGGACTTTACTCCAGAATCGAGCCTGAGATCTGGACTGCCTCGCCTTCTTCGAGCATGCGAGGGTCGTGTCTATGAGCTGGAGCAGAGAGTGGTGTCCAAGGACAAAAGGCAACCTGGGTTTCTGCCTTGGAGGCTGAAGGCTTCTCTCTGACATCAAGCCGCTACCCCGAATCCCCTTGTAAGGCCCAGATGCATGTCTAACTTGAGGCGGCTGACTCAAGATGGTATTCTTAAGGAAGACCTTTGAGTACCAGGTCTCGAGGTGCTTGCCTAAAGAAGGAAGAGCAACAACAGAAGGAGCTGGTTCATGACTCCGCCTGAGTCGAGATCGGGGATAAACCTGCAAAGTCAATGCATGTGCACCTTGTGGGTTAGCCATCCGGGTGACTTGAGGGTTAGCCTGGCTCGGTTAACTAGTTCAACCTTGGGAGGTCGAGACCCATAAGCTTGTGTCTGTGAGGGACCGGGTAAGATCCTATCTCTCACAGGGTTAAACTGTGTGTGTTTGGAGGGAGGACGAAGTGATTGGCTCTCATGTGCTCGAGCTGACATATAGCTAGTGCCCTCATGCAGGTGTATGACACTTGCAGGGTTCAGTCCAAGAAGGCCTAGTCTTGAACATGAGCTCGAGGCAGCACAAAAGTTACTGCAAGGTGTGGCTCGAGTGGTTGGACCACAAGCCTGTAAGTATGTGTGAGAGGTGGATGTCGTAGGGTCTCCGCCTCAGTGTGCCGAGCCTCTAGGTATAGAGGTTCGGAGTGGTGAAGGAGCATGGGGGTTGCCTTACGGAGAACCTCAGGAGCGACAACAACCTGTTTGCTTTCACGAAAGTCGTTAGGGTAGCCTTCCGGGGTACCCTAGTAGTACGATTGGAAGGGACTTGCCAGTAGTAGGGTGTGTGCTATGTGTGGTAGTAAATGTGCTACCAATGTAAGGGGCCTTGGTGGAGGGTCCACCAAGGTGAGGAAGCGGGGAGTCAGGGACCTTTAAGTCCCCTCTCGCATCAATCCAGGAAAAGACTTGGGAGCCTGATCGTGAATCCTGACTAAGAAGGAGAGTAGGGAAGGAAATTCGCTTCCCTGGGACAGTCACGAGTGTAGGGATAAGAAAGTCGCTGACTCAGATGAACGGGTTGAATAACCAAGATGCCAAAGAAAATAATGCAGAAAGTAAAAAGGGATACTGAATAAACAAGAACAAAATGACGAAAGGGTAACAAGTCCCTAATGGAGTCGTCAAGCTAGTTAGGTACCTCGATCTTGCCTTATCCGATCTAGGTGATCGGGTGACATGGTTTCGGGTTCAGAAGACCCGGGAGTTGAGATCGCTCTCTCGGGAACCTTGTTCAAGAACAAGGGCAGGTATCCAACTAGTGAGAGAGGAATTTTGGTGTGAGGTGAGGAGCAACCTCAACTGGGTCCATGACTTACTCGGGATGACTCGCGTGGGTGCCCGTTTATATCACGACATAAAGCCCCCCAGCTGCTTCAGCTGATTTGGAATCGCCCTCTATGACCTTCAATCTCCTTGTTTTCTGCACAATACTACTACGGTTAATTTGCAAGACAAGTGGGTCGACAGGCACTGCACATTCGTGTGGATGAGAATGTGAGAGGTTAGGGTGATGAAGTGGAAGGTTCGAATAAAGGTCGAAAAGAGAAGTAAACTTGATGAAGGGACGAGAGTAGCTTGATAGCCAGATAGTGATCGACTTGGAGTGGCAGCAAGACAAGCATGGTACTCAGGACCAGCACGATGACAATACTGCTCGAAATCGAGGCCGATATGTCCTAATCTGATATGGCAGCATGATAGGCATGGTACTCCAGACCAGCATTACGGCAATACTGCTCGATAACCAGACCGCTAAGACGGTGCTAGATTGTGTCAACCCTCAATCAAGTGAGAAGACGAGAGAATGAAGGCACGAGATGGCAAAGAGATGGGGTCCCGACAGCGCTAGGCATTGCCACCCACGATCGTGGAGTAACAATGTCACGGCCCTTGGACGGCGTTAGACACTACTACTCACAGCTAAAGGGTGACCAGTGAACTGTGCACGACACTAGGCATCGCCATTGGAAACACAAGAAGGCAGCGGACCCCTGCATGAGCGGCGATAGCCTCTCGTGAAGCGTGCGATGATAGCCATTTACGAAGTGCGACGATAGTTCCTGTCAAGGCACACGATGATAGGCGTGGGGCATAGGAGGAACAATGATGAGCACCGAACGCACGAAGCAGGCTCGAGGATGGCGATAGGCACTGAGCACGCGAAGGAATCTCGCGGACGGTGATAGGCACCCCACGAGTGAAGGAAGCTCACGGATGACGATAAGTGTTGTCGAGACCTCTCGCAGGTGGCGAAAGTCATCGCTGTCTGCGATAGATGCACAACAGGGGAAGACCCCTGCGGGCTGCAATGAGTTTCACCGTCTGTGTTCTTCACTGAGCAGCACTGTCTGCAGACCTTGCCGAGAGATAGAAGTGAACAAAATAAGGAGAAAGAAACTTGTGCATGGTATTGCCTTCGCCATGCGCGACCTGTGAGACCACAGGAGAGGCATGCACGGTACTGCCATTGTCATGCATGGCCTCTGAGAGAAGCTCAGACGGAGAAGAGGAAGAAGAAAGAGACGAAGAGAGAGAAGAAAAGAAAAAGGAAGA
The DNA here is from genome assembly GCF_054954075.1 of Amborella trichopoda. Lineage (NCBI taxonomy): Eukaryota > Viridiplantae > Streptophyta > Magnoliopsida > Amborellales > Amborellaceae > Amborella > Amborella trichopoda. The sequence goes on along the minus strand of NC_142348.1, from coordinate 21,724,168 downwards.
GAGAGAAGATTTACATTGAGCCTAGGGGTATCGGTCCAAAAGTTTCTCTCACCTTACTCTCTCTCTCCAAACGCGACCTAATAATGGGAAGAAAGAGAAATCTTATTCAGTAAAACTCTCTCTTGGCAAACGATTGAGTCCTTGTGCATATAATGATGGCACGTTGTATATATAGAATTTACCCCAAACTTAGGTGGATTGATCAAAATTAAACCTAATTGCTGAAAACTAAGATTTAATTGAATTAAAAGAAATTAGAAAATAGGCTGCAAAATGACAGAGTCCCTGTGTTTCCATAAAACGTGCATGATTTTTCATGAATGATCCGGGGTTGTTCTGATGTTCGATTGGTCAAAAGATGATTGTTTTCTTATAGGGCTCAGCATGACGATCAATTTGATACCAACTTTGAGCCATAGATCGTATTTTTAGGGCACGATCATGTGATTTGAAATTTGAATGAATCTTGAAATTTTGGATCGATAGTGTGCTCGTTCCTTGATGTTTTTATGTGATTTCTTCGCTGGATCACACTAAGCATGCCATCACGATCACGGGGCAATAAATGCAGCTCGATTTTGTGCCCAGACGAAGGGTTTACAACTTTGGAGTTTTGGCAGGAATCTAGAATTTCGGCAACAGAATTTACATTCACTTCATCGGCTTCGTGTGCAAAATCCAACTGTTCATCATATACGGGATTCGGGTCAGAGATAACCCGAGACCTTACGCACGCGATGGAATTGGTTTTACATCGATCAGGGTCACGAGTGGCATGATTTGGCCACTTGAGCGAGGCATGATGTTGTTGATTTTCCTGCATGTTCTTCACGGATCAGCAACTTCTCTTTAGTTTTTTTTTGCGCTTGAGCGTCATCACGGGGTGTGCTATATATCAAAACGTTCGTCTTGACGAGACGAACACGCTCACCAAGTTTGAGCATGATCTAACTAGAGATGGGTGAGATATGAGAATCAAAATTCACTATTTGCGACTGCCCCTTTAATGATGTTGAGTTGTAAGGTGGCTGCACAAGAATAGTGTACGGCTCCTCCTGTTTCGCTCTTTTGCCTATAAACTCTTCTTGAAGTGTCTGTTTAAGCTGAAATTTGACCCCTGGGGGTTTTCAACCATTTTGGATCCAATGGCAGTGGTCCCATAGTAAATTGAAATACCAAAAATATAGCTCTAGTTATAGGGTCCATTTCAAGGTGCAAGAGGCTGATTCTGCCGGAACTGTTTCTCTGTCTGCACTGCCTTAGACATGTCGAAATACAAAGAAACTTGGCATGAGACTTTTGAGAGTTCTCATGAAGATCTTGTCCAATTCTTTGGCTGTTTTTAAACTGTCGGACTTTCCACTGTTTGTTAGGCTTTTATTGACCGGGGGCCTCATGATGATGAAAAATATCTTCCAACACAGTCATAATCATTCAACAATTCCATCCATCTTCTTTGTCTCATGTTCAACTCTTTCTGGAAAAACAAATACTTAAGGCTCTTACGGTCAGTGAACACTTTAAATTGGGTCTCATACAGATAATGCCTCCAAATCTTCAGGGCGAAAACTATAGCCGCAAGCTCCAAATCATGAGTTGGATAGTTTTTCTCATATGGTTTTAACTGCCTAGAGGCGTAGGCTATGAACTTTCCCCTCTGCATCAACACACATCCAAGCCCTTTATGAGAGGCATCTGTGTAAACCACGAAGTCTACGTTCCCCTCAAGCAAGGTCAGAATTGCAGCCGTAGTTAGTCTCTTTTTCAGTTCTTGAAAGCTTTTCTCACAGGCATCTTACCACACAAACTTTACTTCCTTCTAGGTCAGGTGAGTCAGGGGAAGTGCTATCTTTGAGAAACCTTCCACAAAACGTCTATAATAACCCACCAGTATAAAAAAACGGCAAATTTCTGACACATTTGTTGGTCTTCCCCACTTAAGTACAACTCGATTTTCCAAGGATCAACTGCGACCTTGTGTTTAGAAACAATGTGCCCAAGGAAAGCCATGCTCGAGAGCCAGAACTCACTCTTACTTAACTTGGCATACAACTTTTTTTACTTTAAAGTCTGGAGGACCATCCTTAGATGTTGTTCATGCTCGTTCAAATTCTTCGAGTACGCTAGAATGTCATCTATAAAAACCACCACGAAATCATATAGGAAAGGTCTAAAAACTCGATTCATTACATCCATAAAAGATAGTTGGGGCGTTGGTTAATCCAAACAGCATCACCAAAAATTCATAGTGACCATATCGAGTCCTAAATGCGGTATTGGGAATATCTTCTTCCTTAACTAGCAATTGATGGTAGCAACCGGAGGTCAATCTTGGAAAATACTTGGGCCCCTTGAAGTTGATCAAACAAGTCGTCAATTCTGGGTAAGGGGTACTTGTTCTTTACCGTTACCTGATTCAGCTGTCTATAATCAATACAGAGCCTCAACGACCCATCTTTCTTCTTTACAAATAAAATTGGTGCACCCCATGGTGATATAATGGGCCGAATGAACCCTTTATGTAATAACTCATGCAGTTCTTCTTTTAGCTCCTTTAACTCTGCTAGAGCCATCCTGTAAGGGGCTTTAGAAATGGGAGCAGTACTAGGGGCTATTTCTATTTCAAATTCTATCTCTCTTACTAGGGACCGAGAGGTCAATTCCTCAGGAAAAACTTCTGGGTATTCCCTCACCATTGGTATGTCCTCTAACTTAGACTGGACATCCCGATTCTCTACCACATAGGCCAGGTACCCAATACATCTTTTGGCCAAAAGGCATGAAGCCCGAAGGGCAGAGATAAGGTGTAGAGGGGAAGCATCCTTAATTTCCAAAAAGTTCAATTCAGGTTGATTCGAGCATTTAAATATTACAGTTTTATCATAATAATTCACCGTAGCATGGTGTGTGGACAACTAGTGCATGCCCAAAATAATATCAAAATTCTGGATGTCTAGGAGTACCAAATCTATAGGTAAAACATGCCCTTCAAGCACAACCCCACAATGTTTATATACTATATCAGTTTCTAAAGATTGCCCCATTTGTGTGCATACAACCAAGGTCCAGTCAAGTTGTGCAGGTTTAACATTCATGTGGCACAAAAGAGTGGGAAGATTCAGGATCAATTAAAATTTTTACTTCAATTCCATTGACAAAAATCATACCTCGGATCACGGAGGTAGACGCCTTAGACTCTTGCTTCGTTAACGCGAATACCCGACCTTGGGTCCTTGGTTGGTAATCAGGTCCCTTCACCGGGTAGTCTTTAACCAAGTGGCCAGGCTTGCCACATCTGAAGCACGACTTTGTCTTTCGGTAGCACTCGGCCGCCGTATGGTTACTTAACCCATAGTGAGGGCAGACCGAGCGCCGATTATCCCTTATATTGCCCAGGAAGGTCCTTGGGGCCTTAGCATTACCCAGATTGTTCCTGCCCTTAAATTATCTCCTAGGAGGTGGTCGACCCCTCCTCTTAAAATTCCCAAACGGCACGGCCCCCACTTTCCCTTCTTTCCTTAGATGGAACTCTTCACAATCTCTTTCTACCTTCATGGCAAGATGCACCAAAGTGGAGAAGGTCTTGAGATTTGCTGATATTACCCTCCCCCTTATCTCTTACCTGAGACCTCTCTCAAACTTATTCGCCTTTCGCGTCTCAGAGTTAATCATGTGTGGCGCATATCTTGACAGCGTAACGAACTTGGCTGCATGCTCCATCGACAGGTTTCCTTGTTGCAGCTCAATAAACTCGACTTCTTTCCTCTCCCGCACTGAGTCAGTAAAATACTTTTCATTAAACGCCTCTAGAAAGTTCTCCCAAGTCACTTCTGTCCCTGACCCTTCCCATGATTGCTTCACTGAGCCCCACCAGTGCTCGACATCTCCTTCTAACATGAAGGCTCCCAGCCTAACCTTCTGCTCATCAGTACAGTGCAGCACATAAAAAATTTTCTCCACTTGTCTCCTCCATCATTCTGCTTTCTCTACTCTCTCGCGCCCCAAGAATGTCGGAGGTGCTAGCCTCCAAAATTTTTCTCTCAACCCACTGTCAATCTGTTTTGGGGTACGGGTAGCGGGGCCGGCATACTATCTTTCATCATTTGAATCATGGTCCCTAAGGTCTTGAAGAATTTACCAAGGGCCTCGGAATTCTCATTGCTATAACTCTCATTGTTGGCATGAGTCCTCATCATCTTTGACCTAAAACACAAGCACCCAGTTACTAGCCTATCCAAAACTATTCTAAAGACACCTCTAAAACTTTCTAGGCCAAGAATCCTACCTTGGTTGTTCTGATATCATAACTTGTCACGACCCCGTCCCCTGACCCCATATCGTACAAGCCAGGGGGCAACAGAGTGCGGGACCGCGACGTGAGGTGGCAAACGCCACTCAGGTGGGAGTGGCTTAATGCTTGTAAAAGGTGGAATCAAGAGCAAACCACGAAAGAAAAATAAAATCCATTCATCACTAACAAAGATTTGACCAAAATACAAAGTCATTTTCATATACAAGCATTCTCCAAAATTTCTTTACAAATAGTTCAAGGCACTAATGGCCCAGTAAATACAAGGTAAACATCAACCAACATTTATGTGACACCGCCACCAAACACCTACTATTAAAAGCTTCAAAAGCCCCTTCACCAACTCCAAACTTTATGCGTCCAAGCGCCCCAATCAGCTGCCCTCTCCCCGAGGGTCAGAAACTATCACTCTATAAGGATGAAAAACGAACAGAATGAGCTAATAGCCTAGTAAGTAGATCCACACCATTTCATTTCGACCTATAATTGATAATAACAAATAGGCAGTGTTTACCATTCACACATGCATCACGAGATTATCCTTATCCATGTCGTTCAGTACTTTAGCAGTATAAGAATGAGTATAGTTCAGTTATCAGAATGACTTACAGTGCATAAGCCATCAATCATTTTATCTTTAAAAAAATAGAAACACATACAAAGCACATAATGCACACAATAGAAGCTAGAGAGGCCTACTCCTAAAGTAGAAGCCCCATTGCTCAGGCCAAGCCAATTCTGTAGCTTGGAACTTCTACCCTCATTCAGGAGGAAAGACAACGACAAGTGAATAACCCACTTTATATTGTCCTCATACACACACACATCCCCAACATGCTTTGGGGCTTCGATAGGCGATGGCCTTGCAAGACACGACCATCTCCTTATACTCTTCTGGTGAGAGGGTGTTACATTACCATTGGATGTCCCAATGCGTAGTGCCCATAACATTTGGCACGGGCGACCCTCCCTATTACTCAGTTTCACCTCTTAACATCATTCCTCTCATTGGGGTCGGGGCACAATTAGTAATTGGCAGCACAACAATATCCAATTACCAATGGGTGTCCCATTGCATGGCGGTTAGTGTCACAATATATCACAATATAACAGTATCACAATATAAAACAGTATAACAGTATCCACTATCAATAGGTGCCCCATTGTGTAGTGGTCAGTATCACAGCGTTTCACAGTATAACAATACTCACTACCAATGGGTGTCCCATTACATAGTGGTCAGTGTGACAGTATATCACAGTATAGCAATATCATAGTATTAAATAGTATAACAATACCCACTACCAATGGACGTCTCAATGTGCAGTGGTCAGTATCACAACGTTTCACAGTATAACAGTACTCACTACTAATGGGTGTCCCATTGCATAGTGGTCAGTGTCACAGTATAAAGCAGTATAACAGTGTGCATGCGAAATCAAGCTTTAAGTTCACATATATTTTACTATTCATTTCCAGGCTTTTCAGAAGCAATCACAGTATCATAAGCGTGCGTATACGGCATTTCAAGACAGTTGATTTCATCTCCTTTGTTTAAATTAATCATTACACCACTTGTATAATTCATGCACAATTTGGGGATATACTATTCATTTCATCAGTGGTATACATATATACACACCAAGGCATGGTATCCGATTCACAAGAAATCCCAATTGAATCTCAATATTAACTTAAAACAGACCTGTCTATCACTTAATCAACGGAAATTTTCAGTCACTTGATCAATCGACAGAGTAGTGTGAAATAAGGGTTCAGTTCCAAATTTTCTGCAATTTCTCACAGGGATGTACAGTCATAAACAAGGACGTAACTTTCAATATATTCAAAATTCATAGATGGTTCCAAAACCAATTTCATAATAGACACATATATCTTTCAAATGGGGGTAGTTTGAAAGCGTTTGAATGCCATTTGATCAATCAAAAGCTCAGTACAATGGAGGTATACTATCTGAAATCTACTACACATTTGTGATGGTGACATGTCCTACTTAGCAGAGTTAGAGAAAATTAAGAAATTAGGGTCAAAATGATGATTTTTCTCCTCACCCACAAATTATAAAATTCCAATTAAGTCCCTATCATGAACATGCAACCTTTACGATCTTCCGTGGTCCGTTCGGGGTCCTTCCTATCTTCATCAAGCCAAAAGATTATTCTTTTCTTGATCAGCTCGGGAATACGGTCGTTTTGATACCTATTTCGAGCCATGAATTGGACTTTTGGTCCACGATCACGAGACATGAAAATCATGAAAAACGTACGATCTTTGATTAAAGTTCACGCCCCCCCTCCTCCATGTTCATCCACAATTTCTTCATTGTATTTTGACAAGCATACCGTCATGAGCGTTTGGTGACGAACGTGGCTCGATTTGGTATTTTGGCTGGAGTTTGGTTTCCGATGGCGGGAAATTGTAGCAATTTTGTACTCATTGTGCGTCAAATCTAGCCGTCCATCACATGCGAGGTTTGACTCAAATGAAACCTCTGACCTCGTCCTCGTAATGGGTCTGGTTTCTGGCTGATCCGACATGCGAGCGTCGTGATGTGGGCGTTCGATCAAGGGGATGTGATGCTAGAAATTTCCTTCTACTTTTATAATTTTCCGGCGATCTTCTCTCTTTGATTTCTCTCAACTCAGGCCGTGTCATTGCTCGTGCCACGTATCAAATCAACCAGGTTGATGAGGCGAACATGCTCCCAACATTTGGGCTCGATCCGACCCAACATAAGGAAGATACAACTATGGAAATTTTTCCGTCGAAATGGTGAAGTACCATTTTTACTAATGGAAACTGGTTCACTGAGTGTGCCGGTGTACCACCTACCTAATTTAAGTAATTTGGCCATAACTTGCTCTAGAAGAGTCTGAATGCGTCAAAAATTGGTACTCAGGGATTTTAGAATATTTTGAATCCAATGACGATGATCTGGAGATCATTTGATGCTCCGATTATGATGCTATAGTTCAGGATCTATTTTTCAGCATGATAGAGGCGGAATTTCCCAAAACTGTTTTGTCATCTGCACTGCTTTAAACTCGTCGGATTGCGACGAAACTTGGCAAGTGTTTTTAGGAGACCCTTAAGCATGATCTTGAACCTTCTTGGGCCATTCTGAGACTTTCAAAAATTTCACTTCTGGTTCAGGGTTTATTGTCCTACAGCTTCTGTAGTCTACATGCATTTAGGTACCTGCAGACATAGGTCGTGAAATGCTTTCTCCTTATTCATATCGTGGATACAAGTATTGAAAAATACCTTCAAACAGCCATATGTCTATAAGCCACGAAGAGAATGGTTCAAGCTCCTTGGCCTTATAACCATCCATAAGTGACTTAATTCTAGGTCACAACGTTAAGTTCGAGAAAACAAAAACAAAAAATTAAATTAAAATCAGATCTATGTTGGCAAAATCAGACTTACAGAAAAATTGGATAAAATATCAAAAGCATGAAGGGGACTAACCAGGGCACAATATTTGAGAAAATATGGATGTTTTTGTGTTTTCTAATTAATTTTCAATCAATACACAATTTTTCCTAATTTTAACTCTTTCCATTTTAAATTTTTGTTGAGCTACCATTGTGTCACATCCATCTCCAAAGTGGATGCGACATGCTTCGGAGGACACTATAGTGGAAATGCATTCCCTGATGCACAAATTACTTTTCCAACATTATTTTGCAATGATAAGGAAATGACCTTGAACTGGGAATACCTTAAATATTGACTTGCAATAAAGAACACCTTGAATATTATGCGGAACACCTTAAATATTATGATTGTATATTTCTTCCAACAGGTAACAATTTGGAAACCTGTTTCCAGACATAGTGAATTTCATAATATGGATTGCCATTTCCATGTATATTATGAAAAAGTAGAGCAAAGTGAGAGGTATAGTGAGAGAGAGAAAGAGGTCATGCCGTGGTGAAAGTAGAGACCGTTACAGTTATACTAGAATCGTGATGCTTTAAGGGCATTTTAAGGAAAAAAAAAAAAAGGAGAAGTGGGTGTAGATGTAATTTTAGAAAAAATCGTGTATTTTACAATTTTTTTAAAAGAGGTCAATTTTTAGGGTGAGGTTAGTATAAGGTACCCACCTTATATATACAAGTAAGGTGGTGCATCTCTAAATTTTGGTGGAAGATTTAGACCTGAAGTTAACAACCTTACAATGGTTTAAAAATCCATGTTCAGCCCTAATTATACAATTATAAATTTAAAAGCGGTGCGGATTGAAAATAGACGTTCCAAGTAACTTGTTACAAGTGCACTATTTTAGAACTTAAAATTATTTTTTGTTCTTTATATGTTTAAATCTCGAGTTCAAGATGATGATTAATCGGAAGGTTTTTCAAATTTAAAGCACTTCTTTCTATTAGGTCTTTTATAAGGATCCAATATTATATAAATTGTTTCCTATATTTTATAACTACCCTTTAATCTCCAATGAGGCGTAAGCGTTGTGAAAAAGAATAAACACTCACCTTGAAGCTTTGCATTGAGCATTAAAAATCTTCGTGATGACTCCAAAATTCATTTTTAATATCGATTATGAAATTTGAAACTCAAAAAATTGCATAGTATGTGGAAACATATTTTTTTTTAAGACAAATCAGACGGTCTAGATAATATGTTACAATATACACCATTTTTCAAACTTAAAATCCTAATTTTTTCTACAACCACAATGGCCAAGGCCAAGATGATAATTTTGAAGATTTTTTGGAGCCAAAACTACCATCTTCGGTGAGATTTGAGGTGAGCCTTTGCTTATTAAGATAAGACTGCAAACCTATCAAATCATTTAACTAAAAATATTTCTCTCGATAATTTCTTATAAGAGCATTTTGGACCTTTATGTATTTTCTTATTTATTTTGAATCCATACGTAATTTTTCCTAATTTTAACTCTGTCCATTTTAATTTTTGTTGGCCCGCCATGTCGTCACTTCCATCTCCAAGATGGCTGCTACTGATTCAGATGAAACAATAGTGGAAATGCATTCCCTGATGCATAAACTACTTTTCCAACTTTATTTTGCAATGACCTAGGACAGCAATAAAGAACACCTTAAATATTATGCTTGTGTATTTCTTCAAACATGTGACAATTATATACCCGTTTCCAGTTAATATGAAATTCATGGTTTGGAATGCTATTTTCATAATATATAAGGAAAAAGGAGAGCAAATGAGAGACAAAAAGGTCATGCCGTGGTAAAAGTAGGGTGATACAATTCTAATAGAATCGTGATACTTTAAAGGCATTTTAAGAAAAAAAGAGATGTGGATGTAGATCATCAGTGTTCACAAAATCGGTCAATCTAACCACTAATCTCCTGGTTAGATTGGAACTGGCCAGCCTCCAATTTCGATTTAGAGCTGTTTTGGTGGTCAACCGGTATTTTAAACATTAGATAGAATAATACTATAAGTTTACATGAAATATTTAAGAGTGAACCATTGGTTAGCGTTGAGGGTTACCTTTTATATGAATTTAAGGTTCAAATCCCGCCGGCAACTTTTTTTTTCTTTTGCTTCAAAAAAATCACCAACTATAAATTTCTTCTAAATAAATGTTTTTTCTTTCAAAAAAATTACTGGCCCACTAGAATTGAATTAGAAATTTCTCATAAAAAAGTTATTTATTATTATATCCACTAACCAATATACCATTACTAGTTAGTAGACAAAAAAGAATGGCTTATATTATATATAACTTAATTTTTTATTTATTTTCGTTTAAAAAAAAAGAGTTTGTCAAGTCAATTTTTTGATACTATTTTAATATTTATTACATTATGGTAAATATTAAAAAACAATTTGGCCATTGATAATCACTTTCATATTTTTCCATCTTTTTTAGAAAATTTTAAAAATACCCCTGGGCACAATCGATTCGTTATTGATTCGTTAAAGTCCATTTTTTCATTAATTTTCAACCTCATTTGAGTGTGATTTGTTTTAATCACATTCTTTATATGCTTTTCATATTTTAGTATATTTTTTTATATCTTTTTTATTTGTTTCAATACTTTTTGATCGTTTAGGACATGTCCGGTTAGAGCGATTGAATCGACCGATTTACTGGTTAGACCGGAGCACATGTCTGGTTAACCATTTTGGTTCGATTTTGCGAACACTGGTGTAGATGTAATTATAGAAGAATTCGAGTATTTTACAAATTATTTAAAGGAGGACATCTTTTTAGGGTGATGTTAGTATAAGGTGCCCACCTTATGTATACAAGCAAGGTGATACGTCTCTAAATTTTACGGGAAGATTTATTCTCAGAGTTGGGAACCTTATAATGGTTTGAAAATTCATGTTAAACCTTAATTGTGTAATTTTAAAATTTAAAACCCATGCCGATTGAGCATATCTATAAACGCTTGAAATCTTGAAAATAGATAGTCCAGGTAACATGTTAATAGATGCACTATTTTAGGACTTGAAATTCTTTTTTCTTCTTAGGATCTTCAAATTTCGAGGTCGAGATAATTAATCGAAAGTTTTTCCAAATTCGAAGTACTCTTTTCTACTAGGTTTTTGACATGAACCTTACTTCTATAGTATAAGGTTCCAACATTATATAAATTTTTTCCAATCTTTTGTGACTTCCCCTTAATAATTGGATGCGGCTGCTATGAGGCCTAGATGTAATGAAACATTGATGGCTCTGAAATCAATTTTCAATATTGATTATGAAATTTGAAGCTCAAAAAATTGTACAAAACATGAGGATCTTGAACACATTTTTTTTAATGCAAATTGGATGGTCTAGATAATGTGCTATAAAATTCACTATTTTTAGATCTTGAAATCCAAATGTTTTTCTTTTGACAACCATAATGACCATGGCCGAGATGATAAATTTGAAGATTTTTCGGAGCAAGAACTACCATTTTTGGTAAGTTTTGTGGTGAGGCTTTGCTTATTATGATAAGGCTGCAAACCTATCAAATCATTTAACTATAAATATTTCTCTGGATAATTTCTTATAAGAGCATTTTGGTCCTCAAGACAATCAGAGTACCAAAGGAGGAGTCAAATGTGAAGAGAATGGAGCTAACGCCATGGTGGTAGTACCACCATGTTCCAGTTGGAGGTCACGGCCACATCCTCGCGCTTCTTCATGTTAACGGAGACGAAAATGCTCTCTCAGTTTCGTAACCATGGATCAATCGTCCAATTTCGCATCGGAAGCCCAAGAATTGCAAGCGAGAGCATGAAAATTGTCATGGCGTTGCATTACTTTGCCAGGCAAAGACAGAGAAGCCCCAATGCAATGTAACGCTCTCTCTCTCTCTCTCTCTCTCTCTCAAATCAGAATGCTCATCCTTTTCTCTGTCTGTCTGTCTGTCTCATATACATAAACAACTCACTCGACCCAGAGCTCTCCCCTCTTTCTCTTTCTCTATCTCTCTCTCTCTTCTCTCTCTTTGTGACACACTCACTGATTCTGGAATTCTCCAAGAATGAGGAGATGGGCCGTGGAAGCGGCCATGGTCATTCCGGCCCAAAGGGAATAGGCTCGTAAGGAAAACTTATTCATGGCGATCTTGACTAAGATGGTAGACAGATTCGACGACATGGCTGACTACATGACCACCATCTCATGCACAACGGGCCATCGACCACTCAACACAATGGAGCGCAACCTGCTGGTCTTGGCCTTCAAATCCCTGGTCCGGCCACGCAGGGCCTCATGGCGCAAGATTAAAGACATAGAAAGGGTCGAGGACGAACCCCACTGCTTGGCTACCATTACGGATTACCTCTCACGAATCGAGTCCGAGATCGTTTCCATCTGTGAGCGTGTCCAGCAACTTCTGGACTCCTACCTCATCACATATGAGGACTCTGCCGAAGCCAGGGGCTACTACCGGCAGATGAAGGCCGACTACTTTCGGCACCTAGCTGAGTTCAAGACTGACGAACAAAAGAAAATTGAGGCCGACAAAGCCCAATTGAACCATGAAGAGGCCATGGTAACAAACTCTTGGGGCATTTCTTTCTTATTTCTTGGTTTTCTTTGCTATCTAGATCAATTTTTGGGGTTTCTTCATGTCTTCTCAAGAAAGTGAGGAGGGTTTGATCTGGTGTTTGCCTCTCTTCAGAGAATCGCTAAGGCGGAACTGAGACGTGCAAACCCCACCAGGCTAGTGACTGCGCTCAATTTTACGGTATTCAAGGCGGATATCCTCAACTCCACCGAAGACGCCTAAGCTTTGGTTGTAGAGATTCTTCCTTCGTTCCTCCATTTCTTTCCTGCGAATCTTTGTTTTAATCTTTTCCTGTTCCATTTTGGGTTTCGGAATATTGGAGAATGGTTCTTTCTTTTTTCTTTGCGTGTTTTATGGCATGATGGTAAAAAGGTTTATGGGCTTGTGTGATCAGTCGTTCGATGAGGGCATAGAGGGGTTTGATGAGTTGCATGGTGATGACCTCGAGGAAAGCGCGTCCATCTTGCACTCCATTTGCGATAATATAGAACGATGGACCTCCGACTAAGGTCCAGGAGGTTTTTCTCACACATTTCTCCTTCCATTAATCACCATATGCTGACCTTCCCTATCTGATGACTTGTGGATCTCTTGGTTTGTTTACAGGTTGAAGGGGATCACGATATCGAAGAGGCCGAAAGGAGGGAAAGTAATCGAGTCTTGTTCCCGCATTCTCGTGTCCCCGTCGGCGAAGAAAACCTAGACGAGCAGCCTTCCAACCCACTATCTTCCCAAGAATTCCTCGTTCATTTTGGTGCAAAACTGATTCCAGTCACGACATGGTGAGAGTTTTTCTTTGCTTTTGTTGTTATTTTTTGGGGGCTGTTTAGGCAATTATGCAAAATTTAGAGCTAACAGAGCACCATGTGAGGCAGTAACTCAATTATTCCTAGGTCATGTTCTTGTAATTGTGAAATAATGTGGGAAAAGAAGTCTTAGGTCATGTTCTTGTAATTGTGAAATAATGTTGCAATTATTCCTAGGTCAGGGAAATGCATTTCCACTATTGTTTCCTCTGAAGTATGTCGCAGCCATCTTCAAGATGAAAGTGACGAAATGGTAGGCCAACAAAAAATTAAAATGGACACAGTTAATATTAGGAAAAATTACTTATGGATGTAAAAATTAATATGAAAATACATAAAGGTTCATATTTTCTCAAATATTGTGTCCTAGATCAGTCCCCTTCGTCTTTTTATTATTTTTTTCAATTTTCCTCTTAGCTTCATTTTACCAACATAGGAATTGTTCTAATTTATTTATTTATTTAACAAACATAGGGTTGTCTGGTTAGGTACCTTGATCTCACCCTCCGGGTTGAGTTGACCTGGTGGCTTGGTTCTGGGTTCGAGATGGACCAGGGACCTGAGATCGCTCTCTCAGGAACTGTGTGAAGAAGACATGGGCAGGAATACCAACCGATGAGAGAGGAATTAGGTTCGCAAGGCGGGACTCACCTCACGTGGGTCCGTGATGCCCTCTTGGAAGACGAAGAATGCCCCCCTGGCCTGTGGCTAGTTTGGAATCGTCTCCATTGACATGTTTTCTTCTTACCTGTAAAACACACACATACATTAGAGTACAGACAAGTTGGTCTGAGGACCCCACCTTGTCACAAAGTGAACACACATGTGCGTGTGTACACGAAAAAAAATGAAAGGAATACTGTAATAGGGTCTATGTCAATTCGACAGCCTTACGGTGTCTCTTTGGCGAAAGACTTTTAGTAAGATTCTACTGTGAGGATAGAAAGAAAAGGGGTGAGATAGAGGAACTGGCAGAGAAAATGAGAGTATGTCTTTCAACTGGTTCTTCAGAGAAAATTGGGACAGAGGTTGGTTTGGATTTCACCCAACTCCTCTGAGGCAGAGGATAGAGATTTTCGTGAGGAGAAGGAGAAGAAAATGAACAACAAAAGTAGTGAAGGTCAGCTTGGATCTCGCTGAACCTTTGAAGAATGGAGTCGTTTGACCCGACAACTAGGCGCTCGTAGTGACAAGACTAGCACGACAATTGGTCTGGCGCGGTAGCTACACGGGCACGATGACTAGACCGGCACAATGGCTAAACTTCTCAATGACCAGATGAATGTGACGACTAATCTAGTACAGTGGCTGGTCTTGTGCGGCAGCTAGATAGGCAAGGTAACAAGTCCAGCACAACGGCTAAACTACTCGAAAACAATATTGGCACGGCAATTGTCCTAGCACGGATTAGTCTGAGGCGGCAGCTAGACGAGAACGGTAACTAGTCCGGCACAATGGCTAAACTGCTCGACATCAGGACTAGCACAACAGTGCAAAGCTCAACCAGCCCTCTGGCCAAACAAGCAAAAAGAGAAGAGAGAGAAAGGCAATCGTGTCCAACAATGTGTGTTGTCGTGCAGGGCAAAAAGTGGGAAGGGAGGAAAATCACACTTGGTAGTGCTTACTGCCGTGCGCAACAGTAGAAGAGAAAATCGCACACGTCATTTACACTATCGTGCCCAATGGACAGGGAGAGAAGTGATCGTCTAGCTCGGCATTTGCACTACCATGCGCAACGAATAGAGAGAGAAGAGATCGTCACGCTCGGCAGTATGCACTACCACCCGCGACATGCTGAGGAAAAGAAGAAGATCACGCACGGCATTTGCACTTCCGTGCACGATGGACAGAGAGGGAAGAGATCACCACGATCGGCAGTATGTACTGTCACACGCAACAGTCTGAGAGAAAAAAAAAGAGGAAGATCACGCCCGACATTTGCACTGTCGTGCACGATGGACGGGGAGGGAAGAGAACGCCATGCTCGGCAGTATGCGCTGCCCGCACAACTGACTGAGAAAGATGAAAACATGAGATGAGACAGAAATAGAGAGAGAAAGAAGGAGAAGCGAAAGGAAAGGAAAGAAGAAAGAGAGAAAAGGAAAAAGAGAAGAGAGAAAATGAAAGAAGAAAATAAGAGAAAAAGAAAGAAGAAAGAGAGAAAAGGAAAGAAGAAAATAGAGAGAAAGAAGAAAGAGAAAGAACAAAGAGAAAGAAGAGAGGGAAAGAAGAGCGAAGAGAGAGAGAAAGAGTTTACCTTATGCCCAGAGGTACCACCAAAAGTCTTCTCTCTCCTCTCTCCTCTCTCTCTCTCTAAGACATGACCTAAAATCTCAAGCAAAAAGTAGAATTTTTATTGCTGAAACTTGGCTCCTTTTACATGAGGTGCGTGCTTGTTTATATAGAAGTGGGGCCCAAAGGTGGGTCTACAATCAAAAGTTAACCTAAATGTCAAAAATTAGGCATTACAAGAATTAAAGGAAATCTAAGGAAATGGAGCAAAATGATGATTTTGCCCCTGCCCCAACAATCCACGAAATTCAAATTGAGTCCCTGCTATGCCCAAGAACTCTTGCAATCTTCCATGGGGTCTTTCCGGTCTCCGTTCGACCGAAAGATGATTCTTTTCTTGATCAGCTTAGGAAAACGGTAGTCTTGATACCACTTTCGAGCCATGGATCGAGTCTTTGGGCTATGATCATGAAGTGCGAAAATCTCAACAAACGTGCAATCTTTGTTTAAAGACTATGCCCATTTCTTGGTATTTTTTTATGATTTCGTCATTGAATATCGACGAGCAAGTCGTCATGAGCGTTTGGTGATGAACGTGGCTGGTTTTAGTGCCCGAACGACCATTTTCCATTTTTGATCTTTTGGCCGGAATTTGGTTTTTGGTGGCCGAAAAGTGCAGCAACTTCGTACTCGTCACATGTCAAATCTGATTCTCCATCATGTGCGAGGTTCAGCTCTGATGAAGCCTCGAACCTTGTGCTTGTAATGGGTTTGATTTTTGGTCGATCCGACTTGTGAGCGTCATGATGTGGCTGCTAGATCAAGGTATGCTCCTACGGAAAAACCTGCAACCTTGCTTTGACTCGTGATCTTCTCTCGTGTTTTTCTCTCGACTTAGGCCACGACATGAGTCGTGCCACAGATCAAAATGCTCGAGTTGACGAGATGAACACACTCGTAAAATTTGAGTTTGATCTGGCTTGGGATGAGAGAGAAACGGTCTTTCAAAGTTGAGCCCAAAACCCATGAACACAGTTTCCATTAATGGGAGCTGGTACACTGAGGGTGCACGGTAATAGCGTGTGACCTACCCATTTCGGGTAATTTGGCCATAACTTGATCCAGGAAAGTCTGATCAAGCCGAAACTTGGTCACTATGGGTTTTTGGACATTCCGAATCCAATGGCGATGGTCTTAAAATAATTTAACGCTCTAGTGATAGAGCTGTAGTTATAAGGTTTACTTCAGGGCGATAGAAGCTGATTTTCCCAAAACTATTTCTGCATCTGCACTGCCTTAAGCTCATCGAATTGCGACAAAACTTGGCAAGTGTTCTTAGGAGATCTTTATCAACATTTTTTATCCTTTTTGGGTCATTCTAAGATTGTTGGAAATTTCGCTTCTAGATTAGGGCTTTATTATCTTGGCTTCTCGTTATTCCGCATCAGGGATATAAGGTGATGAAAAAAAATTCCCTCAAACAGCTTGTCCTACTGAATATTGTGATTCGAGAGATGCGAGAATGACAACATACTGAAAATTACCCTTCGGGTTTATTATTATTTTTTCTCCTGACCACAGAATCACATGAACGTCAAAGGAATATTCACGTAACGTTGCAACCAAGCTGCTCAGACATTTGGATGTTGTTGCAGATCCAATCGTGGAGACTTCGGGGGGGAAGGGACATTGAGGGATGATTTTAATGTCTACACCTGTTGGACATTTTGGCGGCGTTATCACCAAGTTTTACAAGATGCCTGGTACGACAGTTTCTTGCTTGTGATGTATGATTTTAAAGTCTACACCCTATTGGACGTTTTGGCGTCGTTGTTTGCTGCTACGCCAGGTTTTCTTTGACAAGCAGGGTACCTCTGAGATCACATCCTGTCGGGTCCAGTTAGGGGCTTTTTGTTGGCCTGCCCAAACGTCTGGCCCGGTCATGGAGGGGTTTTGTCGAGGCGGCCTTGAAAGGGCTCTACCCTGGTTGTTGTGGGCAGGTATTGACCTAGTTTGACAGTTTCTTTCGTGTTGTGGATATTGAGGGAAGATTTTAACATCTACACCCGTTGGACATTTTGGCGACATTGTTGGTAGCCATACTGGGTTTTGTAGGATGCTTGGTATGATAGTTTCTTGCCTTGTGAATGATCTTGTTTTTGGGTCCTGATAACAGGGCATTCTGCTACCAAGGTTTTTTTTCTTGACATGCTGGTTGAAGTTGCATGTGAAGACAAATGTTGTATCAACCTGGTTTATTGGTCCGAGTGCCCTTTGCGGGTTTTCACTTAGACTGGGGAAGCGGTGCCGTAAAGATGGTTTTCGCCAACCTCCTTTTTATTATGCTCTTTTGCCTATGACCTGACGGCCATATTTGCCTTTTTTTACATTTTTGCTCATAGTGCCCATTTGGGTTTTCACCGTGTCTAGTTTTTATTTACGGAAGGCTTTTACTGATAGCTTCGTGACCATGCTCGTCTGTCATTTTTACTCATGGCGTTCCCTTTTCAGGTTTACACCAGGCATGTTCTTTTTGTGGGGGCACGTTTAAGGTCCTGCCTCTAGGACCTGGGCAAAGCAATTTAACGTCATGCGGTCAGGACGTGTGCTACAGTTAAGGTCATGCAACTGGACCATGATGGTGGTGAATTACAGTCTATGAAGGCTATGGAATGAGTATGGTGATGGATTGGCTCATTTGGTGGAGATGGCACGAGACTATCTATAGATGATGGATGGTGGTTGAATAGAAGGTGGATAATGGGTGACCCACTAACTGACGCCGAGTATGGATGATGGAATGGCTCGTAGTTTCGTTAGCATGGGTAAGACTCACTGGGGATGAAGTGAAGATGGTGTGTAAATGAGTGCACGGAGAGGCCGGCATAAAGAAAGTGTGTGCAATGGGGGGCACATGTGTATGGAGGCTTATTTAAGGTCATGCCACCAGGACTTGGGTGAAGCATTTTAACGTCATGCGAACAAGACGTGTGCTACAGTTTAAGGTCATGCAACTGGACCATTGTGCAAAGCAGTTTAACGTTATGCGGCCAGGATGTGTGTTGCAGTTTAGGGTCATGCAACTGGACCATTTGTGAGAAGCAGTTTAATGTCATGCGGTAAAGACGTACACTATAGTTTATGGTCATACAACTAGACCATTGTGCAAAGCAGTTTAACGTCATGCGGCCAGGATGTGCACTAAAGTTTAAGGTCATACAGCTGGACTGTTGCGTAAAGCAGTTTAACGTCACGCGGCCAGGACGTGCACTATAGTTTACGGTCATACAGCTGGACCATTAAGCAAGCAGTTTAATATCATGTGGCGTACACTATAGTTTAGGGACATATAACTGGACCGTTGCGCAAAGCAGCTTAACGTCATGCGGCCAGGACATGCACTATAGTTTAGCGTCATACAACTGGACCGTGTATGAGTCGCCATGTATGTGGGTTGTCAATGAGGGGTAGACTCACTGGGAGATGTGAAGTGGAAGAAACTCCATGGAGAATGGGCCTGCTGGTGCGCACATGGACTGGCCGGTTAGGGAAGGCGTGCATGAAATTGCATGCAAAAGGCGTGGGTGCAGCGGCAAGAGGTTGCACATGGCAGTACAGAGGTATCACATCTGACAGCATCATCGAAGAGGTCGTCAAGGCGCATACTGCAATGGAGCACGCATGACAGTGAACGTGCTCAATAGTGAGTGCACGACAGTGTGTGGTTTGGGCATGCGTGGTGCTAGTCGTGTGACGAGAGGAGTGTACGGCAGCAACTTGTTGAAGTCGGAGACGCACAGCAAAATCATGTGACACATGAAGCGCAGGGTAGTGAGAGGCATGCTCGGCAGTGAAAATCCACATAGCAATGAGAGGCGCACTCGACAGTGAGAAAGCGCACGACAGTTAGAGGAGCCCTCGGCGGTGAAAAAGCGTACGGCAATGAAAGGAGCGCTCGGCAATGAAAAAGCGCACGGCAACAAGAGGTGCGCACGGCAGTTAGAGGCACGCTCAGCAGTGAAAAAGCGCATGACAGTGAGAGGAGCGCTCAGCAATGAGAGGCAGTACGTCGAGTTCGGGCTTAAGGCAAAGCCCGACTCAGTCCAACCCATTACCGTTTGACCTTTTAGCCTTGGGTGTCCTTTCTTCTTTGTAAGGGACATCTTCGAGAACCCTGGGTACAAAAGGAGTTTAAACTGCCTTCTTCTTCTTCTTTTTACCATTTTACCTTAGTGAAAATGATGAAGGGGTTTGAGCAGTGAGAGGGTGAACTCCATCTAACACGAGTTTTTTGGCGAGAGGAACACATCGGAAAGAGGGAGAAAGGGGGCTCGATAGTGAGCAAGGACCTTCGCCGGGAAGAGGAGAAGAAGTGCAGTGGGATTTTTTGGGTTAGGGTCTGCCGGCAGAAGCTCCAGAGAGAGAAATAGGGACGCTCTTGGGTGGGTTTTTCCAGCGAAGTGACCATGCTGGGAGGTGTTGCAGGGAATCTCAGAGGGAGTTGGAACCTTGCGAGAAGGTTTTGCGCCAGGGTTTTGGGAATTCAGGCCGTCACGGGGGTCGCAGGTGCGTTGCAAAGGTTCTTCCGGCGACAGTCAGTGGTAAACCAGTAAGGTGGCTCACAGGGGAGCCAGAGGGTCACCGGGCAGCCAAAGGGTCGTAGGACAACTGAAGGGTCACAACATGCCCATGCAGCGAGTCATTGCGCATGCAGGCGTAGTGCATAGAAAGCGAAGGGTCACCCATCAGAGATATGTTACACACGGAATTTGCAGTGTCCTACGTGCGTGCTCAGTGGTGTACACATGGCATAAGGCATGTACACGCCAGTGAGTACGCACGGCAAGAAGTACATTGCTCGGCAGTGATCCCACACAGCAGTGAGAATGTGCATGGTAGTGCGCACAGCGGTGAGTACGCACGGCAGGTTACGTGCGCGGCAGTGCATGTGCCAAGGGGCTACGTGCATGGTGGCATGTGCTTCAAGAAGCATGTGCGACGGCTAAAAAAAAATAAAGCAAGAAAAAAGAAATCAATAATATAGTTTATTTTAGATCTATTAATATAGCTTTATGCTTAACTTTAAATATTTAGTATTTCTCATATTTCAGATAGAATTACGACATATGATGAATCTTTAAAAAAAAATTGTAAAATCAACACATGACGTGTACAACTTTTAATTATCAATAAAATATGATTTTATTATTAACAAAAGAAGAGATTAAAATTAGCTATTTTAAAGTTCAAAATTATATATATATATATATATATATATTTAGATTCATAATAGTGGTGGTCAAGATTATAGAAATTTACTTCCAAAAACCTTCCCTAAAATAAATTTTGAAGGAAGATTAGATATTAAATCCATTAGCATTTCCTAATCAATATACAAAAACCTAACCTTCGCGTTTTATACGTTAATCAATATAAAAGTCGCTAATCACCACTAATAGCATGCTAGATAATCTCTAGCACGATGAATCCTTTTATATTCTCATTGTTGTGCTTTGTTCTAGAAAAAAATACGGACCAATATGATAAAACATAGTCTTTGAGTGTCAATAATATAAAAAAAAACAAAAAAGCCAAAATCCTAAAATGTACAAAAATAACTTTATAAAATATTCATTAAAAAAAAAAAAAACATTGATAAATTTCAAATATAAATGTTAGGAGAGATACAAATAAATAAATAAAAAAGGAAAGACAATAATAAAAATTTAATGTACAGGTAGCTGGAAATAAAAATATCATTATTTTACGACCCAAAAAATTGTACCAAAGTATTAGAATTGAGAGAATGGATAAGAAACTATTTGAAAAGAATGGAAAAAGATAAAGTCATTTTTTAGTACTAAGCTCTTAAAAAGAGAAAATGTGTAAATGAAGGTTTAAAGCATTAAAATTTCAAAATGTAAAAATATAAGAGAACTAATGTTGGTTTCTAACTTTCTTTGAAATATAGAACAAAAAATAAAAGAACAATAGCATAAAGCATATGGATGGAGTTGGAACATACCTTATTATCATCTTCTTGCTCAATTCGCCCATGTGCTATTTGTATATGATAAATTCAACAGCACTCATCAACTAAAAAACTATGAATCAAAAATATAAAATCCTATAGCACAAAAAATATAGAGAAGCTAATTAACTAAATAAATAAATAAATAAAGAGACAAGATATTGTAACAGTTGAAAAGCCTTTACTATTATTAAGAGTTACAATATATATTGTATAAAGTCCCTTTATGTTGTAACGTCAACAATTAAATTAAATTTCATATTCATCAAATTTTTCATATAATATTGTTTATAAAGGCTTGAAGGATAGTTTATATATCGTTAAGTCAATAATCAACATTAGACATTTTCATATTATAGCCACTTTTATTATCTGAATAATAATTTCTTCAATTAACTTAAAAATCATGACAAAGTAGGAATTGTTAATAGATAGGGAGGATAAATGAGCAAAAGAAAATGACATGTAGCACAAAAATAAGCAGTTTCCTTAATAAAAAATAGACAAATAAAAAACATATTTAAAGAGCAAAAGAAATAATATAAAATTCTTAATATATATAAACATAAATAGATATACTCTTATCCCTCTCTTTAGTTCTCTTCTTAATCAAGATTTGATAATTTGGTATCCTAACTCTTCTGGCTCCTTCATAGATTCCTCTTTTCACTCCTCTATGCTCCTTCATAGATTCTTCTTTTCACTCTTCTATGCTCCCAGATCTTACCCCTGCCTCTCAATTAAATAAGATATGGCCTTTTCTCAATCCCTCATAAAATTCAAGCTTTCCTCTGGGCTCTACTTCATAGTAGAACTCTAATCTTAGACCAATTACAAAGAAGGGGGTTTCCCTACCCAATCGATGCATTCTTTGCTTCCAACAAGAAGAAACTATCCCTCATCTTTTCATTCACTATGAGGTCACTTCCCTCCTGTGGTCTGCAATCCATAAGCTCTTTGGATTGCAATGGTTAACTCCCCCTTCTCTAGACAGCCTTTTTCTCTGTTTTCTTGTCCCCTCCTTTCTCCAAAACCTGGGATGAAGCTTTGGCAGTTATCAGTTGTTGCTCTTCTATAGAGCATCTGGATAGAAAGAAACTCAAGAACCTTAAAAGAGACATTTCAAAATGTAGTGATTCCATTTTTTACTCAATAACTGTCTTGATCCCTCTCTGGGCTAAAGTTATTCCCACCTTAGGAATGGGAGGTACCCTAACTAACTCGATAGGAATTCTACCCTTCTTCTCACATTTTATTGGAATCTTTGATTCCACCTTCACTGAAGCAAAGGCCCTCCTAGAAGGCCTCAAGCTGGTGCCTCAATCTTAGACGAAGTACCAAGGTCTGATTATGAAATCAGACTCTAGATACTCGATCCTTTGGGCAAGCCACCAGCCTCAACTGCCTTGAATACTCTCCCATATTTTTTTAGCAAGTCACCTTCTTGTGCAGCTTGATTTCCCAAGTCACCTTCAAGCACATTCTTCCGGGGGGCTGGCGGGGGGGGAGCCAACAGTGAAGCAGATGGACTAGCCAAAGAAGGAGCACACAACGTCACAGGTGCATCCCTAATCCCTTATCTCTTACGTTTCCTTTCTTCCCTAACCATCTTCCCCCCACCCCCCACCCCCCCCCCCCCCCCCCCCCCCCTCGTCTCGTTCAAAAAACAAAGAAAAAAAAAGAAGAAAAATAAGAAAAGAAAAAAAAATAGACAAAGACAATAGAGAGTCAAAAAAAAAATAGAAAATATCATTTTCTAGATTACAATCTCCTACCTATTCTCTATTTCTCTGCTTCACCCCTCTACATATCACTCTCTCTCTTCCTCCTAACTATGTCTCTATCCTTAAACCCTTCTCATCGTCTCCTCCTCCTCATTTCTCCACCACCTCATCAATCTTTTCTAGTCTTAGCCCTTCTCACCTCAGTTAATCATCTCCCTCTTCTTATCCTTCTAAATCTACCTCAAATATTTTACCTCGTAATCCCTCCACAAACGGCTCTCGACTCCTTCCCCCTCCTCCTCTCTCTTACTCTAGCAGCAAGGACAACACGGATGGGAGAACTGCAGACTTCTCACAAGACAACTGCAATTTGTGGACCAAGCTTCGTTATGAAGGCTCGGTCCAATCTTTTTCTCTTTTTCTCTCTCTCTCATTCCCTACCTCTCTTCTCCTCC
This sequence comes from Amborella trichopoda, assembly GCF_054954075.1. Classification (NCBI taxonomy): domain Eukaryota; kingdom Viridiplantae; phylum Streptophyta; class Magnoliopsida; order Amborellales; family Amborellaceae; genus Amborella; species Amborella trichopoda. The sequence continues at coordinate 21,700,572 of NC_142348.1, read as the reverse complement.
TTTTCTTAGGTACTTATCTCAATTGTTTTTTTCTCTCCCTGCGGCTCTCCATTTTCAACTATATTTGTCTCAAACCTATCAATCACCTTTCTCGTTCTCTTCAGCCTCTCACCACGGCCCTAGCCCGTCTTCTGCAACGATGACGATAGCTCTCCATTTTCAACTATAGTTTTCTCATTGACGTGAAAACTGTAGCCAAGCCATTATTATATAAACAGGGAAAAAGTTTATATAAGGATGTTACTTTGTAATGTAGAACTACGGATGCCCCTCAAAAATCCATCAAAAAAGGTAGTTTTAATGCCCTTTGATTGATCATCGAGATGTATGATTATAAAAAACAAAAAGATTTTAAATCTCAAAAATAGTGCATGTTACAATATATTATCTACACCGTCCATTTTCAAGATTTTTATATGTTTATAGATCTACTTGATTTTAATTATTTTTTAAATTTAAATTTTTATAATTAGATATAAAAATAGTTTTTGAGATAATCCTAATAACATTTTACATCAAAATTATATACCATGATAAATTTGAAGGGCACGTTACCTCTACACCTACGGAGGTGTTCGTATGCCAACTGAACCCTATAGACAATAGGGTAAAATTAATATAGAAGTATCTTATACTTTGCAAAATACTATGATGTATGATATGTAATTTAATTTTTCTCTTTTTATTTTATTTTTCTAAATTTTGACATTGTTAGTCTATTTTTAGGTGAAAAATATTTTTTTGAATATTTTTGTAATGTCATAACATTGAAATTTATAAAGAAATTTGTTTTTATTTTTGTCGTATGATATGGAAGTGTTTTTAAATATTTTTTTGAATCATATTTGTTATAATATTATAAATAATAATTATACATTGATAATCAAATCTTGTATTTTATTTATTAATTTCTTTACAGGGAAATTATCCCTAATATACCTATATTTTACTACAATTGAAAAATAATAATAATAATAATTTTTCAAAACTTGGCCTACTACACCTTTTTTGACATTTTTCGACTTCTTTCGGACCAAAGAAACCTTCACGGTAGTCTTTTTACCGTAATAGTTACTAAGCTTTACGGTAATTGAAAAACTGTAATAAGTTGAAGGAATATAACGGCAATTAGAACACCGTAATACCGTAATGCTTTGAAATAGTATCACAGTACTTTAATTACCGTCCGAAAGTTTCAAACCGAAGCTCATATCAGGGCTACCTCTCCTCTTGCCCTCTCTGTGAACTTGGAAATTGTTTCTGTAAACTTGGAAGTTGTTAGGCTATGGTGGTGAAGTTGTCGGGAAATCAGCTGTAATTGAGGCTACTGGCGGTGCAGTGGCCGTGGCTTGGTTTTTCCAGCATAAGAAGTAGAGGAGCTCGTACTAGAGCTCGGCTACTATGGCGAGCAAAATACTGTGAAAATCCCTGTTATAGCAGCTGCAAGCGTGCTCATGGAGCACATGGTTTTGAGTTTCTCTCTATAAAAAATCATAAAAAAAAAAAAAGAGATTCTCTCTCTAATCTTATGAAGATGGTTTTGACCGTGTCTTTCATTAATCATCAAAAGCGAGCTTCTCTCTGCTAAAACTTTTTGGTTTCTTTGGGGAGGTGCTTTGAAATACTGTAGAGAGAGAGACTCAAAACAGAGAGAGATTACGGTAATATACAGAAGAAAATATGGTACTTCGAGTACCATAATTTTATGTTAATCTATTAGGTCAATTATATTACTATATAAAATGCCTAAGAATTACGATATATAAATTATCATGTGGACTTTTGTACAAATTACGGTATTTAAATTACCGTAATGCTCTTTACGGTAAAAAAACTACCATAAATGTCATTTTGGTCCAAAAACAGCCGAAAATAGTGAAAAAGGGTGTAGGCGAGGTTTTAAAATTTAAAGGTTTTTTTCCTGATTTTACTAAATTATAGATATATTTATGATAATTACCCTTATTTATATTATAAAGTATATAATATATTATTTTTGTTATAGCAATAAATTAATTTATTTTTATTATTAAAGTATTGTAGTTCATGTATGATTATATACTTCATCCATAATAATTATATATTTCTTCTTTTGTGTGATGTAAATTTAATGGTTAACAGTAATTTATACAAGAAAAGAACATCTCAATATTCGTATATTAATGCAAAAAAATAAAAGTTATTAATGGAGTACCTCTATTTCTTATTGGATTCTTAAAAAATAATATTTATAATGATTTTTAATATTTTTTTAGATCAAATCCGACCAATTTGGCCTATTTCTAATCCGAAATGCCGATTTACTTATCCATATAGATTTTTTAGGTGCCCGATCTGAAAGCACCGATCCGTTTTTTAAACCACTTTATGCAACGATTCAAGATAGGTTCGAACGATTCAAGATAGGTTCGAAGACGACCAATTTAGAAGCCAGTTCAACACCTTTTGAAGATTTTGTAATTCTTTCTCTTTTGTTTAAGATTGTTTACTTACCCACTCTTCTTATTACCTTCTATAAGTCTCTCTCCTCCTTTACTTTTCTCCCTCTACTCTCTTTGAATTAGTTTTTGTATTCTGAGCACCCAATTTGTGGGCTAGCGTCTTCACGTTTTTGTGGAACACTTTATTCTATTAATAAAGCCAACCTTCTTCAAAAAAACAGATAGATGAAAAGAATTTAATTCAAATAACAAAACAAATAAATAATACAATTTTAACATGCATTAGATATTGATTGGAACTTAAAATATTATTATTTTTACAATACAATAAATTATACAAAAATCATTCCAAAATAGATAAAGTTGAATTACTGAATTAAAGATGCATTTTTTTTTTTTTTTTTTTTTTTTTTTTTTTTTAAAAAAAAAAAAAATTAGAAGTCGCATGTATTAAGTATCTCACTTTTATCACTTCAATTGTATGATATATCTACATCTCATGCCTATTGATCACAAAACACATGAATTTTAAGTTTATCCCAAGACACTAATGATAAACCCAAGTCATGCTTAACTTTTCTTGGGTTTAACCTCAATCCACATAGATTTAGGACTTCGAAACAATTTGAAACTCTTCACAGAAGGATGGATCCTTATCTAAAGTGGTTTCTGCTATTTAGCAACATGCATGGAATTTGAACACAAGATTGGCCAATTCAATTCTTCAGCACGGTCAGTGGCTCAATCCAGGCAATAAATAGACTGATGTGAATTTTGTAGACGCCGTTAACGATCTTCGAATTGCCCAAAATGTCGACCACGTGTTCCTTAGATTCACTTTTATCAACCCACAAAATTTCAGCTCAATATGAGTTCATTAAGAAGGGTTTCAGGTAACTACAGTCTAGGTGGTTCAACCAGTAGAGGACTGAAGTGAATTCAATTGAATATCTAAAACTATTTGTCTATGTTTCAAATGAAAGTGAGGTCATTAGGGTCTCCTTCCATTGACTGTGGGCTAGTATCTTGTAGCCATATGCAGACTCTGGTTTAAATGAGCAGATGGCCATTGCTATATCTAGTTGAACCCTTTATCGTGCACCAAATCGGATTTGATCCATTGGCTGATGCAAAATATTATTTGGATTCTCCGAATTTTCTCTTGAACTAAATTCATTGGGGCATATTCTCAAGTTGACGCCAGTCTTGAACCGCTATATAGGATACAAAGAACTCAATTTCAAACCATTATTGGGTATTAACCTTAACCAATTTCAACCATTAAGTTCACTAACCATTCTTCCATCGATTTGAGGACTTCATGCCTTTGAAAACGAATGAAATGGCCAAAATTATCTTTTTACCTCATCTCGGCACATAGAACCATATATTAACCTAGATCCTTTTTTTTTTTTAAGTTCTATCCGGTTTCTAAGTGATTCAAGCCTATGAAAGTTAATCTTGCCCCACTTTTCCAACAATCACCCACTGCATCGATGTTGTTTAAAACAGTTGAGATTAAGTAGAATCACAATGCTAAGATATATATCAAGCAAATAATAGATAAAATCATGAAAAAGGAGAGAGAAGAATAAAATAAAATCAAGGAAAAACAAAAAAGAACTTACTTTATAGGGCCCACTAGCCAGGCAGCCTGATATGGGGCTTGGGTTTGACCAATGGATTCTTGGTCAACCTCTTCCAATCTTGAAGAGAAATTATTTGAATTTGAATTTGGACTATTCAATAGGAATCTTTAATTGATTGGATCGTTAGAAATTGACATGATTGAAGGGACTTGAAAGATGTAAAATTCTCAAGGTTAGATCTAGTCTTTCTTGTTGATACTTTTGGATGGATTGGGGTTTTGCAGTTGATTTAGGATTCTAAGGAAGATTCGCCTTTGGAATAGGGTTAGAGTTTCACATATTAGGATTTCCATGGTTTATAAAGGGTCAAAAGTTTTCCAAAATCAACTAGAACATATGGTATTATAAGATCAAGAGCATCATTGGGTGTTTGAACTCATTTCCCACCAAAAAAATAAAGAATTTTACATAAATAGCGGTTAAAAATGTGGAATTACCCCAAAGTCCAAATTTTGGCCCATGTTACTTCAAGGACCTACTTGTTTGAGGTTTTTTTATTTTTTGTTTTATAAACAATTTAAAAATAAAAATTTCGAACCGCCCAAAACATGAAAAAGTTGATATATTTGGGTGGAAGTCAAGCAATCGAACTGCCCAAATATGTGTTTAAATAATTGAAAACTCAAATTTCGTACCATCCAAAAACCAAAAAATTTAACATGTTTGGGTGGCTCAAAAGTCTTAATTTTTAAACAACAAAAACTAAACATTCAAAATTGCCGAAATACATTAGTTTTTTGTGTTGTGGATTGTTCAAAAGACTTCTTAAACTGCCCAAACACATGTTTTAAACACTTCAATAAACACTTCAATATTTAAACTCAAATCTCCCAAATTATCAATTGTATCGTGTTTTGGGTAGCATGAAAGTTACACTTTCAAACTAAAGTTAAACAAGAATAAAAGATTAAGATCCAAAGAACGAAAATATCAAACTAAAGTTAAACAAAAATAAAAGATTAAGATCCAAAAAACAAAAATCTCAATGTAATATGGTTTGATCATGTGGTCATACATTTTTTTCAGTTCCTATAGGATGTACATTTCTCTTTCAGTTTCTCAAAGGACATAAGTAAGTCGATTCAATCACCCAATGTTGTTTTTTATTACAATTGTTGTAAGTAAAATCAATTTGGTCCTTGAGATTCCAAACCCAGTGATAATATATTATAAGTGTGAGGGCTTTAAACATTCAATGTGGAAACTAACCCCACTTAAAAAGGAATAAAAGGTGTGGGTTCAACTACAAGTTTTACAAACCCGACCAGTTATTTTTTCAAGTCAGATAGGATCCAAATACGTTATGTCTAAACCCTCTCCCACTTAAAAAAAACACAAGTGGGCATATACAATTACCCAGTATCCGACCTGCCTCCCAGTTGAAGGAAAAGACCTTGGTTGGGACGTTGAGCATCCGAACTAGGAACAATTTGGGAATAAGAAAAATATGCGTTTTGCAGATTATAAAAAATATGAATCCTTGTCTTAAATATCTATCTTATAAAGGGTTTTTATCTGTAAAATCTCCGTTACATTAGACACGAGATGTACGTGTTGAGAGAGAGAGAGAGAGATCACTTTAGGAGTCTATCTGATAATCTGTGCAAACAAACAGAAACATAAATGATAAGGAAATCAAAAGACAATATAAGGAGTTTTGAATTCGCAAGCAGGGTTTCGCACGCACCCCATGAACTCATAAATATGGTGATCCTTGTCTAAACTCCAAGAAAAAGAGAGAAATGTCTGTCCTAATCCCTCACTTCAACATAGCACAGAGGACCATTCTATAACACCCGCAAACCCCAAATGAAAGAAGAAAGAGAAAATGTCATGTAGCTTACAAGGATTGGACATTCCATTCTTCTGCACACTTTCTAAAAGCAACATAGGATTGAATCTTCCCTATTTGACTGCCGATCCTTTAAACTCATCACCTGAATCACCTGCTTCACCTTGTTGTTGAGCCAGATACCTCTCCCTTCTCTCTTTCTGCTCTAGTACATAGATACACACACGTCTTAGATTGCAACCTGGGTTTTATGGTTGCCTCTAGTTTCTTATTCTATATACACTCAATCGCACAAGGAAAAATGGGACAAGGAATAGTTTGAGGTTGAACTTACCCATTCATCAATCACGAGACCTTCACCGACTTGGCGAGGTGCAGCTGTGTCTTCTTCTGCAGGTGGAGGTTTCTTGCGTGCCTCGGCAGCTGCTTCTGCATCCGCTAACTGATTCTTTAATTTCTCCAATTCCTAGTACACGGCCAAGTTATAAGGAAATCTTATTCAACTCTCTCTCTGTCTCTCTGTGCACACACACACACACAAAAGACGTGCATATACTAGCATGCTTATGCACGAGCAGAGAGTGCGAGAGCCAACTGTTTAAAGTTATAGATCTTATAAATGAAGCATTTGGTAACTTCAGTAAACAACACAGATTGAGGCACATTTTTTAAGCTAAAAATTTGACAGGCCACTTAATAGTATTTTTGGTTTTTGGAGGAGACTTCGGGGGGGGGGAGGACGAGAGAGAGACAGATCATACTCGACAAGGTGCATCTGGATCTAGAAATATGACTTTTAAGATCTGCTCCACTGAGACAGCATCTCGTTGCTCATCAAACTGCACAAAATGAACGCTCATCAGCATGTGCTTTTACTCATCTAAACAGACAGTACATGTGCATCCATAATTTTATACAAGACCACATTGCAATGAAAAACACTTTTAAGGAAAAACCAAATCATCATTATAGGAACAAGAACGGGTTTGACAGTTAGAAGTTAGAAATTCAATGCCCAACCAGAAAGAAAACGCATGCACAAATGGTAAACATAAAAGTACAAGGGCAAGTATCTTCTAGAAATTAAGTTCTTTCAGATTTTTGGAAATTAGACCCATGAATGCTGAGAGAGAGAGAGAGACCAGCTCCACGGTGAACTCCATGCCTTCTTTAATCTTCATACTGACAATTTTGAACTTATCCTTGCTCTTCTTATCCTGCTTCTCAGATTCTTCTGGAGGCTCAACAAATTTGAAAACTACAAAAATATTTACCAGTGAATCATTAAATTATCATATTATACTTTAACTGCGCATTTCACCCACCCAAAAAATGATTGCCTCTTCTAATGTAATCAACGAATAAAAAAAAAAAATAATTGAAGTCATAACTTTGTAACAGCAATAATCCTCTTGGAAATTAAATGGAGCCATTTAATTGCAGGAAGGATCTGAAACTTTCCTTCAAAAGTAACCCAAGTAGAGTCCACCTCAAAAATTCCACTAGAAGAGGTTGTTTTGATGCCCAAATATCCTCAAATTGATCATCTTGACATCAAGATGCATAGACATGAAAAAAAAATGGATTTCAAGTTTTGGAAATAGTACATCTTCTAACGCATTTTTGGACCGTCAATTTCAAGATTTTCAAGTACTCATAGATCTGCTCAATCTACAGTGTTTTTGAAGCTTTAAATATTATAATTAACGATGAAAATATATTTTAAGGCTATCACAAAGATTTCTAGTATTGAAACCACATTTCTCAACACTATTTGAAGGATCACCTACTTTGATTGTTTAGAGCCTCAGTCTATACAAACCGCACCCACACACACACACACACACACATATATATATATATAGGAAGATGTTAGGGTGAGCCCACTAACCCACAAAAAAAAATGAGCCCAACGACCCAAATTGAATCTGGGTGGATCTGACGATCACCGATGTCCGGTAGTGTTTGAATTTTATTTTTTTTTCTACAAATCCAAATCACTTGAAATTTGGAGCATGTGTACATAAAAAATAGATGAATATTCGAAAAATATCAAAAAAATATTTTACATGAAATAAATTGACCAAAATACCCCTGAAAAGTTTCAGGGGTATTTTGGTCAATTTGTTTTCTCAAATTATTTTTTTATATTTTTATTAGGTGCCGCTTGATGAGAAGAACACACGCTTAAAATTTCAAGTGATTTGTATTTGTAAAAAAAATATAAATTCAAATACTACTAGACATCTGTGAATATTCAGATCGGCCTAGATTCAATCTGGGCTGTTGGGCTCATTTTTTCTTGTGAGCTATTGGGCTCACCCAAGCTTTTTCCATATATATATATATATATATATATATACACATTTTGTTTTTTTTTTTATGCAGGAAGGCATATACTTCTATCTTCTAACTTGCTAACCTACATGCCCTTTTTTTCTATATCAAGCAAAGGCATGACCTTATCCACATCTTACAGTGTCTTATATTCCAAAGAACTTAACAGCTTTTGTTCAACTATGAGGGTATGTGCACACCAGACATGCATCTTTGCATGTGTAAGCATATTAGGCATGTTCGTGCTCCACGGCGATTACACACAATTGCAGATAACTGCCATACCAGACTTTCTATGCAGCAATGGTCCATTGCACATATTTTTCTGGAGGCAAATATGGTTGCTGAAGCACTAGCTAAGAGTGCATCTGTTGGCCCTAGTGCTACTGTGTGCAGCCGTAGACCACCAGATTTTCTTTCTCCTCATTTTACTACTTGATCTGGTGCAAATGCCCTATTACAAGGTTGTACGTTAATCGTTCTTCTTTTTACATCTTTTAATGAAAAATCAGGTAGGGGGCCTTCTCCCCCACTGACTAACCCAAAAAAAAAAGGCATATCAGGCATGCATCATTGAAAGGATTTCTATTGCTCCAAGAAAGTGTCACCTCAAGCCATAATGGTTTGCCATGATGCCATAAATTTATTTGAACTATGGCTATGAATTCCCTCATGCATGTGTGTGTGTGTGTGTGTGAGAGAGAGAGAGAGAGCATACCAGTGGCTATTATGGATTCCCTTGGAGTAAGCATGGCACTAGGGGGCCTCATGTAGCAGCTCTTCGGAGCAGTAGTCTGAAACTGCAATTTTAAAATCCTACATTCAAGCTCCACACTTTTCAACTCAAATAGAACTTTTTTTTTAAGGATATCTGGGATTCATTGATAATAGTCATTAACAGCTTATATATATCATGTTCACGTAAAGACCGTAAAGTCAATAGAAACCAGAACTGAGAACAGGATAACAAAAAATGAAATAGCACAATGAAAATTCCATGAGACAACGTCATTCTACCAGCTCCCTTGGGGAAAGGACACCAGCATCCAAACTTGTCTCAAAATTTAATGAGGATAACAACAAATGCTGAAATACAAATTTCCAGAGCATCCTCCAGAATGTCTGGTGAAGAAGTTATGGAAAAGAGACCACCAAGAAGGTAAGGCTTCCAATGAGAGCTCTGGCCACACCTCTGAAAATTACAGAACCTGAAATGGCTAAAAAAAGACAGCAATAAATGAACAATGATGATGTGGAAGAGGCAGGCCACACAGCCCACACAAATAGGGCTGGGATTACCAAGTGTCTCAATCAAAGTTCCCCCAAGGCGGAGTTCACCATTAATAACTATTCTCCACTGGCAAGCCAATTTTAACGACCAAACTTCCATGAACCCTACCTGACCATAGCCTAGGAAATCACCCAAGACTTGATATGCTCCTTGAGCACATTATACCAACAGCGAGTGCCACTCAAACTTCACTTCTTCGAATTTAACCCACAAAATTGGGTAAAGGGAACAAATTTAAAAGGACTCTCTAGAAAACAAAGGCCCGAAATAACAACCTGCCCCCAACACCAGAGAAACAAATGAAGTCGTGAAGATCTAGGAGTTGCCAAAAAAAAAATTCAAGCAGAAAAAATCCATTTTTTTCTATCCGATGCTGACAGACAATCACAATGTTAGCCATCCAGCTACATCCAATGTGACAAGCAGAAAATCTACATTTAACAAACTTTAATTAGCAATTAATTAGTAAAACCTCAAGGATGACACCAGAGTGCTGCAATCAGTTGCTTGCCAAAATCTTCAAGGACTGCTATCCATTTCAAGGCCAAAACATGAGAACGCACCAATCAGATTGCTCTAAGAGTGGATGTCTAAGAGAAACAAGGCTGATGGCACTAAGCATCATCTTGCAACAGTTAGATAGAAACTCCAGGATAACGGTCTTGTACCAACCCAAAGTCTAATCAGCCTATCAATTCCCATGCTTGGAAAGGACTATCAATAATTCACTAAACATGCAACATATATCTCCAGTCCAATCATCGTCAATCATGTCCTTCCTAAACCTTGGGCACCACACGACCTACCCCTCTGTTACAAGATCTAAAAAACCAAGAGAATTCACCCTAACTTGGACTAATGATCTCCAGTAATCCACCCAATTTACAGCAAAACTCTCATATTTCATTGCCACGCGTGTACTACTCATCTTTGGGCACCATACTGTATTACCATGATACCATCTACTTTTTAGAGTCATAAACCTAGACACCAGAATCAATAATAAAACTCGCCAAACTCAAGAAAAACCTGAGCCCCCATACTTGTATGGAACATCAACCCCAAATCTAACTCTCTTACAATACCCAAACGTAAACTTCAGCAACCTTCTTAAACTTACAAACTACTAATCAATTCCTCATCAAGTCAAAACATCCAATAAGATGTACCAACTTTCATAATTCCCCATGCTAACTTCAGAATACTTCCAGTGCCCACTCAAACCCCAACGAACGCACATTCTAATCCACAAGTCTCCAGCCCCAGCCTATTAACAAGACTCCTAAGTGGTCATGAGACCTCAAAGCCCCAACTCAAAAACCTCCCCTTGTCTTGCACACTTCTTCCAACTTAATTAATGAAATTTATACCCCTTACTGATTAGCAAGAGTGGCTTTAGTAGATCAGCCTACTGCAGATCCAAATTGCTGGTCCCTAACTCTACCTAGTCCTGCAGACACAAAAAGGAGCGTAGAGTTACCCACAAAGCAAGAATTCAACCCTATTACCTCTAGGATGTCAGCCACCTCCATCGATACATGTTACTCAACTCCAAAGCTAATAATCAAATTACTGTGAAGGTTAATGCTCTACCCGAGCAAAACTCCAAAAGTATCTCGACCCCATCAAGAAGACATTATCTTACGTATTTTGGCATTCATAGAATTCCACGGTACCATACACCTATACCTCAGATATGAGAGGAGAAGCCCTTCAGCATTCCCATCATGTAGCAGCTTCATCGGAGTATTTCTTTGAATGGTTCACCAACATTGTCACTAAAACTTTCACAATAACAGGGAACATAAGCATGGGGAAGGGATATAATAGTAAAGGATCTCAAGGACAGGTCGCTACGGTACACTAAGGAATGTTAAAAAAAAATGCAACATCCATTGACCCATTATCTCATCGTCTCCATTTAGACCTAAAATCCGTCCTAGTAGTCAAATCATTGTTAAGGGAACCATAGGTCGAGGGTGTCGTTCCCGCTCCGGAACCTCGATCCCACGGTTCCTCCTAGGCATCTCGAATTTTCATCTTTGGGACCTCGCTCCCAAAATCTTGGGATCTCACTCCCGAAATTTTAGAATCTCGCTCCCAAAGTTTTGGTACCTTGTTCCAAAAAATTTGGTATCCCGCTCCTAAATTACGGAGATCACGTTCCAACTATTAGCGGATTCCAGTACTATTGTGAAATAGATCCCTGCTCCCATCAACTATGATCCAAGGTTTTGATAATGTATAATCTTGAAAATCAAATATGTGGAATCTATATTAAAAAAACCGACGAATCCAATTCTATATAAAAATAGATCTCTAAATCCATCAACCATGGTCCAAGGTTTTGATACATTAATTAAAAATCATAAGTTTTATGATGTTAAAAATTTAAAATCTAAACTATTATTCTTAATTTGTATAAAACAATCCATTATTCATAATTTGTTTATATTGACCCATTATTTTATTGGATTCTTAATTTACTCTTAATTTGTATAAAATCCAGTGATTGCATTCCATTATTCTTAATTTGTCTATATTGACCCATTATTTTATTAAATTCTTGATTTAAACTAGCCATAATGTAGAGTAGAGTGACCCGGACGTACAGGCCTTGGTAATAAAGCACTCTGACGAACCTCATCATCTGCATCAAAGCAGTCGCTTAACGCTTCTAATACCCTAACATCATCCTCGAGATGGTCATCATCAAGGTGATATTCCCAACCTTTGTACTTCTTTGCATAGTCTGATCGCAATCTACTTAACAACCTATCATTGTAGTGGACATAAACCAATGACTCGGAGCATTGAGCATTTAATTTGTTCCGCTTAACACTGTAGATGTATGCTTGTGTGCAAGCCCATTTATTGGGCGTGTTCCCGAGGCAAGCATCTCAGAGAATTGGTAAGTGTTCTAAAGTGTCAAAGGAAGAAAGGGAGACTTTGAAGCAAGAAGAGGAGGAGGCAGTTAGGTTGTATGGGAAGGCAAAAAAGCAAAAAACTGCATTCTCTCCTGATACCTCCTTATTCCTCACGAAATCATGATCCACGAAAAAGGGCAAAAATTCTCATATGTTTAATGCACATGAGAGACAAGAAGTTGATGCTACAGTAGCACGCTTTTTCTATGCTCATGGCATTCCATTCAACGTCGCCAATGACCCTAGATTTCATGAAATGGTATATGCTATAAATAATGGGCCAAAAGGCTATATGCTTCCTAAATATGATAAGATTAGGACATCTTTGTTGGATAAGGAGAGGAGCATAATTGAGAGGGCACTGGCTCCCTTACGGAACAATTGGACGACTTATGGAGTTTGAAGTTGTATCAGATGGATGGAGCAATGTAAAAAATGAGCCTTTGATTAATGTTTTAGCTGTTTCTGAGAAGAAGGCAATGTCCCTCAATGGACATGATTGCTCTTCCATTGAGAAGACTAGTCAAAAGATCGCTGATATTCTTTTGAAGATGATAGACTATATTGGACCCTACAATGTATTTCAAGTGGTTACCGATAATGCTGCAAATTGCAGAGGTGCAAGGACAATTATCGAACGTCGCCATCCCCACATTTTTTGGTCTGGATGCTTAGCACACATTATGAGCCTCCTCATGAAAGACATCGTTAACAAAAATAAGACGAACCCAGCTTTTAGTTTTGTGCAGAGTCACTACCAGAATGCTAAGAAAGTGGTAAAATATATTCGCAATCACACTAAGTGTCTATATATATTTAGGACTTTTTAAAAACTTGAAGTCCTTAAGGTTAAGAAGACCAGATTTGGGTTCCATTACATAATGTTGAGGCGTCTTATGGAAGTGAGGGTTGCTTTGACATCCTTGGTTTTAAGCGAAGAGTGGGAGGGTCTCTGACCGGGTTGTAGGAGATACTGATCATACCGACGTGGGCCATATAATTATGGATGATAATTTTTGGTCAACGAACAAGACATTTTGCGATTTACCAGACCAATATGAAAGATGATGAAGTTCACTGACATTGACTTGGTTGTGATAAGGGATGAATACGAACGCATGGATACAATGTTGTGTGAAATTACAGTGGCCATTTATGATGATCCTATTTTGAACCAAAAAGTGCATAAGTTAGTTGTTGATAGATGGGATCGAACCAATCTTCCATTGCATTCTTTGGCATATGTTTTAAGTCCAAAGTATCACTCTTGGGAATGGTTAACTATGCCAACTCCTGGTGGGGAGAAGAGGCTAAAGCCGCACCACGATAAAGAAGTATCAGTGTCTTATCTGGCTGCACTTGAGAGGTTGTACCTAGACGAGAATGAGAGGGGTAGAATACGATAGCATATCAGTGATTTTGTAAGTAATAAAGGAGTTTTTTCACTCCCAACATCTATTTTTGACAGAGGAACAATGTCAGCTGTTTTGTGGTGGGATCTATATGGTGGTGGGGTTCCTGAATTGTATTCACTAGCTGTTAAGGTGTTTCAGAGTGTCTACTCGTCATGCGCTGAGAGGTGTTGGAGTACATATAGTTACATTCACAGAGTTAAGCGGAACAACTTAAATGCTCAACGTTCGGAGTCAATGGCATGTCCACTACAATGACAGGTTGTTAAGTAGATTGCGATCAAACTATGCGGAAAAGTACAAAGGTTAAGATTATCACCCTAATGATGACCACCTCTAGGATGATGTTAGGGCATTAGAAGCGATAAGCGACCGCCTTGATACAGATGATGAGGCTCATCAGAGTGTTTTATTACCAAGGCCTGTACGTCCCACTATATTTTTAAGCCATGATATAAGTATGGCATGCACCAATCCCTCTGAGCCCACGGCAACCCAAAATCCTATTCCTCCAACTCAAGGGTCATCTTCTTCGATTGTAGATTCCTCCACTTTCATTGTTTCGCAAAGGTTGGCTCTCCGAAGAGGCAAAAGGACAAGATGAGTCTCTCTCTCTCTCTCTCTCTCTCTCTCTCTCTCTCTCTCTCTCTCTCTCTCTCTCTCTCGTGTAAAAGAGCTTACTGAGCATTTTATAGCTTGAAATTAAAACATATATTTCCATCTCACTTCCAATAGTATTCATAATTGTGAGTTATCTTAAAACTCTACAACAAGAACGATGGCAAGTGGCTTACAACTTTCTTTTTTTTTGAATCAATGGGGTCACTCTAGTCTACATTATGCCTAGTTCAAATCAAGAATCTAATAAAATAATGAGTCAATATAGACAAATTAAGAATAATGGACTGAAATCACTGGATTTTATACAAATTAAGAATAAATCAAGAATCCAATAAAATAATGGGTCATTATAAACAAATTATGAATAATGGACTGGATTTTATACAAATTAAGAATAATGGTTTAGATTTAAAATTTTAACATCATAAAACTTATGATTTTTAATTAATGTATCAAAACCTTCTACCATGGTTGATGGATTTAGGGATATATTTTTAAATGGAACTAAATTCGTTGGTTTTTTTAAAGTAAATTCCACATATATAGATCCCAAGATTATACATTATCAAAACCTTGAATCATAGTTGATGGGAGCGGGGATCTATTTCGCAATAGTACTGGAATCCCCTAATAGTTGGAACGTTATCCCTATAATTTGGGAGCGAGATATCAAATTATTTGAAAGGAGATACCAAACCTTTGGGAGCGAGATTCTAAAATTTTGGGAGCGAGATCCCAAGATTTTGGGAGCGAGGTCCCAAAAATGAAAATTCAAGATCCTTATGAGATCCCTAAGAAGAACTGTGGGATCGAGGCTCCGAAGCGGAAATGGCACCCTCAACCCACGGTTCCCTTAACTATGGGTGAAATAGCCCATCTACCTTAGCCTCACCGTCTTTGAACCTTCTCGCTAGAGTATGACCACAAAATATATACTACAATTGAAAGATAGTCCATCCAAACCTTGTTTTTGATTGGTAAGATTCCACCCAAACTTGATTGTCGAGACAGTTCAAAAAGGATCACATAGTTACAACACAAATATGATTTTCTCTTGTCATCCGGAATTTTGGGAAGAAAGAACAAGTTTGAAACTCCTCATATGGTTTTTTCACCATTATACTTCCTCTTGTCTTGGTACATCACTAAAGTCCCACTTCAAGAACACTTCTAGTGTTCTTCTCTCATTAAGTCATCATTCTTTCTTACCCCCAACCTGGATAAATTGATCCAAGAACCAAGCATTCAACTGACTAACATATCAAAATGTCCACTACATTTTCACAACATACTGAGGATAAAAGTGGGGGTTGATCTAACACCTATCTATGGAGCCTGGGTAGCAAATGAGAAGTGATGATCATTCAATCTCAAGAACAGCCTAGTAATCATAGGATTCTCTTGAACAAAAAGTCCAAGTATATCTGGATTCTGAAAACTGACGCATGCTAATTGTGATACTACCTCAAACCTTCTCAAGAGACAACTAAATGACATTAAAATCCTTATTCTATAAATCAAAGGCAATCTCATAAAAAAGCCCTTGACCCAGCCTGTTCCATCAATAATCGTCCCTTTAGGGAAGAAAACTGGACAGATTTGGTCATCCGTCATCTACATATGATGATAGCCAAATAACAGAAATGGAGAAGAACATCATTTATCAGATTGTCAGATTATTTAAGGCAATAGCACTCTTATGCCTGAAACAAAGGCAATTCCTAGCCAACAATTTTGTTTTTGATAATATTAACTTTGTATTGCTATAAAAGAAGAGAGAGTACATCTGTTGGGGGGGAAGGGAAACCGAGACGACCCATGAGAAGAATGTCTCCATCAAAAAAATTTCCAGGAGCTCTAACAAATGTTTCCTGGTTACAAAAAATTGTATAGGCAAAAAATGGGGCTCATAAGTTACAGTGTGAAGAAAGAGCCTAACTACAGTCCTTGAACCCTAAGTGATCCAAAGCAAAAAAACAGATGGACTGGTCGGAATCTTCCACATATAGGAGCGCTCCGTCTTTAGCAAGCAGATCGGCGAGCTCGTTCGACGTCCGCCAGATATGCTTCCAAAAGACATTGATATCCCTGCAAATATAGTAAATTTCATCAAAAATCTTGGAGAGGTACCAAGGGGGTGAAGAGATTCGTGCTGCCCATGTTTTGAGCATCTCCTTCTACCATCAGGGTTTGGCCACATGAAGGGTTAAATCCTTTCACGCCCATCAGAAGAGCCAAAGCTTCTGCTAACTGGGAGTTTCCATGGCCCACAAATAATCCTGTTGTAATCTCGAAACACCCCTCTTGCTCCTGATGGGCCTGGGTTACACAACGAACAACCATCAAAATTGAATTTGATAGTATTTTCGGGAGGGGCCTGCCAAATGCGAGGCCTCTGGTTTTTGAGAGGTTGAAGGTGTAAGATATGTTCCCAGTGGTTGAGGAAAGCATTAGGGGGGATCCCGGCAAAGTCCTTCTGGGTAGAGGCCCAAAAGGTTACTAAAGTAGTAATCTTATGAAAAAACGCAGGTACCTCTTTTTTTTACCATGGAAGACCCTCGCGTTTCTTTCTAGCCAAATGGTTCATATGGTAGCAGTGATTGTTGCCTTTCAAAGGATTCTGCCTGTCCTAGGCCAGTGGCTGCCTGAACAGGAGCAGATAAGGTCCTTTACCGAAGGTGCGAGGGCACAATGAAAGCTGAATTGTTGAAGGACAAGACTCCACAGTTCAAAAGCCTGGTTACAGTGTAGAAACAAATGAGGATTCGACTCCTCCTCTTTCAAGCACATGGGGCATCTGTTGGGAAGCTGGGGCCTCTTTTTTGGAGCCAGTCTACTGTGAGGGCCCGTTGGCAGCAGGCTACCCAGTTAAAGGTTTGGACTTTTGGAGGAGCAATGGAGGACCATACTTTGGAAGTAGCCGAAATGGGGTTAAGTGGGTAAGTTGGTGGTTGAGTAAGTTTCTTATAAAAGAAAGAGACTGAGAAATTACCAGATGGAGAGGGGGTCCATACCAAGGAATCATCCCCGGCTGGTGATGAGAAGATAGGATGTAAGGCTGCCAACATATAGAAGACGAGAGTGTGGTCTCCTCTTCATTGAGGTTTCTTCCGAAGGATGGATTCCACCTCCTTCGGCCCCCTGAATTAACCATCTCTTCTGCGATGGTAGAATCTTTGTTACGAGCAAGGTG
Source organism: Amborella trichopoda (assembly GCF_054954075.1). NCBI lineage: Eukaryota > Viridiplantae > Streptophyta > Magnoliopsida > Amborellales > Amborellaceae > Amborella > Amborella trichopoda. The sequence goes on along the minus strand of NC_142348.1, from coordinate 21,682,909 downwards.
AAAGAGAGAGGGAAAAAGGTCCCTGAGTGGGGAATCTCCAATCTAGAGATCAGACCAAGAGCGGACTCTGGTACCTTCTTTGGGGTGGAATCATATGGACCTCTTGAACATGGTATGAGAGGAAGCAAATGATTTCCAAGCACCTGACGCCCTTCTGCTAGAGATCCTGTCAGGTACCCACTCATGTTCCGGGATCTTATATTTGCTTTGTATAACCTGTGCTCAAAGCGAGGTAGGTTGGGTGACCAATCTCCACCACCATTTCCCTAGCAAAGCCTGATTGTGTTTTCTGAGGTCTCTGATACCTAAACTGCCTTGGGATTTAGGTAGTCTGATTTGATCCCATGAAATTAGGTGGTGTCTGGTTTTTTCCGCTTGTCCTGACCATAAGAAATTCCCACCGACGTTGGCATGTGAAAGATGGACATTAAATAAACAAGTGTGTTGGCCATTGTTGCTTTGACCAGTGTAGAGCGGCCAGCAAGGGATAGAAATCTCCCCTTCCATCCTGCCAATCACCTATCTACTCTATCGATGATAGGAGCCCAACCACTCTTTTTCGGTTTTCCAAGGCCCAGGGGGATGCCCAGGGGGATGCCCAGAGGGATACCCAGGTAGGTAGTGGGGAAATCCTCGACTATACATTCCCAAGAAGGAATGAGGGTCCTATTTGCTTGGGATGTGAGACCAACTCCCATCATCTTTGATTTATCCATGTTGACTCTGAAACCTGTGGCTATCTCAAAACATTTAAGGAAAAACCTAAAGTTCTCTATTTCTTGTGGTGAAGCATCAAGGAAAACTAAAGTGTCATCTGCATATTGCAGGTGTGACACCAAAGGACCTTGTGAGCTACATTTGAGTGCTGTAAGAAGACCTTCCTGGTATAGGCGAGAGATGGACATGCTGAAAACCTCTGCTACAATGGTAAAGAGAAACGGGGATAGAATTTCTAGCCAACAATTGGCAGCCAGGCATAATCAGGTTGGTCCCAACCAATGTCAATCCGATAACAAAACCATCTTTTTTTTTTTTGTTTGCGTTGAATCAAACTTGAAAGTTAGTGCTGCTAAACATCAGCTGCTAGCCATCAAACATTAAGCAATTTTGTGTCCAAGAACAACATGTAGACTCAGTCACAAACTACTTTGTTAAATAGTTCATCTTGAGCCTTTCATGATAAAAGCTTAATTGACTCTAAGAAAAAAAAAAAAATCAGAACTTGGATCCTGCTGTTTCTGTGAGACCCAATCCCTGTGCTTTAGCTCCCCTTGACCTTCCCATTATAATAGACTTCCAAAAACAAACATTATACCAAAATTCAAAAATTATACTTCTTTTGTGCCTTGGAAGACAATAAAAAGAGGTTATTAACTCCTTTATGAAGAATTCGATAAAATGGACAGGTAACGGAGAGAAATACCTTAAATGCCACATTGCAGCGGCTTATATTGACAATCCTTATAGCACTTCTCACTTGCTTACCCGGTTCATCTGCATCCAGCAGTTCCGAATTCAAAATAAATGACACCGAGATATGTCAAACAAGGTGGCTACAAGAACACTTGATTCTCAATCTACTGATAGAAAAAGAACCCTTAATATGATAAAATGACCAGAATAACCTCTTGAACCATCTCATAATTTGCGCTCTCTTCTGATAACAGGTACAGTATTATAATTTTCCAAGAGGAATTTGGTCATTAAGAAGATCGAATGGATATAAAAGGGAATAAAATTAAACCGGTGACTCTTTAGCTATTTGAATGGGTACTTTCATCATTGCCAAAGTTGAAGGGCATACCGTCAATGTACGAAAACTTACAAAATCCGTCCAGACTAGCACACACCCATATCCAATTTCAACTCTCAATATCAACAGTCACCAATAACATTTTCTGAAATGCCCAGTATTTCCTCCCAGAAAGACTGTTATGCCTTCCATTTCAAACAGAAATATCCCTTTTACCAACACATTTTTAAAGAAGTGCCATGTGGATCATCAGGAATGGTCATATTTGAACCCAAATAATAATAATAATTATCTTCATTTTTTTCCAGAAGATTTTAGTGCAATGGATGTCATTGTCATGGGCATTGAGCTATCCCTGCAAATGAAATTTATTTAAAGGAGCAAAAAATATACAAATAAATGGAAATTTGACTAAAACAGCCAAATTGTAATTAACCCATTTACTAAAATCTAACCTTTCAAAAATGATACTTTCTTTTCTACAAAATTGATCTTTTCAGAAATGAGTACTGTGCTCCTAATTCAAGCAATTATCCATTTACACCTAACATTCACTCCTGCATCATATAAAAACCCTTAATAAAGCAAACATTCCTAACAAAGAACTCTATATGATACCCAAAACCAGAAACCCTTAAAATGCTAACCCTTTGGAGGATATAACAAGCATTTTACAGGCATTGCAGGTGCCATTATAAAAAAAAAATGACCTTTGAGTAGATTCCCAGTATTTAACTCATTTACACTGAATAGGAAAGAACAAAAACAATAAACCCCAAGATCTACTTCACCCTAAACTGAAAATTACACTCTCAAAATAATGAGAAAAATGGTGAAGGCATACAGGGAAAATAAAGCTTGGAGCGTGGGTCTAAGCGCAGTCTCCGTCTTGTAGGTAAAAGGGCTTTAGCAACCGCGGCTATGGTGGTTTTGCTCGAAGAAGGAGCGGAGCCACCATTTTTTTCGGGCTGATTTTCATGCGAGAACGGCATTATTAAGACAAAAGTTTTCTCCTTCTTCTCCAATTGAAGCGTGGATCGAACCTCTCAGCTCTAAGGGGATTCCGCCATTAACGAAGCAGAGAAGCTCTGCAAGTGCTTAAGCCAGAGAAAGGAAACAGTGATGACTGTTGCCATTATGACATGTTACTGTGAGCTTTTGAATTTTTATCGACTTCGGATCAGCTGCTCAAACAATTTAAAGCATGTGGTTTCTATAAGGCCTAGGCTTTATGAAAACAAAATAACGCTTCAGTTCATATCTTGGTTCCGAATGCACTTTAGGTAACAGAAATATTTATGATGGTTTTGAGTCATAAAGAGAGGCTGTACTTATTTTGATAGGGCTGCAGCCCTATCATTGTAAATGTTTAGAGTCGGGATTTGAGTTTTTGAAATGGCCCACACCTATGAAGGAATATCATGAATAGCCCACGTTGTGCATTCTGCAATCGACAGCCCACTTCAGTTCTCCGAGGAACGAAAAATTGCTATAGTTATTGGAAGTGGGAAAGGGAGAAGAAATCCATAGATTTTAATCTCGAATGTATACTGTACAAGTGAGGCCCACCTTAAAACCTTGTGTAAAAAGTTGTTCGGACGTTGGAAGTGGAAGATCCTTCAATTCACATTTTAAAAGACAAAAAAGATATCATTCAATTAAGGGTGCGGATTGCATAGAGCCTCTAAGCAATTAAACTAGACCCTACTTTCAAATAGTGTGGAGATATGTGGTTTCAATACTAGAAATTTTTGTGATAGCCTTAAAATATATTTTAAAGTTTAAAGCTTCAAAAATAATGTAGAACGATAGATCTATAAAAACTTGAAAATTTTGAAAATTGACACTCCAAAAATACATTACAAAATATATTATTTTCAAAACTTGAAGTCCATTTTTTTCTTATGTACATGGATCTTGATGTTGAGATGATCAATTTTAAGATATCTTAACATCAAAACAACCTCATCTAATGAAATGTTTATGGTAGACTCTAATTGGTTTGTTTAGAGCCTCGGCTCTATATAAACTTTTCCCTTCAATTAACCATATCTAGACTTCCACCCGTATGGATATGAAAAAAAATAACAGAAAAATGATAGATTCCCCCAATTCATCTTCTCTCCTTCGACTTTTGATAACACACTATTAACTCCAATATTATTTTTCTTCATAACTACCTCTCAAGTTAAAACGTTATTTTTTATTTTTTTACCAAAATGCTCTCCATGTAACTTATATTTCCAAAACATGACACCCAACATATGTCGTTTCGGCACAAAAATGTGTCGGGCTTGTGTTTGGCTGGCACAAGTTGAATATAAAACCGATCTAGTACAAAAAATGTTCTAAACCTGGTTTATACAAGTTGTGTCAGGATCAGCTTAGAAAGATAAAGTGGGAAACATGGCAAAAAAAAAAGGGTATTTTGATAAAAAAAAAATCAACTTTTGTAGGGGGTAGTTGAAAAAAAAACCCAGAAGTTTAGGGTAGTGATCTCATGCAACGGTTCTATCATAGTATAATGCAACCACACTTCTAGAAAACCGTATTTGCAATTTTTGTATTACTCAAAATTTTGCACACACACTCTCCTCATCTCAATAATCAACCCCCCCCCCCCCCACCCCAAAAAAAAAAAAAAGTTTAATTTGGACCCTAGATCCTAGATATGCTCAAAATAAGTCCCCTTCCAACAGCGAATCTCTACCATTTATTAGGTGAATTTCAAGATCTTAGCCTTTACAAATTCAAAATCATTTTTTTTTTTTTTTAACATTGTTCATCTAATAATAATAAAATAAAAACAATTAAAAAATAAAAAATCCTTATAAGACCTAGATCTAAGCATCTTATCACTAATTGGGCTGAAAATTTACTTTCTAGGTTGTGTTTTCAAATTTTTCTTTATTGTGATCGTTCATTAGAATGAAAAGAGTGTATATTTAAATTTTGAATCAAATAAATGGCCCTAACATATTTTTTTTAAGGTTGTTGCATTTTACCGAGATACAACCGTTGCATGAAATCACTGCCCAAAAGTTTAATAACATGGCATGAAAAGTGCTGGATGTTGGGTTTGGTGATAGCTAAATCACCGTACCTATATTTTCTTCTAAAGATTAGGGTATTATGAGAAATAGAAAATTGATTTTCTTGAGAAGCAAGAAAGTGATATCTTTATAAAATAGTGAAGGATGACATAATACCCATCATTTGAGGGTCACCCCTTTGGGGGTTATGGGAATGGATCTCTAATATGGAGATAGGTCTCCAAGAGAGAGAGACATAGCCTCCGAGAGAGAGGGGTATTCCCATGAGTTTTGAGTTGGTTAACTTCCACTTCTAGAGAGAGAAAATATCTATATTGCTTTCAAGATTATCTTTTCGATATCGGCATTGCGATGGGAAAGAGGTTGATCGACGATGTTGATTGGTTGGGGGAGTGGGTTTAGAAGGGAAGATCGATGATGATTTTTTTATCGATATTTAGAGATAGGTATTATCTCTTGTAACTCAAAACTGTAATCTTCATTGTGATAGTGGATTTCTAATTGCTAAGATCGTGGATTTACATAGTTTACAGGGGAAACCACATAAATCATGTGTTGTTGTGGTGTGCTTTTTATGTTTGTTTTTTTTCTCGCACTCGATTTATAGTTGTATTTATCTACTTCATATTTAATCAATCATGTACACGATTTTGGGTGGGATCTCGATATTTGGGATTCCCGATTTCGCAAGCTCAGGGGTTCTAGCAATTCCTACAATTGGTATCAGAGCACAAGGTGTGTATGGGGCTAATGTTTATATTAAGAAAAGAGGAATGACGGAATTTTATGGATACCTGGTTTGAGGTGGAGAAATATTAAGGCAAAGTGTTTGTGAAAATTCTACAATAGAGGCAAGTGAGAAGAAATCAAGAAATATCTATGGTTTAAAGTGGAGAAATATGAAAGCAAAGTGTTTGTGAAAATTCTACAATGGAGGCAAATATGAAGAAATCAATAAATCTATTCAACGAAGGTTGTCAAGCAGCTACGGTGATTTCGCTATCAGGGTGGAGATTGTTGAGTTTGGTAATAGCTAAATCACCATGCCCATATTTTCTTTTAAAGATTAGGATATTATAAAAAATAGAAAATTGACTTTCTTAAGAAGCAAGAAAGTGATATCTTTATAAGAGAGTGAAGGATGACATAATACCCATCCTTCGAGGGTCACTCTTTTGGGGGTTATGGGAATGGATTTCCAATATGGAGATGGGTCTCCACGAGATAAAGACATGGCCTCCAAGAGAGAGGTGGTATTCTTCTGAGTTTTGAATTGGTTAACTTCCACTTCTAGAGAGAGAAAATTTCTATATTGCTCTCGAGATTATCTTTTTGGTAGCGGCATTGCGGTGAGAAAGAGGTTGATCGACAGTGTTGATTGGTCGGGAGAGCGGGTTTAGAATGGAAGATCGGTGATGGTTTTTTACCGATGTTTAGGGATATATATATCTCTTATAACTTAAAACTGTAATCTTCATTGTGATATTGGATTTCTAGTTGCCGAGGCCGTGGATGTAGCCCTACGGGGTGAACCACATAAATCATGTGTTGTTGTGGTGTGTTTTTATGTTTGCTTTATTTCTCGCATTCGATTTATAGTTGTGTTTATCTACTTCACATTTAATCAATCATGTACATGATCTTGGGTGGGATCTCGGTGTTTGGGATTCCCAGTTCTGCATACTAAGGGGCTCTCGAGATCTCTAAACTGGGGAGGGCAAAAGTACAAATTGAGGGGTATCTATAATTTTCCTAAGAAAAAGATATTAAGTCCCAAAAATATTACATCATGTAACATATTATCTACATATTCTATGTAATAGATCTCATCAATTTGCACTACTTTTGGACCTTTAAGGTCCACAATTAGGTGTGAAAACAAATTTTCAAGCCATCATAAAGTTTCTAGCACTAAAACCACATCTTTTGCCAAGGTTTGAAGGTACATCTCACTTTGATTATTTAATAAACCATATCCATTAGGAAATAAAAAATATTGACATACATGTATGGAACTCGTGCGACTATAATTTTTCAGTTGTCCGATTTGAATGAACAATTATGGTAGCCTCAATCATAATGTTAGAAGTTAGCCTCCGACAGCTCAGAGTATTTTGTTTTTAATCTCTTTTAGTAACATTTTGAGCCAAAGTTTAGATTAGCCCTCTTCTCGTTGCGACTCACCTAATAAAAATTAATAAAATGCATTTTAATAAACAATTAATCAAAATGCCTCTTTTCTCATTTAATTTTATTAGAAATTTTAGTTTCTTTTTGCTAGGTATGCTCTTCGAAGGAGCGGACACTCTCCAAATTTCATACCGATCTGAAAAAAATCTTTTAAAATAAAATTGTGTTAGACGTGACACTGTGACTGAATTTATATGCACATGTCCCTTAAAATATCATGCCATATTTATTATTATGCTCAAGTCCTTTTTTCTTTATAGACTTTTATTTTCGCAAAATATCTCGCACTAGAAGTGTCAAATCCAAATTTTAATTTCAATTAATTGTCGGGCCCAAATATAACATAGATTGCAACGTTTTGTTTCGGATAGTATATGTTCGACTTAAGATCTTTAGGATCATACAGTGCGTTAAAAAAAAAAACAAACTTTTAAAGTTAAATCGCTAGATTGAAGAGATCAGCCCCAACTATAATGTTCAAGCTAAGATGATCAATTTAAAAGTTATTCAACACTTGAATTGCAAATTTTGATCAGTTTTGATGTGAGGGTTTACTTATTTTGATAGGGCTGCAGCCCTATCAAACTATTTTCCAAAACAAAAACAACTCGGATTTTCTTTCTTGGAAAAAATAAAATAAAATTTTGAGGCCTCCATGTTCATTGTAACCCCTTCCAAAAACCAATCTTCAAGTAAAGATGATTTTGGATCTAAAATTTACGTGGCCAAATCTCGACTACCAATTGAAACCTTAAAAAAATAGATTAATTAATAGAATTTAAATACGGGTGTAGTTTGTATAAGGTTGCAACCTTAAACAATTAAATTAAGGCACACCTCCAAATTTTATTATAAATATAATTTTAGTGCCAAATATTATTACGATGGTTTAAGAATCTATTTTCATCTCTAGTGATAAAACTTTAAACTCCAAAAATCATTCAAATCAAGTAGATCTATCAATACTTGAAAATCTTGAAAATAGGCGGTCCAGATAATGTGTTGCAAGATACATTATTTTAAAGACTTGAAATCTTTTTTCTTTTTTCTTTTTTCTTTTTTCTTTTTTCTTTTTTCTTTTTTTCTTTTTTGGACGTTAACGATAAGCTTTCATTGAGAAAATGAGAGGTTGTAAGTACAAAAGAAAAGAAAAAAGAAAGAAGCAAAAGAGAAGAAAAAGAAACAAAAGAAGGAGAGGAGAGAAGAAAAAGCAAAGAAAAGAGAAAGACGGAAAAGAGAGAGGATCCTAATTTAGCCAAAGAAGCTTCACGATTTCTCTCTCTATTGATGTGTTGGAATTGGACATCCTTAGTGCCTAAAGACAGACGAATCTCATCCAAAATCGAGCTCCATTCCCACATAATTAAAGAGGGTCGTGAGCACCATCGAATAACATTTGCGAAGCCCCTTTAATATAAATATGACCATGTTCCTTTGAAAGCCGAGAAACTCCCTCCTTCACCACTCTTTACTCAGCCTCGTTACTATCACAAATAGGTAGCTCACTGAAAAAATAAAAAAAATTATTGCCTTCTTGATCTCTAAGCAGCCCTACAAAACCTGCCTTAAGGTTTCTTATGTAACACTGCCATCAAAATTGAGCTTCAACCATCCACTAGGAGGGGGTATCCAAATTCCAAAAGGGGGGTTTGATGCATTTCTACTGCCTATGGATGAGAAGATCCCCCAAATTAGTGAAAAAAACTTCCTTGGGATAGTCCCTCTAGCAGAGAAAGGCCTGGGCCCAATGGAGCGAGAGGTTCAAAATTCTCTTAAGGATAAATTCCTTATCATATTTATACCCTTAAAGATCCTCTATTTTCTCTCTTTCCATAAGCATCAAAGTACAACAGCACTGTCTTGGAAATCTTTTTTTCTTTTCATATTCATTCATCTCGACGTCAAGATGATCAATTAGAGGGTTTTATGATGGATTTGAGAGGTGTACCTTAATTCTATATTTTAAAGTTGCAATCTTACATAAACTTTTTCTTTTAAATGAATAGTTCAAAAATAAAAGTTTAAAATCATCTATTTCTAGACTCTAAAATTCATTTTTAGGGAATTTATTAAAAATTGCACGAGAGATGAAGAAAAAAAACATGAGAAAACCATTCTTAGGGTTAGGACCCTCACACACCTTCCACTACATTTGGACAATGTAAATCAATTTTGGACCCCTATTGTTAATTAATTCTAATCCAAATTAAATGGATGGTGCAAATGTGTCTGTTCGCCCAAAAATAGTCGCTAAATCTACACCTTCCAAATAAAATGGATGGTATACAAGTGTCGGTCAGCACTAAAATAAGTGCATTAGGAACGATACAGTAACCGCATCTGTTAACACATTCATTTCTTTTGCTCTAATCTTAAAATCCTTTCAAATGACACAACTATGAATTAGAAAAAATGATGTTTTAGGTGTGATTTGATAAATTGTTGCATTAACTGGCCCACTCAAATACCATCCAAAATTTAACTGGCCAATAATCTCAACCACCTATATCATGATTATGACAAAAAGGGTTTTAAACCTTTAAATAGATTATTATTGTTTAAATGGTTCAACACCTTTTTATTTTAGTTTTTCCTACATAAAATTCATATTACTTTGTTTGAAGATATTTTTCAACACCATGGGTCCCTGATGCGAAATAAAAAGGAAAAGCCGGTCAATAACGCCTGACAAACAGTAGAAATTTCAACAGTCTCAGAATGGCCCCAGAACAGGTCAAGATCTTCATATAGACTCCTAAAAGCCTCTTGCCAAGTTTCCTTGCATTCCGACATGTCTAAGGCAGTGCAGACTGAGAAACAACTTGGGCAGAATCTGCCTCGCAGAATCTGCCTCTAGCACCCTGAAACAGATCCCTATAACCAGAACCCTACTTTTGAAGCATTAAACGACAATTGGACCTTCACCATTCTGTCCGGCACTATTGAAAACCCTCTGGGGTCAAAATTCATCTTAAACAGACACTCCAGGAAGAAGTTATGGGCAAAAGATCGAAACAAGAGGAGCCGCACACTATGCCCATGCAGCCACCCTGCAAGTAACCTCTATTAAAGGGACAATCACGCATAGAGAATTGCAACACTCGTATCTCACTCGTCCGAGATCGGGTCATGCTCAAACTTATTGGAGCGTGTTCTTCTCGTCAAAAGGAGCATTTTGACATGTGGCAAGTCCCGTGACGATGACTGAGCCGGGAGAAAAGCTAGAGAGGAGTTCTCGATTTGAAGCCGCACGTTGCAGAAAATCAGTAGTACCTCTGATCAGTCGAACTACCAAATCACAGCGCTCACGAACCCAATCGACATGAGACCAGTAGCATCACGTGCATAAGGTCGGTGGCTATCATTGGTCCGAACCCCGCGTGCGATGAATGGTCGGATTTCGCGCAAGATCAAGTTGAACTCATTGCAGATTCTGGTAGCTGAAATCCCAAATTTCGGCTAAAGTCCAAGACGGCAAAAACTTCATTCGGGCACCAAATCGCGTCTCGTTTGTTGCAACGTGATTGTGGTAACATGCTCAGTGCAATTCAGCGAAGAAATGACATAAAAGCATCGACATGAGGATGCACTATCGATCGAAAGTTTTCAAGATTTATTCAAATTTCTAGTTATGTGATCATACCTTTAAAGCATGATTCATGGCTTAAAATCAATATCAAAATAATCATAGCATTGAGCCCTACACAATGACAATCATCTTTTGTTCATTCGAACGCTGGATCGTCAACAGATCGCCCAAGAAGAATCAAGAACGTCCTTAGTTCTCAGCAGAGACTGTTTTGGAATTTTTTCAATTGTTAAGCAGGGGCAAATCAGTCATTTTATACCCTATTTTCTTGTTTTATTTAATTCAAGAAAAGATATAATTATCATTAATTAGGGTTAGTTTTGGGTAATCCACCCACGTTTTAGCCCTAGTCTATAAATACATGCTATCTCTCATTGTACACAGACAAAATTCTTGATGAATGAAATTAAGATTTGCATTGAGATTTCTTGAGCACGTATTGCAGAGAGAAAGAAGAGAGAAAAAATTTAGTGTGGTACCCCTCCTATCTTCAAGGAATTTTTCTTTCTTTATCCTTTCTCTTTGATCTTCCTTTCTCTCTGCTACTCTCTCTTCTTTCTTCTTCTCTCACTTGTTCTTCTCTCTCTTTCTTCTCTGCTGAGTCTTCCTCAGAGGCCATACACGGCAATGGTAGTGTCGTGCATGCCTCCTTTTTCTTTTTTCTCTTTCCCTCAATACAGTCCACGCACGGCGTTAGCCGTTGTTGTACGTAGCGCCATTTGAAGGAGCACACTGTGAGCCGAGCTGCACTCAAGTAGCGGGTCGGATTCTTGTTTCGGTTCCAGGATAGGTGTCACAAGCGACAACATGCATCTCCGGCCACGGACAATTTCTATTTCATCTCAAACGGCGCTGCTCACCATCGTCTGCAGGCATGTCCACAGCATCCCACGCAAGCTCAGATGGCGATGCTTTCCGCCGTGCACAGGCCTATCTGTTGTGCCAAGAGCCTATCACAGACGGTGATGCCTATCGCAGCCCGCGAAGGGTCGCGACAATGCCTATCGCCGCATGCAGGCTTCTCTTGTGGCTCTGTGCCTATCGTCGCCCTCGAAGGGTCACTAGGTCTATCTGTTGCGCCTCGCGCCCATCGCAGACAACGATGCCTATCGCCGTCCATGAAGGGTCGTGGCAATGCTCACCGCCGTCCGTAGGCTTCTTTTGTGTGCTCTGTGCCTCTTGCAGCCCGCGAGGGGTCGTGTTGCCTTCTCATGTTACCGACGGCGATGGCTAACGCCGTCTGCAGTTCACTACTCGTTCTTTCGCTGCGAGTAGCAGTGTCTAGCGCCGTCTAGGGGCCATGACACTATTATTCCACAACTGTGGACGACGGTACCAACACCGTCATGACCTGCCTCCTTCGCCGTCTCGTGTGTTCTTTCCACTCTCTTCTCTTCTCCTTTCCTCTTTCATGCTTGCTTGACTAAAGGATAGACTTAGTCTAGCACTGCCATAACGGTCTGGATGTCGAGCAGTATTATCGTCGTGCTAGTCTAGAGTACCATGCCCATCTTGCTGCCACATCAGATTCGGGCAGTCATATCGGCCTTGGTTTCGAATAATATTGTCGTCGCACCAGTTTGAGTTACTGTGCCCGTCTTGCTACCACTCCGTGTCGGTCACTGTACTGTTCCAACTATTAGGCTAGGCTCGTCCCCTTGTCAAGTCCTCTTCTCTTTTCTCCTTATTCGCACCCACTTTTTTATCATCCTAACTTCTCATCTTCTCTGCCTAATGAATGTGCATCGCCCTAAGACAAGGGTGGGTTCCTCGACCTACTTGTCTTGCAAATTAACCATGTTAATGTTGTACAGAAAACAAGGAGATTGACGGTCAAGGGAGGTGATTTCGAACTAGATAAAGCAGTTGGGGGGCTTTTCGTCGTGATGTAAGAGGGCGCCCGTGTGAGTCAACTCGAGTAAGTCACGGACCCAGTAAGTCAACTCGAGTAAGTCACAGACCCAGGTGAAGTTGGTCCCCACCTCACGTTTAAAATTCCTCTCTCACCAGTTGGGCACCTGCCCTTCTTCTGTGAACAAGGTTAAAGAGAGCGGTCTCAGGTCCCAGATCTTCTGAACTCGAGACGCGTGTCACCCAATCACCTAGATCCGAGGAGGTGAGATCGAGGCATCCGACCAATTTGGCGACTCCACTAGGGATTTACTACCCCTTTGTCGGTTCGCTCTTGCTTAATCGGCATCACCTTTTATTTTCCGCACTCATTAAATAGCATCTAAGTTATTCAACCCGTTCATCTGAGTTGGGGATTTTCTCATTCCCGCACTCGTGACCGTCCCAGGGAAGCGAGTTTCTCAAGCCTCGTTCCCTACACTCCTCTTAAGTCGGGACTCACAGTCCGACTCCCAGGTTCTTTCCTGAGTTGGTGCGAGAAAGGACTTGAAAGTCCCTAACTCCCCACTTTCTAGACCTGGTGGACCCTCCACCAAGGCCCTCGCATTGGTAGCATGTTTACTAATATCCACAGCATGAACACTGCTATTGGCAATCCCTTGTCATTCACATTGCTGAGGTACGTCGAAAGCCTGCCCTATCTGCTTTCGTGAAAGGCAAGTAGGTTGCCATCGCTTCTGATGGTCGCCGCAAGGCCACACCCCATACTCCTTCACCACACCGAACCTCTATGCCTAGAGGCTCAACACACCAAGGTGGAGGTCATGGGGCCTCTACCTCTCGTACACACCTAAAGGCTCGTGGTCAGTCCACTCGATCCACACCTCGGGGCAAATTTCATGATGCATTGAGCTCGCGCCCAAGGCTTGGCCTTCTCGGGCCGAACCCTGCACGTGCCATGCATCTGCATCCCATAGCTCGGGGCAGCGTCAATTTTGTGCCAGCTCAAGCACAGGGGGGTCGACCACGTCGTCCTCCCTCTCAATACACACGGCTTCACCCTATGAGAGATAGGCTACCACCCAATCCCTCACAAACACAAGCTCGCAGGTCTCGGCTTCCTAAGGTCGAACCACCTGACCGAGCCCGGGCCGACCCTAAGTCACCTGGAGGGTTGCCTCCAAAGGTGCACACGCGACTCTGACGAAGTCATAGGTTCCTTCTCGATCCCGACTCTGGCGAAGTCGCGAGCTAGTTCCTTCTTCTGTCACTCATCCTTTGCAAGGCAAACACCTCGAGACTTGGCACTCAAAGGTTTTACCTAAGAGTACCATCTTGAGTCAGCCACCTTAGGTCAGCCATGCACTCGGACCTCACAAGGGAACTCGGGGCAAACACCTGATGGTAGGCAGAAGCCTACAGCCTCCAAGGCAGTAGCCCATATTACCCTCTATCCTTGGACCTCACTCTCTGCTCCAGCTGATGGACATAGCCCTTGCATGCTCAAGAAAGTCGGCGCAGTCCAAATCTCAAGCTCAATTCTGGAGTGAAGTGTATTGCAGCCTCAAGATTAAGCAGAAGCAAGACCTGCAGATCCTGACTAGAGAGGCCCCTAAGGCAGTTGAGGTTACTACTCTCGATGACCTCCTGCCTCACAATCCCTTCTTCCCTCTTCGAACTCCAGAACCTGAGCAAGAAGTCCAAGAATATTGCTTGATGGTTACTGTCGCAGGAAAAGATCAAGCTGCCAAGAAATTGCGGTCCCAAGACCGTCAAGAACAGGTCCTCATAAGGTCGGTGTACAAGACTCGAGTCCAGTTGGGGCATGCTGAACCCTTACAGATCGATTTACCACGTACGACTTGCCAATCTTGGCGAGCCACTATTCCACCTAGCTTTGACCCTCAAGAAGAAAGGTCAGCATCATGGTGATCGATGAACCAATTGATGCTCAAGAAGAGCGGATGAGCAGGTTCAAGATGATGATGCAGTCCATTCTCGAAAAGATGGATCGCTTAGAAGCCTCCAGGTCCCCCTTCTTCTCACCATGAGGCTAATTCTCCGCCTGATGAGGACACAACTCCTAGGTAAACTCCCCTACCAGCTTCCTAAGATAGCTCTGCTCACCACACAGTTTCGCAGGCTGATATAGACGCCATGGTGACCCATAGTCTCAACAGTCCCGGGCATGCAAGGGGTGCCGCTTTACCAAAAGTCATACCCCTCTTATATCGACTAGGTGCCATTTCCCCCAAACTATCAAAAAGGGAAGCTCCCCTTGTTTAATGGAACTACATCTCCACACCAGCATATAGCCCACTTCCAAGCGACTTGTCGAGAGGCGACAACTGACGAGTGACTCCTCCTCCATCAGTTCGTCGATACTTTCGAAGGGCCAGCATTCCGGTGGTATGCTTGGCTACCTCTAAGCTTGGTACACACATGGCAAGAAATGGAAAAATTATTCTATGAAGTCCAAAGAAACGTGGAAACCATCGAGCTCCTCACTCTGACTCAAGAGCCTGGTGAGCCATTGGATAAGTTCATCTCCTGATGGAGAGAGTTGACAAGCTATCATGCCACTTCCATGACTGAAAAAGAAGCAGTTCATACCTGCATACGAAATATGCTGCCCGAGATCGCCTTGCATGTTGAGGCTTCCAATCCATCCTCCATGTTAGAGCTCATCTGTAAAGCGGTTTGTATAGAAGGTCTGTCCAAGCATCATGGGGGATCTTGTCAGCAGCCCTCTCGCTCAAGAAACACCCGGGGCAATGGCAATTCTCGCTCCAACAATCGTGGCAACAAACAAAATGGGGTGATTAGTGCGGTTGTCGTCGCGACTGATACTAAGAATGCCGCCCCTCAAACCTTGGACCTCTCTAAAGGGGTAGTCACAACCAAGGCACAGACAACACCTCAGACTGGAGGCAAGCAGCAGCAATCCTATAACAGGGTCCCACCCCCTAAAAATATAAATCGAAGTGACTACTGAATCCAACACCAGAATAAGGTGCATCCCTTTGAGAAGGAGTGAGTTCTTGTGCTACTTCGGTTACTACTAGAACAAAACATGATCCAGCTGCCGGAGGTTAAATCCCCAGAGCAGGCTAGACAGGAGACACATGAAAGTTATTGCACCTATCACAGGAGAGTAGGCCACCCCACTCAAGAATGTTATACACTCAAGGACATTATCGAAGCCCTTATTAACAAGGGTTAGATAAAGCTCAAAGAGCTAAAGAATGCATTTGGGGCAACTGAGGCTTCCCACGTAGTGACAATCCAAGAGGATGACGAGGCACCTACCTTCCTCTGTGCAATATTCTCCATAATGCTCGAAGAAGGTCTCATCATGCTGAAGCTGATAAGGCAGCCCAAGTTCCTGCCTCCAAGAACTGAGAACCTCTGGTGTCCGTATCATCTAATACGAAGTCATGACCTGAGCGAATGCACTGGCTTCCACGAGCTCTTGGCAAACAAGATGCAACAGTAACAAGATGTTCATGGTAACTCAGAAGGACACCCTCAAGTCCTTGCTCCACCAGTGCAAGGAGACCCCTCGACACATGCCTAGGAAAGTGTTAAGCAAGACCCTCTACAGGCCCTCTTCGAGGCGATACTCTAACAGGGTCTCATCACTCCCAAGCCCGCCGGGAAACCTATGCATCTTGCCCAGGGTACAAGAAATCTCTGGTACCCATATCATCAGGTATTGGGTAATGAGCTGAGGGAATGCTCTGGGTTCGAAGCTATAGTCACGGAGAAGGTATAGGAAGGTCACATTGTCTACACCATTCTCCCAGAACGCTTCCAAGCCATCACCCCTGTTCAAGAGGAAATCCCATTACGGGCCCCCTATGAGCATACTCTAGACCCTTCAGAGCCCTCAACTTCTCAGGCATGAGAAGTGTACCATAGGTGAAGTAGGCTCAAATACCTGAAGCGTGAGGCAGTCCACCAAGCTAAGGCTACTCATCAGTCCAACATGGTGGACCAAACCCCTCCTCAAAGATCAAGGACGAGATGAGCACCCAGGTCCGCTCACAGGAGGAATCACATCCCTTGGCCACCAGTCGAGGAAATATTTCTCAAGCCCTTTCCTCCATTACCGACCTTACAAGATTTCATCCCAAGCGTAGCTTGCCTTATCCCTTTGTCCAATCAAGCAAACGTCCCCAAGTCATCAACTGCTCGGGGCCTGTCTAATATGGGTGACGACGTTAAAAGCACTCCCCAACTGTTAGATCGGGGGCAAGACCTAAAATACCCCTTGCACACATCCAATTCTAGTGATGACGTAAAAAGCTGCCCAAAATCTGCTAACTCTGCTTCTTCTTCTTCTCCTCCCTCTTCTTCTATCTGTTTTACAGGCACAGCTCGACAATGCCTAGACTTCGACGCTCTAAATAAGGAGCTCGAAGGGGCCAACATCAGCAGGTCGCATCGGAAGCGCCTAAGAAAGATGCTGGCCCAGGCAACTGGTTTTTAATCAGTCGTCGATGCCCTCGCTGCCCAAGCCACGACTAAGTCATCTTCAAGCTCATGTTCCAAGGAGGCCTCCCATATGGTGTCGATCTCAGAAGTATCACCCATCACAGGGCAAATGAGCCTAAGATTAGGGAAGAAGCTACAACCCACACCTCAGAAGCTCAAGGTCCTCAGGTTTCCTGATCCTTCACTTTTCCCTAAGCCTCAACCTCAAACTTCCACATCCCTAATACAAATCCCTATTACTTCCCCATCAGCCCAGACCGGACCGGCTGAACAACAAACTCAATCAGTGTCACAAACCAAAACTCAACCAAAACTCAACCAAAACCTCCTCCTAAACCAACCTTACCACCTAAACCAGTGATAGGATTAGGAGCATAGAAGGCTAATGAGGATAGGGCAAAATATGACATAGTTGGGCATTTGAGGAAGCTCTCAGCCCTTCTAAGCATCTATGATGCCCTCATGTTATCTAGAGATTACCGTATGGCCCTAGTTCAAGCCCTCTCTATTGAGGTGGACCCAGCCATCCTGAGTGGGTGCTTGGCGATCACCTTTTCGAGGAGGACTTTCAATTGGGAGGCAAGTTTCATAATCACCCCTCTTCATGACTGGTGAATTACATGCCTGCCCTATCCACCGGATTACGCCGAATGGAAGGTCAGCAGTCAAGCTGATCCCAAGAAGGATCATCAACCGATTGGGATTATAATATAAAGATCTCACTCCTAACCACATTACAATGCAGGGGTTCAACCAGTCAGGAGAGAAGCCAGCTGGCATGGTGCGTCTTCACCTCAAGATCGGTGACCTGAATGATTACGCTCAGTTTCACGTAATCGATATCGATACATCTTATAATGTCTTGCTTGGCCGCCCTTAGCTTCATGATCAATGGGTGTTTCCTTCCATGCTCCACCAATGCTTCAAATACAATTGAGATGGGAGACAGCACACAGTCTATGCTAATAAGAGACTGTTCCCTATAGATGAGACTCACTATGCCCATGCCAAGTACTATTTCACGGATCTTCCAGGACCAGAAAGGCCAAAGGATGATGATTGGAAGCCTGTGAGAGAGACGGGACCCTCACCTCGTGATAATATCGAAGAGCTTGACCGAATGATTGCGAACGTGCTCAAAGAGGAGGAAAGACAAGGCAAGATCCTCCCCTTGACTTCTATTTACCTTGCCACATCTCTGAGGTCATGGTGTCACCTCCCGAAGATGAAGCTTTCCCCTCTACCTTTGGTTCTAATCCGCCTGAGCAAAATGACAATCTAGAAGCAATTTCTGAGGTCGAGGAGGCCCTAGAGGTAGACCTTCCAGCACCGAGGGTCGCCTATATGTCGGACCAGCAAAAAGCCTTACATGTCCCCATCGCTCTTCTAGAAGCAAAACTGGCATATCAACCACCAAGGAAGGTACTCCAAATCCCATCCTCCTTGAACAAGGAGATCATCAGCAATCAAAAGAAGGTCTTACACTTCTCTGATGCTCTCAAAGAAGGACAGGTAGACAAGGATCAGCCCCCCCAGCTCTCAGGAACAAGACCCCATGGTAGAGCTGAGAAGTGAGGTTCGCAGCCTCCAGAATCAGCTAGAGGTTATGTGTTTCGCTTCAAAGCACTTAAAGGAGTTTGTCCCTGAGACTAAGACCTATGACGAGCTAAAAAGCAATGCACCTCGAATCAAAGCCAAGACTCCCTCAAATTGGAGTATTTACAATGAACAAGGTCACCAAATCATGAGAACCATGGATTATGAACCCCTGTCGAATCAAACACTAAGGGGTGAGGAAGCAACTGCTCCCCCATTCGAGGTCATTAAAGCCACAACAAGCTTTCATAATACAAAGCAAGGAGTGGGCTATTCTTTTCGTCTCACATTCTGAAAGAGCAGAAGCGGTGAAGCAGAAAGAGAAGGAAGAATAAAAAACATGCCTCACACAGAAAGAGAAAAGAGTCATTTCAGCCATAAATTAAAGGGGCATTACAAGCGTTCTTTTCTTTACAATAGAAGAAATGAAAAGAAAGAGAGAAAGAAGGCACTGTAAAAAATGGTCAATTGTCTCATTGACCTTTCTCCTGCACTCTTCAGCTAATGCCTTCGCCCACTCGATTTCGCCTCTCAGTTCGACCACTTGCTCCACCTCATGCTCCATCAAGGCCGCCCCTTCTTTAAGGGGTACTCGAGGGCCAAAATATTATCAGCAAGCACAATGTCCTTTGCTTTCCAAGCCACAGTCTCCTTCCCCAACTTGTCAAGATTTTACGTCAGCATTAATATCTTTGCCCTCAGGGTCATCACCTTGTGGTGGTGGGCGATGGCCCCTTTAGCAAGCTCGAATCTCTGGGAGACTGCGACATCCTTTTGCTGCAATTGAGCTTCTACCAGTTCGCGGTGTCACATGAATGAGAACTACAAAGGAGGCAATTGCGAGCTCTTCAGCCGCAGCGCAGTTGCTTCTTCATGCAAGGCCCTTAGTCTCCACCTTTCTAGCTCGTTTATGACATTATCAAAATAAGGGAGGACCTCTGGTGCACCCCCTGCTAGGGCAACTTGCCTTAACTACTTGATTAGGCAGACCCTTCAGTCTCTACACGCCCAAACGAAGCATGTCCATAATTATATCAGATATCCCACTAAAGCTAAGCCTAGGCAATGTTGATGGGGCCACTGCAATGGAAGAAGCATCAGTTTCCACAGCAAGGCTCGAAGGGATGGTAGCCATATGAGTTGCTGACTCTTCCCTAGTGACTATGATACCCAAACTCTCATCATTCACAGATTCAAAGGGGGCCTAATCTCAGGCTGCTCAGCCCTCACAATACCGGCCTCCTCACTTGGCCTCTCGACCTCACCATTAACAGGCTTGGTCCCTCCAAGGCCAACCTATTCTCCTTGCCCCTCACTTTTTGGAACAGTCGCAATATGCTTCAAAGAAGCCTCAGCCTTTTCAGGGTCAACTTCTTCTCCCTTCTCCCTCTCTTCTTGAACCCCCACCTCTGCCTCGATCGGTGCGACACCTTTCCCCTTCTTTCTTCGCCCTTGTCTGTTAGGGCAGCCATTTCAGCTACAGGCTCTTCCACAAGGCCCACCTCTTCGACAGTCAGGGGTACTGCCTTTGAGCCCTCAAGGTCAACCCCTTGAAGATGTCCCAGCTCTTCTATAACTATGTCGCTTGAGGCAGCAACTTCCTACTGCTCAGGTAGCCCCTCTTTAGTCCCGAGGGCACCAGCCTCCTCTATGATCACAACCTCTACTGGGGTAGGTGCAGCAACCTCCTGGTCCTCAAAGGCTTTCTCTGCCTCGACTACCTCATCAGCCCCGTTGATCTCCATCGGGACTGGGCCCTCCCCTTCAGCCATAGATGTCACTTCCTGGTCCGAAGAAATTTCGATCGGTACAGTGGGATCTGAGGCACCGACCTGAGTCTCTGAAGAGCTAGAGGAGGAAGACGAGTCCTCAAGAGTAAAGGGCAATGCGGAAAGAACAGGAAACACATAGGACACTGAGGAAGCAGCCAGCGAGGAACCATCTTCCGACTCCGAACCACTGGACGTTTGAGCCCCTTTCGCTTTGAAGCCTGACAAGCTGGTGCACAAGGAACGGCCGGGCAGCCCGCTTCTTCTTTTTCCCTTTTGCCTGAGAAGGTGCAGCAGTCTCAGGAGCACCCCCTCAAGAAGAGCTTGCGGCAAGTCTACTATGCGGGCAGCTCACTATCAACTTGTTTAGATCCTGGATTGAGCGCACCTCATACTCAGGAACCTTACGACCCTCCTTCCATTTGAAGATAGCAGAGAGGTTATAAAAAATGCTCTCTATCTTCCTCTCCATATTAAGAAATTGTGGCAGAGACTTGTCCACAGCAATTTGTCGGGGCTTCCCAACATTTCGCCAGTCTCAGGGAAAGTTCAGGTTGAAAACCTCACCTAAAGGAGGGATGCTCGCTATCTTCTTCCACTGTGTGTCCTGGCACTAGTAGCAGTTCTCACCTTTCCAGGGGTGGCTGGCTTCCCAATACCCCGTACTGATGATCGGCCACTACCATTCATGGGCCCCAGTCGCTTGCACCGTTCTACCGAAGTGCGACAACACATACTTATTAATCTCTGTGAACTCCAAGCATGTGGTCCAAGTTGTGCAAACATGCCTTGTGAGCCATGTTTCACGATAAGTCCCCAGTCTATCCTTCTCCCTGTGGTTGGCTTTGTTGTTGCGCTTCTCAAAGAACACTGAGAAAGGGCAATCTTGATCAAGCTCGTGCTGCCGGGCAAATCTATGGGGGAGATACGCCTCGAGTTTCACACTATGGATGGTGCGGTAAGGTAGTACTCTGCCCCTGATGATCAATATGAACGTGAGCTCCCTATGAGTAGTGGGAGCACCGTCCAAGTTCTTGCCTAGTTCTGGTATAATTGGTGGGGAAATAAGCCCCAAGCCAACTATACACATAGTGGATGGGGAAAGGCGTCTTAAAATCCCATGGGAAGGCTTTGCCATCCACTATGCCACTTGTCCCTTCATCTCCCTGATAGACTTTCCCCTAGATATGGCTCCTAGGCCATAGTATATGCTACACAAGACCGACTGTGCGACTGCACATTCTCACCCCCTTGCCATGTCGCAGGCCACATAGAACGTGCCTAGACGAATGCTGTCTACTCCTCCTGGGAGAGTGAACTTGCACTGGAAGAGTGTTAAGTATGCTGTCAGAAAGATGTGGTCGTTCCTTCTTTGAAACTCAAATACCGGAGGGGTTCCCTTAATGGGTGCTTTTCCCTTTCTCCTCGGGCCCAGACCAACTTCATCAGTACAATCTCCGCAAAATAATGTCACCCACTGGGTGAAGGAGACGCGTCCATTCTTGGACTCAGAGCTAAGCAACTGGTAAATTCCAAACAGCTCTTGAAGGCCAGCTAGTGGGTCTTCTTTCCCGACCCGTCCACCTCCAAAAATGACCGAGTTCAGGGGCACGAACTCATCAGCACCGATGAGTGGAAGCCCACTGATGAAGTACAGATCTAGCTGCGAAATCCTTGCCTCCCCATGACCAAGCAGCCATGTGTTACTGACATGGCTCCACGTTTCCAACAATACCTTGACCGTGTTCCAGCAATGGCCATAGTATCCTGCCGAGCATTGAATGGCGGCCAGCAAGGAAGCGCGCTTTAGAATGGCCCGCTAGAGGCTCAACACTTTTATGGTCCATGAGCAATAGCCTTTTAAATATTGGTGCTCCCCTTGCTCCCAGAGATCAGCAGAGGACCACCTTAGGCCTGGGGTCTTCACCATCCTCTTGCCTAGAGTCCGCAAGTCCTCGCTTGAGGCTATGTTCCTATGGCAAGAGGCCTACCCCTTCTTCCACCCTCACATTCCTGCCACTGTCTTCTCTAACCTCAAAGCGGAGGGGCTCACTAGCAAAGGTGACCCTAAAAGGCCACCTTCGTTCAGCCTTGGTGAGCCAGATTGGCTCACCCCTCACCAAGCTTTCGCCGATGAATTCATTAGTGCCCAGCTGCCCTACTCGTGGGAGGTTCTTCACGTCAAGAATAGCACCTAAAGGCTGGGCCATGAAGCTAAAGCAAAGGCTTCGCTGTCGTGCGCAGATCGCAAAGGGCGCAGGGCCATCACCACGTGCAAGGAAAAAAATGGCAGGGCTATCACCACGCGCAAGGCAAAAAAGGCAAAGTTATCGCCGCACGCAAGGCAAAAGGCTATCGTCGCCTCACGACCAAGAGGTTATCACCGTCTGTTGACTCAAAACGCAGCGCCGTGTGCCAATCCAAGGAATTATACTATGAGGGGCTAATGCCGCCTGCATTTAGCGTCGTCTGCACTCAAGCTGTTCACATGCGTCACGCGTGCAGCACACCATGTCCCTCGAAACCTGAGCACGCTGCCTGACACTCATGACGTGGCCAGTCACCGTGCGTACGGAGAGTGACCATTCGCCGTTCCATGACCCTTAACCTCCCCGACCGTTACGGGCTTGCAACACCTCAGTTTCTCACCGGTGTCTTCTCTCCTCGCAAGAAACTCACTCTTATTCGCCGGGAAACCCTTCCCTGTCTTTTCCCTTTCTTCTACCAATGACTAAAGCTAGCAGAAAACTGCCTAGAATCCCCCGAGAGTCCTCTGCGACCTCTCGGTTTCCCCTCTTCTTACTTTTGTGTTTCTAGTGAACCCTCTGTTGTGCCTTCTCCTTCCTTGCCAGTGACCGCAAGATTGTCAGAAGTCCACCAAGGAGTCTCGATCCACATCGAAAATGGTGTCACAACCCAGAGGCACTGCTATTTCTCTTATGATAAGCTTCAATGGCTACCGTTCTTCATTGAAAAAGTCTCGGTGAATCCGTGTAGAGCCCTTGTTACCTTCCCCAGAAGCCTTGACACTCTCTAAAGACCTTTGTAAGCACCTGGCTAATATCCTCCAAACTTGTCGAGGCTCGATTAGCAGGTCTTTGTGCTATACAGTTTCACCAGAATTTTCTTACCGGGAGTTCTCTCTCACTCTAAATCTCCTTCACACTGTTTTACCAAAGTGAAACAGTAAAATGGGGTTTACCCTTTTATAGATGAGAGTTACACAGGTTGCCCTTCACAAGCTCGAAATGATGATCCAGTCCTCGTCTTCAGACTGCGATACACCCATGCCAGGGCAGGTCAAACAGAGGCCCAAATGCGAGTCGCTGCCGCCTGCTCCTCATGAACTTGCTGCTGTCTATGGTTTAACACTCTGCGATGTTAATACTGCGCGCTTCTTTAAGGCCTAGTGTTGTGTGATTTACTAAAGAAGCTATTGTCGTGTGCTTCACAAGAGCCTATCGCCGTGCCCTTCACAAGAAGCTATCATCATGTGCTTCACCAGAAGCTATCACCGTGTGCTTCACCAGAAGCTATCGTCGTGTGCTTCACAAGGAGTTAACGTCATGCGCCTCCTTAAAAGCTTAACGCCACGTGTGTATTGCTCATGCCTTGCGCTGCACGTCTTCCCAGGCTTAGTGTCACGCGTCTGCTCCAGACCAGCGCCGCATGTCTACCTCAGCCTAGTATGGTGCGCCGAGCGTAGTCCAGATTCAAGTACTGTCAGCTGTGATCTTTTCGATGTTCCCAATAGAGCTACGCCCAGATCTAGACCTGTTATCCCCAATGAACAAGCCATCATTGTGCATCCCTAGGGAGTCCATTCTCTGCACTACAGTCGTCATATCCTTAGGGAGTCAAATCTCCAGTTACGGCTCTATTCCCCATGGAGTCACATTCCCTACCCGCTTAAATGGTCCAGTTGCACGACCTTAATCTGCATGGTTCTAGTTGCATGACTGTAAACTGCATAACCATGGTCCAACTGTATGACCATAAATTGCAGTGCACGTCCTGGCCGCATGACGTTAAAACGCTTAGCACCATGGTCCAAACTATATGACCTTAAACTATAGCGGAGGTCTAGTTGCGTGACCTTAAACTGCATGGTCCTAGTTGCATAACTTTAAACTGCATAGCTCTGGTCCGAACTACAAGGCCTTAAAAGCGTAATGCACATCCCTATAGCAGACGTTAAACGACGCTATAAATAGTCCATATGCATGACTTTAAGACTATGAAGTGGACGCACCTCTCCATAGGGTGTATTCTACCACCATCCCCAATAGGGTTACACCTGTGCTCCGGACTGTCATTCCACTGGAGCTACATGCAGGCCTTTGTCCCTCCTCCCCAGTAGGAGTCACATCCGTATTGCAACCCATTATTCCCATGGAATTAGGGTCATCCTTATCTTTTCAATCCTCAGTGGGGTTGCATCTATGCTCTGGTTGGTCATTCTCAGCAGAGTTATATGCATACCATTGCCCATTATCCCCGTGGAGTCATATTTACCCCATTATCTCCAATGGAGTTAGGGTCATTCTTATCTTTTCAATCCCCAGTGGAGTTGCATCTGTGCTCCGGCCTCCCATCCCCACGGAGTTACATGCACACCATTACCCATTATCCCCATGGAGTCATATTTACCCCATTCTTAGTGGGTTTGCTTCTCACCGAACCACTGTCTCTATCCCCCGCGGAGCTTTACTTACATGATGACCCACCTAAACTGTCTAGGTGCAAGACCCTAAACTGCATGGTCCAAACTATATGACCTAAAACTATAGCTGAGGTCTAGGTGCACGACCCTAAACTGTGTGGTCCAAACTATATGACCTTAAACTGTAGCGTAGGTCTAGTTGCACGACCTTAAGTTGCATGGTCCCAGCTGCAACAAGAAAGTCATTTCGACAAACCAAAGACGCCCACTAAGGCAAGAAACTAACAAAGCCAGGGCGAAATTTGCTAGAGACTTTAGGGTGACGCCTCACCAAAATCCCTCCCTAGCCGACAGGCCAGACCTTCGGGACAAGCCAACAAAAAGCCCTCGACTGAACCCAGTAGGATGGGGCCCACAGAGGTACCATGTTTGTCGAAAGCAAACCTAGTGTAGCAACAAACAATGCCAACCAAAGGCTCTTTGGATGTTAATCAAAAAACAAACAAACCCAGACCAAATGGGAAAAATGCCCTCAGCATGGCATTCGACTGTTAGATGGGCCTTCTGACCAACAAGGTCCATACAAAATCCTCAACTATCATAATCACAAATAATCCCTTAAGGGTGAGGACTTTGACAAGATCCCTAAAAAAAGTCTATTTTTCCCCAAAGTCCCCACGGATGGATCTACGATAAATGCGTCTAAATATCTGATCAATTTAGTTACAACATTACGTGGATTTCTCCTCGGTGTTCACTTGGTCTTGTGGCTAGGAAGAAAAAGAAATAAAGCAGAAGGAAATTTTTTGAATGTTACCTTTTCGCTTCTCTCGAAGCACAACATTCGGCGGGGCATGCTGTTTGAAGACATTTTTTAGCACCATGGGTCCCCGATGTGGAATAAAAAGGAGAAGTCGGTCAATAAAGCCTACAAATAGTGGAAATTTAAAAAGTCTCATAATGGCCCTAGAATAGGTCGAGATATTCATAAGGACTCTTAAAAGCCTCCTACCAAGTTTTGTTGCATTCTGACATGTCTAAGGCAGTGCAGACTGATAAACAGTTTCGGCAGAATCAGCCTCTAGCATCCTAAAAAAAATCCTTATAACTGAAACCCTACTTTTAGAGTATCAAATGATTGTGGGACCCCCTCCATTAGATCCGACATGGTTGAAAACCTCCCGAGGCCAAATTTCAGCTTAAATGGGCACTCCAGGAAGATGTTATGGGCAAAAGATCGAAACATGAGAAGCCACACACTATTCCCGTGCGGCCGCCCTACAAGTAATCTCCATTAAAGGGACAGTCACGAAAAGTAACTTGCGACGCTCATATCTCACTCGTTCGAGATCGGATCACGCTCAAACTTGTTGGAACATGTTCATCTCGTCAAGACGAGCGTTTTGATATGTGGGACGTCCTGTGAGGATGATCGAGCAGGGAGAAAAGCTAGAGAGGAGTTTGCGATTCGAAACCACACGCTGTAGAAAATCAGCAGTACCTCTGGTCACTCAAACTGCCAAATCACAATACTTGCAAGCCCGATGTGAGACTAGTTGCATCACATGCGTAAGGTCCATGGCTACCATTGGTCCGAACCCCGTGTCTGATGAATGGTTGGATTTCGCACAAGATCAAGTTGAAGCCACTACAGATTCTGGCAACTGGTATCCAAAATTTTGACCAAAGTCCGAGATGGCAAAAACTCCGTTCGGCGCCAAATCGCGTCACGTTTGTTGCAACGCGATCGTGGTAACCTGCTCAGTGAAATTTAGCAAAGAAATCACATAAAAGCATTGACATGAATACGCACTATTGATCGAAAGTTTTCAAGATCTATTCAAATTTTAAGTTATGTGATCATTCCTTTAAAGTATGATTCATGGCTTAAAATAGATATCAAAATGATCGTAACATCGAGCCCTATGCAATGGCAATCATATTTTGTTCAATCGGACGCCGGATTATCAACGGATCGTCCGAGAAGAATCAAGAACTCCCTAGTTCTCAGTAGGGACTGTTTTGGAATTTTCTCAATTGTTAGGCAAGGGCAAATCAGTCATTTTGTACCCTATTTTCTTATTTTATTTAATTCAAAAAAAGATGTAATTATCATCAATTAGGGTTAGTTTGCATAATCCACCCACGTTTTGGCCCTTGTCTATCAATACATGGTATCTCTCATTGTACACATACAGAATTCTTGATGAATGAAATTAAAATTTGCATTGAGATTTCTTGAGCACGTCTTGGAGAGAGAAAGAAAAGAGAGAAAATTTAGTGTGGAACCCCTCCTATCTTCAAGGTATTTTTCTTCCTTTATTATTTGTCTTTGATCTTCCTTTCTCTCTGCTACTCTCTCTTCTTTCTTCTTCTCTCGCTTATTCTTCTCTCTTTTTCTTCTCTTTTGAGTCTTCCTTAGAGACCATGCACGACAGTGGTAGTGTCGTGCATGCCTCCTTTTTCTTTCTTCTCTTTCCCTCAATACAGTCCACGCACGGCATTAGTTGTTGTTGTACGTAGCGCCATTTGAAGGAGCACACGGTGAGTCGGGCTGCACTCAAGTAGCGGGTCGGGTTTCTGTTTCGGTTCCAGGATGGGTGTCATGTGCGATAACGTGCATCGTTGGCCACAAACTATTTCTATTTCATCTCACGGGTTGTAGACGGTGCTGCTCACCGTCATCCGTAGGCATAACTTTGGCATTTTGTGCAAGCTCTGATGACGATGCTTTCGGCTGTGCACAGATCTTTCTGTTGTGCCTCGAGCGTATCACAGATGGCAATGCCTATCACCACCGGCGAAGGATCGCAGCAATGCCCATTATTGCCTGCATGCTTCTCTTGTGCCCCTTTCATATCGTAGACAGCATAGCCTATTGCCGCCCATGAAGGGTCGTGGCAATGCTTCTCGTTGTGCATAGGCCTATCTGTTGTGCCTTGTGCCCATCGCAGACGGTGATGCCTATCGTTGTCCACAAAGGGTCGTGGCGATACTTACCGCCTTCTGCAGGCTTCTTTTGTGTGCTCTGTGACTATCACCGCCCACGAAGGGTCGTGTGGCCTTATCGTGTTGCCGATGGTGATGGCTAACACCGTCTGCAATTCACTACTTGTCCTTTCACCGTAAGTAACAGTGTCTAGTGCCTTCCAGGGGCTACGACACTATTACTCCACGGTTGTGGACAGCGATACCTAACGCCGTCAAGACCTGCCTCTTTCGTTGTCTCGTGTCTTCTCTCTGCTCTCTTCTCTTCTCCTTTCCTCTTTCATGCTTGCTTGCCTGAAGGATAGACTCTGTCTAGCACTGTCATAGCGTTCTGGCTGCCAAGCAGTATTACCATCGTGCTGGTCTAGAGTACCATGCCCGTCTTGCTACCACACCAGATTAGGACAGTCATATCGGTCTTTATTTCGAGCAGTATTACCGTTGCACCGGTCTGAGTTACCGTGTCTGTCTTGCTACCACTCCAAGTCAGTCACTGTACCGGTCCAGCTATTAGGCTAGGCTCGTCCCCTTGTCAATTCATCTTCTCTTTTCTCCTTATTTGCGCCATCTTTTTCTTCATTCTAACTGTTCATCTTATCTGCTAAATGAATGTGCATCGTCCTAAGACAAGGGTGGTCCCTCAGCCCACTTGTCTTGCAAATTAACTATGTTAGTGATGTGCAGAAAACTAGGAGATTGCATGTCAAGGGAGATGATTCCAACCCAGCTAAAGCAGCTGGGAGGCTTTCCATCGTGATCTTAGAGGGTACCCACGTGAGTCAGCTCGAGTAAGTCATGGACCCAGGTAACGTTGGTCCCCACCGCACGTTTAAAATTCCTCTCTCACCAATTTGGCACCTACCCTTGTTCTGTGAACAAGGTTCCTAAGAGAGCGGTCTCAGATCCCGGGTCTTCTGAACCCAAGACACATGTCACCCGATCACTTAGATCTGAGGAGACAAGATCGAGGCATCCGACCATACTTCTTAAAGCTAAAAATATGGATCTTGAGTAAAATTGCACTTTTTATGTGTTTCATAATCTAAACCTTTTCCATTGCACAAATAGGGCATTTAACATTCAAAAAAAGAAAGAGAATGGGAGAGCATTGGGTACTTCAAGGAAGCACACAAAGGAGGCAGCTCACATTCTTATTCTTATTGTTTGGAGCTGCTGCTGCCTGCTAATAACGATGGCTAATGCCAATGCAAAGAAGAACCTACGAGCCATTCCCATCTCTCTCTCTCTCGATTGAACTTCCTCTCTAACTTAACTTATGTTGCCATCCCATCTCATCTGAGTATATATAGGTGTCGATAGTTAGAGTTCCTTTAGGATTAGAATGAAGTCAAACTCCTACTAGGATTAGGATTAGATAAGATAAGATAAAAAATCTATGAGATCATGAATTCTTAGAGGTGATGTTGATTGGGGATGACACTAAGTGGTGGTGCAACTGGTAGTTTAGATGGGTTAGGTGATGGATTGGGATGTTCTTCCTTTCCTATTGTATGGGTCGATAGAACAGTGTGGGAGCAACTTAATATCAAACTAGACTTTTTTGTGTCAGGCTCTTTTTCGCCACCTGTTGCTGATTGGTTTGGTCTTGCGGACTGGGCGCAGAGGGGATGGAATCTTTCTTTTCGACTTGATGTTAAGGTTTTAATAAAGTTGTGTTCAAACTCCGATCAAATGAGGAGGTCCGGAGAGCTCTTCGTTATCGTTTCTGTAGAGTCCGGGGTAGTTTGCTCTCTTTAGATCAATGGAAGGCATCTGGTCATGGTTCCTATTTACATAAGGAGGTTGTTTGGATTAATCTTTGCAGTATTCTTTTGAATGCCTGGAATTTGGCCATTATTAAAAATATGGTAAGTAGTTTTGGGGTATATTGTGATAGGGGCTTGGATTCTTTCTTAAGCCCTATCTATAAAGTTGTGCGTGTGAAGATTTGGAAAGTCCAACGTTATCATATCTTGGAGAAAATTCATTTGGGTATTGGGGAATACCTTATTGAGATTATGAAATCTTGTGAAGCAGGTTCCATTTTTCCGGTCTAGGATACTGTGAAGGATTCTGGCTTGGAGAGGTCGGAGAAGATGATGCCGCATGTCGGAAACCTTTTCCTGGAGAGATCCAGGCCCAAACGAAATTTTAGGAGGAATTCTTAGAAATTTGAATTTCAAAATTTAGTAATTCCTAAGATCTCTAAACGGTGGCTTTCGATTGGCAGGTTTCTAGATTCAACTGCTAGTTTTCGGAATTTATTAGTATCAATGGGGTAGCAAATAAGGGATGTTCAAGAAGTGTTGAGGAGAATAAGGAAGCGTGAACTTCGAGTGACTCGTTGATGAAACCTTTGACTTGTCCACCTAATGTTTGTGATGGTCGTATGGGTCTACTAGTTATTTCGTCTGGAATTGGGATCCGAGGGGATGTGTTTGGCGGCGGTGGTAAGTCTCAAGAAAGTTTTGAGTGGGGAGAAGATCTTTGAAAAGGATTTGTGTGGGGAAGGAAACCTTTGGAAGATAGCCGCTTTTTAATCCTTGGCAATCCCTCATTACTCTTCGCTCTTCGTAGGGAAAGAGGTGGAAAAGGAAAGGAAGGCTCTGGTCCTATTTTCGGCCATCATCGCTCTGCTGTGTCTTCGTGTTACCAAGAAAGTCTTGGGACAAGCATCTTGTTGGAGGTGGTTTTGGTTGTTGATGTCTATCTTCTGCAAATCAGAGATGTATCCCCTCCTTTTCCATTTGACGGCAGCCAAGGGTCAGATGAAGGAAAGCCAGTCCCGCTTCGACCCTCTGTTGGTTGATCCGATGGCCATTATGTTGATTGAAACTAAAGAAATTCTAGAGGAAATGTGGGGGGGTGCAGTTGCTTTTAGAGAATGAGGATGTTGGTCATGAGAATGGTGCCTCTCCAATAGAACTGGCATTGACAATATCCCCTGCTGCAATGCCACTGAGTGCCATTCCTCATGTAGAGGATACCCTTTACCCATTCTGGGCCTCGAGATGATTCGGAGCCGCCTAAAATTTTTTAAAGAGATAAGCTATCTCAAATTTGAAGTTTTTGAGAGAAAAAATATCTTAAAACTTTAGAGATAAAGAAACTATATCAAATTTTAAATAGAGAAAGTACCTAAAATTTGTAGAGAGAGACTAAATTTTTAGATAGAGAAACTATCTCAAAATTTTAAGTTTTAGTGAGAGAAAGTATATTAAAATTTCAAAGAAAGAAACCACTTGAAAATTTTAGAGAGACAAACTATCTCAAAATTTAAGTTTTAGAGAGAGAAAATACCTTAAAATTTTAGCGAGAGTAAATATATCAAATTTTAAAATGAGAAAATACCTAAAATTTCTTAGAGAGAGAAATTATCTCAAAATTTTAAGAAAGAAACTCTCACATTTTAAGTTTTAGAAAGAGAAAGTACCTTAAAATTTTAGATAATGAAACTATATCATATTTTAAAGAGAGAAACTACTTGAATTTTTTTAGCGAGAGAAACTATCTAAAAAATTTTAAAGAGATTTCAAAGAGTGAAAGTATCTCAAAATTTTCGAGAGAGAAACTATATCAAATTTTAGAAAGAAAAAATATCTCAAATTTTTAGAGAGAGAAACTATCTCAACATTTTTAGAGAGAGAAACTATTTCAAATTTTAAGTTTTTGAAAGAGTAAGTGTATTAAAATTTTAAAGAAAAACCATATCAAATTTTAAAGAGAGAAACTATCTCAAAAATTTTATAGAGAGACAATCCCAAATTTTGAGTTTTAGGTAGATAAAGTATATCAAATTTTGTTGCCAAACAATGGACATGAAAACTGACTGTAAATAATACGTGAATTTTGTATTGTATATCCAAACAAGATATTCAAGGAATCCATTACAAGAATCTTTTATATTGGTTCATAGATTTTCTTGGATTTCAAATATTTAAAATTCCTAATTTCTTCTTATCCAAACGGGTCCTTATTAGTTTTCTCTCTCTTTGCTGATATGGGTATGGAGGATGTACCTCTAAGTTTGGTGATGGAGGAGATCAAAAAGTGTCGAAGAGCAAAGAGGGTTGCGGAAGAAAGGGTGGAGCCTGTTTGAAAATCCGGTGGAAAATTAGTGAAATGTGTTGATGCAACTCCGTCGGGCAAAGGTTATGTTTCAGCTAAAAAAAAAGAGGTTTATCATAGGGGTATTCGGTCGTCTGCTAGATTGGAGGCCCGTGGTGTCACGAAAGGTGGTTCTTCTACCGTTGCAATTGCTTTCCGTGATCTGGTGGTGGTGGACGTGGACTCGTCTTCAACAACTTCCTCTTCTTCTACAGATGACGAGCGCATTGAGGCTGTGATGTTGGAAGAGGTGTATTCGATGATGGTCCTTCTGAACCAGGTTCTTCCTATTATCCCTCCCCTCCTTGTATCTAATGAATTTCTTAGCATGAAAAGGGATGTTCTTTTTTTGGTATCTAAGTATAAACCAGTGATTTCGGCTTTACAAGGGACCAAACTTCCTAATCCTAATAACTCAAGGGTGAGAGAAGTTTGGGTCTGTGGTGCTGTTAGTTTTTGTGGGATTGATGCTATTGGTAATTCTGGTGGGCTATAGGTCCTTTGCGATCCTTTGGTTCTTCAAGAATTTGAGACTGATATTGAATAGAGATTTTTGCTGTTGGGTTTCAATGATCATACTTTGGGCCTCTCTTGGCGTTGTATAAATGTTTTATGGGCCTACTGTCTATGCGCTTAAAGCAGGTCTTATCTTATGGTGGGGGGGAGGGGGGGGGGGGGGGGGGGGGGGGATATTTTAACTTTAATTGGTGGCCTGATGAATGCTTAACAGGAACTCCTATTAATACATCGATGAGGATGTTCGATAGTTTCATTCAAAACAATGCCTTTTTGGACCCTCCTATTATTGACTCCAAGTATACCTAGCCCAATAATAGTGTTGCTCATCTTGCAATGTCCAAGCTGGATAGGTTCTTGATTTCTATGGATTGGGTGTATGTTTTCCCTTTAGTCTTTGTTAAGTCATTGGTTAGATTATCCTCTGACCATCTCCCTATTTTACTAAGTACGAGGTTCTTAAGAGGTGGGTTGAAACCTTCCAGATTAGAGGTGAGTTGGTTGGAGGAGAAAGAAGTTGTTGAACTCATTAAAAGGACAAGAATGTATTGACTCTCGTGTTTTGAGTAAGAAGGCGGGTTTATTGTTGAAACTAGACATGAAAAAGACATATGAGAGAGTGGAGTGGGGCATTTTGCTAGAAATTTTAAAAAGAATGGGGTTTGGTGATAGGTAGCGAAGTTAGAGTTTTTGTTGTCTCTCTTCTGCCTATTTTTCGGTATTATTCAAGGGCAGCCCTATTGGTTTTCTAATGCGTGAAGAGGCCTTCGTCAAGGATATCATCTTTTTATATATCATCTATGCTAAATGTTTTAATTTAATGTTGAGCAGAGTGGAGAGTGTGATGTCTTTTATGGGCTTCAAAATCTCAGACTCAAGTATCATTGTTTCTAATTTATAATATGCCGGTGATACACTAACTTTTTGTGATGCTGAGTTGGTACAAGTGGAAAATATTGCTAGGCTTTTGGAAATTTGTGAGGTTACTCAAGGGCTAAAAGTCAATTTTCATAAATCATCTATGGTTGGCATTAACTACTCAGATAGTGTGGTAGACAATCTGGCCAATGTGATGGGATGTAAGATGGGGTCATTCCCTATCACCTATCTTGGTTTACATATCTCATATTCAAAGTTATCTATTGATGTCTAGGATAGAGTGCTTAAGCGGGTGCAAATCAAACTTGACCTGTGGAAGTACAAATACTTGTTGTTGGGTGGAAGGGTGACTTTGTTAAGATCATGCTTGGCTAACCTTCCGGTTTATCAGATGTCCTTGGTCTATTCCTACTTCGATAGGAAAAAAATTTGAGAAGATGATGAGAAATTTTCTTTTAAGTTCTTGTGGAGAGGTTAGAAGATTCTATTTGTTAAGATGGGATAGAGTTTGTACTCCTAAACGTGAAGGTGGTTTGGGTATTCGAACTGTGTGAGAAGGTTTAATCAAGCTTTGATCTGTAAATGATGGTCGCGTAGTCTCTATTTGAAAGATCACCTATGGTATCAAGTACTTTTTTAGAAATATGAGATGGATAAATACGAACTTTGGCTTGGAGGTGGTAGAGGGAAGGAGACTTCTCATGTGTTGAGGGCTATTTCAAATTGCAGACCTATGATCTCAGGTTATTTCAGATGGAATATTGGATGTCGAAGTCAGGTTTTGTTCTGGCACCATAGTGGATTGGAGATTTTCCTCGCAAATATGTTTTCCTAGAGTTATTTGGGGTGGTGTCCAAGCCAAATATTAAGGTTTGTGAAGCTGTTGAACGTAGAGGTCACTTGATTTCGTGGAATATTCCCCTTATTTATAGGCGTTTGAATAATATGTTGTTGTCCCAATGATGTTCATTGATGGAATTTCTGGATAAAAGTTATATTTCATAGAACGCTGAAGATATGATGATGTGGGAGATCAAAAGTGATGACATGTTCTCTGTGAAATCTTGCTATAATCTTTTCTTCCATGATCGTTAGAAATGGTCTTGCCTTGACATTATTTAGATTTGAAAATGACCAATTCCTCATAAAGTCCAAGTAGTTATTTGGTTGGCAGTGTAGGATAAAGTATTGACCATTGATAATTTAATTAAAAGGGGTAAGATTCTACCAAATGTTTGTTTGCTTTGCAAAGAGGATGGTGAAGCGACTGCGCATTTGTTTATTAGCCCTTTTACATTAAGAATTTGGCATTTGCTGTTTGGAGTGGTAGGCGTTACTAAGGTGCTTCCACAATCCGTAGTTGAGATTGTATCACAGTTAACTCTTCCTTTTCTGCCCAAGATTGGGAGTGTGATTTGGAAAGCAAAATGTGTGATTCTTTGGGAGGTGTGGAAGGAGAGAAATAGGAGCACTTTTGATGGGACGTCCTTGCCTTTTGATAAGATTATTCATATTATCCAGCTCTCTATTCAGGCTTGGCTCTCAATTACCAAGGAAGATTGGGGAATTTCCAATGTAGATGTTATTGTCAATCTCATTAATCCTTTTTCTATGGGTGTTGATGATTATAGGCAGAAAGGCTTGTAGCTTGCTCCTTCTCTGGACTATCTAAAGCTTAATTTTGATGGAAGCTCATTTGGCAACCTTAGTCAAGCTGATATTGGTTGTGTGTTATGTGATTGTTTTGAAAATATTGTATTTACATATGCATGCCCGATAGTTATTGCAACTGCTAACTTTGTTGAACTGAGTGCATTGCTTAGGGGATTGAAAATTTCATTGCAAAAAATTTGGGTATTAGTTACATGATCGAAGGGGATTCGTTGAATGTGATTAGATGGTGCAACAAGGAGCAGAAGGTGCTGTGGGCACTCCATTCTTTATGGTTACAGATTATGGATGCGATTATGTCGTTATGTGTCTCTTGTTCCGATGTCCATCATGAAGCAAATGTTGTAGCTAATGCTTTAGTTAAGGGTGGGGCTTCACTATCTTCCTTTGTGATTTCTGATGATGTAATTTCCTTTTCGTAGTTATTAATAAAAAGTACGAACTTCGGTAAAAAAAACAAGATAAGATAAAAAATCTATGAGATAGAGAGAGGGTAATAAATTTTGTCCGCTTTCGGCTCCTCAAGATTTATAGGTATGGGATAAGTCTTAAAAATAGTATTGTATATTTCCTATTCAACAGTCTTTTTCAACCGATTGACTTTTACCCTTCCGCACTATTCGTTAAATTTAAATTTCATAAATAGAGTTGAAACTATATTTTCCTGTCGTCCTAATGATTTCTACACCAAAATTGCACAAGTTTCGATTGAAGGTGCCATTTTACTTCGTTTTTTAAAAAAAAGATTAACACCTTATGCATATCACCGCCAAACTTTTCCCACCCTCACACTTTTCAAATTACACTACTAACCCCAATGTTATTTATATTTATATCTACCTCCAAGCAAAAAAAGTAGTCTTTTTAATACAGAATTACCTTCTATAAATTTAAGATAGCCTTTCTCTAAAACATGAAATTTGAAATTTTAGTTAGATAAACTATCTCAAAATTTTTAGAGAAAGAAACTATATATTAAATCTCAAGTTTTAGAGAGAAATTATCTCAAAATTTTTAGATTGAGAAAATGTCACAATTTTCAATTTTTTACCACATAAATAACTTTTTATATTGAAAAATTATCTCAAATGTTTAAGAGAAAGAAATTATATCAATATTTCAAAGTCTGAACACAAACTTTCTCAAAGAAACAATCTCAAATTTCATATTTTTAGATAAAGATGGAAACTTTTATAGAGACAAACAAACTATCTCAATTTTTTTTAAGAGGGAAACAATTTAGAATTTCAAGTTTTAGAGAAATAAACTATGTCAAAAAATTTTGAGAGAAACTTTCTCAAAATTTAAAATTTTTGAAAGAGAAAATATCTCAATATTTTTTTAGAGGGAAACTCTTTAGAGTTTCAAGTTTTAGAGAGATAACCTATCTCAAAAATTTTAGAGAGAGAAACTTTTTCAATAAATTCTTAGAAGAGATAAACTATCTCAAAAAATTTAGAGAGACAAACTTTCTCAAAAAATTCTTAGAAAGAGAAACTATATCAATTTTTTTTAGAGTGAAACTATCTCAAATTTTAAATTTTTAGAAACAGTAAATATCTCAAACTTCAAAAATTTTAAATTGGTGGTATTTTAATAATAAAATACTACTGCTTAGTTTGTGGGTGGAAAATGCATAGTATTTAAATTAGTGGTGTGGTTTAAAATATGGATCTCGAGTAAAATTGCACTTTTGATGTGTTTCATATTCTAAAACATTTTTTAAAACTTTTCCATTATACAAATTGGGCATTTAACATTAAAAAAAGAAATAGAAAGGGAGAGCATTGGGCACTTCAAGGAGGCACACAAAGATCATTCTGGTTCCCTGTGTTGAAATTATGGCGAAACTGTATAATATTTATCTTATAAAGTAGAATACTAGTATATGTTCGTGATGACTAAGCTAGAGGTTAAACATTGGTCAAGGTTCAAAAATCCGTTACAAACTTTGTAACAGCCAAGGCCCGATGCAAAAAAAAATGGAACCACGACCTGGACCGTCGACCCCAAAAACTGTATTGGATCGGTGGATCGGCACGTCGAATCGAAAAATTGGCCGAATCAGCAAATTTGGTTTCAAGTGTTTTTTCAAAAAATCACTATAATATTGCATTAGGTATATCTAAAAATAGTTTTCTTTTAGTTTTTAAAAGAAATTAAGAGTAGTGCATTAGGTACTTTCATTACTTTGTATAAATATAGTGAGATATTGTTTTCCTGTTTGGATGTCTGTATAATTCTTAATTATAATATATTATTATAATATTACATTAAAATAATTTAAAATATTAAAAAACACTTCCATATTATAAGATCAAAAGCAATAATTTCTCATATAAAGTGAAATTAGTATCGCATTAAAATATCAAATACTTATTAATGTGTTTTACTTATCCAAAATTATCACAACCTACCTAACTATAATATTATATACTGAAATTGAAATTGAAATTTTTGGTTTATATTTTATAATTATTTTATTATACAAATAATCTTAAATATCTTATAATATCATCTAATCTAAAAAGCCTTATGTACAACTACTAAAATAAAATAAAAAATACATTACCTCATTTATAATGAAAATTAATTAATTACTAAAACATAAGTTTTGATTATCAATATATAATTACTAATTATAAAATTATAATAAATATAATTAAAACATTATTAGAAAATGTTTCTATATGATATGATTAAAAACAAAAATAAATAAATTTTAATGTTATGACATTAAAAGAAATTTAAAATATATATATATTTTACCTAAAAAATGAAAAACAAAGATATCAAAAAAAAAATTTTAAAAAAAAAAGAGCCTCTCTGCCGCACGCACAACACCTACAAAAAAATTTAATATGGTAAAAAACCCTATCATATGGTTTCCATATTAGTCATTTAATTAAGGGAAAATATCTCCATACCCCCCATTTTTAAGTTTTATATCTCACTAGACCCAATGGTTTCAAGACATATATTGGGTCATAGAAATTCTAAGCCTTGTATCTTCTAACCCCTAAGCTAACTGTATCCTTTTAAATCAAATTTTTTGCCCCAAATAAATATAATAAAGACATATCTTTTCTAAACACCATTATTTCTCTCTCTTCACATGATTTTCCCTTAAATCTCACTCTATGACTTTTCCCAAACCGTCTCTCATTCTCTCTCTATTTTCTCACTCTCTCTCTCCATGGTTTATTTTTCTTTATATATTTGCTTGATTTCTGTGGATTTTTTCTATTGATTGGTTGGATATTATTCGCATGGATGATTAACTGTATGTAGATTGTGCTTGTTTTTGGAACCCAAAATGAGAGAGGGCTTTCGGGACACATGGGATCGAGAGAGAGAGCGAGAGACCTCGAGAGAGAAAGCGGGGGAAAATACAAAAAGAGAGAAGGGGTTTGGGAGAATCTCAAAGGAAGAGAGAGAAAGAGAGAAATTTGGAGGGAATATATCACGTAAAGAGATGAAGGGTTTAGAATGAACATGTCTTTTTTATATTTGTTAAGGCTAAAAAAATTATTAAAAATGGATAAAGTTAGTAAGGGGGTTAGGATACATATTTTAAATCCTTGGGTCTCTTCAGATATGAAAACCAAAAATAGGAGATACGGGGATATTTCCCCTTTAATTAATTAACGTGTCATATGGTAACAATTCTAATTAACGTACCATATGGTAACAATTTTAATTAGTGTAACATCCTAACAGGCATGGCCGAGTCATGAGGAACTTGACCGGGTCTGCCTTAGATATTAACTTGACCTCGTTAGCGAGCAAGTAATAGTAGAGCTTCTGTACCGCACATATCAAGGATAGGCTCACCTTTTCGATGGGAGATAGTAGGGCATTGTCTCTTTTCCTCCATCATTATTCTACGTCAGGAGTTCCCCGAGTGACTCATCAAGGGCGGTCACGTAGAGGATGAGAGGCCTTCCTAACACTGGTATAGAGAGTACTGGTGGATTCAACAAGTACTGCTTGATATCTCACATCGATCATTTTAATGAACATGAAGCTCTCTAAAGGGCTTAAGGCCCATAGCTTTATTGCTCATGCTTGAGTGAGACGTATGCTTAGCATGCAGCTAGGACCAATTATTGCTTGTGAGGCCCGTTTATTAAAAAAAAATTAGACATCTCAAAATAAATAAAAAACTTGTTTCAAAAAATTTTTAAAAAATATGATGTTTCAAACAAATTCAATGACATCAGAACCAGTTCCATGACATCAGATCATATCCATGACATCCTGACACGTGATTCTCTACCGTAACACGACCGAATCCTGTTTTATTCGCAGATCCATGACGGCTCCAACAATACCCGTCCGAATTGGCACAACGATTTTTTGAACCTTGAAAAATAGTTGATGTAAAGGCTTGATGCCCATTTTTGTTGTAACAATCATCACCAGTGGTAACAGTGAATTGATATCCGTGATTATAAGAGTCGTATTAGGTATATTGGTTAGGATAAAGTTCCTTTTTAATTATCACCCATGATAACGGTGCAAGTACCCATTTCTGACTCTAAAAATAACATTTTAATGAATCGAACAAGGTTCGGCATTCTGGATCACCCCCCCTAGATTTTTTTTATCTGGCTTGGTAGATTGGCGATTTGGTCTGTTGAACTGAAAATTTAAAAAATTTAAACCATTTGGTGGGTCCGGTTCTGGCCTGTAGAACAAGACCGAGCAAGTCAAATCAATGATTAAAAAAATAAAAAAAAATGTGGAATTGATTCGTATCAATTCTTTGACAGTACCGGTTGGTTCATGAGATAACCAACCAATTCCCGATATTTTATAGGATCTGAATATACCCGACCAATTCCCAATCCCGATTTTGATTGGCCACAATTTTTTAAACCTTGGAATTGAGTATGATAGCATGCAGTTCTTGACGACCATGATGGACATGAAATCCAGAAAAGGAAAAGCTCCATTAGCCACAAGAACCGTCGAAACAATATTACGTTAAAGGAAGATACTACAAAACATCTATAGGCGAAAATAAACAGTGATTTCACCTACCCTCATCACCGTCCAAAGTTTATCGCACGGTCACGATTGTCCGATAGTGCTTCATTTTTCATTTTGTTTTCTACTAATCAGAATGACTTGAAAATTGGAACGTGTGTTCATAAAAAATAAACGAACCTACAAAAAATATCAAAAAATTACATGAAACAAATTGATCAAAATATCCCCGAAATGTTTCAAGGGAATTTTGGTCAAAAAAAATTCGCAAATGTTTTTTATATATTTTTATTAAGTGTATCTCACTAAGATGTACATACGCTCCAAATTTCGGATCATTCCGATTTGTAGAAAAAAAATGAAAAAATAAAATACTATAAAACAATCCTGACCATACGATGAACTTTAGACGGTGATGAAAATAGACGAAATCACTGTTCATTTTCGCCTATAGGCGTTATAAAGACTTTTCCAACGTTAAAATATCATCTAGTTGCAGGATGGAAAAAGTTTATATAAGATTGTAACATTAAAATCTAAAATTACATATGCACCTCAAAAATCCATACGAAAAGGCATTCTAATTGATCATCTCGACCACAAGATGTATGAATGTAAAAAACAAAAAAAAAAAAAAGTTTTTGAATCCCAAAAATAGTGCATCTTACAACACATTATCTAGACCATCCATTTTCAATATTTACATATATTTATAGATCTACTTGATTTTAACCATTTTTAGAATTTAAAATTTTATAATTAGATAAGAAAATAGATTTTCAGATAATCCTAATAATTTTTTACACCAAAATTACATGTTACAATAAAATTTTGAGACACGCCTTAAATATGGATTGTTTAAGGTTGTAACCTTATGGAAACCACACCCTTGCGGGATTTGCCTAGTGTTTTAAAACCTGACAATTTTCAATCCGGATAGCCAATCAATATGTGAAATAGATCAGTACCGAACCAATTCTAGAATAGTATGGATCCCAAGACCGATTCCACACGAAAAGCTCTATTTTTTTTTTTTTTTTTAAGCTTATCTAATATTGTCCTAGATCCCCTCTAAATCCCTACACTCTAAACCTCCAATTTAAATTTGATTTTAATTTACTTTTTTTAAAAAAAAAAAAAATTATCATTGATATGGGCAATTTGAGAATGATCTGGATAACCGATCCAACCTATCAAGATCAAGCATCAAACTGTGAAGAGAGATTTTAAAAAAGAAAGAAAAGACTTCTAATTGGACTGCCCGGGCATTTATTTGGGCTGGCCCAGCCCCAGGCCCAACCCAATAGATTCTTTTAAGCCAGGCTCGACAACCATATTTTTCAGGCTGGGGCTTCGGGGCCGGGCCTAAAAACGTTTTCAGGGTTTTCCAGGCCCCGCCCGGTGGCAGCCCTAGTTCCCAACTTTGTGTTGGAAAGCCAACTTGGGGTCCTAAGCAAACGTAGGGGCTGAAATTACAAAAGAACAGGAAATTTTAAGGAAGACATAAGGCCATATGTGCTAATTGCGGCAAGGGAAAACACAATATTTTTTATTTCTTAATTATTTCGTTCTCCCAGACCTCATTTGCCAAGGTCCTCTGCATCTCCTCGTTATGTTCCCTCACCCACAAAAATGATGGATAACATAAATCAATGAGGTTAAAAAAAGGAAAAAGCAAAAAGTTCCCAACAATATTGTTACAACAAACCGGTTTGCCGTGCAAAATTAGAAGCTCTTCAAGATCTTCTCTCTAGAAACCCCTCCTCTTACCAGAAGGGATATAACATCCTGCAAAACCACGTCGATATAGTCAATGTCAATGGCATCTCAAACTTGATTTTTCTACACTGAGTAGTGGACAGATAGTTATATCATTAGCCAATAATAAAGAACTGTACATTGCATGTCCCAGGGACCCACAGAGAGAGTTTGTAGTGCATTGATTATTCGACAATGATTCTCTTTGTCGGCTTCCTTCGCTACGAAATCATTTTTCAGGGAATGCAGGTTCTTGGTTTGGATGAACATTACTATGATGGTTGAGAAGGCTTAGAGTAGTTTTGAAGGTCATTTAACAAAGTTTTTTGACTTAATTTACAGTTGTATGATCAATTCAACAGTCATGTAGAAATGCTCCTAAGAGGCATGCCATAATTTCCTTTATTTATGCACACATGCACATATAGCATTTCAGTTTACAGTTAAATAGCACTTGTGACTTCCCATGGAAGATAATAGCAATCATGATTTACAAGGTGCAAGTAACTTATCAAAACATATCATTCGGGGATACAATTCATGAACAGCTACAAATAGCATCACAAAGCACAGCGTTCCCTCATGAGATACAAAATCAATTATCCAATTTTCTTTTTTTCAGAATGTCAACTGCTTATTCAAAACATTTTCACTATATAATTAGTACAATTGTGACCTCCCTATACCAATGGTAAATGGTATCATGGTATACAATCCCTTAGTTATATTATTTTATTCTCTTTTGATAGTTGAACAAGCTGATTTATTTAATCTAAAAAAAATGATAGAACATCTTATTGGCATGCTACAATAAGAACACGGGGTAAGCTTGTCTTAGTTCAAGCCTCCCCTAGATGGTCTTAGCATGTTTTCAAAAGCCTAGCTCACCAACTGAAGAACATAAAAATTATGATGTTTCCTAACCTTCAAACGGTACAGAACCATTCTAACCAAATCAAATTCAAGATCTAAAAACCTTCGTTCGTCAATCAAAGAGTTTCATGGAACCCAAATTTACAAGATTGCGTTTAAGATGTGCATACAAAGAAATACAAAGAACAGAATAACAGAGTAAGATCAAAGCACACAGCACACCAAAGTAATAAACTATTAAGAGCAGCAGCAAAACTTACAAGCATAAGCAGGAAGATTTAAGCACACCAAAACAGGAAACTAGGCTGAGAGGCTCTAAGCAGCACTATGCCTTCACAAACAACCTAAGGGGCCTTTTATAGGCACCGGATTTGAAA
Organism: Amborella trichopoda; assembly: GCF_054954075.1. Lineage (NCBI taxonomy): Eukaryota > Viridiplantae > Streptophyta > Magnoliopsida > Amborellales > Amborellaceae > Amborella > Amborella trichopoda. The sequence goes on along the minus strand of NC_142348.1, from coordinate 21,639,787 downwards.
TCCGAACTTCAAACCATAATAATTTAACAAGCTGGCCTGTACAGGTGCCCATTATGAACAGTAAAAAGTCGATAAACAGTGGACAGGTGGCCGACATGAACAGCAAAAAGTCGATGAACAGTGGACAGGTGGCCGACATGAACAGCAAAAAGTCGATGAACAGTGGACAGGTGGCCAACATCAACAGTGAAAGGTAGATTCGTCCTTATCTTGAGCAGTGATCTGTCCTCATCTTGACCAGTGATTTGTCCTCATCTTGAACAGTGATTCCATTATTTAATCCGGTGTCATAATCTAAAGGAAAGCCATCAGAATTATAACTGGGTGAAGAATGGTTGGACAGGCTATGTGAGGGTCCAATGTAGGTATCATATCCCAACATCGCAATTAGAGTTGCGAGTCTGACAATGTTGTCAGATAGAAAAAATAAAAAACTATTCTACATGGCTGTCAATGTATTCCAGTTTTTTCTTTCCACCCAAAAATAGTCTAATCGAACTGACCCATTCTTAAAAGTTGGTACCATCAAATCTGACTGTAGTGATTGGGATCTAGATGACTCCATATTTGATGCCAGTAGAGCCATTCTCTACTATAGTTAAGATCTGGTTACATCCTCAGATCTTAATCAACAATTGAGATCAAATTGCACCTTTTGATCTCTTCAAATAAAAGGTTTTACAGACACTTTGATTGGGGCATACAAACACTAATAATTCCAACAACTAGATTTTCGAATAAATACTTGATCGGCATCCAAAATGATATATATATATATATATAATAAAGAAAAAAATAAAAAAAAAACTCACCTCCATTGGCACAGATACTGCTGGAAGAAAAAGATCAGGTTTTAGGGCATGATGATGCCATCTAACCCAAAGGATGATGTCAGCCCTAAACACAGTTCTTGCACACTTTTTTAAGATCGACCCCTGCTACAGTACCATGCTACACTACCATCCTTACTGATCTTCAAAATTGGACTTAGCTTATTGGCCACATTGCTTAGATCCCTATCCAAAGTTATGGCATGCACAAATAATAAACAGAGACTCACTGCCAAATTTCAGAATGCTTGTTCCAAATAGTGACCACTCACCATGATATCACCTTCTTGTCAGGGGCATTTTTGTTATTGGATCTGAGGTACAGTTTTGCAATAACTAACATACAGCATTACAAAACACTGTGGATAACTAGAATTAAAAAACAGTTCCCCTGGAAACAAACCATCTCCTTGACCACCAGATGACATCAAGGGCGGCAACTTCTGGATCTCTACATCCGTAACAAAGTGCTACTCACATCAGATATCGATGTAACCATTATTTCCAACACGCCAACATGGCACATCACATCACCCAGTGTTACACATAGAACCCAATCCCATGCAACAATGACGGTGTACCGCAATATAGAACCAGCCCTTAACTACCCAACGCAACAAACACCAGACAACCAACCTAACCTATAAACTATCAAAATCATCCAAATGCATCCAGCCTGAAGTCAAGCAGAAATTGTAATATATAGCCCGACCTAAATCCTCTTTCTAGCATGCACTGATTGGCCATGGAAAAGACTTCACAAATCAATCTGATCAGTCATGCTTTGCTTAACTACCATCATTTATTTCACAAAAATCACAAGAATGTTAATTGTTCCCTTGATTTTCCAAGAACAAGAAGATGAGAACCTAAAACACAACAAGCAAAGAACTACAAAGCAAGGGCAAAACAATAATCTATCGAACTACGGATGGAAAGTTTATAGGCCAAGTTGACTGACCTCTGTCATTTGTTTGTGCCCGCAAAGCACTGCACCCGTTTCAAAAGGGTCTGATATCTGCTTGGCTCTTGCAAAAGCAGCCTGCAATATGCATCAAAACACTATCAGAAAAGGAAACAATTTCCTCCCAAACCAAATAGGTATGGTGGAAACGGTAATACTGGAATAACGTTGTAGTGCCTTAAGAAAATCGAAACCTGTTACCTGCACATAACCCCGTTCACCTTTCCAACTATCATCCGGTCGAGATAATACAGGAATAATTTTAATTCCAGAAGATTCCCAATGCTTGAACCTATCCTGTAAAACAAGAAAATATACAAACTTCATGCATTTTAGATCAAATCACTCTAAATTTTAATGGCTAGAAATACTATATCCAAACCAAGACAATTATTTTAACTCCTTTTATCATCTAAAACAATCAAGATTAATACCATCTTTCAGACCTGATAAGCCATTCTCTGAAGATTCCTAGCCCCATAATAAAGTCGCACATCTGGTCTCTTATCAGCATCAAAACCTGACTCTATAAGTGACCGAATTGGACTGCCCATATAAACAAAAGCTATTATTCAGTCATACGAATGAAATGTTCCAACAAAAGATTTTCTCAAACTATTTGTTGCACCAGTTACTGCACTAATTTACAGATTCCTCCTCGTACAAGTAACACATAGTACATGTAGAAGAAATACCAAACTGAAAAAGAGTAAGCAAAGATTTCTATGGGCCCTCAAGAATAAATAAATAAACAAACACTATAAACTACCACAGATAACGAAACTCCATAGTCAAAATGACTTAATTTCTCTCTCAATAGGTGTAATGCTTTTCTCTTTCATAATTCACAACCAAAAAAAGAATGACTTAATTCTTTGATCACAAAGGGCACAGCTGCACAACAAATGATTAATTATAAGTCCCAAAGTTTTCCAGTGAAATCCTAAAGAGCGTGGAAAAATAGCATATAAATCCCCTTGGAACAAAAGAGCTGATGATCATATCAAACATGATGGCGTGAATATTTGCTTTTATCTTGCTCCTATTGGCAAAGTCCTACTACGGAAGAAAGATTTGTTCTTTTGTCCGGCCATCAAGGTCCTAAATTGCAATCTGAGCATATGTGGAATCCAATTGAATTCAGTGCTTTAAATTAAAGACCAAAATAACTCGCTACACTAAGTTTATTCCATCAGCAATGGCATGTCACATAACATGATATAAAGATGCTATTTAGCTTGAAGGAGCCCGGGCTTGGTGGTTATGGTGTTGGGGGCAAAATGTATTTCAAGGTTGGGTTTGAGTCTGTGTTTATTGACATTTTATCAAGACTGCATTTACACCATGTTATTTTTTATAGCTTATTGTCTCTTTGTAATTATTTGTTGATGATTTTTCTCAATATTCAGTTTGGGTTTAGTGGCTTTTTTCTATATCTAGAAGTTTTGCTTTTTTTTCCTAGCTTTGTTTTAGTAAATTACTAAATATTTTCTAGTATAGGTTTGGGTAGCTTGACGAAATTTTCCAAAATGGGATGCTTTATTGAAGATTGAAGTTTGATTTGTTGCATCCTAGAATTAAAGCATACATACTCAAGAATGGTTCTAAATGGTTTTGTGAATTTTTCAGGTTTGGGTGTTTGTTACTTTAATCCTTTTGTTGAGTAGAGGTACCATTGACCAATGTCATCTTCCAATTCAAATAAACAAGTTGATCCAGGAAATGAACTATGCATCTTTGCATAATATAAACAATAGGAATAAGGTGAAATGCAAATTTTGTAAGATTATTTATAATGTCAGCATAAATTGAATAAAGAAAATGATGGATATTTCTCTATTGATGAAGGTGAGTCTGAGGTGGGCTCTAAAAATAATAGGCATAGAGGGCTCGGGTAGGAGAAGACTCGAGCAAAAGGGCCTCTAGATTCTTACTTTCCCCTGATCCTGAGGGTGCAGTTAGAGATAAGAAACAGGCTACAATCAGTGTTTTAAAATGCAGAATGCGGTTCCGATGCAGCGATGCGGCTTGATGCAGTCCAGTTGCGGGTGCATCACCCCGATGCGGTCAACAAATATAAAAAAATTCAAAGAATCTCAAAAAATAGGTTAATGCATGGAAAGAACGTGGAGGTGATTTATGTGATTGTAGGTATCTAATTTATTGGTTAACTCCAATATTATTGATTGTCAAAGGCTCTGAATCCCCTGATAGAAGAAATTAGGATAAGATCATAGAAACTGACTTTATAGCAGAATTCATATTATCAAACTTCTTCAAAACAATGCCCAAGCTAATCCCAATTGACAACCCAACCAACACCTAGAGCAAATCAACAATTTTTCCCCTCTTCGTTTGATCCAAAAACAGCCATTGTTTATTGTGTTTGGGGGGGCTTAGTTCCCCCCAAAATCCTTTCCCCCTCTTTTCAGGGGGGAAAATGACAACCCACGAGCTATGAGGCGCATATGCACTATGCACTATGCGGCCGCATATGTGGGCGCATCCCATCAAAGCGCATATGCGCCCCTACGTGATGCGCTTCAGGGCATAGTGCATTATGCGACCGCAAATGCGGCGATACAGCTGCATTTTAAAACAATGGCTATAATATAGAACCACTTCAAGAAGGAAGATAGGGGTCAAGTATGTCAATATATAGCCCGATTTTAAATGTCGATAGCTTCAATAGCTACCAAGTTATGTTGGAAGCAGTGGCATAGTTTAGGCTGTTTAAAGGTTCCTACACCTTATGAGCTCAATGAGCCCTTGATAAAGAAAGAGGTGGAGCTCACAAACAAGAACTTGAAAGCCCCACAAGGATGTATGGATTTACAATAATGGACAGATTTAGGGCTTAATAGGAGCAGGAGAGTATTACAAACTTTTTGGTGAATTATCCAATTGGGACTATGATCATGAAGTCAATTGATGCATCTAAGGAATCTCATATTACGGAGTTTTGCTTTTAGCATTGTAAGGATATCTTAGAGGACCTTGATAAGAAAGAAGAATCCAGACCCCTCTCGCCTGCAGAGGCAGAACTTAGACAATTAACCAAAGTGGAGTATCTTTCAACACTCAAAAAGGAAGAGATTTATTGGTACCAAAGGTCTAGAGTTACTTGGCTTAAATCAGGGGACCTAAATACCAAATTCTTTCATAGAATTGCAAATTGCCAAAGCCGTATGAATCTGATCCAGAATATTAAAGTTGGAGAATCGTTGCTTGACTCTGCTCCAGATGCCGAAGAGGCCATCATTCTTTACTTCAGGAACCTTTACTCAGTTCAAAACACACCTAGACCGAATATGGGGGATCTGAGCTTCAAAAGCCTTCCAATCCATAAAGCAAATTGGCTAGAACGACCTTTCTCAGAGGAAGAAATCGAGAAGGCAGTGAACGACTTGGCCTCTGATAAGGCGCCTAGTCCAGAAGGCTTCCCCATGGCTTTCTTCAAAACATTTTGATCCACCCTCAAGGAGGACTTCAATTTGTTTCTGGAGGAATTCTACAACCGGGGAAAACTTAATAGAGCCCTGAATGCTACCTTCATTGTAATGGTGCCAAAGGTAGAAGGAGCACAGGAAATCAAAGACTTCCGGCCTATCAGTCTCCTAAATTCCTCATACAAGATTCTCTCCAAAGTCCTTGCTTCCAGACTCAAAAATGTCCTCGACTTGATCATATCCCAATCCCAATCTGCCTTTATTGAAAACAGACAGATTTTGAACAGCGTGCTGGTTGCTCATGAGTGTATTCACTCTCGAATTAGACAGAAAAAACCAGATCAATTTTGATAATTTTCAAAATTGATTGGGAGAAGGCGTACGACCTTGTTGATTGGTCAATTCTAGAACAAACCCTGTGCAGAATGGGATTTGGCAAAAGATGGATAAAGTGGATGAAAGGATGCTATTCTAGCACTTTCTTCTCAGTCTTAATTAATGGATCTCCTAAAGGTTTCTTCCCCTCTTCTAGGGGACTGAGACAAGGCGACCCCCTATCGCCCTTTCTCTTCACTATAGTGGGAGAGGTCTTCAGCCAATCAATATCGAGGTTGTACCAAGCTGGGTTTCTATCTCGGTTCAAAACCAATAGAACGGGGCCTAGTGTAACACACATAAAATATGTGGACGACACCCTAGTATTCCTTGATGCAAATAAGGCTGAAATTCAGAACCTATATATCTTCCTCGCCTGTTTTGAGTTGGCGACCGGATTTAAGGTCAACATGACAAAATCCAAAATGATAGAGTTGGCCTTAACTCTTCATCAATCAGGAATCTGATAACGGATTGGGAGTGTCCAGTGGAGGAATTCCCAACCTTCTACCTAAGGCTACCACTTGGCCTTAGAAAACCAAAAAAACAGATGTGGGCCCAGGTCATCGATAAAATAGATAGAACGTTGGCAAGATGGAAAGGGCGATACCTGTCTATGGCTGGCAAGTGCACCCTTCTCAAAGCATCTCTGGCCAATACCCCGATTTACTTCATGTTGCTCTTTCAAATTCCGGCATCAGTAGCTAAAAGGATAGAACAGTTAAAGAGGAACTTCCTTTGGTCGAGTTCAGCAGAAACAAAGAAAATCCATCTAGTTTCTCAGAAACAGATTTGCTCAGACAAGAAGAAGGGAGGTCTGGGGATAAGAGACATTAGAAAACAGAATTGGGCCCTTTTGAGGAAATGGTGGTGGAGGCTAGCAAATAATGAGAATCAACTTTGGACACAAGTGATAAGAAGCAAATACAAAATCTCCTCTCAAAAGTGGCTGCCAAAGACTGATTCCTATTCCACAAGATCAGGCATCTGGATGACCTTGATTTCTATCCTCCCTTAGTTCAGAGCTAATACCCGCTTTCATGCAAGAGGGGGGAATAGAGTGAGAATCTGGGAGGATTTGTGGATTGGCTTTGCACCACTTAAAGAAAGATTCCCCCCTACTATTTGCTATCTCCAGCCACAACGACTCAATGATAGAAGTTGAAATGACCTTATCCGGCAACAATAGGACGTGAGGCCCATCTTTTAGAAGGTCCTTGAATGAGGAAGAACTCCTTCAATTTGCAACCTTGAGTTTTGAATTGAACGGACTTTTCCTACCACTATCAAGGACGGATTCCATCATTTGGTCCCCGTCAAGTTCTAGAAGGTTCTCTATGGCCTCCTTCTATAGAGTCTTGGTAGAGGCGACAGCCTCTGCTAGCCAATCCAATAGAGCTTGGAACTCTATAGCCCCACCAAGAACTAAACTCTTCCAATGGTTAGCATTCCAAGGGAACCCGCTAACCTTAGACAATCTCCAGAAAAGAGCATTCCAATTCCCTAACAGATGTATTATGTGCCTTTCTGAAGAGGAAACAGTAACACATCTGCTATTACATTGCTACTTCGCTTATTCTATTTGGAGCCAAACAACTCAGCTATTCGGACTCTCGTGGGTTCTTCCACATTCCGTCCAGGCTCTGTTATTATTGTCCTTTGAGGATAGCTTTAGGAAGTCGGGGAAAATTCTCTGGAAAGCTTCAGTAGCAGCTATCCTCTGCCACATATGGGGGGAAAGAAATTCCAAGATCTTCCGAGGGAAAATGAACACTCCCCATACCACCTTCTAAAACATAACGCCCTCAGTTATTTTTTGGGCCTCCAAGCACAAATTATTTGCGAGTACTTCTGCCTCTTCCTTTTTGAGAGATAGGACAAACCTTATTAACTTGTGTCATCGCCAGACCCGAAGCACCCCTCGATGGACTCCTCCTCCAGAGGGACAAGTAAAGCTCAATTTCGATGATAGCTCGCTTAGAAACCCCGGCCCAGCAGAAGTGGAGGGGGGGGTATAGGAACTTCGAAGGACAAGTCCTTCTCACCTATTCAGAAAACATAGGTATGCAGGACTTGCAAACTGCAGAAGCCAAAGCCTTGCTTATAGGGGTCAAGAACTTTAATCTCTCTTGGGGAAGAACATTATAAATTGAAGGAGATACCAAAAACATTATCAAGTGGGGATCTGGGTTTAGTCAACCACCTTGATATCTAAACAATATCTTTGATGAGATTCATCACCTTTGCAGGGACCTGGAAGTCACTTGGAAGCACACCCGAAGCACTGCAAACGAGACAGCAGACGCACTCGCTAACAGCTGATCTGTGTGGTTGTTTCTCCCCTTGTAACAAATGTTGTAAAGGGCCAAATCTATAAGCCCCATCCTTGCTTTTCTCTTTTCTGCTATAGTAACAGGTGTTTCTATTAGTCTTGTTAGCCTTTTCGGCTTTATGTGTGTCTGAGCCTGTATCGTCTGGTCCTCCTCTCAGGGACTATGACTCAACTGAGGTCCACAAGTGGTGGACCCAACTCTGTCGATGTAACTTCCTTTATTTCTTAATGTTAAGTCAACTTCTCTCTCAAAAAAAAAAAAACAAATCCAAGCGAGTCGATTTGTACTCACCCGAGTCACCTGAATTCGATAGCCTGATGAATTAATATATTTATAATTAATTCAATCTTTGACTAAATCAATCATAATTGGTTTCTATAAACTTATGTTTCTATGCTTTTTATATTTTTGGAATACTTTTTTCTCATCTTTTACATAATCTTGTCATTTGCCCCCACCCCCCACAAAACAAAAAAACAAAAAAAAATATTTTTACCAGATTCTCAAGATTTTCCCTTTTTCTTGTTTCTTGACTTGCCTGAGTCACTTGGACCGCCAAAGGCCCAAGATCCATGCCCGATCTGTAATTTTTTATCATTGATTCTCAGTATAGTAGACTAGTGTATAGAGGACATGGGTGACCAGTAAGTTATTCAAGTAGTTTTTTGAGAAACGGTTGAATTTATAAAAGAAGCACAATTACATTAAATTTAATTTAATTAGAGGCTGCCCACAAACTGGGTGCTCAAAGTACATAAAGGAAAGAGAAGATGAGAAAGGAGAAAACTGGGGTTTAAAAGAAAAGCAGTACATGTTGGGTAAACAAAATTAAACCAGTCAGTAGCTATTATACGCAAGAAAACCAAAAGAGGTCTTCTTCGGGGGCCAGTAGATTAGGCAATGCATGGACTTCTTAGTGAGGACAGCAGCTATACTGTCAAGTTCGGGCTGCTGCTTTGACGAGGCTGGGTCTTCTCTTGAGAGAAGGGTCTTCTTATGAGAGAGGCAGCAGCACCGTCTAGAAGCAGATAATCTATCTAGCGGTTGAACCGAAAGGGAGAAGAGAGGCGAGAGAGACAGAGAAAAGAAGGGAAGGTGGAGGGAGAGGGATGAAAGTATGAGAGAGAAAAGCATGCAGAAAAGAGAGGCGAGGGAGGAAGGAAACGAAACAAGGAAAAGCTCTAAAGTTAAAGGGGTTAAAGAGGAGGAGGATGAGAGATGGAGAGAGAAGAATAGCTTGGGGGAGAAGTGGGTAAGGTGAGAGGAAAACAGAGGAAGGGAGGGATGGAGAAAAAGAGGGGAGGGAACACAGTAGGTTACAAAGATTGGAAGACTTAGTAAGAGAGAGGGAAAGGGTAGAGAGAAATGGAAGAGAAGTAAAAAACTCTAAAACATTTGGTTTTCCAATAATAATATTTTTTTTATTTTTTCCTTCAAGTAGTTAAAGATATGGTTTCCATCAATATGGTGCTGACAATCTGTTGTTGGAGAAAAGGCCACACATTTGTTGAACACCCTGGGTGGTGCACTACATTGACCACATTCTTAAGGCAATAACTAAGTTGAAAGTGGTGGACACAACAATCAAGAAAGCAAGAGTCATCATTGTTCTTATATACAACTACACTTAAGTACTGCCATACTGGCCATGAAGAAGAAGTTGACAAAGGAAAATTTGGTTTAGACGAAGGGTGACAAGATATTCCATCAAGTCTATAATGGCCCAGAAAGACAAAGCTCACGGTTGTGCTTTCTTTGAAGAATGAACCAAGAGCAAGCAATCGAAGTATGTAAAGGGGACGAGAGTGGGTGATATTGTTTTGCAAACTCAGTTTTGGAATGAGGTGGTTTACTCCCTCTAAGCAATCAAATCATTGTCGAAGGCCATGCGCATGGTGGATTGAGAGAAGGAAGATATTTCAAAGAATTATGTTATGAAGGTTTTCAAGGAAGATATTTCATATTATGAAGGTTTCCATGGAAGATATTTCAAAGAATTATGGCTATGAAGAAATAAGGTATTGTCCTGTTTGAAGATTGTAGAGGATAAGTAGAACACCTAGGCTACATAAGACCATACATGCAGCAGGGTATTTTCCCAACCTGCATTGTTTTTGTATTAATATTAAAATTGATCCTAAGGGTTGGATCATGGATGGATTTTTAGCTTATGCAGCATGAAATTCAACTGCCAAGGCCTCAGGTGGAAGGCCAACTCCTTGCAACATTAGAGTTGAATATGTATACATTCTCAATGGAGTCATTTGGGATAGATATAGTCAAAAGGCAAAGGAATAAAATTATCCAAGTAATATTTATACATACCCATTGTGAATTTGTGATTTGAGTACTTTCTTGATATATATAATAGTATTAGTAGAACTAGTACTACATATACATTACCATCACTCTATAAGTAATGTACCTCTATGATTGGTCACACAGGGGGGAAGCGCCAAGCAATTTTAAAGATGGCACTGCACGTTTTGAATCTAACTTGTAGCTCATCTAGTTGCTAGAGCAACATTAGTTATTCGATAATGATAATTTTTTAACTCATTTCCCTACTAGTCCTAAGTCTTATAAGTCCAAATACTCCCTATTAGGGCATCCCTTACTTGTATTATATTGTTTTATATTTTTCTTTTCTTTTTTTGATAACATTAACTTTGTATTACTGAGAGAATTGCTTTATATTTTTCTAAATCATGCATTCAAGCACTATCCAACATATCCATACAAAGAAAAGAAACAAACTTTAAGCAGAAGAAACTAAACAATCTTGTTAACGTCCAGTACAATCAGCAGTTGAAAGAGGGGTATCGTTAGCATCATCCTCAAATCCGTTTCCTAACTATTTGCAGTCGGCTACACGAATCCTGGTCCGTTATTCTACTTTATCAAGGGTCATACCCTCAGTGAGGCCATAAATCGCCATATATTTTCTTACTACTTCCAACCATGTCCTTTTGGGCCTACCCCTTGCTCTTTTTTAGCCTTCTACTTGAACCAACTCGCATCCCTTAATAGGTGTTGTACTAGGTCTATGCTGCACATGGCAGCCTCACCTAAGTCTACTTTCTCTCATCTTATCACCTATTGGAGCTACATTTAAGTTATCCTGAATGTATTCATTTCAAATTCTATCCTCTTCTTGTCTTGCCACTCATCCATCTCAACATCCTCATCTCAGCTACACTTATCCTATGGGCATGGTGTTTCTTAACCGCCAACCATGCCACGCCATAAAGCAAAACTAGTCTCACATCTATCCTATAGAACTTCCCCTTCGGCTCATTGGTATTCGTCAATCACATAAAACCCCGGTTGTACATCACCTCGCCCACTCAGCTCTAATTTTACATGAGACATCTTCCTTGATCTCTCCATTTTCCTGGATTATCGACCCAAGATATCGAAAGTGTGCTCTTTTTGGTATATCTTGGCCGTCAATTTTACCTACTTCATCGTCTCTACTTCGATTATTACTAAACTTTCATTCCATATACTCTATCTTGGTCCGGCTAATTTTAAAACCTTTAGATTCTAGAGCATCCATCCAAAGTTCTCACTTTGTGTTGACACCGCTTCAGGTCTCATTGATCAAAACTATGTCATCTGCGAACAACATACACCACAGCTTATAGGAGCTTAATTAAGCCGTCAATAACTACGACAAAGATAGCTTAATATATTTAAATAGAGGGCTATAATATATTTAAATAGACCTTATTATTGTCAGAGATATGAATAATTCTGCTGATGGGTTGGTCAATGTTGGAGATGATGTAGTATTCCCTAGAACGTTATAGTTGAGGCCAAGTTTGTGAGGCTACATGAAGCTCATTTGGCCCATTACATTATCTAAAGCTTCAAACTAAAGCATGAGGACATTACAGAAGAAGGATGATAGAGGACGCTAACTTAATGGAGACAACAGATGAACTATGATACGTCGAGGAGGGGGAATGACTCTAATGATAATGGCTTGCATTATTAGATTCAGATCACATGTGCAGCTGGTGACGATGATGAAGATGGTGAAGCACCTAGTGGTGGTGCTGATGACAGAACTCATTTTACAATTTGAGATACTGAGATTTGTTGTATTATTATGTGGTTTTTAAGTCTTTTGACTTATATGACTTTCTGTTATATTATGGTCAAGGGATGTTATGTATGGCATGTCACGACAAGTTAACAAAATTGTAACTCTTTAATTCATAAAATGTCGTATGATTGAGTCTAAAGTGATTGTCATTGTAAAGTTTTAATAATTAAAGTTTCAAACTAATGTATGTGTTCAAAATAGTATGGCGCGACAATAGACACAAAAAATTAAAAATAAAAATAAGGTGCCTCAATTGTGAGGCTGGCATTATAAAACATTGTGTGCTATGGAAGACGAATGGGGTGGAGTATCATCAACTCAGCCAGCTAGAAGTATCCTAGAGGTCTAGGGTCCTTCAGATCAGGCTGTAAAGTCTCCTTTTAACTGTAATAATATCTTCCATTTACTAAATTCCAGCGCACGAAGAAAATGAAAATAACAGCAAAAGAGAAAAGCAAGACCCAAGAATCTGCTAAGTATACAGGTCATTGATAGTGTCCCAACACATGCTCCTGAAAGCTACACAGATGTGAGCACCACTAGCCTGAGGTATGATTAGAAAAAGCATCAAGCCAAAAGTGGGAAGATTTCATCTATGACAGCAAGACTTGTCCAAATAAACAAGGTAGAGGCTAAATGTAATCTGAGTGCAGATCAAAATGAATGTGTAAATCAGGTTCATGTACTCTTAGCTAAAATATTGGAGAAAATTAGATGACATACAACAATAACGTAAAAGATATATTAAAAGGAAAATCTGTAAAAGTTTAGAATTTATGAAGTCTCTTACACCTCAGAATTAGCTAAAATGCTTCCCATGTATGACTTAAAATGCAAACATCAGCACTAAACAGTTACTAAATGAACTATATATTCGAATAAAATTAAAAATATAAGTCAAAAAACACCCTTGCTTCATGTGCTGGTTCAGAACTTTTCCTTGGGTAAATGACAAAGCCTACACCCATGGCGTGCTGTTTAAATCAGTTCTTGGCATTAAAAACATATAACCAAATACTCAGAAATAATTGGGAAAAAGCATAAGTACTTCATATCAACATTATCATCTGTTTGTGGGCAAGCCACAAAAAAATCTTCTCCTTAAGCCTTTCATTCCTAACGCTACTAGATCCAAGGGAGCACAAGGACAGTAGACAAGGGGACCCATAGCCAACAATCAGAATTCTTGCACATAGTACAACAACAACTCCCAACCTGTTGAAGTACTCAAGCAATTCTTGTATCATGAAGCAAACCTACAGCATTGAACATAAATTAAAGGAAACCTAATTGAGACAAAAACATCCCTAGAATTTATAGCAACCTCCATGAGTCAGGGAGGTACTATTGACATACAAATTCCAAATCCATTCAATCCAGATGAACCCAAGCATGCTCCTTGGTAAATATCAACATCCATAAGCTTCCTCTAGATGAATGATACAAGCCATACCAACTTTGTATAAAACTAGCTAGAGTTCATCCAAATTCTACCGAGCAGTCATAAAGCCCTCTTGTCTGGATATAAAACTCAAATGTACCCCTTGTTGCTAACACCCCAGCCATAATCATGTAGAAAACCAACCAGCGTAAGCATCAGATTAGAATCTCTTAAGGCCATCAAGATCGACACATAAGGAATAAGCGAAGAAGAAAGAGGTGTCACCATCCTTGCAAAGTGTCTAGGTCAATCAAAGAAAATCTGAGAAATTACCATACAGCCTCCCAATTTGTGTCCTTGATTACCAAAAAAGGCTAATGGGAAGGCATAAGTCCAACTAATCTCACCCTCCCAAAGGAGGAGATTGCTCTAGCAAGTTATTCGACCAAGATGGCTAACTTCAATAGCCTCTAAACTCCCCCACCTCTTTGTACTCTCTCTCCTTATATTAATACAATGTTAACTTTTTCTCAAAAAAAAACTTCAATAGCCTAAAAATATCCTAGATGCTCTGAAATCTATATAACTTATCAAACCCATCATGAGCACCATCAGCACCCTGCAACCCCAATGTACCAGCCGAACACATGCTTCTAGTTAATCCCTTACAAGGATAAGTTACCCTGAGGCTTCTTACTAACTTCTCAATTGCACTCCTTCCCCTCACACACGTCAGTTTTTCCTTGATTAGCCTCTCTAAATGCTCCTTCTATCATGGGATTCCACATCAAACAAAACTAAAGGTGTTCAAAACTCTAGCACATACATCAAAGTCAAAAAATGACACTCATGACGTTACATGAACTTAGCAAAATTTCCGTAACACTTTAAGAAAATTAATCCCCAACTCCCATGAAAGGAAAACCCATATATAAGCTATATGTCAAGGTGAACGAAGTTATTCGTAAGTAACAGATCCAACAGTCACCCAAAAAAGTGGCAGATCCAACAGTATAATTCTAGAAACTCCAATGAGTTTTCTCATACTAATTGTCATGTTCTTGGTAATAGAAGTATCCGTTTCCATATTTCATACGATGGAATTCAAGTTCTCTCTATGGAATTGCCATCATTTCCCCAAACTTTAGACAAACTATGAATCTACTGCAACCAAATCATAAATTACGAAAGGGAGATTAATTATCACAAACCCACATAGACAAACTCAATTGAGAGCCTACCCAACTTCAATAAACAACAATAAGATTCAAAGTGTGTTTTGAGGAAAAGAAAAAAGAAAAAAAAAAGGAGACAAAAAGACACATATTTCAAAACTTGCTGCCACTAAAAACATTACTGACCTATCTCTTAAATAATTAAAACTCGATGGATTCAACTATCTGCAGATGCAGATTACAAACACCTAGTAGGTTGCATAGAGACAGGGATCCCATAAAATATCATATTTTTTCAGTTTAGAGAGAGAGAGAGAGAGAGAGAGAGAGAGAGAGAGTGAGGGAGATAGAGACTCCAGATTTTGGATGTGGAAACTGGAAATGCGTGTGTGCGTGTCTGTGTATTTGAGAGAGAGATATAGGGGGGCCAAGACCTCGACATTTTGGGGGTGAGAGAGGAAGGAGGGCAGCTATCAATTTGTACAATTGGAATCTCAATTGGGAGGAAATGGAGGAAAGACAGATCCTTGCTACAATTATAACTCACAATTTTAGAAGTGAGAGGAAGACATAGGCAGATCACCTGATACCTGTCCCAGTCGCAAATATGAACACCGATGGAAACTCTGGTGTGGGCTCAATCTCAGGTATGTTAAACCCCCTTCCCATCACAGGACTCAATTCCACCTCCTCCCCCTCCCTCATCGCACATAGCACCCCCGCCGCAGACCCCTCCACACTCTTCACCAAAAACTCCAGCACCCCTTCCTTCGCAGCAAGTGCAGGCGGTGAAGCGATAGACAAAAACACCGAAGGCGACGGCTCGCTCGCAGCCCGTGCCTGCAAGTACTGCCCAGGCATCGTATACGATGTGCCCAGCGAAGGGGCATCACTGATGTCCATCGTCAAATGGAAGATAGACTCTGCCGCTGGGCATATGCGGGCGAGCTTCGCTACAGACCATTGTTCTTGCTCCTGCTGTTGTTGGGCGACAGCGAAGAGGCGTCGACCATGGCGGGGTACCGACAGGCGGCGGAGGAGAGAGAGGCGAGGCATGAGGAAGGCGGCATGGGAGGAGGAAGAGAGAGCTGGGGCAGAAGAGAGAGAGAAGGCCATTTTGGTACTTGGGGATTTATGGAGCGACAGAAGCGTGTGTTGTGTTGGTGAAGGCGCGCCGACTTGGTCGTCACTCCTTTTTTTTCCCAACTTTCTGGATTGGAAAGATGGGGCAAAAATGAGCCACCCACCCCCAAATCGGTTTTCTTTTTCTTTCTTTCCCCCTCCTCTTCTTCAATGCTTCATATCTTTCCGGGGTTTCCGTATACATGGACGCCAAGCCCGCATATGTAGAAATACGGGCCTCTCAATAAATCCATGGCCACGTATTAACATAGAGGTAATGAATATAAATAAAGGTCCAGCAACTTTAAACAATCCCGCATCTCCAAATAAATAAATTTTAAAACCCAAAATAATAATAAAATATTTGGACTGGTTAGCTTCCATCTAATTTGCATAAAGATGGACGCTTCACACTTTTTTTTTGGACCGCATATGTAAAAATGCAGTCCAACCCGCATGAAACAATTTGCCCCGTATAAAACCTCGCAATTCCGTCCCACATAATATTTTAATTGAACTTTTCTTAATATGGTCCATCGGCCTTTAAATAAATCTCCATTCTTTTCTACCTTATATTTTTAAGGTCTGTCGGGTGTACTAAAACCTCCCAATTGCCGTCCAGCGTAATATTTCAATTTAACTTTTTTTAATATGGTCCCTCGGCCTTAAAATAATTCTCCATCCTCCCTTATATTTTCAAGGTCCCTCGGGTGCACTATTTCAGGGTTCCAAGGCATCGGCAGAAAGAAGTTAGCGGTCCTTTTTATCTCCCACGTGTTTACGTGTGTGAATGGAGGAGATGGCTATAATGTAGACCCCTTATTTACGCCACTTACGGCCTATATATTCTTGGAAGGGTGCGGTTTGTATAGAGCCTAGACTCTAAACAATCAAATTAGAACCTACCTCCAAATAGTATCAAATAGTATCAAGAAATGTGGTTTCAATATTGAAAATCTTTGTGATAAGTTAAAAATATATTCACGTATCTATTTATGAAGCTCAAAGCTTCAAAAATAGTGTAGATCGACATATTTATGATATCTTGAAAATTGACAGTCCAAAACTACGTTACAAAACATGCTATTTTCAAAACTTGCAATCCATTTTCTTCTTATGTCCATGCACCTTGATGTTGAGATGATCAATTTGAAGATATTTGGGTATCAAAACAACCTCTTCTAATGAAATTTTTGAGATAGGTTTAAATTTGATTGTTTAGAGCCTCAGCTCTATATATAAACTTTTCCCTTCTTGGAATACCTCTTGTAGCGGCATTGTAACTTGTAGCGGCATTGTAAAGATTATTTGTAAATTTGTTGTAAAAATGTTATAAAAGATTTAAACTTTGGCTAAATCATAAGAAAAATAGTTTGATAAGGTGCAGCCTAATCCTCACCAAAGAATTCATTGAAAATTGTAGTTCAAGTATTGAAAAACCATCACATCGATTATATCATATTATGGTTGTGAAAAAAATAAAAACAGACTTTCAAACTCCTAAAAAAAAATAATATAAAATATTCAATATCTTGATAGGAAAGAAGACAAAACCTATCCATGCAGTAAAAATTTTATTTATACAATAATTTAATGCATTATATTACAGAGTATGTACTATATATTACCTATTACGTAATATATATTATCTTATATTACTAAAAAATAAGATTAAAATCATAATATAATATAATATAATATTATATCATATAATGTAATGAAATTAAAAAATTCTTAAAATAATGAAAAAATAAAAAGGAATAAATAAAAATTATAACATATTGAAATAAAATCTTAAATTCATAAGCTAATATTATATTATATTATATTATATTATATTATATTATATGATGTTATCTATAACTTTGGTGTTCTATTAATATAATCATTTTTCATATTATTCAATTAAAACTTCTTATAAACAATAAAATTTTAGTTTTTCTCTTAAAAATAAGTTCTTTCGTAATTTAGAAATACATTGTAAATTTTATTTAAAAATTACTATGAAAAGTGCTTGCTACATTAAGAAGGAGCTTCTTTAAAAATAAATATATATTTCAAATTTTCAATTAATATAGTATTATACTTACCTAACAAATTTGATGTATAATTCTTAAAATTGATATTTTTTTTTTTTGAAAGTTCCCTTATGACCGTTGCCCTTGACAGCCTTAAAAAATAATAGGGATTACATGATTTATCATTACATCGTCTTTTGCAAGTACACCACCTCATGCACAAAACACCGAAATTTCAATCATATCTACTAAACTTAAAATTTCAATAACCTTTCAATATTATGCGTCTCAAAACTTCATAATCCATCCCTAACGTGTATGTAGATAAATTAGGCAAAATCTAATCCGAATGACAGTTACATATATTATATATTACATATTATGTATTATGTATTATATATCATGTATGATATATTATATAGTATATAGTATATAGTATACTCTTATATATTACATATTATATAATGGAAAAGGTTTCCAAACGCCTATAGGCGAATATGAACAGTGATTTCACCTACCCCCTGTCCACCATCCACTTAATTTGAAAGAAATGAAAGGTCGTGATAGCCTCAAAAAGCATCAAACCTAACATATTTTCAATCACTGCCCTCCCTCCCACGTGAAGCTCAGCGAACATCTCTTTCTTTTGCTCGCCCTCTCCTCTCCTCTGCTAAAGGTCGATTCTCTCTGGCTCACCCTCTCTTCTGCTCTGCAAAACTTGCATCTCTCTCGCTCGCTCTCTCCTCTATGACTCTCCTCTCGGTCGCCCTCTCCTATCTCAACGAAGCTTCTGGCAGCAACATACGCCACCCACACCAGGCAAAGTTCTTCAACATCAATCGGGTGAGTGACCTCTAGATTGTATCCTCATTTGTATAATTCTCTTTGCTAGAAACGAAGTCACAATTTCTAAATAAACTCCAACCCCAAATCAAGATTAAAATCCATTTTTTAAAAAAAACCAACTCAATTTTTTAGTAGATCCCAAATTTAAGAGTTTCAATGAAACCCTACATGTTTTTCCTAATAATCACCAAAAACGGGAGAGGAAATCATAATCACATAAATTGGAAGAGAAAACTACATATGGGAGAGAAAATTTTCAGTTTGGTTAAAAATAAATTACGTGATTTCAGATTATCACAATTTGAATCAAACCCTTACCATGAATAAACCCCAATATTTTACTTTGATGGCTAAAATAATGCCAAAGTTTGTTATTAGATCTCAAAATGGAATTTGTGAATGAACCCCTCTGTTTTACAGTGCTAGATGCAAAATCAGTGAGTAGAAAAAAAATTTTACTGAATAAATCACCATAGGAAATGCTTAAAAGGTACTTATGAGAGAGAATTTTTTAGAGCATTGTGTGTTCGTTTGAATGAGATCATTGTATTCAAGGTTTTGGATTTTCAGAATATGAACAGTAATTTGGTGAGTCTTTTAGTTTTATACCTTAATGCATCTTTTTTCTCATTTTTAGAATACAAACAATAGTTCTCATTTTATTTTATTTTTTGAGTATTCGTGTTTGATTTTATTTATATTTTTTATATATGAAATCTATAAATGAGTTGTTAATTAGCTAAACTTTATGAGTTGAAGTTGTTATTACTATCATTAGTACTATTCTATTCCTTTTTCAATGGAATTCAATGTTCTTTCTTTTAGATTATTACCTTTCTTATTTTAGGGGGCATGGAAATGTTCATTTTTAAACTCTTTGTTGAGAGTCATCACAATTTTGCACTTTTGCATATAAACTTGTAATTATGATTTGAATTTACTTTAGAAGGTACTTTTTGTGGGTATTCTTGATATCGTGTTTTGAAAGGTATAGGATCTGATACTAATCACACCATGTTATTTGGTGTTTTTGATGTGAAATTAGTAGCATACCCATGATACAAAACTAAATAACTGCTCCCATTGCCCAATTGATTGTGTCATTCACCTGTGCTTTTAAATTACCTCCTAATTATGATATTTTATGACACAGTTTTGCTTCTAGACTATCACATGGTTAATTGAGATTAAAAGGTCACTTGAATCTTAGACAATCCTACTAGGACATTAGGTTTATTGGACATGATCCATATGTTGTTTGATGATATTCCAACATACTACTGTTGAGCAGGAGAGCTTGTTCGCGACGTTGAATTACAAGAGAGTAACGAATTGTTTTTTTTTTGGTAAATCATCCATCCATCATGAAGTTGTTGTTAGTTAAGCTAAATTTTATAGGTTGATGTTATTATTACTATCATTAGTACTATTATGTTCATCTTCCAATGGAATTCGGTTTTTTTATTTTTTTTTTATTTTTACCTTGTTTTATTTTAGGGGTATGAAATTATTCAGTTTCAAACTTTTTGTTGAAAATCTTCGCAATGTTGTCCTTTTTGTCTTTGAACTTGTAATTATGATTTCAATGTACATTAGAAGGCAATTTTTTGTGGGTATTCCTGATATCGTTTTTTTTTTTTTTTTTAAGTAAGATTCTTTTGTCATACTGATATGTTCTCCTACTTACTTCTCATTGTTGACCATATAAACCGAACAGGTATACTATGCGTGTATCATGGACGCCTCAACATTAGTATGTCCTTCCTCTCCTGTCGACATTACTAGTTCAAACAATGGGCATGAGTCGGTGCTCAGACTATGATAGATAAAGCTTGTCATTATTCTCCGTTTGATGAAGATATAGTTGCAATAGATGGAGAAGGAGATCCTATACTTATAGATGCATAAGAAGCCCTAGCAAGAGGTGTAGGTATCGAACCCACAGTAGGAATGGCATTTATCGACGAAGATGAAGCTTATAATTATTATAATAAGTACACAAATTTGATAGGGTTTGGTATAAGAAAGGGAAGAACCATTTGGAAACATGGTGGAAAATTGGTCATATTATGAAATGTTGTAAGCAAGGTTTTCGTATAAGCAAGGTTTTCGTAGTCAGATGTATGGTGGGAGTGAAAATGCTCGGCCCCACACAAAATATGGATGTCAATCAAAGATCCACATTAAAAAGAATGAGAAGCAGAGATGTGTTATTGCGAAGTTTGAAAAAGAACATACTCATATTCTCACAATGCCCAACAAGACTAGATTCATTCGTACTCATCGAAAGATAACAAACACAGTGAAAATTGTGATTAACACATTGGAATCTTCTATGGCTAAGTCTAAGGTTATGATGGATTACCTTATCGAAGGGGCCGATGGGCTAGAAAATGTTTTTTTCATTGAGAAAGACCTTGAGAATCATATAACTAGAAAAAGAAAACAGCTAAAAGGGAAATAAGTTACCGTTGTTATGAGTTGGTTGCCTGTGAAGAAGGAATTGGACCCTTCCTTCTTTTATAGATTTTGACTTGATGAGGTGGGGAGGCTGATCAGCATTATATGGGCTGATTCAAAGTCTATATTACCATATCAATATTTTAGTGACGTAGTAACCTTTGACACCACGTACCGAATGAATGAATTCAGTATGCCCCTTGGCCCAATCCTTGGAGTTAATCCTCACGCTAACATAATTTTTCTCGGATGTGCTCTCATCTTCAATGAGACTACATAAACCTTCATTTGGTTATTTAAGAATTGGCTAGAGGCAATGGGAGACCCCCAACCAGGTACAATTATCATTGATAAGGCTTTAGCTATAACGACTGCAGTTAAGATAGTTTTATCGAATACTAATCATCACTATTGCAAGTGACTCATCATGGGAAAGTTTAAAACACATCTAAGTATTGTTGAGCGTGTGCACCCATTATTCTTAGAGGTATGCAAGAAGTGTATTACAACCCACACAATTGAGCAATACAAGGCCAATTGGTTAGCTATGATTTATAAATATGATCTTCAAGAGGAAAGTTAGCTCAGTGGTTATATGGTTGTCGCACTTAATGGGTTGATGCATACCATACATCATCGGTTCACAGCCAGCATGAAAACCACATAGCAAAGTGAAACGTTTAATCGTCATTTAAAGATGTATATCACTTCTGGAATAGGTTTGACAAAATTCATGAATGGTATTGAAAAATTGCAAAACAAGAAGTTCATCAAAGAAAAAGAGAAAGACAATAAAGATCTTACACCCACACTTAATTTAAAGACTGTTTTTTTTATCGAGGAGCATGCAGCAAAGATATACATTTAGAAAGTTTTTGGAAAGTTCCAAAAAGAGGTGGTAAGGTCCTCAAATTGCTTTAGCAAATTAATAGAAGGCAGTGATGCATTTACCAAATATAAGGTGGAAGACATTCGTGGTGTGCATATCCCTCAAATGATTACATTTATTGAATTGGGGATGAAGTGTATATGCACATGTCAGTTCTTTGAGCGTGTTGGAACCCCTTATTCATATATGCTTAAAAGTGTTCAACATGATAAATGTATTGAAGATTACATCTAACTACATTTTGAGCCGGTGGACAATGAAAGAGAAGAAAGGGTGAAAGACAAATGTAGTGGTAGTAGTTCAACTTCATCTAAATTTATGAGGTTCATTTGATATCATGAGCTTTATGACATTGTGAGAACAATTGTAAAATCAGCATTAGAAGGTGATGATCTATTTGAAAAAGTGAAGTTGGGTTTATGCAAGTTAGCTAAGGATGTCAATACAAGAAGAGAGCATCTGTCGAATATTCGTGCACCATCACCTTCCACTTATTGCAGTGTCGCTGAAGATGAAGTATGTGACAGCACTATAGATCAGTTGCTGCCTCCCCCCTTGTACTTGATCCACCATGTGCACGAGCAGTTGGACGACCAATGACTAAAATGAAAAAACATTCATAGGAGAAAGGACAAAAGGCTTCTACACAAAAAACACAGTCGGAGGAAAGGTCACCCACTGGAAGGAAGTGTAAAGTTTGCAATAAGAGTGAGCATGACAGACGTAATTGTCCGGTGAGGGCGCGTGAGATGTAAGTGTTTGTTTGCTTTATGTTTTGGACATATTAAGCATAACTGTCTTTATTTAGCTTTAGTTTTCATTTATCTTCTGCTTTATGTATTGGTCTGACAATACATCTTTCTCTTACAGAGCCATTGAGGACCTCGAATCGAATTGAGGTCATGGCAAATAAAAGGGCTGCAATTGCACAGAGGATATGACAAATTGTGGGACTGCGTTCACATGGAGGATATGACAACTTGCATGGCTTCATTTGCACATATGCATAAAGGATTTTTTGTATTGACTAATTTTTGAAATTTTGGAGTTTACACCCCTTTTTGTAATTGACTTTCGGGGTTAAGTGAATATTGAATAGTCATATAATTTTGGGGCCATGTAAAAGACCTATTTATGGGATATGTAAAGGACCTATTTATAGGGGCATGTACAAGACCTAATTATTGGGGCATGTATAGGACCTATTTTGGGGTCATGTAAAGGACCTATTTTTTGGGTCATGTAAAGGACCGATTTATGGATAGTGGAATCCATTTATAATGAAATGTGGGTTTACTTGGATGTGACCTATTTTTGGGGCATGTAAAGTACTTTTTGTAAAGGCCTTATTTTTTCATGTATGACATTTAGGTATGCAAGGTGGGTCTACATGGATAGTGAAATGCATTTATATCTAGATACTTCCCACTTTATTTGGTATATTGAGTGTTTGATACATTCATAAAAATTTTATTGCATTGATGTCTTAGGGTGAGTACTAGTGTGTTTCTAATTGCACTGATGACTTCAAAGATGATGTCATAGCTTGGCAATGACCAGAATCCTACTCAAGGGTATGCCCTTTGGGGAATTAATTTTTTGACTCTCACAGGTATTATTTTTGGAACAACACTATAACGAATGGACTTTGTTTTTTTTACACCAAATATTTTGGAATAAAACAACATTGAGATTAAAGACTTTCAAAGTTTAATGAAGTCAAATTTCATAGTTGCAATAGATAGTGAAGCAAATCCTATACTTATAGATGTAGAGGCAGACCTAACAAGAGGTGTAAGTATTGACCCGCAATTAGGAATAATATTTAGTGAAGATGAAGCTTATGAATATTATAATAAGTATGCAAAATAGTTTTATAACCATCACGGACCTGCTTTGGATAACCAGTTCTCTCTTATAGGTCTTGGATTGGAATGATCTCTCCCTTTCTCTTGTCTCAACCAAATAAATGAGCTTATATTGTTTAATTGTAGCTAATAATCGGATCTCTCTCTCTCTCTCTCTCTCTCTCTCTCTCTCTCTCTCTCTCTGTGTGTGTGTGTGTGTGTGTGTGTGTGTGTGTGTGCCTCAAAAAAAAAAAGACAAACTAAATAATACCAAAAACCAAAGAATTTCATTCACAAAAGATTACCATTAATTAAACAACAACCAATTACAATCATTTACATACCACTGAAAAGATACAAGGAGGTTAAACACCTCATTAAATAGGAAAAAACTAGATACAAATGAAGCTTCAAAAAAGATAACCCAATTGATCTGATTCAACCACCAACAAGTAATTTATTTCTTTTTGCTTCTTCAAGTTTCATTCTTCCATTCGAATGATGCAGCAAAAGCCGTCCTCTTTGAGCATGTATTCAAAAGTCTTATTGATCTTTGAGAATGGGATTGAATGTGTGATGAACTTATCCATATGACGTGTACCTTCTTCATCTATTTGTCGACAATAGATGGAAGATCAAAATGTGGCTTATAGTTTCCAAAGAATGTTCCTTTGAGAGTCCTTTCATTGAGCACATTCATAGGGTGTGTCTTGAACACTGCATCCTTGTGAAGAACCCCAATCCCTAACAACAAAATTCCAAACAATAACAATATTCAATAAAAAAATTTCTATCTTATGTAATCAAAAGTATACATAAATAAATACACAGAAGGAAAATTATAAAAACACACTGAAGATTTGAACTATTCAACATTCACCCATATTGTTTAATTTAAGTTGTTGATAGAAGCAAACAGGTAAGGCTACTTACAAAGAACTGTTGAAATAGATTGATACGTTCCTATTGTAGAACTTGCTAACAACTGAAAAAATTTTCTTACAACGGAGAAACCTTACTGATGGAAAGCCCAGATTTCCATATTTAAGTTATTTTACTGATTATAGCTTTCAGCACACCATTGTATTATTTGATGTCTTTTCCAATTGCCACCATTGACAATTGCACAAGTAATACCACTGACACTTATTATCAAATGCCTTGGGTGCCTACTACTAGGAGCCATGGGTTGTGAGACTGTTATCAGAAAATTAAAGGCAAACATACTTTCAAAAAAGTGTTTCTATTGATCTAAATCAAAATCACAAGAGGAGTCAAACTAATATCCAAAATCAAGCAATATATCACAAGAGCATATGATGTTTATGGTCATAAAAGGTGTGTTGCACATCCAAACTAGAATAAGTAAAAAACCAATCCCAAAATAATTCAAAATTGACAATCAAATCTTCAATTGACCACCTAAGATATTAATATATTTAACTGACCAGCTAAGCACCTCTCTATGGATCTTAAATCTTTAACTGACCAGCTAAGACATCTCACAATGTCTTCGAATTTTGCCGCAATTACTATGCAAAGTAGTGACATAAGAGTATTAATCAATATCACAAGAAAACAGGTTGCATTACTACTGAATTTTGAAGATCAAATATTATCAGCATAATGCACAAAGTAGTTGACGAAGAATTTAATGTTGTCAAAAAGAAAAAGGAAATGCATTTTGTAATCTATTCTCATTTATATTTTACGGATCCTATTAAAGAGATATCACCATTAACATAATAACTTATCCATTCAACCAGCAGTAACCATTCACCATTAACATAATCGAACTATTGAAGAAAAATGAATGTAACAAGAAGTCCATTCAACTAATAGTAACCATGAAAAATTAATCTCATAAGAGAGAAATATTATATTTGATACATCATGAGAAAGATCCATCATGAGAAATATTAAGAGAGTAATAACCATGAGAAAGATATAACATCTACCCATGTATATGGAACAAGTGCTCCTCTTGACATAAAATATTATATTTGATACTATCAATCAATTGTCATCTTGTTTTTTTTTTAGGCAAGTCAATGAGAATTTGGGCCCCTACTTTTTGGTGAGAATGGAGTCCAAGAGGTACTGCCGTCATGAGCCCCTCCCATTCTCTCATAAATCACCAGGCTTTAAAACACCCATAGAAAAACTCTGGGGAAGAAGGGGCTTTGGAAGCCCCTTTCCACATAACAAATGTGCCCTAAATCCCTCATCGCCTAATAGGTAAAGACATTAGGATGGAAGACTCCACAATTGAAATATTTGTTCACGAGCCAATAAGAGAGAAAAAAAGCTTTTTTAAGCTAGCCTCTAATCTCACTTAAAAAAAATTTACCCTAAAAAAAAAAAAAAATAGCCTTGAATTGACCATCACACATCAATTATGAGCCCCCAAAAAAAAAACAGACTTCAAGCCCTAAAAAATAAGGCATCTTGCACCCAATATTAAGAATATCTATTTTCAAGCATTCACCGATCAACTAAATCTGCACTATTTTATGAGCTTCAAATTTCACAAGCACAAAATAAATTTCAATGACTTGGGATATAACAACACATTCCCCAATGGTGCACCATGAAGGCATATACAGTACCCCACAATAGTTTGGGGAAAGTGTAGCAAGTGATTAGCACCATGAATAGATAAACATGACCAACGAGGAAAATAGAAGGTTAAATAAATTAATCATTACTGTAGATATGGAAATCACCTATTAGCATGCACGTTGGAAAAATTCTCCAAGCATAAAAAAAAACATTGAATGGGCAAGGGACACAAAGACATTGAATTGGGCAATTGGGCAATGGGACCAGTTAATTTCACATTTAATTAGCAAAAGCACCAAATAACATACCACGCCACCATGTTTCTAGCCACTACCATTGCCTTGCCAAGCCAACGCCATCGCCTCGCCAAGCCAACGCCATCGCCTCTGATACTCCAGTGACCACCATGGCCAAGCTCTAGCACCGCTTGGCTCCGACCATTGCCGTAGCCATAGCTCCATCGGGAAGCAATGTCCAGCCTTGGCAAACAGCAATATCTAGAAACTTTCACCAACGACCAATAGCTTTTCCTAAGAGTGCTATCATTTCTATCTTATTTTTCTGTTATTTGGTATTTTGCCCCAGATCTGAGGTACAAAACCTCATATTTGTTCTTTCTCTCCCAAATTTGTATTCAGATACATGATTCTCTCTCATTTATTATTATTTTTTGTCGTTTCTCTCTCTTAGTATTTTATTGCTGCCTTCTTTGTTTCTCTTCTCCCTATATTCTTTTTAGGTTTCTTTTGTTTCCTCTGACCCCGCTAAACCTCTTCCTCTATTTTTAGTCTCTTCATGTGTTTTAGTTTCTTTTTGCTTTTTTCTTCTCCTATTTTGGTTTTCTCCTCTTTCAATCCTTCTCCCTCTAACCATTTTTCTTACGTCTTCTATTTCTTGCTTTGTCCTTCTTTTTTCTTCTATCTTCTTCTTTTCCATCTCCTTTAACTTCTTCATTCCTACCTTCTTTTTATAGTTTCTAGCTTTGTTTTTTCGAGTTCCACCTCTTTCTCTCTCTCTCTCTCTCTCTCTCTCTCTCTCTCTCTCTCTCTCTCTCTCTATGATAAGGATTTAGCAATTTTTTGAAGACGATAATAAGAAAAACCAGTAAATTCCCTATTCCATGAAGGCAACCTCAATTTCCAGCAAGAAAAAAACGAGTATTTTTCATTAACTTTTTGAAATTTTTGGTTAGCAACTATTAAGGAAACTATATAACAAATAGCTCTACCACAATAACAACTAACTAATTGAATTAATTCAAAATAAGAAACTAACATAACTCCTACCATTTAGGCTTTAATGCTTGTTCAAAATAAGAAACTAACTAACTCCTACCATTTAGGCACTAATGCATATTCAACCTTACCCAAACGGGCACCTAATATTCTTGCCTCCTTGAAATCAACATTGTCATCAAGGCTGAAGTGTGGATACTTCGTTTTTAGCTGATGGGAAATTCAGCAGGGTCCATGTTAGACCATGACATTAAGACTTCTATTGCATCTTGATTTCTTTGGTTAACTAGCCTGCGATCCAAGATTGCAACATGCTCAAGCTTGAATGTTCCGTCTTCATCAATCTTAGGCAAGTTGGCCTACATAACAACTCGATCACCTAACTTCTTTTTGAGGCAAGATACATGGAACACTAGGTGCACACAAGACCCATCGGGCAGTTGCAACTTGTATGCCACTTTCCCAATTCGCTGAATGACAAGAAAGGGGACATAATATCTCGTAGAAAGCTTCATGTCATGGCGTACTGCCACAGTGGACTATCAATACAACTGTAAACGGAGATACACTAGGCTTCCAACCTCAAATTCGCGTTCTGAACGATGACGGTATGCTTACTGCTTCATACGGTTTTAGGCCCCTTCCAAATTCTGTTTATAAAGCCAGAGAACAGCCTCTTGAACTAACAAACTTCTATCTAAAACATCAACATTAGTAGCTCCTGTGACATAAGGTATCACTGCTAGAGGTGACTAGCCATAAACTACCTCATATGGAGACATCCGGATGGATGTATGAGTTGCAGTGTTATACCACCACTCTGCTAACAACAACCACTTTGTCCAATGCTTGGGTTTGTCCCCAATGACACATTGCAAATACATCTCAAGACAATGATTAACCACTTTTGTCTGGCCATCAGTCTGCGGATGATATAACGATTTCATTTGTAGCTGCGTCCCTTGCAATCGAAAGAATTTTGGCCAAAACTAACTAATGCAAACATGATCACAGTCTCTAATGATGGACCTTGGCATCCCATGTAACTTGAAAATGTTGTCTTGAAAGGCTTGGGCAACCATTATGGCTGAATATGGTGTGAGATAATGGGATGAAATGGGCATATTTGCTCAATTGGTCTACCACCATATTGATAACACTCTTCCCAAAAGAAACTAGCAACCCTTCTATAAAATCCATGGAGATTTCCATTCAAACTCGATCTGGAATTGGCAAGGGCTGCAATATACCCCGGGTAGCCACAGTTTCCCCCTTGTACCTTTGACAAGTATCACACCCAGTAACAAACTTGTGCATATCGCGCTACATTCCTCACCAGTAAAATGATCTTGCCACCCTCTTTTATGTCTTATGCACTCCTGAATGTCATCCTTCAAGGCTGGAGTGAAATTCTTGTAACACTTGAAATTTCAAGGGTGACTTAGTTCTTAGCACGAGCTGTCCTTTGTAACGCAACTCACCTTGAGTCCAAGTGAAACCCAGGTGAGCAGTAGGATCATGTGAGATGGTTGTAATAATGCCTTGCAGCTCCATCTCTTTAAAACAACCCCATTTAACATTATCGAATCAGATATGATGAGGAGAAGATATAGCCAAAACAGCAACACTATTGCCATCTTCTTTTTGGTGAGATAATGCATCAGCAGCTCTATTTTCACTACCCTTCCGATACAAATCTCATAGTCATACCCCATGAGTTTCGTGAGCTATTTTTGTTGAGCTAAAGTGACTAGTCGTTGTTCCAATATAAATTCTAAACTATGATGATCTGTATGGATCTTACAATGTCGGCACAACAAATATGACCTCCACTTGGTGACTGCATGTACAACTGTTAACATCTCCTTCTTGTAAAGGCTATGAGATGTCGCTCTTGCATTAGCACCCCTCCCAAACCAATACTGGATGCATCACACTCCACCACAAGGGTTTTAGAGAAGTTTGGTAATGCAAGGACTGGTGTGGTGGTCATGGCCACCTTGAGTGCTTCAAAAGCCTGCTCAACCTCACGGGACCAGAGAAATGAGTCTTTTTTAGCATATCAGTTAACGACTTGCTGATTTTTCCATATTCCTTCACAAATCTTCGATAATATCTCATCAAACCAATGAACCTGAGCAAGGCCTTGAGTATCTTTGGTTTAGGCCACTGAGTCATGCTGACACTCTTAGATGGATCAGCTACCACTCCATCACCTAAAATAATGTGGCCCAGATAATCGAGCTCACAGCGCCCAAACAGGCACTTGGAGCGCTTTACGAATAGTTTGTGTTCTATCAAGGGCACACCTCACATGTATTAAGTGGTCAGACCAGCAGGATCTATAGATCAAAATATCATCAAAAAATACTAAAATGAACTAGTGAAGATAGGGTCGAAATACCTTATTTATAAGCCCCCAAAAAGTGGATGGTGCATTTGTCAACCCAAACAACACCACCAGAAGCTCATATTGTCCTTCATGAGTGCGAAACGTCATTTTGTGCACATCATCTACATGCACCCAAATTTGGTGATAGCTGACCTAAGATCCAACTTTGTAGGAAAAACGAGCACCATGAAGCTCGTCTAAGAGCTCATCCACCACAGGAATTAGATATCTATCTTTGATGATGAGTCGGTTCAAAGCGCGGTAGTCAACACACATGCATCAGGAACCATCCCTATTTCGAACCACTAGGACCGGTGAGAAGTATGGGCTTGTACTAGGTCGAACAATACCAACTTCAAGTATTTCACATACAAGCCTTTCTATTTCATTCTTCTGCACATACGGGTATCAGTAAGGCCACACATTTGCAGGTTGGCTCCCAGGAAGCAAGGAAATCTAATGGTCATGGGTCCATTCTGGTGGTAGCCGCATATGTTCCATAAATATGTCTTCATACTCAGACAAGAGTGTATGTATTTCTGGATTGACAGCCCTTCATTTTTAGCTGCGGTCAGAGATAAAAGCTAAGCCAACACTCCTTTTCCCCCTTGCTAATGAGATTACCCATGCGAGATGGATCAATAAGGCATACTGCACCTTTTTGGGCCCCGTGTAAGGCGTGTTTCTTTCTGTCAAGGGTAAACTCCATTCGTAGTCAAGAGAATTCCTATAGTATGGGGCCCAATGTAACCAGCCATTATATTCTCAAGACCAAATCACATCCGCGGAGTGGGAACAACCACACATCTGCTTGGAAAGTTGGTGCCCTGCATCACCCATTTGAGATCCTTGTAGATCGCGTTGCTAATCAATTTGCCACCGTCAGCTATGGATACATCCAAGGGCGGGGCAGCTTACACTAGACAACCTTGGCAACTCCGGGTTCTAGAAAATTTTTCGTGCTTGCTAAATCTATAAGAACAACAATTTGTTGCCATTTGACGAGACACTGCACTCTCATAGTTTGGGTTGAATTTAACCCAGATATGGTATTCACAGAAACAATTGGGCCCTTCTCATTATCAGTGGGTTCATCTTCTTACTCAACATCACCCTCATCACCACTTTCATGGACAGTCTCAATATCTATGACATCAAGTAAGTATATTTGCTGCCTTTTGCAGCGGTGGCCCAAGGCATACTTTTGGTCACAATTGTAACACAGTGGCCGGTCCCTTCACGCTTTCATCTCAGCCAATTAGAGCCGTTTGATCGGTAGAAGCCCCAACGAAGTAGGTGGTTTAGCTGGTATGGAAACCACTTTTAGGATGCCGGTGCTAGCCAATGGGGCATTAGTTTTGGTCATCCCAAACCGTTGGCATTGGTTCAAGATATCAGCGTACTTTTCTTGTAGCCTCGCCAAGCCGATAGCTTTCATGACATTTGTAAGCCGAAACATCTGCACCCCTTGCCGTAGGTCCTCCCAAAGCCCGTTGATAAAACAACTAACACATAAGTCATCAGGAAGTCCCATTCTCCCGTTTGCCAATTGCTCGAATTGTTCTTAGTAGGCACTAACAGTGGTGGTTTGTTTTAGCTTGCAAAGCGCACCAGCGAAATCTTCATAAGGATTATGCCCAAACCTTTTGCACAAAGCATTGACAAACTCACTCCATGGTACTTGTCCAGTGGTCTTCTTGAACCAATGGAACCATTGAAGTGCCTTCCTCTCCAGATGGATGGAGGTCAGGGCCACTGTCTGGCCTTCTAGAATGTTGTTATATTAAAAAAACTGCTCCACCCTATCTACCCACCCCAAGGGTTCCTCTCCATCAAACCTTAAAAAATCAACTTTCGCATACGTTGTTGGGGCTGTTCCAGCAACCGTCATCATCCGCAATGGTGTAGCCATATTAGAGTCCCCCATTTCAGATTGATAATTGGCTAGAGATGCCGACAATGCATCATGCTTGAGATGAATGTCAGCCATCAACTGCCGAATTTCTTGGAAATTCTCACCATGCTTCTCATTGTTCTCTCTAATTTGTTTGAGCTCCATCTCAAATCTCTTGGCCTCTTGTTGTCGAGTTCCATCTGCCATGATTTCTCACCATAGGTTCAAGGTTTGCTCTGATACCAAATGATAATGATCAAACAATTTTTTGAAGAAGATAACAAGAAAAACCACTAAATTCCATCTTCCAGGAGGGCAACCTCAATTTCCAACAAGAAAGAAGAGAGTATTTTTCATTAACTTTTTGAAATCTATGTACAACCCTTTTGTCCTCTCTCTACAGCTATCAAATCTTCCTAAAATTCAGTTAGCAACTATTAAAGAAACTATCCTAACAAATAGGTCTTCTATAATAATAACTAACATGACTCTTACCATAATAAAAATAACAAATTAAATTAATTCAAAATAAGAAACTAACATGACTCTTACCATTTAGGCATTGATACTTATTCAAAGCAAAAAACTGACTGACTCCTACCATTTGATGCATATTTAACCTTATCCAAACGGGCACCTAACACACACTCTCTTTCTCTTCTTTTCTGTTTTTTGGACAAAATAGCACCTCTCTCTCTCTCTCTCTCTCTCTCTCTCTCTCTCTCTCTCTCTCTCTCTCTCTCTCTCTCTCTCTCTCTCTCTCTCTATGTGTGTGTGTGTTTTGGGCGGGGGGTTGGCTCATCCCCCCTGCCCCCCACCCCCCTCCCTCCCTCCCTCCCTCCCTCATTTTATTTTCCCTTATTTTCATTTGGTCTTCTTTCTATCCCTACCTCTCATTTACCTTTCGTCAAAGACCTACTTTTATTCAATCACCTCCTATGTTCCTTGACTTCCACCTCTTCTAGGAAGGTTAACACCAAAAATGAGTTTATCCCTTCCTTTGGGATTGAGACCCTATTATGGATTTTTTTAGGTTCCCGAATCTTCTTTTTCTCTTGGGCCTGAAATGCCCCTCTATCAGGTTCATTAGAGCGTAGGCCTTTTTGAGGCCCTGCTAGAGCCTTGTCGCGGAGGTTCTGCTCACAATCTCCTTATTTCTAGCCTAACACAGTTTCAGTTTCCTAGAGGAGGTGTTTGGCAACTTATTACTCTATCACCTTGTCTAGTTGTCTTGGCTCCTGACTTCCCCCTCTTTGGTTTCTCTTCCCACCCTCGTCTATCTTGCCCTTTCCTTTAAACCTTACTTTTGGTTGCCCAACACGCCATCATGTTTATTTCAGATCAGGTCTATCTTGGTCACGATCGACACCGCCATGTTTATTTTAAATGAAGGTTTTGGTCACGATCGACACCGCCATGTTTATTTTAAATGATGTTTTGGGCATAGTGGTGTATTGCTTGCTTCAACCCCGGCTTATGTACTAATTGTGAAGGGATGTTGTTGCTCATGCATGGTGGTGAGTAGTCAAGGATCACGAGTAGGACTTAAAGACAAATAGGCACGTGTTGCTTTAAGTAGTCAATTGGAATTCTAAAATTGTTACTGATGTAGGTCTTGAAGGTTTAGAGTTAGATTTGGTTGATGAGTTTTTTATCGGTCTTTTTTGGAAGTAAGGATTCTTTTCTCTACTTCCTCTTTATAATTGGACTTTTTTGAAGCAAGGATTCTTTTCTCTACTTCCTCTTTATAATTGGACTTTAGTTTTGCCTCCTTTGTTAACGAAATCTTGCAGTTTCTATTTAAAAAAAAAAACAAAATGTACAGCCCACGCTTCATCCATTCAAACTTTTTTAACACCCTTGGACTACATCGTTTCCCCCAAAATGATTTGAAACGAGACAATCTAAAACCAGACGATCATTAACCTCAGTCAAAGCCGCTAGGTAAACAAGTCCCTCCCTCCCACAATTGCCAATCCAGATCAAAATCATAGGACTCAAATAGGGAGTGAAGGGTCGTATTTGGCCATTATGAAACTGCCAGATCACCCGATTCTCAACTTCGCCCTCATTTTTGACCGAACTCTGTTTTTTTTTTTCCTTGCGATTTGGAGAAAGACTCATCCAACCCGAATTGAAATTCCCAATCCGAATTGGCCCAATGGCTGACTGAATGGACCGCCCCATCTCTGCTTCAAAACACTGGTCATAATAAAATAAGAAGCACTGCTTGCAACTCCACCCCCAAACTTTCTTGTATCAAAGAAACTACCATATAACTATAGTCACTCTCTCTCTCTCTCCCCAAAATAGAGATAGTAATAAGCCTTTAATTTAGTGAGCCAGGTGTTATTTAACAGCTCTGGGTCCAACGACCTAAATCCGCAATCTTTCTCGTAAACCCTACTACAGCATGTAACCAAGCACATTTAGAACTTTCCTTTTTTTACAAGTCCAAAACCTTCCAAACAGTTTTCGCTGTGAATAAAATAAGAAGGCATGTTCCAGAGAGCCGCATACAAAAAAACAGCACAAGCACCCGAGTAAAAAGTACTTCTTAGCGTCCCTTTTTATTTTGGAGAGCGCCAACAACAATGCGCTCATCTCGTCTCTTTCTCTATTAACCAAACACAGCAGCCAATAGCTGATGACCTTCAAAAATGAAATCTTTTGAGGCAGCACCGATAAAATTATTGATTTTTTATGCATCAAAGAAAATGTGAACCCAGAAGGAGGGAGGGCAGGGGTGATCAGGTGGTGGCCGACTCCTTGGCAATCTTCTCGGCTTTGGCAATGACCTCTTCGATCCCACCAACCATGTAGAATGACTGCTCGGGAAGATCATCATACTTTCCATCCAATACACCCTGGAACAAACAAATCCAAAAGCAAGTTGAATGCGAGGGGCCCTTTTCTAATTTTGATATATATAAATCCACGCTCACAAAGATAAAATACAATAAAATAGTAATGCACACAT
Organism: Amborella trichopoda; assembly: GCF_054954075.1. Lineage (NCBI taxonomy): Eukaryota > Viridiplantae > Streptophyta > Magnoliopsida > Amborellales > Amborellaceae > Amborella > Amborella trichopoda. The sequence goes on along the minus strand of NC_142348.1, from coordinate 21,604,924 downwards.
ATAAACTTCTACACATACATTTAACCATACATATATATGCACATGCATGATACATGAATATAAACATATACATACACAGCCCAGGCATAAACATATTGTGTCCCTTATCATGTAGATAATGCAGATATAAATAGTTTTGACTCAAGAACCAGGCTTCCTACTTTTACATCAAAGGTAGCTTAAGGATTTATAGGACAGGAATTGAATTCAATCCATTTCTAGGTCTCTCAATAGCACATATGGTTTCTCAAACCTGTTGTAGACATTAATTTCAGCTAGTCCATTTCTAGGTCTCTCAATAGCACATATGGTTTCTCAAACCTGTTGTAGACATTAATTTGAGCTAAAAACAAATGCGTGGTGAGGATAAGGCAGACTATAACCCTCATACTAAAAAGGTTCCATAACAGCATATTAAAGAGAGAAACTGCAAAAAGCACAATCCAAAACCAGTAGCCGTACCAGAAAGTACCTCTAATCCATGAGATGGGTTCCCTACTTGTGAAGTTCGAAAGGCTCGCCCAAAATAAAACAAGAAATACAAGAAACAATACCTCATATGATCATACTTTTGACAGAGTATAATAAAAAAAATGTTCAACATTATCATAAATTTGCGGCTATAAAATAATAATAATAGTGATCACATTGTGCAACTTGTTTGGTAGAGGTTCAATGCAGTATTCTCGGTCAAGTAAGAATTCCAAATGCTGTTCATTAATGCTAAATGTTTCTTACTTTGTGGTGAGATCAATTTGTGGTAAGATCGATATGTATAATGGACTGAAAAATAGCAAATGAACAAGAATTTTAACCATCAACCATCCAAACTTCCCACTCAAAAGAATGGCTGAACAAAGCTAATCATCATTCCCTCTGGCCTCAAGTAATAACAAGTAGAAATCGAACTTGATTACTTTTAAGTATCAAACAATGACTCAGCTTTCAAGGTACTGATTAAATTCTTCGTAGGAAAGAAAAGATAAGGATAGTTAGAGAATGTAACAAACAACAGGACAGTTTTTTCTGATAGTTTAGATGCAACTTCTATTTATGAGGCACCTTGTATAAAACCAAATTGTATTTAACCATCAAGAAAACATCCAAATTGCTATAAAAACAACTAGATCAATAAGCACTGGACATTTGGTAAAGGGGAAATAAGCTCAAACAGAGATGCCCATAAAAAATAAAAGAAAAGAAAAACAAAAGGAAAAGTTTCAGTAGCCTTTATCTTGAAAATCAATTAGCTTGTTTACAAGTCTTTTGGTGTGGTGTGCATGTTTATACATGCTTCTTTTTTTTTTCTTTTTTTGTGGGGGTGAAGAGGGAGAGATGAGTTGCCTTTGTCCTCCACTTGTTCAGTAGGTCCAAATTCGCTCGCAAATGTGGTAACCTCCAGTACCCCATGCACCACAGATCAATATGTACACTCTTTAAAAGCATCAAATCATGTCCTTTGCTGCAAACAAAATTGAAGATTTATGTATGGAGTTCTCTGCAAATGCACCAAGTGCTTCCATTTTTCTTCGTACTACTTGATTTAAATTAGTTCCCACAAACAATTGAGTCCTCATGTTCTCAGCTGTTGGACATTTATCACAAAACAGATTCTCTCCTAAAATACGATTACTCGTGACTTTTGTCCCAGGCAGGTATTGGTATTACATGTGTTGTTTCTTAAGCATTCAGGGATATAGGTAATGCACTAGATATTTGATAGTTTCTAGTGGTTTGGTTTACAGAGGTCAATATCAACACATTTCTAGGATCCTTTCACGAAAAAGTTGTTCTAATAACATCTCACAATTGCCTCCATGCTTAAGGAGATGTATACCAAACAGTGTATCAAAACATGTGCTCAGGGCAGGGCGAGGACCTAGGCCGCTCATTGAGGCCAAGGTGGCCCCCTAGGTGGCCAGACCCAAGGAGGGTGGTTTGGTTTACAGAGGTCAATATTAACACATTTCCTGGATCCTTTCACGAAAAAATAGTTCTAATAACATCTCACAATTGCCTCCATGCTTAAGGAGAAGCATACCAAACAGTGTATCAAAAAGTATGCTCGGGGCAGGGCAAGGACCTAGGCTGCTCATTGAGGCCAAGGTGGCCCCCTAGGTGGCCAGACTCAAGGAGGGTGCCATCGCCTCATCTGTGGAGCCTACCTCCCCAAAGGTAAAGTTGTCTTCTTTCCCCTTTTAAAGGATGGCGAACCTTTCTAATACGTCGATTTTTAAGAGAAAAAAACAAAAAAATTCTTTACTGCAGAATTTGAATCTGACATTTGTGCTTAATTGCTCATGTATTTGAGTATTTTGAGTTTTGGTCTTAGAAATGGAGCAGGTAGGCCCAAAAGGACGTGGTTGGAAATAGTTCGAAAAGATATGAAGACTTATGGCCTCACTGAGGTATGGCCTTTAATAGAGTATAATGGCGGACTAAGATTCATGTAGCCGACCACAATTAATTGAGAAAAGGCTATGATGATGATGATGATGATGATGATGATGATCTTGGAAATGGAGCCTAAAACATAAACAGCCATATGGCATTGACATTTGGATTTTGGAAATGCTATTATCTTTTGCTCTTTGTGCTGGTTAGTTTGTTACATCTTACATCCACTGATTTACATTTGTGAAATGTGATTCAACATTTATTTGGTTGCTTTCAAACTTTGGAATTCTCTTTTTCAATATATGCAAATATTCTACATACATGTGTGTGTGTGTGTGCAAGCACATTTGCATTTGGAGTGCATATATATGCATATTAGATGTGTGTGGAGCGTCTTGAAACCAAGCAACTGCCTAGGCACTTAGGCAGCTGCATCACAACTTAGCGATCAGCTCCCCCTTGGCCGCTTAGGCCTGGCACCTTCTGACAGACTCAAACAAATATAATTACTGAGTGTTTGGCCATGCTTACCAAGTCTCTCTTAGGTGCCCTAATTTTAAAGACTTTCCGAGGGACTGCTAATAGGCCACAAAACCACTAAGCCAACCCTCTAGCTACTGGTGAATATGATGAAAGATTGGCTATGAATTAAATCTGAGAATGCTTGAAAGAGTTCAACATTAGCTTTGTCCAAAAATATGGCCAGACACACCAAGGACTGCAGGTACCCAAAACAACATGGTTGCAACAAGCAGAGTGTTTCAAGCAAACTACAAGTCAAAATGTAAGACATCGCAAGACCAAGATCTCAAGTTTAGGTAGCTCTACTCTTTCATATTAACATGGTCTAAGAAGGGTGAGGACCTAAAACCTTCCCTTAACCCATCGTATGCCCTGGTAAGGAGTTGGGTTGTGTTAGGTAGGCAGCCTCCATAAAATTTTGCCAAAATTTATCATGAATCTTAAATGCAAACCAGGGTTCGTGTAGCCGACCCCAATAAATTGGGAATAGGCTTTGACAATGATGACGACTCCCCCCTGTTAACAAATACTACCCAAAAGAAATTAAAAATCACTCTCCAGAACTGAAATTAAAATTTCCATATGTCAGCTTTTAAAGATGTTGTCACCAGTACTAGTGTATGAAGGTAATTCTCCTATTATCTGGTCAATTTCGAAAGTCCTTGACATTTTACAAATTCTTGCATCCTCAGGTATTTGAGATTGTTAATTTCCTTATTTTATCTTTTGACATTTTAAACTTTTTAAAACTATTTTCCTTTATTTTAAAAAAAAAATAAGTTTTGACTTGAACGACTAATTGTGCCAACTAGCTCAAGTCATCAATCAAGACTTCAATTTGCCAAATTAGATAAGTCCCTGGTAAGTAAAGGATGCATTGAAGCAACAGGAAAATCAGTACAGAGAAATAAATTTCCAACTATTTGGGTTGGGACCCATGCAAATTAACAATCACCACAATTAACATTGGCATTCAAAATCATTCACGTGGAAGCAGCAGGAAAATCTTCACAGAATAACTATCAAATAGCGGGTCTCCATGCAAATTTCTCAATAACCAAAGTAATGCATCAGCAGTAAAACTCATTAGATTGACAACATGAAAAAATCCAGTAAAACTAAAATAGAGAACTCTAAATTCTAATTGAAAATAATGGATGACAACAAGCCTTAATCATAAACCAACCCTTAAAGGTGAAAGGATAGGAGGTGGAGCAAGCAGGTGTACCAACAATATGATTTTTCAATTCACGTTCTCTATTATCTTCAGCATTTGTAACGAATCATAATTAGTAATGTAGTCAATAGCATGTCCAACACAGGTACTAAGATTTACTTCAAAATAGAGATGTTGCCAAATAACAAAAGTCACTCAAACCAACAAACTATTATGTGTAGCAAAATAATTAAGCAGCAAACTCAGCTAGAAAAGTGGTCAAAAACCAAGAGTACACAAAGCATGAATCAATAAAAACATCCAAAGCTTAAAATTTACATAATTAATGAGCACAGAAATGCACCAAATATGAGAAAGCCCAAGCTTTGCCGAGGATACATCAGAAATGCATGCAAACTAAATTGAATATCAAGAACCTCTCTATTTATTTATTATTAGCTCAATTTTAAATAAAAAAGTTGAAGTCACACAAAAAAGTTAGAAAACAATGAGAAAGACATAAGCAGAACCAAATTCAAGTTCAGGAAGCTCTTTTTTACCTGGAAGCTGACAATGCTCTCCTTCAATTCCACATATTTTCCTGGAGCACCCGTGAAAACCTCAGCAACATGGAAAGGCTGACTCAGGAACCTCTGGATTTTCCTAGCACGAGCCACTGTCAACTTGTCATCTTCACTTAGCTCGTCCATACCCAGGATGGCAATAATATCCTGAAGATTCTTATAGTTTTGAAGAACCTTCTGGACACCACGAGCAGTGTTGTAGTGATCCTGCCCAAGAATGTGAGGGGAAAGCATACGCGACGTAGAATCAAGGGGATCCACAGCAGGGTAGATACCAAGTTCTGAAATCTGTCAAAGCAAGAAGACAAAATATGAGAAAGTGCAAAACAAAACCACAAATAAAAATAAAAATAAAGGGCATATTTCAAAGCAGTGATCAGGAAATAGGCTTTCAAATCAATAATTAGATTGGTCACCCCTTTATCCAAACGACAAGGCTGGTACTCTGAATACCAGACAAAGGGTAAAATAGGTAATCGGAATACCGGGAATCTATTTTGAATTCCCATGTTCCTGGAGCACCTAATACAAGTTATGCATTCCAGTCATTGTCAAATATTTTCCCAAAATTAAGAAACAATCATTTACTAGAAAAAAGAAGTTGAAAAACAACATCAAGAGATGAGATGCAAGGAATACGAACCTGACGAGATAACACAGTGGTGGCATCAAGATGAGCAAAGGTGGTGGCAGGGGCAGGATCAGTCAAATCATCAGCAGGCACGTAAATAGCCTGCACAGAAGTGATCGAACCCTTCTTTGTTGTTGTGATACGCTCTTGCAAGCCTCCAAGATCAGTGGCTAAGGTTGGTTGATAACCCACAGCAGATGGGATACGCCCAAGCAGAGCAGACACTTCAGAGTTTGCCTGTCAAAAAGAGCAAAAATCTCATTAACTCATAATCATAACAATGATAAATAGTTACATACTTCTGTGAAGCACAAACACCCAAAGAAAAATCATATTAGAAGATAATAATAAAGTACAATTGTTGTAAAAAATTGATAGCTTGTTTTTAATGGAGGGCATACTTGGGTGAAACGGAAAATGTTGTCAATGAAGAGAAGCACATCTTGGCCTTCAGCATCTCTGAAATGTTCGGCTACAGTGAGCCCGGTCAGCCCCACACGAGCACGAGCACCAGGCGGCTCATTCATTTGTCCGTACACAAGAGCACACTTGCTCTCAGCCTGAGACATAGATATCAAATGTGTATCCAAATGAATGTAAACAAAAGAAACCATTTTGAAGAAAAAGAGTGAAGATATACAGGGGACAGGCATCAACCTGTTTTTCACCTAGCTTGATGACACCACTCTCAATCATTTCCCTGTACAGATCGTTACCCTCCCGAGTACGTTCCCCAACACCAGCAAAGACAGAAAAACCACCTGCTCAAATAAATCAGAATTAATGTACCTAAATACAAAAGTGCCAACAAGTCTCTCCATTCTCTAAAACCCACCATGAGCCTTTGCGACATTGTTAATCAGCTCCATAATAAGCACAGTTTTGCCAACACCAGCACCACCGAAGAGCCCAATCTTTCCACCACGCTGGTAAGGTGCCAACAAGTCGACGACCTAGAAGTACCAATAGTGAATAAATCAAACAGGCCTCAAATATAGATTTATTCATGTTAATGAAAAGACCTACATAGGAGATAAGCAGAAGAAAATTGTAAGCAAAAAATTGCAAATATATCAAAAATCTCAATAGCAGTAAATTTTTAGTCAGGAGTACAAACCCAAATAGTCATGAAAAATTTTATGACACATTAAGAGCGAAGGAAATTCAAACAAATGGATCAAAATCAATAGATAAGAATTAGAACATACCTTGATACCAGTAACAAGAATCTCTTGCTCAGTTGCTTGTTCAACAAATGAAGGAGCTTCACGATGGATAGGCAAATAGTGATCGGTCTCTGATGCAGAAATAAGATATAAAAGGAACAAAAAAATTAGAAAAAATTTTAGTGATTAGAACACTCGTTAGGAAATGGCAATGCCGAACAGGGAATAGTAAATAGACGCACACTAATTGAAGAAACATACTTATTTCACCCCTTTCGTCAATGGGTTCCCCAATGACATTGATAATGCGACCAAGTGTAGCCCTACCCACTGGTACCTGTTAAAAAAAAAAGAAAATAATTCGGCAATCAACACAATGACCAGTTGCAGATAGACATGGTTATCTATAAAAAAGATAAATCTATAAGTACAAAACATTGCTAAATACGAAACCATACATCTAAACGAGAGAGATAGAGATAAGATCTAGCAATTTGGATCAGCACTATCTATAAGCGATTGAAACACTGCCAAATATCACATTTTTGCATGCTGATCCAGACAGTCCATTACACCATGATCACATTATGTCAGCCTGCATACTCCCAACAAATACAAACACCAATACATCCCAGCTATACTCCAACAAATACAAAGACCAATCCCTCCCTCACAGAGGGAGGGCAGTTAAATAGTGGTGGATCATCTCTCTCTCTCACCAGCACACAAACGAAAATGAAAATAAAACATCAGGAGAAAAAAAAACCTAATTTCAAAAGATCAACTCAAGAACAAAACCCCAACTAACCTTGATGGGAGAACCAGTGTTGAGCACCCTCTGGCCCCTGACAAGCCCTTCAGTCCCATCCATAGCAATGGTCCTCACCATTTTCTCCCCCAAATGCTGAGCCACCTCCAAAACCAACCTTATGGAGTTATCCAAAACCTCCAATGCAGTCAAGATCGGAGGCAACCCCTCATCAAACCTCACATCCACCACTGCTCCAATCACCTGACAGACCTTCCCAATGGCTCCAGCCCCTGTGAACTCATCAGTGATCTTACCAAGAGGTCCATCTTTACCAATACCGGGAGGAGTTGCTACAGGGGGTGGAGGCGACGAAGTTGCAGCGGCCGATGTCGCATACTGTGCAACTTTGTCGAGAAGAAGGCCCGAAGAAGATGATATCGGCCTGTAAAGCTCTGGTCCTCTATTGATGAGGCTCGACGGTTGAGATCTGACGGTTTTGGCACCCCTGATGAGAGAGGACAGGGCTCTACGGTATGCCATTAGGGGAAAACCCTACCCCTGGTTTTTTGGAGTTGCAGTAGAGAGACAAAGTGAGGAGATCAGAGTAAGGAAAGATATAAAGAGAAAATTAGGGTTTTGTGTTCAGTGGGGAAGATGGTGGCGAAGGGATTGACGGCAGTCCATGGAAGGAGAGGAAGAAGATAGAGAGAGGAATGGCGGACGCCAAAAGGTTCGTAAAGGCGTTTTAGGAGGCTGACTTTATGGGGGCGTGGAGTCCGCTTTGTTGGTCCTCTTCTTTTGGGGTGGGGGTGAGTGCTGTTAAAATTAGGTTTCCTTCCAAATGTTTTCAAAGCATCGGTCTTATTTTCAGCCGGAGTGTACCCTTTTTATTTGCGGATATGTAAGGTTTGACGTATTTACCAGGGAAAAGTTCATACACGCTCTAAACAATCAAATTATATTTTTAAATTGATCATCTGGACATCAAGATGCATAGACATAAGAAAAAAAAATAGATTTTAAGTTTCGAAACTAGTGTATTTTGTAATGCATTTTTGAAACGTCAATTTTCAAGATTTTCAAGTTTCATAGATTTGTCGATCTACACTATTTTTGAAGCTTTAAACTTTATAAATAAAAATGAAAATATATTTTAAGGCGATTTTCAATAGTGAAACCACATTTCTCGATACTATTTGAAGGTAGGCTCTAATTTGATTGTTTAGAGCTAGGCTTAAGCAATTTGTTCCTTTATCATATAAATGTATGGCTCACTTCTAAACTTGCTGAACAATTTTAGCGCCAGACACGTTTACAATAACCTAAAAATCTATTTCTACCCCTAATCACAAAATTAAAGTGGTACAAATCAAGCAAATATATAAACACATTTTAAAATATTGAAAACGGATATACTATTTAATAGGTTACAAGACACTCTTTTTCTCATATCTATACTTATCGAAGTTAAGATGATCAAATAGGAAGGTTTCACAACATGAAAAGAATATTTTTCAATGTAAGCATAATCTTTTCCTTTAAAAAATGAATCCAGAGGGTAAATTGATCGCATGACAGGTTGATACAGATCGGCAAATCAAAAAGGAATTATAAACAATAAAATAAAAAAGTAAAATCTTTGGCTCACGCTACTTAAGTGGCACCAAATTACTCAAATGGCCCGACTTGTTTAGATTTCCATAAAAGAATTAAGGGCATTTGAAGCTTTTTAACAAATGTTCGTGAGGAGGCACTGAGTGAAATGAAACTTATAACTTAAGGATTCTATTGTGAACTTGATTATTTGACAACCTTCACGATATTGTAGGATGGTTTGAGCAATTTAAATTTTTTCCCACCAAAAAAAGAAAAATATGAACAAAGTGATCAAGTCACCTCAAAATAACAATGGGGTTAAATTAACTAATTTACCAATTAAGTGGTTATTTTGTGAAACCTCCACTTCCATGAATCATGAATATGTGTTATCTGTTTATACTAGGGTTTTTGGCCTCACATAAGATATAGCTCTTGATAGAGCAGAATAGCGGATCAAGATTTGTGTAGCTGACTCCAAATAGTTAAAAAGAGACTCTAATGATGATAAAATTACTTGAATTAAATAACATAAATACCCTTTTTTTTTTCACGTTCCAACCTAATCTTGAACATGTTTTTTATTTTTTTAAATAAAATCTTGTTTCAAGTTTAGAACCTTGTAACAAAGGGGCTACCTGCATCTTACATCATTTGGCTCATGTGATGGAGCTTGAAAGTGAAGCCAAATTATTAATAATGATCACACTTGTTTTGGGTTCTGAATTTGGAACATGTTTCTTGAATAAGAAACATGGTTCAAGTTTTGGGTAAGGTTTGTACAAGGTTGGCACCTTGAACAATCAAAGTAAAGGCGCACCCTAAATTGATGTTGAAAGAGATGGTCCAAGTGCAGGAAATCCATAAGATGGTCCTCAAAGCTATTTTTATATCAAATATGAAATTTAAAGCTTAAAAAACAGTATAGAATGAACACATATATATATATATATGAACACTTGACAATGGACGGTCCAAAAAATACATTACAAGACATTGCTTTCAGAACTTGAAATTATTAACTTTCTACATCCACATATTTTAACGTCGAGATGATTGATTGGAGGGTTTTTCGATAGCAAACCAACCCTTTCCATCAGGGTGCACCTTATTTTTATAACTTAAAGATTAACACCTTATATAAACTTTCGCCTTAAATTTTAGAGCCCGAAAAAAATTTAGACTTTAAATGTGTCACATTATGAGAGGGTGTGGTTTTATTAGGTTACAACATTAAACAATCAAATTAAAGCGCACCTCCAAATTTTATTATAAATATAATTTTATGTAAAAAATTGTTATGATGGCTTAAGAATACATTTTCATGTCTAATTATAAAATCTTAAACTCCAAAAATAGTTTAGATCAAGTAGATCTAAAATCTTGAAAACAAACAGCACCGACAATGTGTTGCTTGATAAACTATTTATAGGACCAGAAATTTTTCTTTCATATTCCCTACATCCCGATATTGGGATGATCAATCATAGGGTTTTCCAAAATCAAAAGGACCTTCTATGCGGGATTTTTGAGGTGCACCTTAATTCTATTATGAAAACCTTGTATAAACTTTTTCCATTATGAAAACGTTTTCACTTGAACAAGGGCATTTAAAGCGTTTATGTGATTCTACAAAAGGTTTTCAAATGAAAGGATCCATCAAATGCAACAAATTTGTTGAAGAAATCGTTGATTTCACCGCCATGTTGAACGTTGAACTTTTGAGGTGGTTTGACCGTTCTAAAAATATTTCCCTTTTTAAAATTTGAATGGTTGTCCATGTGATTTCATGAGACCATCGTATCTCACGCTTTCACTACAGAGACGCTAGTAATTTAGAACCCAAATCAATTAAATAGACTTTGCTATGTTAATGTGGCTGAAATGCTTCATAAACATCTCTCTCTCGCTGTAAAGATCACCCTTTACACCGTCGTGCACTTCTCTTTTCAATTAAATTAAATTAAATTTTAAGGTAAATATTCTCGAAAAAAAAAAAAAAAAAATTCACACTGTAACAACTCATGGAAAACAAAATAAGAAAACACCATAGCAAGACCATTTAATGCTCCGGCAAGAGGAAGTTAGGTTTCTTCATGTTACCAAAAGGAAATTACAACAAGAACCAAGCATATGGATTTCAACATGGATATGACATTGTCTCAAGGAGGCTCATGCTTAGCATCACACTGAGAAGAGGCGGTAATCCATGGTACTGGTTCTTGGAGACGATCTTTACAAACATAGCTGTATCAACAAGAAAAAAATTGAGGGCATTTTAATAGAACCCAACTTAAAACAAAATGCGGAGATTTAAGCTCTAAAGCTGCGACTCTTATCCCCTTTATCTTTCAAGAAATAAATAACAGAAGCATACATTTTGTGTGCCTCAATCAATATTTGATGTTTAAGTAGAAAATCTGCACTGAGATGCATGTGCCTTTATTCCTTCATGTCAGTATGTATTCATGTGGAAGCATGAATTAGGTCTGATCGTCCTGCCTGTAATGGAGCAATGTTAAAGCACTGCATTTCAGTAGGGAAAAAAAAGTACATGAGGTTTCAATATTTACGGATCAACCAGTAATAGCAGACAACGCTAGTCAATTCATCAACTACTAAATATAGATAGGAATCTACATAAAACATTAGGGTATTATGCAAACAGAATGAAATCAAACTACAGTTTTGCTATCTATCTTATGCCATAACCTATGTAACTGCCATAGAATTGGTTAAGGTGCCAATTCTAGAAATTCTGATTTTCCCAGAACATGCAGCAGTCACATCCTTGAGGATCACCAGTAAAACCCAGGTTCTTCATACTCTAACGGGAACACAAATAAAGCTAAACACTCCAACCGGATGGCCATGCATCCAAAAAATTCAAGTAGCAGACCAAACATGTTCAAAGTGTCCCTCCAATATCAAGAGCAATAATAACTATTTATTCAGTGGACTTCAAATGTGCGTGAATCCTAACTGGCCAGGACCAAAGAGAACCATTCCCCACGGTACATTGATCTGCTAATTATAGAGCTGTATAACCATGTAAATAGAGAAAAAAAGAATAATTGTTAGCTAGAAGCCTCCTCCATGAGCCCATTATGTTGAAGGCACACCAACCTGGGACAGAACAGCCCCCACTGCGTAATGGTCCATTGTTCTCAAGAAAGCGGTTACCACTGTTAGGCCAGCTTGTCCCCTGTACCACATGGCTTTATGCCAATTAAAGGTAGACCATTGGAAAGCATCCACATAATTGGTTTCTACTCTATATACATATATAAAAGATCTTATCAAGGCACATCGTAAGGACACACACACACACACACAAAGACGCACATGCAGACACACACAGGGCTAATTGTTCTCATTCGATAAAAATAGTATCAAATGGTCAATTTCTTCATGTCTTTCTCATCAAATGTTTAGCTAATAGCATTCACAGACTTGAACAGGCAGGGTGCTCGGACAAATAGAAATCTGAAACCGGCTATCACAAATTTTTTGGTTACAAAGGCAGGGTAAGAAACATGATATTTATTTCATGTCAAGCGTTGGAGAATTACACAAAGCTTCTTCAACCCGCGATGAGTTGGCTTGGCTTTATGCACTACTAACAAATGTTGGATTTCAAAGCAGTCTTCAGCAAGTAGGGAGAGAATGGTCTCTCTCTCTCTCTCTCTCTCTCTCTCTCTCTCTCTCTCTCTCTCTCTCTTTATTGTGTGTGCATATGCACAAAAGAAAACGGACGGTGAAAGAAGCTGTGACAATGAAAAGGAGCAAGAGGGAGGGGAGAAAGGGGTTAGGCTGAAAGATTGGAAAGTGGTTAGAATTGGGCAGACAAAGAGGGAGAGATAGTGCTGACACTGTGTGTGTGAGTGTGTCAGAGAGAGAGAGAGAGAGAGAGAGAGAGAGAGAGAGAGAGAGAGAGAGAGAGAGAGAGAGAGAGAGAGAGGTTTATGAGAGGGGAAGAGACAGAGAGTGGGATAAAAAAAAGAAATTGGTAAAACAGTGCAAAAATTTCTCCAGTAAGTTGTCGGAGATGTAAAATCAAGGGGGAAAGGGTGGAAGGGGGAGACAGTGTAACTCAAGTAAAACCCATGAGAAAAAAAATATGCACACACTTACAACTAGGAAAGTCCTTTGGTGCTTCACAGATCCCCAAAACCGGTGCTGCTCTAAACTGATCCACCACTTTAAATTGCTTGAGATCCAAGAAAAAGCTCCAAAAGAAGATCTGAAATGGATGCCAAATCCACCATCCATTCAAATGGGCAGGTCCAAATATGATTCTGGGTTGGTGGATTTGGAGCATTTATGGAGCTCCAAATCAAATCTTTTGGAAACTGATCTGGAACTCTTTTGGGTCCATCCGATAAAATATTGGTGGATGAGGTGGGGGAAAAATAATTTTTTATGGTTTGGGAACCACTGAATACTGCCCTATAGAAATACTAGCCAATGACACGGGCATTGCCCGTGTGGCAAAAGCAAGAGACATCACAGCAGAAGTCCTTTTCTTCTATCATTAACTAAGCTCATTAATAGCAAAATTGACGTACTAATCGTATCTCTCTTTTCATCACATGAGTGGCTGTGTATAAAGGCTCTATGACTTGACCAGTGTTCGTAAAATCGGCCAATCTAACCTCTAAGCGCTAACCGCCCGGTTATATCGGAACCGGCCAGTGGCTGGTTCCTATTTTGGGCGGTTTTGTGATCAACCGATTTCTTAAAGTTTAAATAGAATACTACTTCATATTTATATCAAATATTTTAGAATAGCGTATTGGTTAGCGCTGGCGAATATAGTTTATACGGACCACGATTCGATCCTGCCATTAGCGGTTTGCTTTTTAAACATTGGTGTGGTTCATTTTAACAATTCTAAGAATTCATTACAATGGTAAGAAGTTCAAAAAATTTACTTGCCACATTAATCGAACTAGAAAGTACTTGTAAAGAAATAATTTGTTATTAAACCCTTACATTGGTAAGAAGTTCAAAAACTTTACTTGCCCACATGAATCGAACGAAGTTGAAAGTTCTTGTAAAGAAATAATTTGCTATTAAACCCACTAACCAATGCACCATATACTAATTAGTTGCCTATTAGATCTATTAACCAATATGTCATTTACTACGTATTTACAAAAATAATGGTCTATATTATATATCACTTAATTTTTTTTATTTTCTTTTAAAAAAGTGTTGGTCAAGTCGATTTTATAACACTATTTTAATATTATTTACATTATGGTAAAGAATAAAAAAAATTATGGTCATTGATACTCACTTTTATATTTTCCCATCTTTTTAAGAAAATTTTAAAAATACCCATGGCACAAATCGATTCGTTAAAATGCATTTTTTTCAATAATTTTCAACTTCATTTGAGTGTGTTTTGTTTTAATCACATTCTTTATATGATTTTCATATTTTAGTAGATTTTGTTTGTATCTTTTCTATTTTTTTCAACACTTTTTTTATCGTTCGAGACTTGCCCGGTTAGAGCTGTTGAATCGGCCGGTTTACCGATTAGACTGGTTAAACCGCTTCCGGACCCCTGTTTGGTTAACCGTTCCAGTTCAATATTGCGAACACTGGACTAGACACACAAATAAGAAACCAAGTTACCACCATTTGTGCCTAAGAATTCCTTTCTTTGCCACTACATCTGCCTCTTGATTGGCTTCTAGCTTATGTGATGAAAGGTAATTTGCCTATTCCTGATCCAATCCTTAATCACTTGAAAACATTAGGCTCTCCACGTACAAGACATAAGTCCCCTTCCCCATCCTACGATATTGTTAGACACAAGAGGCATGATTTTCGAATTCGATTTCTCTATAGACAACATATATAGATGCGAATAATCCCATACGTTTATAGGTATTTACCTCTATAGCTACCATGACAAAAAAGTATTAGGCCAGAAATTACAGGAATCGCTCCCAAACATTTTGAAAGCTACCTCTCTCTTGAAAAGCTGCTATTCCCTGTACATTGCTTAGGTTTCTCTTTCTTACCACAGCTGTGGCACAACTTAGAAATAGAATTAAGATAACAGTTTTATCAAAGGCATCAGGAAAAGGAATTATGTGGCCTTTCAAACTCTGATCTTTGTAGCCGGGGTAACTACAGTAGCAGACATACCCTGGTCAAGGGCAGTCTTTGTTTTTGGAACCCGCCCCCATAGGGACCCTCAAATCTAATTTTGATGGTACTTCTATTGGGAAACCCAGACATGCTAGAATTGGCGGTGGCATTTTCTGATAAAAAATTGAAAAGATCCGGGACTCCAATGAAGCAGCAGCCCTTGCCCTTTTCATAGGGATCTGCTTCATGCCTCGAAAACGGAACTCTATCATCATAGAAGGCATCTCTTCTAACATTATAGCATTGACATCGAAAATTTCACCATGCTCATGCCGAATCTCAACCATCATCGATGAAATATTGGACGGATTTAGAAACACAAATCAATTTTGTGCATATCCGGGAAACACTCTAGCGGATTCTTTAGCCAGTGAGGGGTTCTAAAGACTGGAATTATTTATCTGACTCTCCTCTTTTAGCTATCTTTTGCTTCTTAACTTCTCATTTTCCGTATCAAAGAGGGATTTTGCCCACGAAACACATGATCAGCTAATAAGGAAAAAAAGGTCTCTCTTTTTCTTGCCCTAAATTTCATATCCTATCCTGTCCCCAAATCTCTTCTCCCAAATCTCATATCAGAGTTTTATCCTTTCTATCCCGTATGATTCACCTGTTCTTATCTAAAATCGTTTTCCAAATCTCATAACCTACTTCTTCTCATCTTACAAGGTATCTCATATCTCCCAAGGCAATGCCATTTTTAAAGAAAATCTCCTCAAATCTAGGTATCCAAATTGGCCTACTTTAGGGTCTCCATCCTATCGTTTCTCTAAGAATAAGGGGCTCTCCTTGTTGAATGCGACAAGTCCAAATCTTAACCATGACTTAATAAATGTAAGCGTATGTGTGTGTGTGTAATGTTGAGTTGCTCGGCACTTCCCATCCAAAGAGTTACTGAACAGATTGGTCTCGAAAAAGTCAGGGTGAACATTTCTGAAGATGCATATCCATTTGATGTGACATGCATAGGTGTCCTTGTACTCAAAACATATCTATCCATGTTTGACATGTGCACCTGATGTGCCTTTGCGTCTAAAAAATTGTCCAAATTAACAACACGCGTCTGATTTTGCTAATGATGTGAAAATCATGTCCAATATAACGTGCCATGTTTGGAAGGACCCAAATAAAGGGTAGACTTAGTAATACACATTTCACGTGGCACCATGCATGTCAACCAGGTTCTCATATACAAGTATCCATCCTACATTTTGGTGTCAAAAATGCAGAAACATGTCTGACATGAATGTTCATGAATAATGTTACAAGGGATCTCTGATAGTTGGTTTTAGTTATTAGTTCGGCCACAATGTTGATGTTAAGAAAGCTTACAAAATTGGTAAGTGGGGAATCCCCATCTCAACTCATAACCATAAAAATGAATATATGTTAACGAAAAAATCTCAAGATGCAACATAGCCAGCTAGTTCTTTAAACGCGCTCGTAACATTGCAGCGTCCCTAAACGTTTCTAGCACAGTGTCTCTACGGCTTGGCCGAATCAACGCATAATAATCATTGGGGATTTCCATATCATTTTCAAACAAGTATAACAGCTAAGTTATAAATACCTCATATGCAACAAAATGAGACCGAATATTGTCAAAAACCCCATCTATCGTTCCCACTGCATTGATCTGCAAATATAAGAAACACTTAATGTAACAGGATACACTGCCCAATTTTTCAAGCTAGTCTCTGTGTTAGAGAATCTAACAATACTAGGGACATTTAGCTTATAATTGAAAACAAACGCATAAACAAACAGAATCCCTTTGTTTCCAGTTACAAAAGAATGAGAAGGCAAGAAATCAAAGAAAACTGTTTATGATATGATGCAACCAAAGATCTGTTATTTGTTGAGAAATACTCAGCATCAAAACCAAAGTTTGTCAACCTTGGATGAAAGACAACAGAAACAAGAAGAATCGGCACAATGGTCGAAGTTGACAATGGAGACATTTGTCTTTGTGGTCATGACATTTGAAAATTTGCAATTTAAGTATTTTTAGGTAGGGTATAATGAAAATTTTGAATAATCTGGTCTTTATTGCAATTAGTCTAGCCTTTTCCACTTCAGATACAAAGTGTTGGGAAAACAATGTATTCTTTTGGGACATTTGAGTTTCCAATGGATAGCAAGAATTGTGGATTAGCAAAAAAAAAAAAAAAAATTTCAATCCGATACTTCAATACGAGAAATGTCAATTTGGGAAGACATCTAGGAAACCATGTTGATGGAATTGCAATTGATCAAGTCAAACTTGAACTTGTTATAGCACAATATATCCACAGCTAAAATGTAGATGGATATTCAATAATTCTGGGTGGATGGCCTAATTCATTAATCCAGTAGAGCAATATACTGGTGGAGGATTAATAATATTCATAACAAGGCAACTTCGTATCACATTTAGTGACTGTATCTTCAAATGAATAATGCTAGAATTTTTTTCTCAATTAAAACATAAAATAAAAATTATTATATAAAATGGGATGCATACTGATGACAAATGACTCAACACTTGCATTGGACTTGAAATGAACAGCAAGTAATGTACATAAATTACAATGAAGGTTTTGTAGAATTTTTTTTATTCTTTTCCATTTTCTCTTTCTTTCTTATGCCCTTTCATATGTTTGGTGGTAATTGCTAAATATTACTCCTTAACTTTAAATGATTATATGTTGTGTTTTAGTCCATATAATTTGAATTCATGGTAAATGATCTATTAACAACTACAGTTTCAAAAAAATGATCCATCAACAACTTGTGCATTCTGGCCGAAAGAACTCAAACCTTTAACATGAACACTAGCATCAGAAGTACAATCAGTACAACCATGCCATAAAAGCAGCCAAACACATGATGGTTTCCTACTTTCCATTGCCCATAACATTTAAGGTAGTTAACATGAAAAAAAGAAAAAGAGGTTGCAGCCCAGATTATGCTGCACAATGTACCTTGTGAACCTTTCCTCTTGCAGAGTAATGGTTGATAACTGGGAGATTCAATTTCCTGAAAACTTTCAGACGTTTCTTTATCGTTTCTATATTGTCATCAATGCGGCCCTGAGTATGAGTAAAAAAACACATACTATTAGCAATGATGAAAATATTCCAAATTATAAATGCTGAAAATATTCCAAATTCTAAATGCTAACACTCCCAATATAAAGCAAGAATACCAACCTCATTACGGCTAAGAACCCGTCTTACCATCTCTTCCTCAGGACACTCAAAATATAGTACAAAGACCGGTTCTACTCCAATCTGTAAGTCAGACAATGGATAATTAAAACAGTGAAATAAACAACAATTAAACACATTTAAAATATTACATAATTGTCTTGGTAATACACCAGGAACTATATAATAAATTGGAAACTTTTACGTTACTCATATGCTTTGCATGCTTCAGCACCTTGTATCCACAAATTAAATTTGTATGCGTGGATAAACATGTATATAAGAAGTTAAAAACAATTAAGGGTGTGTCTATGTAACTTAGACAATCCTTTTGAATATCTTCCATTGTTTATCCACATGCAATTTATACAATCTCTAATCTTATTTCCAAATAAGCCCATACCTTTCACTTTGTGCTCTTAAGGTGGGTGTGTCTATGTAACTTAGACAATCCTTACGAATATCTTTCATGGTTTCTCCACATGCAATTTGTACAATCTCTTATCTTCTTTCCAAATAAGTCCATACGTTTCACTTTTGCAAATTTCCCCTTTTATGCACTTTATTCAAGTCAAATAAACCTAAGGTTGAAAGAAAATGGCACATGCCTACTTGAGGAATAATACCAACATAGAGAATATAAAGGCACACATTAGAAAATGGCACATTCCTACTTGAGGAATAATACCAACATAGAAAATATCAAGGCACACATTTTCAATTCATGTCCCTGCCCTTCTACAACTTATCAAGAGACCTATGTGCCACTTATCAAGAAGACAAAAATATTCAGGAAATTTGGTGCAAGATAATATTGATATTTCACCAAGCCACTTGAGCAATGGAAAATTCTGAACAGCATGTGTATCTATAGACTAGCAGAAAAGAGAGTTAATTAACATAAGGCCATTCCACGATCTCTTTTGCAGATAAAGTTTTTTGACAAGTGTTTTGTAAAGAGAGCACCATGCAATTTGTGTGGCTAGAGGGGGGGGGGGGGGGGGGGTCTAAAAGCTCCATTACACATAAAAGAAGAGCCTGAGCATTGTCAAAGTGTTGTACCTTCAATATGTAGTAACATGTTGGAAGTGTACTATTTGATTTCTATCATACAATAAAACGTGATAGAAATCCAAGGATTAGAAGAACAGAGTAAGGATTTCTACATAACAAAACTCCAATATCCATACCCCAAAAAGTTTCTTTTTTTTGTAGGGAAAAGAAAGAGCAATGGTCAGAAAACATTTTCAGATTAGAATAATTCCACATAAAATTTCTAAATGCCCAGTGAACTTGACAAGAAAGAGAGACCACAATAAAAGAAGAGAAGTTTTCTGGATGACGTTTAATTATACATGAAACATTTTTAACTTTGACAAAGTTTATTATAGCCACCTTTGATAAGTTTTACCTCTACATGCAGCTAATTTCAGTAAGAACAATTAAGGAAGCCTCTTAAGGCAAATTGTGTTAGTGTAGAATGGTTTTTATGATAAAAGGTTTCTGCATGCAACCAAGAAATTTGGTGGAATTACATTGATGAGATCTAACAAGTATTTTTGTAAGTTTCGAGCAAACCACAAGAGAAGATCTTCCAAGGAATTCAACATAATGGGTAGATAAGCTATGTATGTTCGGTCTATCTCTTAGTGCAGCATGCTTTTGGGGTTCATCCTCACCTCTAACTACTATAATCCAAAGAAGAAAGGACCAATTAATTCACAGCCCTATCAATTTTTACACACTTGATATCAGAACCCAAAGTTAATGTCTCCAGAGTTACCTTTTCGCAACAACAAATACAAGTTCAAAGGATTAAAGAAAACGAAGTTCTTTAGGAGTTTCCAAGTAGGACTAGAGGGGTAATAAATAAAACACAAACTATGGTTCCTTCAATCTTTCAAGGGAATCATTGCATTAAGGTCCTCAGAAATACAGAAGCACTGATGTTGTATAACAGTATTTCGTCTAGCAATCTACTTCTCAGATCAGACCAGACCATGACCTTAAACTATATAACAATACAAGCTTTCCAACAAAATCTTCCGGCCCAGTCGAAAAGGAATATAACTTAATTATAAAAAGATAAAAAGAGGAATATAACTTCAAGGAGATTTCTAACCTGCTGATTTCTCATAAATATTGAACTGGATTGATGTTCTGAACAAGTAGCTGAACTCCTAATATGACAGCTACTACAAGAATGCTATTCCATTAACAGAAAAGACACGGGATTCAGGTCAGAGGTGGCAAGGATCTAAGTTTCAAATTGTCCATTTTGCAGTTCTTACAAAGATAGCAACATCACCACAACAACGTTCAGGGCTATGTTCACGCACGCATAAAATCAGGACAATCAAACGGTTTATTCACTTTTCTACATTATCCCCACTATATCGACTGGGACATGCGAATTGGAGTATGTGGTTTTGACCTGGTCACATTGCCAGTATCAAAAGCGTAAGGTGGCAGAATTTCTGGGTTTCTTCACTGCAGAGATACAAAAATGCAGAAGAGAGAGTGGCCTCTAAAATACTACTAGCATCTGGTAGGAATCTTCATTTTCTTGTATTATGCTTAAAACATTTGGAAAATTGTCAGACATTGCAAAAGACAAGGTGCCAACATAGATGCTCAAACTGGTTTAAGATAAGGAAACACCACCAGAAAACTTCTCACCCACTGATCAGATCCAAGAAGAAAGAAAACGTAAGAGCATGCTTTACTGGCTCATCGAAAACTTCTCCTCACCAACCCAAGATCAAAGAAAATGACCTAAACTTTCAAATTTCTCATGAGAACAGATATTTTTAGGCAGCAATTACCTTCCGCTTAAGATGCAGTGTGCTTCAGAGCAACACAAATAAGAGATATATAGAAACTTGGAAATGAGATTCGAAGCTTCTCCAAATGAACTCCAAAAGAAGCAATCAAGAATTATTAAGTGATAATTTCTTTTTGAACACTTTTTTGTCCTAAAACTCAGTAGAACCCTTATCAACACAAACGAAGTTGCCTCACTCAAGAATCGAATAAGACATGAGATGAGTCCAACTGTTGGGGGGGGGAAGAAAAAAAGCTAAAAGAAAAAGTGACAGAAACGAATGATTTTGCTCACCAAGAAATTTTCACACACTACACTAATCATGGTATGATCTATGTTAAATAGACACGGCCATAGGTTCCTATTTATGACAAGAATACGAGTGTTGGAAACGTGAACCCTAAAAAATTACATCTAGACACGACACGTCCGTACAATATATAAATATCTAAATAAATGAGTACGTCGACATATAAATATCTTAAAATCTATGTGTAGTTTGCATCTGCATTTAATTCATGTCATATAACAATAGTAAAACATCCAAAAAATAAAAACAATTAAATTAATAATCCAAAAAAGACTACTTTGTGAATCTGAATTTTGTGCATCAAAATTTCTTATAAACCAATCAAAGGTTGCATTATAACCAATCACAAGGTGCATTATAACTAGTAAAAGTCAATTAGTAGCACAAGACAAGGTACAATACAATTGATGCCATTAATAGCAAAAAAGATAAAACAATACGCACAAGGCACAACGAGAATGGAAGAGAGAAAAGTTGAAGAAGAAAGATGAATATCTAGTGGTCCACAGCTTGAAACGGGAGAAAACAACAGTCCACAGGCATGAAGAAGGAGAAACCAATGGTCCACAAAGGGAGAAACTAGTTGCGGAGGAAGGAACCATAGAAAGTTTCAGAGTAGTTGAAATAAATCATATTTTTTAATTATAGTACCATTAATTTATGGAAACCTTAATTTAACAAATAAAAATATTTTTTATTTTTTATTCTAAACTACTTATTTTATTCTAAAATATTTTTTACTTTTAAAATAAAATACTTTTCAATGAAGATTCCAAAAACGGAAACATCACTTTCAAAAAAAGAAATGCGTCTAAAAAAAGGGATACGGTAGTGGACACTTAATAGAGGTGTCGTACGTGTGCCCAAGATTGTCGACATGTGTGCCGGTGTCCGCCAAGTGTCGACACATGGTTAAACCTCAAGACACGTGCGTCTATGTTTCTTCAAGTATGATTATGCGAGCAAGTAGTTATTCAAAAGAAAATCACACCATTCTCAAGCTTTCAGAGCATACAATACAAATTAATGCACTAAGCCCAAGCTCAAAAAATTGACAAAATATCTTTGCAGAGAATCTTTTCACTGAAATGCATTTTGGGCTTTATCGTCTATATTTCATTTACATAACAATCATTCCCTTGTGCCATCTATTACTCTATGCATTCAAATGCAACCTCTGGTAATAAGGTAATGAAATTAACTAAACATCAACTAACCAAGGCAAAGAGTCTACATCCCTTTGAACCTTTTTGTGAAGAATTGTACAGACAACCTCCAATCATACAGTGATATTAACCACACAATCGCAAAACATGACAAAAAATGTACAAACCCAAACTAAGGAAATGATAACCGAGAACAAGGCTTTGAACCTTTTTTTGAAGGCTTGAACAGAGTAGCTTACAAATTGTTCGAACGCGACGCGATTTTCATCAGTTCGAGGAAACCCATCAATCAGAAATTTATTGTTCTCATTGGCCTCCATGTGTTTATGCAACAGCTTTACTGTGACTTCAGAAGGAACAATCTTCCCCTCCTTGATGGTATCACAAATCATAGCCCTGAAAAATAAAGGAAAATTTCATGTTCTGATCAGAATACTTGAACCATAATGCAATCCACATTAAAACAAGGTCAAAATGAGTAAGATAACAATGCAAATGTGCACCCAATTTCAGTATCAGAAGACATCTCTCTCCTCAAGAGTTCTCCAGCACTAAGGTGTGAAAATCCGAAGGTATCAACGATCTTTGAACATTGAGTACCTTTCCCACTACCAGGACCCCCTGAAAATACATGTCTTATTGTTTAGCTACAGATAAAAGGAAAGACAACGTATGCCACATAAAAACAAATACAACGGGAGCTCTTGGAGAACTTCAACACGGAAAATGAAAAGATAATCAAGAGATAGAAGCAAAGCTGAACTACACATTCCAAACATTCCGAAAAACTGTGCATGGAACAGAGGACACAAGCAAGATTCAGTAAAATGAGAGAGAGAGAAAGAGAGAGAGAGAGAGAGAGAGAGAGGGAGAGAGCGAGATTCAAAGAATGTACTATGAATAACCCTTTATTGATCAGTCTTTCAATATCCATGCACAACCATAACAAATCAAATATATAATCAACCAGGAAGAGTACTCCAGCCGCAGCCTATTAAGAAGCCTACAGATCAGCTTGGGGAGCCTTGTAAACCACAACCACTTGCCATTAATCCAGCATAGACCCTCGCACTCTAAGATACATTGCCCCTAAACCTTCCTATAAAACCTCATCAAGAAGGTGGAAGATTCCAGAAGGCAGAAGGTATAACTTACTTGCCTGACTTGCAATCAGCAGAAGTTCCCAGGACCCTTGAAAGGCGTCCTAGCCTACTAACAAGGCAAACGTGTCTTGTAGCAGTCCTCACTTTTCTTGTCCCCCCCATCCTCATCATCCCTTCTTCAGATGTAGTCATCCCTACTTGAGATGCAAAACTTGGTCTGAGCGCCCCCACTTCCCACACCCCACTATTGCCTCCTCTTTTTCATCCCTAATCTCGTTGATTATCAACCTAATATGTTCTCCCAAAATTGCTCTTTAGAAAACTAAAAATTTCATAGATATCCTACATGCCTATCAGTGAAATTCTTTGTACTGATGTCCTCGATACCCCACAAGTATCTTATTCAGTCCTGATCTTGGTGCCACTAGAGCCTAAAAGTTCCAACTCCACTGGCACTAATCTGTGCTGCCAATATCCAGTCAAAGATTTTTTTTTTTTTTTTTTGCACTGTACCCATTCCATTACACCTATTTTTCGGACTGAATGTTGAACTGAACATTTTCAGATATAAGTTGCATGCAACTGGTCATCTGTGATAGGGTGCTTGTGATGAGCATATAATTGTGATTGTGTTTGTTATGGTTAGAAAGAAGAATTATAGAGAAAAAATAACGTAACTGTCCTTATTTGTTTAGGCATAAATATCATAAGGATTTATAATTGTATGTAACGCATTTTGAAGCAATTTAGAATACAAAGATGAAGCGTTTGACCTTCACAGTGCCCTCTAATCGTCTCCTCCTCCTGTCTTCTTAGTCTCCTCTCCACACAACATATTCACCCTTCAACACCCATGGCCTCCCATTTCCTTATCTCAACCTTCCTTCAACTCGAGCCTACTACTTCGACCTCATTCATTTCAATACCCCATGACCTATCCCTTCCTAATGATGAGGCCTACTACCAGCCTCTCTATGCCTTAATTGCTAACACAGCTCTCATGAATCCCTCCTCAAAACTTTAACCTTGCGTTCTTATATCTCCATCGACCCGTAACTGTAATAATAACCCCTTCATCTTCTGAGGATATTTCCCTGTTACATCTGCGGATTGACAGTAGCCCACACAACCCTCTTCCTCACTACCACTTCCGTTCATAAATTTTCCCAACTATCATCCAATAGAAGTCCTATCTTAAATTCACCATCCTCAACCCCGAACAATATTAGCTCCACGGTTATCCCTCACAGCAATTTCACCATAGAATGCACGAAGCACAATAACTCCAACAAAAAAAGCAGCTCCATGTAGTCCTCCTCTATCTCCTGACAGCACAAACAATCATGCAAAAGCCACCTCACACCAATACTATCAAGGAAAACTGTGCCCTGAGCCATTTAGCCTCCAAAGATCCTAACTGATCTCCCTATCCATGGTACGTCCACCCATCCTACATCCTCATTTCCCACAGATTTAGGATCTGTTTGACAAAAAAGAATCTGATTATTCAATTTATTTAAAATCTCAATAAATGCATTGCCCCTTTTTCATTTATTTGAATTAAATATTATTGTGATATATATATATATGTTTGTGCTTGTTTGGCTGGAAAGCCACATCTCACAATTTCTCCTGGTGCAACAAAGGGTTTTTCAAAAGGATAATTCAAAGGCTCTACCTCCCTCATCCATTCATCGTATCACAGTCACATGGAGAGGCTTTTGATCATCTCTCTCAGGCTCTCTCTCCCACTGACCAGACCTCTCTCTCTCCCACGCTTGTGGCCAAGATATCTGCCAACTTTAAGAAGCATTCCATACATATCGACGCATGTCTATTCATGTCTAGATAGAGAGATATCTGGTGGCCAAGATGGAACAGGAGAAGGCCATTTAAATGGAGTGTCTATAAGCAGCCCATCTTTTTCTTTTGACAGATTCTCTAATGGTTGAGGAAGGAGGCAATTCCCCATCTCAAACTTCACCCTCTTCATTTTATTCACACAACAAAAGGATATGGGTCAATCTAATTAAAGCATAACTTAAAGAGGGGAAGAGAGCAAGTTCTACCCTAGAGAGAAAGACGCATGGCAAGTTCTACCCAAAAGAGATAGAGAGGAGAGAGAGCAAGTTGAGAGAGAGAAAGAGGGTCCGTGGAAAGCCGCAAGTTTGTATTTTCAAAATCTTTTTAAATTCAAGTCCCACCTGTTTTTTAGAAGATAATGATTTTGGGGTAATATTCAAATCTCATGCGATTCCGTAGGCTCTATCAAACGTGGCTTTAACCATATCGTGTTAAAGAATATCTAAATCTAGTAATATACTGGAATATCTGAATATTATGTGCTTGCCAAACATACCCTTAAGTAGCAAACAGCCTTTTGCTATAATTCCATTGGTCAAAATATTAACAAGCATTCAATTGTCCTTGATCCAAACCTTCAACCATTGAAAATCCAATGCAAGAGGAAGAACTTACCAATGAAGCACAACTGGTTTTACACACTTCTTAGAAAAAGGGGAATTGAAACTCCCAGTCCTCTTCAATTAATTCCTAATGGCATTTCTTTTTCACCTGCACCATTACAAACTTCGTTGCCCATGTTTTCTATATCCTTTTATGTTTCTCCGGCTCCTTCACAGCCCACCGTCTGGCATCCCTCTATTGTGATCCATTTTTAATTTCCTTTCGGCTACCCCTTTGATAATATACTGAACACCTATCCCATACTAACCAACCACTAGTTGCCCAGTAACATGCACAACCAATGCACATGATTTTTCTCTCATCTGCTTTGAACTTTAATTATCATTTCAACTCCTCCAACTGCAACCCACCTTTTCGTGCCTACTGCATCTCTCTCTAAAACTTGTTTAGACTTGAAGATACTTGTTAAGACAACCAATGCACATGATTTTTTTCTCATCAGGCTCCCCAAATCTGTTAAGCCTAGAAGATACTTGACAAGCTAGCTTGAATCTCTCTCTAAAACTTGTCCTCTGAAAACCAAACGGCCCATTTCCGGTTTCCAGCTGATCTTAACCCTAGTTTGAGGGTATAGATGGGTGCCTTAGGCGCAGTTCCTCCTCATTATTGCAAGTCTATTGTCTTTTTTATTTTTTTAATATTTACTCAGCAAACTTGTTCTCGGTGATGTTTATGAAGATGTAAATATGTCAAATCCCCCACAAAAAAACACACAAAAAAGAAGGGCTCAAATTGGCTTACTCAATAAGCCAAAACAACCAACACCATAAACGCGAGGGAAACAATATGAAGATGGGAGAAGCCTCCACAATGACATGAACCCATGATATGCCGTGTGATATATGAGGAGCAACCTCAAATTCTACAACTAGTGAAAATTATAAATTATTAAGAAATCTAAAATGCGAACATTAGTAAAATAATGTTTACAGCATGCAACTAAATTAGTGAGACTAAAATTAAGCTTCGTCACAATCTAAGTACACACTGACCAATGCACATAATCTTAAATCCTGTGTATCAAAGGTCAATGCAAGGTGTAATATCAAACTACTGTTTTGCCATGGTTTTTATAAGCAAACATACCTTGGAGATCTCAGATCCATTGTCTTTGCTTCATGTAATCTAGGTTCTTTGTATTCCAAAAGGAAGCCAACCCAATGGAGAACGAGCAAACAAATGAACGAATATCTAGGGACATACTAGGATTTTAGAATTTCATGCAACCTTGATTGTCTTCCTTTATGCAATGTAGCTTTCATGTCTTGCAAATGAAATTTAGTAGTTACCAAAAGAAAAAAACTATAAGATCATATGCTATATACAAACACAATACATCAAGAAACGGCCCAACTTGGCATCTAAGCAGCACCTCGAGATGAGGCATGGGCATAGGCAGGCACTGGGGGGAGGATAATTTAGCCCCCCAAACCCGTCTAATATAAAATTTTGAGAAAAAAAAAAAAACTTATATTTAA
Source organism: Amborella trichopoda (assembly GCF_054954075.1). Classification (NCBI taxonomy): domain Eukaryota; kingdom Viridiplantae; phylum Streptophyta; class Magnoliopsida; order Amborellales; family Amborellaceae; genus Amborella; species Amborella trichopoda. The sequence goes on along the minus strand of NC_142348.1, from coordinate 21,577,400 downwards.
ATTTCTTTTATGAAAAAATTCAATTGATTGTACGTATAGATGCAGATATGTGTGCGTTTTTCATATGCATATACAAAATATTTGTATAGTAGAAATATATACATACATTATATATATGTACGTTTGTGATGCACATGTGTGTGTGTGTACAGGTGCGCGTGCACTTGCGCATGTGTGTGTGTGCGTGTGTGACCCCTCAAAACGGAGCGCCCGCCAATTGGATATGCAATATAATGCCTTAATTACATGCTAGAATATATTATTACGTGCCTTAATGCGTGCAAGTAGGTAAGCTCATGTATATGTAGGTTTATGTGGGATTTCTGCATTTATGCACATTATTCTCATAGCTTTAAAGTCTTATCCATTACCAGTATAAAACTATAAGAGAAGGACAACATAGGCCTGAAGTTTTCTTGCATGCCACAAAGATGTAGGCGCCATCTATTTAATTTCTTTAGAGGAAACTACAAGTATGGGAAGACGATTACACTCGGAAGACATTCTAGGCATAATAGCAGGTTTGTCCCCCAAATCTAAGATTTAAACTAAAGCCACAATGAGAGGAAAGCATATCCAAGGATAAACGAGAAGGCAAGTAAGAGTGCAAAGTAAGAACAATGGAAACATTATAAAAAACTCTTAGTCATTAGAGTATATACTCACCTAAGACAAAAACTATGTGCAAATTTTTGTCCTCTATACGTGCCTGATCCTTTTCCTGCATTCAAATTAAATACATAACGATCCTTGTGAAGGCAGAATTTGCATTTACTTTCCTGTATATAGGATATCAAAAAGTAAAATTCCAATCTAGGAACTTAAATTCAATAAAAAATTGTGCAGTACTGACATAAGAACAAAAAATTATCGAGCAACCCTCCAAGAAGCAATCATATGGTGGAAGAAGCCTAGGCTAACCATATAAAGGAATAAATTTGGATGAATCAGCATCTGATAAAGAGAGCATATTAAAATTTTCTCCGCATTATAGTTACAATTGCAGTCAACACAGATAAGGATTTGCCAGAATTGCTGAGTCCTAACTTGTCAACTGAATTGCGGATAACCAGTAAAGGAATACTCAAACACCTCAATAACCCCATCATCCAAAATTCTTGTTGTGAAGACTTTTGTGAACTTCCATGTGCATGGTACCTACAACAAACTCAAGTCACAAGGACAAAGCGTAACATAAGAATGAAGCCATCCAATGTGGCTAGAAATATTAAACAATCTAAAGCATACCATGAAAAAAGATACTGGGGATACCAACTACTCGCTGCATGAGAATGAAACCAACCTTTTTGAAAGTTTGTCTTTAATTAATGCCACAAGGACTAGAAATCTAAAGAATAGTATGTATCGTTCTGGAAAGTTGGCACTAGCTGAGGGAAAACAAAGCTCTAATGAAAAATTAAATCAAGCATGTACAAGATTGTGGAGTGTTAGGAGATTTACGCGATCTTTTCATTATCATCATGAAATTAATTAACCCAAAATTTAAATCCATTAAAAAAATAAAAGAATCAGTAATAATGTGCATAGGAGATCCCCAAATGAACCATCTTTAAAAAACAGAGATAAACAAAAGCACTCAACATACCCATATTAACAAGGATCAATTGAGATGATTTCCTATACATTATCATCATGATTATCCGACCTTATCCCAACCATTTGGGTCGGCTCTACGAATCCAGTTTCGTCATTCCGCTCAATTGAGGGCCATACCCTGAATCAAACGATCAGTCAACATATCTTTTCTCATTACTTCCATCCATGTCCTTTGAGGCCCTTCCCTTTTCATTTTAGAGTCTTCCACTTGAACCAAATAACCCCTCCTAGCCAATATTGTTTTAGGTCTACGCTGCACATGACCAAACCACCTAAGTCTACTTCTCCTCATTTTATTGCCAATTGGAGCTACCCGTAAGTTCCCTTGAATATATCCATTTCAAATTCTATACTTCCTTGTCTTGCCACTCATTCATCACAACATCCTCATCTCAGCTACTCTTATTTTATGGTGATGTTTATTGACCACCCAACATTCTGTCCCAGAAATCAAGGCTGATATCGCTATCATCGTATGGAACTACCTCTTCAGTTTTATTTGTATGCGACAATCACATAAGACTCCAATAGCACATCTCCACTTCATCCACTCAGCTCTAATTATGCGAGCAAGATCTTCATCAATCTCTCTTTCACATGGATTATCGACCCAAGACATTGTAAATAATCACATTTGGGTATTTTTTTGGCCATCAATCTCAACTAATTCTTCGTTTCTGCTCCTGTTATTACTAAACTTGCAATTCCATATATTCTACTTAGTCTGGTTAATTTTAAAACCTTTAGATTCTAAAGCATCCCTTCAAAGCTCTAACTTCACATTTATGCCAACTCTAGTCTCATCAATCACAACTATGTCATTTGCAAACCACATACACCATCCAGTATATGCCTAATTAATTCGTCCATAACCAAAGTGAAAAGATAATGGCTCAATGTTCACCCCTAAAGTAGGCCTACTATCACTGAAATCCTCACTTGTCTTTCCATTAGTTGTCCTCAAATTAGTTAGCGCTCCCTCGTACATATCCATAACCATATCAATATATCCTCTTGAGACTCCTTTCTTTTCCAACACACACTAAATTATCTCTCTAAGTGCCCTAGCGTATGCTTTCTCGAAACCAATAAAGACCAATGGAAGCTAGGATTGTAAGAGGTAAAAAGCCTATACCATAACTAATTAAATATTATTATGTTTTCAATTTCAGGTTATCAAGAGTTGCCATATAATCAAGTTTATTTTGCTTTTTCACTTTTAGCTGCCCATTAATCTCCTAGTAAAATTAGCTTTATATATATGTAGTTGTGGAAATGAATTATACTGACCAATCAAGAGGTTATAAAAATTATCGCCTTGAATTTGATGGGAAAACTAAACAGATGACAGTTGTATGATTAGGAAAAGCCCAAACTATCATCTTTGAACTAAAAAACAACATAACGTGGACTATTACAAAACAAGAATTCCAAAAAAGGTATATATATGTTTGAAAGAAGATAAAGGTTCCATTCAACTATTACAAGTTACCAAGCCCACGGCAATTCCCTCTTTCCTATTTGACCTGGTCTCCAAGCCTAAGAGCAAATGAAGAAAAAGGATCTAATTTCACACATTTGTCAATGCTATAATGGTAATAAAATGCTTATAAAGATCACTCACAATTAAAGAATAACAAATGAAATCGAACAAATGAACACTGTGCTATATATGGAGCTCTTCCATCCTCCGAAGGGAAAATCCATTGTCCAACAGTTGTTGATTGTGTTCATCGCAAAATGGACACAATTTGTGGACAATACAAATAGAAAACCGTACAATGTCTCATCACCACCATAAGACAGTTCTAAGGTTGTGAATTCCCATGACGAAAGCTTCAAAATCCTTCCTAGGAAGCATTGTTTACCCATGCATGCATACACATATCCATTCATGTGGAAACAAACCTTTGAGACTAGGTCGTAATCACAGAATGAACTATTTTATATAAGACTTTCCATAACGTATTCAATGGAACCCTAGATCAATAATCATATGAAATAACACATGTAGTTTATGCGCTATCTACATTTATTTGTGTGCTATCCATTATATCTTTTTTTCTCTGCTTTTTACTTTTAAAAGAAATAAAATGGCTCTTCAAGTCAAGAACACTGCAGGTCAACTCCAATCACCCAGGGCGTGAATCCATGTCAGACATGGTTTCAAATCACTTATGTGCAGTATGCGTCTCTTTCTCATGCCTCCCGAGAGAGACTAATGTCTATGTATGGCTGCCATCCAAGGAGCCCCACAGGTTCAAACCACCTCCTTAAGTCAAATTTTTCCATCAAGTAGATAATAGTAGTTTTTCAGTGCGCACCGCAATGCATATGACACCTTTTGCTAGGTGTCTTGGAAAAAGTCCAAAAATCCCTTAAAAGCATTTTGATCCATATAGGCAGTAAAGATAATAATAATGATAACTAAATAAAAGATAACCGTTAATCACAAGAAATCGCATGTTCAATCGAGAAGCTACACACTCTGCCTTCATTCAAGAAAATCACTATCATTAAGAAAAATAAAAAACCAACTTACATCATGTCTCAGCCATAACAATATAAAATCCAACTGCAGTTCTTCAAGAAAAGAGGGGAAATGCATCAAATTTTGAGATCAACAAAACAAGCAGATTTTCTTTCTGGGAATGCACGGATAAAATGATGAATTGGTCGAAAGAATTTAAAATTATAGAGCCAAATGAACAGATTTTCCAAAATCTCTCCACAAAAGAGTATTATGGCCCAAGAATTAGCAAACCAGCATGAAAAATAAGCAAACTAGGATTGATAATGAGTTTCTCAATCCAACGCATTGAATAAGAAGAAGAGTGAGAGTTGGGAACCTAGAGTTGAGTGGATTTTCAAGAGGAGAGCAGGAAGTGAGAGAAAATTGCTCGTCTCCAATTTGCGCTTGGAATTTAGAGAAAGAAGTGTTGGGTTTGATGGAGTTTTTTTTTTGTGATGAATGGACCCATTCCATTCATCCCGCCTTTATATCAGGGTTTCACATCATTGTAGGAAAAATAGGGCGGTCCAAATTCTAACCATCCGCGTAGGCAGTTAAATGGGAATAGGCCACTGGCGGTTCTGAGTTAAGTTGGTTTTGGTGAACTGGTTGGATATTTAAAAATAAATTGAAAACAATTATATAAAATCTCAAAAAATAAAAATTTATAATGTATTTTTCAATTTTTTTGAAAAGATTAGAAATTCTTTTGACAATTAATACTTACTTTTAACATTTTCCCTTTTTTTTTTGAAAAATTCAAAATTCCCCTAAACATAAATTGATTTTTTAAAATCTACTTTTTTTTTTTATTAATTTTCAACTTTGAATGTACTTTGTTTATTCATGTTTTAAAATATATTCGATTAAGCCGGTTAAACCGACTGGTTTACCAATTAGGCCGGTTGAATCACTTTCTGCCTGAGGTCCAGTTAACCGTTCTGGTTCGATTTTGCGTTTCACATGTTTCATAAATTCCTGCTTTCTCGTTTCTTATAACAGTTTGGGTCTCCGGATCATAGTATAGGAGTAATACTTCTGCTAAAGATTTCCTACTCTCAGAGGAGTATACTATCTATAAACTCCCTGGGGTGAAACTTAAGGTAGGAATATATTTTAGATCCCAAATTTGGGGACGTGATCTTTAGAACCAAGCATCAAGCTCAATGAAAAATTTAAAACTCTCACACTTTACATGTCCTAAAAAATGGCATCCCAAGATTGCATTATAACCATTTAATTTTTGCAAGCAGGCAATAATCTAGATATTCAAGAACTTAAATTCCAATTTTTTTGAAAATGATCAACTAGTTATAATTGGATGGATTCCAAAATTGTAAACCAAGAACATCCTACCAAATAAGACGCTAGAGAGCAAATGTATAGTATCTCTCAACAGAGCATATTACACATGCTTGCCTCCTCCTTCGTGTCTTCTTTGTTCTTATAAGGGTGGCATCAGGCCTGGCCTTTATCCCATAGGGCTGGCTGAGGCCCTAGCCAGACCAATCCGAGGTAGGCTAAGGCAAATAAAGAGAACTCCAGGGTAGGGCAAAGACAAATGAAGAAAACATTATATAAAAAAAAGACCTGCCAAGCCAAACCGCGCCGGCACTAGCCCTAATGAAGCCCTCGAGCCATAATTTGTAGCCCACGCCTTACATGTTTAGGGTTATGTTGTCTGGCTCATTGCGAGCCAACCATAGGACGTGAGAGCAATGTTTTGAAACCAAGCAAATTATTCTATAGCGATCTATCAAGACCTCTTTCTTTTCGCAGCATATATATATATATATAGGGAAAATATTCTATTATTCTCTACTTTTAACTTCTATATCTCATTAGACCCAAGAATTGAAAATATTACTTGTACGCAAAAGGACTCCATCTTTCATATCTTTCAAACCCGTAAACTCTTTTGACCATGTATTATTGACCTCAACAACTTATGAAAGATATAAAAGACGGAGTCCTTTTGCTTACAAGTAATATTTTCAATTCTTGGCTCTAATGAGATATAGAAGTTAAAAATAGAGAATAATAGGATATATATATATATATATATATATATATATATATATATATATATATATATATGCTGCGAAAGGAAAAATGGCTAGGACACTACCATTCCAAAACCTTAATGGTCCTGATAGATCACTATATAATAATTTGATTGGTTTCAAAACATTGCGCTCACATCCTATGGTTGGCTCGCAATAAGCCAGGCAACATAACTGTAAAAATGAAAGGCGTGGGCTACAAATTATCGCTCGAGGGCTTTATTAGGGCTAGTGCCGACGCGGTTTGGCTTGGCAAGTCCTTTTTTTTATATAATTTTTTCTTCATTTGTCTTTGCCCTACCCTGAGTTCTCTTTATTTGCCTTTAGCCTAGCCTACCTTGGACTGGTCTGGCTAGGGCCTCAGCTAGCCCTATGGGATAAAGGCATGGCCTATTGCCACTCTTATAAGAACAAAGAAGACACGAACGAAGCAAGCATGTGTAATATGCTCTGTTGAGAGATACTATACATTTGCTCCGTAGCGTAAAACACTTATTTGGTAGGATGTTCTTGATTTACAATTTTGAAATCCATCCAATTATAACTAGTTCATCATTTTCAAAAAAATTGGAATTTAAGTTCTTGAATATCTAGATTATTGCCTGCTTACAAAAATTAAATGGTTATAATGCAATCTTGGAATGCCATTTTTTAAGACATGTAAAGAGTGAGAGTTTTAAATTTTTCATTGAGCTTGATGCTTGGTTCTAAAGATCACATCTCCAAATTTGGGATCTAAAATATATTCCTACCTTAAATTTCACCCCAGGGAGTTTATAGATAGTATACTCCCCTGGGAGTAGGAAATCTTTTAGCAGAAGTATTACTCCTATACTATGATCCGAAGACCCAAACTGTTATAAAAAACGAGAAAGCAAGAATTTATGAAACATGTGAAACGCAAAATCGAACCGGAACGGTTAACTGGAACTGGGGCAGGAAGTGATTCAACCGGCCTAATTGATAAACCAGTCGATTTAACCTGCTTAATTGAATATATTTTAAAACATGATTAAACAAAACACATTCAAAGTTGAAAATTAATAAAAAGAAAGTAGATTTTAAAAAATCTATTTATGTATTTTGAATTTTTCAAAAAAAACGGGAAAATGTTAAAAGTATTAATTCTCAAAAGAATTTCTAATCATTTTCAAAACAATAAAAAATTTAAAAAATACATTATAAATTTTTATTTTTATTTTTTGAGATTTTATATAATTTTTTTCAATTTATTTTTAAATATCCAACCATTTCACCAAAATCAACTAAAATCAGAACCGCCAGTAGCCTAATCCCATTTAATTGCCTAGGCGGATGATTAGAATTTGGACCGCCTATTTTTCCTACAATGATGTGAAACCCTGGTATAAAGACGGGATAAATGGAATGGGTCCATTCATAACAAAAAAAACACTCCACTAAACCCAATCCCTCTCTCTCTAAATTCAAAGAGCAATGTGGAGACGAGCAATTTTCTCTCACTTCCTACTCCTGAAAATCCACTCAGCTCCAGGTTCCCAGCTCTCACTCTTCTTTTTCTTATTCAATGCGTTGGATTGAAAAACTCATTATCAATCCTAGTTTGCTTATTTTTCATGCTGGTTTGCTAATTCTTAAGCCATAATACTCTTTTGTGGAGAGATTTTGGAAATCTGTTCATTTGACTCTATAATTTTAAATTCTTTCGACCAATTCATCATTTTATTCGTGCATTCGCAGAAAGAAAATCTGCTTGTTTTGTTGATCTTAAAATTTGATGCATTTCCCCTATTTTCTGCAAGAACTGTAGTTTGATTTTATATTGTTATGGCTGAGACATGATGTAAGTTGGCTTTTTATTTTTCTTAATGATAGTGATTTTCTTGAATGAAGGCAGAGTGCGTAGCTCCTCGATTAAACATACGATTCCTTGTGATTAACAGTTATCTTTTATTTAGTTATCATTATTATTATCTTTACTGCCTATATGGATCAAAATGCTTTTAAGGGATTTTTTGACCTTTTCCAAGACACCTAGCAAATGATGTCATATGCGATGTCATATGCATTGAGGTGCGCACTGAAAAGCTACTATTCTCTACTTGATGGAAAATGGAAAAATTTGACTTAAAGAGGTGGTTTGAACCTGTGGGGCTCCTTGGATAGAGCCATACATAGACGCTAGTCTCTCTCACGAGAGAGACATGACAAAAAGACGCATACTACACATAAGTGATTTGAAACCATGCCTGACATAGATTCACCCACTAGGTGATTGGAGTTGACCTCTAGTGTTCTCGACTTAAAGAGCATTTTCTTTCATTTAAAAGTAAAAAGCAAAGAAAAAAAGGTACAATGAATAACACACAAAAAAATGTAGATAGTGCATAAACTACATGTGTTATTTCATATGATTACTGATCTAGGGTTCCATTGAATACGTTATGAATTACTGATCTAAGGTTCCAATGAATACGTTATGAAATGTCTCATATAAAATAGTTCATTCTGTGATTACAACCTAGAATCAAGGGGATCCACAGTAGGGTAGATACCAACACCAGCACCACCGAAGAGCCCAATCTTTCCACCACGCTGGTAAGGTGCCAACAAGTCGATGACCTAAAAGTACCAATAGTGGATAAATCAAACAGGCCTCAAATATAGATTTATTCTTGTTAATGAAAAGACCTACAATGGAGATAAGAAGCAGAAAATTGTAAGCAAAAATTGCAAATATATCAAAAATCTCAATAGTAGTCAATTTTTAGTCAGGAGTACAAACCCAAATAGTCACGAAAATTTTTATGTCACATTAAAAGCGAAGGAAACTCCAACAAATGGATCAGAATCAATAGATAAGAATTAGAACAGACCTTGATGCCATCAACAAGAATCTCTTGCTCAGTTGCTTGTTCAACAAAAGGAGCTTCACGATGGATAGGCAAATAGTGATCAGTCTCTGATGCAGAAATAAGACATAAAAAGAACAAAAAAATAAGAAAAAATTTTAGTTATTAGAACACTCGTTAGGAAATGGCAATGCCGAATGGGGAATAGTAAATAGACGCAAACTATTTGAAGAAACAAACTTATTTCACCCCTATCGTCAATGGGTTCCCCAATGACATTGATAATGCGACCAAGTGTAGCCCTACCCACTGGTACCTGTTAAAAAAAAAAGAAAATAATTCGGCAATCAACACAATGACCAGTTGCAGATAAACATGGTTATCTATAAAAAGATAAATCTATAAGTACAAAACTTTGCTATATGAAACCATACATCTAAACGAGAGAGATAGAGATAAGATCAAGCAATTTGGATCAGCACTATCTATAAGCGATTGAAACACTACCAAATATCACATTTTTGCATACTGATCCAGACAGTCCATTACACCATAATCACACTATTTCAGCCTGCATACTCCAAACAAATACAAACACCAATACATCCCAGCTATACTCCAACAAATACAAAGACCAATCCCTCCCTCCCTCCCTCACAGAGGTAGGGCAGTTAAATAGTGGTGGATCATCTCTCTCTCTCACCAGCACACAAACGAAAATGAAAATAAAACATCAGGAGAAAAAAAAACCTAATTTTAAAAAGATCAACTCAAGAACAAAACCCCAACTAACCTTGATGGGAGAACCAGTGTTGAGCACCCTCTGGCCCCTGACAAGCCCATCAGTCCCATCCATAGCAATGGTCCTCACCATTTTCTCCCCCAAATGCTGAGCCACCTCCAAAACCAACCTTATGGAGTTATCCAAAACCTCCAATGCAGTCAAGATCGGAGGCAACCCCTCATCAAACCTCACATCCACCACTGCTCCAATCACCTGACAGACCTTCCCAATGGCTCCAGCCCCCGTGAACTCATCAGTGATCGTACCAAGAGGTCCATATTTACCAATACCGGGAGGAGTTGCTACAGGGGGTGGAGGCGACGGAGTTGCAGCGGCCGATGTCGCATACTGTGCAACTTTGTCGAGAAGAAGGCCCGAAGAAGATGATATCGGCCTGTAAAGCTCTGGTCCTCTATTGATGAGGCTCGACGGTTGAGATCTGACGGTTTTGGCACCCCTGATGAGAGAGGACAGGGCTCTACGGTATGCCATTAGGGGAAAACCCTACCCCTGGTTTTTTGGAGTTGCAATAGAGAGACAAAGTGAGGAGATCAGAGTAAGGAAAGATATAAAGAGAGAAAATTAGGGTTTTGTGTTCAGTGGGGAAGATGGTGGCGAAGGGATTGACGGCAGTCCATGGAAGGAGAGGAAGAAGATAGAGAGAGGAATGGCGGACGCCAAACGGTTCGTAAAGGCGTTTTAGTAGGCTGACTTTATGGGGGCGTGGAGTCCGCTTTGTTGGTCCTCTTCTTTTGGGGTGGGGGTGAGTGCTGTTAAAATTAGGTTTCCTTCCAAATGTTTTCAAAGCATCTGTCTTATTTTCAGCCGGAGTGTACCCTTTTTATTTGCAGATATGTAAGGTTTGACGTATTTACCAGGGAAAAGTTCATATACGCTCTAAACAAACAAATTATATTTTTAAATTGATCATCTCGACATCAAGATGCATAGACATAAGAAAAAAAGATAGATTTTAAGTTTCGAAAATAGTGTATTTTGTAATGCATTTTTGGAACGTCGATTTTCAAGATTTTCAAGTTTTCATAGATTTATCGATCTACACTATTTTTGAAGCTTTAAACTTTATAAATAAAAATATAAATATATTTTAAGGCGATTTTCAATAGTGAAACCACATTTCTCGATACTATTTGAAGGTAGGCTCTAATTTGATTGTTTAGAGCTAGGCTTAAACAATTTGTTCCTTTATCATATAAAGGTTAGGCTCACTTCTATACTTGCTTAACAATTTTAGTGCCAGACACGTTTACAATAACCTAAAAATCTATTTCTACCCCTAATCACAAAATCAATAACCTAAAAATCTATTTCTACCCCTAATCACAAAATTAAAGTGGTACAAATCAAGCAAATCTATAAACACATTCTATAAACCGATATACCATTTAATATGTTACAAGACACTCTTTTTTTCATATCTATACTTATCGAAGTTAAGATGATCAATAGGAAGGTTTCACAACATGAAAAGAATATTTTTCAATGTAAGCATAATCTTTTCCTTTAAAAAATGAATCCAAAGGCTAAATTGATCGCATGACAGGATGATACAGATCGGCAAATCAAAAAGGAATTATAAAAAATAAATTAAAAAAGTAAAAGTAAAGCGCACCTCCAAATTTTAATATAAATATAATTTTATGTAAAAAATTGTTAGGATGGCTTGAGAATACATTTTCATATCTAATTATAAAATCTTAAACTCCAAAAATAGTTCAGATCAAGTAGATCTAAAATCTTGAAAACAGACGGTCCAGACAATGTGCTGCATGATAAACTATTTATAGGACTAGAAATTTTTCTTTCATATTCCCTACATCTCGATATTGGGATGATCAATTATAGGGTTTTCCAAAATCAAAAGGAACTTTTATGCGGGATTTTTGAGGTGCACTTTAATTCTACATTTTAGGTTGCAACCTTGTATAAACTTTTTCCATTATGAAAACGTTTTCACTTAAACAAGGGCATTTAAATCGTTTATGTGATTCTACAAGAGGTTTTCAAATGAAAGGATCCATCAAATGCAACAAATTTGTAGAAGAAATGGTTGATTTCACCGCCTCATTGAACTTTTGAGGTGGGTTGACCATTCTAAAAATATTTCCCTTTTTTAAATTTGAATGGTTGTCCATGTGATTTCATGAGATCATCGTATCTCACGCTTTCACTACAGAGACGCTGGTAATTTAGAACCCAAATCAATTAATAGACTTTGCTATGTTAATGTGGCTGAAATGCTTCATAAACATCTCTCTCTCTCTCTGTAAAGATCACCTTTACACCGTCGTGCACTTCTCTTTTCAATTAAATTAAATTTTAAGGTAACTTTTCTCGAAAAAAAAAAAAAAAAAAATTCACACTGTAACATCTCATGGAAAACAAATAAGAAAACACCATAGCAAGGCCATTTAATGCTCCAGCAGGAGGAAGTTAGGTTTCTTCATGTTACCAAAAAGAAATTACAACAAGAACCAAGCATATGGATTTCAACATGGATATGACATATTGTTTCACGACGGCTCATGCTTAGCATCACACTGAGAAGAGGCGGTAATCCATGGTACTGGTTCTTAGAGACGATGTTTACAAACATAGTTGTATCAACAAGAAAAAAATTGCAGGCATTTTAATAGAAACCAACTTAAAACAAAATGCAGAGATTTAAGCTCTAAAGCTGCGACTCTTATCCCCTTTATCTTTCAAGAAATAAATAACAGAAGCATACATTTTGTGTGGCCCAATCAATATTTGATGTTAAGTAGAAAATCTGCACTGAGATGCATGTGCCTTTATTCCTTCATGTCAGTATGCATTCCTATGGAAGCATGAATTAGGTTAGGTCTGATCGTCCTGCCTATAATGGAGCAACGTTAAAGCACTGCATTTCAGTAGGGAACAAAAAGTACATAAGGTTTCAATATTTACGGATCAACCAGTAATAGCAGACAACGCTAGTCAATTCATCAACTACTAAATATCGATAGGAATCTACATAAAGCATCAGGGTATTTTGCAAATAGAATGAAATCAAACTAAGTTTTGCTATCTATCTTATGCCATAACCTATGTAACTGCCATAGAAAAGGTTAAGGTGCCAATTCTAGAAATTCTGATTTTCCCAGAACATGCAGCAGTCACATCCTTGAGGATCACCAGTAAAACCCAGGCTCTTCATACTCTAAAGTGGAACAACAAATAAAGCTAAACACTCCAACGGGATGGCCATGCATCCAAAAAATTCAAGTAGCAGACCAAACATGTTCAAAGTGTCCCTCCAATATCAAGAGCAATAATAACTATTTATTCAGTGGACTTCAAATGTCCCTGAATCCTAACTGGCCAGGACCAAAGAGAACCATTCCCCACGATACATTGATCTGCTAACTATAGAGCTGTATAACTACGTAAATAGAGAAAAAAAGAATAATTGTTTAGCTAGAAGCCTCCTCCATGAGCGCATTATGTTGAAGGCACACCAACCTGGGACAAAACAGCCCCCAGTGCGCAATGATCCATTGTCCTCAAGAAAGTGGTTACCACATTTAGTCAAGTTTGTCCCCTATACCACACGGCTTTATGCCAATTAAAGGTAGGCCATTGGAAGCATCCACATAATTGGTTTCTACTCTATATATATATATATATATATATATATATATATAAGATCTTATCAAGGCACATCGTAAGGACACACACACACACAAAGACGCACATGCAAAAACGCACACAGGGCTAATCATTCTCATTCGATAAAAATAGTATCAAATGTTCAATTTCTTCATGTCTTTCTCATCAAATGCTTAGCTAATAGCATCCACAGACTTGAACAGGTAGAGTGTTCGGACAAATAGAAATCTGAAACTAGCTATCAAATATTTTTTGGTTTCAAAGGCAGGGTAAGAAACCTGATATTTATTTCATGACAAGCGTTCGAGAATCGCACAAAGCTTCTTCAACCCGTGATGAGTTGGCTTGGCTTTATGCACTACTAACAAATGTTGGATTTCAAAGCAGTCTTCAGCATGTAGTGAGAGAATGGTCTCTCTCTCTCTCTCTTTATTGTGTGTGCATATGCACAAAAGAGAATGGGCTGTTAAAGAAGCTGCGACAATGAAAAGGAGTAAGAGGGAGGGGACAAAGGGGTTAGGCTGAAAGATTGGGAAGTGGTTAAAATTGAGCAGACAAAGAGGGAGAGATAGTGCTGACACTGTGTGTGTATGTGTCAGAGAGAGAGAGATAGAGAGGTTTATGAGAGGGGAAGAGACTGTGAGTGGGATAAAAAAAAAGAAATTGGTAAAACAGTGCAAAAATTTCTCCAGTAAGTTGTCGGAGATGTAAAATCAAGGGGGAAAGGGTGGAAGGGGGAGACAGTGTAACTCAAGTAAAATCCATGAGAAAAAATAGACGCATACACTTACAACTAGGAAAGTCCTTTGGTGCTTCACAGATCCCCAAAACCGGTGCTGCTCTAAACTGATCCACCACTTTAAATTGGCTGAGATCCAAGAAAAAACTCCAAAGGAAGATCTGAAATGGATGCCAAATCCACCATCCATTCAAATGGGCAGTCCAAATATGAATCTGGGGTGGTGGATTTGGAGCATTTATGGAGCTCCAAATCAAATCTTTTGGAAACTGATCTGAAACTCTTTTGGGTCCATCCGATAAAATATTGTTGGATGAGGTGGAGGAACAACAATTTTTGATGGTTTGGGAACCGCTGAATACTTACCCTATAGAAATACTAGCCAATGACACAGGCATTGCCCGTGTGGCAAAAGCAAGAGACATCCTAGCAGAAGTCCTTTTCTTCTATCATTAACTAAGTTCATTAATAGCAAAATTGACATACAAATCGTATCTCTCTTTTCTTCACATGAGTGGCTGTGTATAAAGGCTCTATGATTTGACCAGTGTTCGCAAAATCGGCCAATCTAACCTCTAACCGCTAACCGCCCGGTTATATCAGAACCTATTTTGGGCGGTTTTGTGATCAACCGATTTCTTAAAGTTTAAATAGAATACTACTTCATATTTATATCAAATATTTTAGAATAGCGTATTGGTTAGTGCTGGCGACGATAGTTTATACGGACCACGGTTCGAATCCTGCCATTAGCGGTTTTCTTTTTAAACATTGGTGTGGTTCATTTTAACAATTCTAAGAATTCATTACAATGATAAGAAGTTCAAAAAATTTACTTGCCCACATGAATCGAACTTGAAAGTTCTTGTAAAGAAATAATTTGTTATTAAACCCTTACATTGGTAAGAAGTTAAAAAACTTTACTTGCCCACATGAATCGAACAAACTTGAAAGTTCTTGTAAAGAAATAATTTGTTATTAAACCCACTAATCAATGCACCATATACAAATTAGTTGCCTATTAGATCTATTAACCAATATGTCATTTACTACGTATTTACAAAAATAATGGTCTATATTGTATATAACTTAATTTTTTTTATTTTCTTTTAAAAAAGTGTTGGTCAAGTCGATTTTATAACACTATTTTAATATTATTTACATTATGGTAAAGAATAAAAAAATTATGGTCATTGATACTCACTTTTATATTTTCCCATCTTTTTAAGAAAATTTTAAAAATACCCATGGCACAAATCGATTCGTTAAAATCCATTTTTTTCAATAATTTTCAACTTCATTTGAGTGTGTTTTGTTTTAATCACATTCGTTATATGATTTTCATATTTTAGTAGATTTTGTTTGTATCTTTTCTATTTTTTTCAACACTTTTTTTATCGTTCGAGACTTGCCCGGTTACAGCTGTTGAATCGGCCGGTTTACCGATTAGACTTGTTAAACCGCTTCCGGACCCCTGTTTGGTTAACCGTTCCAGTTCAATATTGCGAACACTGGACTAGACACACTAATAAGAAAACCAAGTTACCACCATTTGTGCCTAAGAATTCCTTTCTTTGCCACTGCATCTGCCTCTTGATTGGCTTCTAGCTAATGTGATGAAAGGTAATCTGCCTATTCCTGATCCAATCCTTAATCTCTTGAAAACATTAGGCAATCTCCACGTACAAGACAGCAGTCTCCTTCCCCATCCTATGATATTACTGGAAACAAGAGGCATGATTTTCGAATTCGATTTCTCTATAGACAACATATATCGATGCGAATAATCCCATACACTTATAGGTATTTATCTCTGTAGCTAGCACGACAAAAACGTATTAGGCCAGAAATTACAGGAATCCCTCCCAAACATTTTAGAGGCTACCTCTCTCTTGGAAAGCTGCTATTCCCCGTAAATTGCTTAGGTTTCTCTTTCTTACCACAGCTGTGGCACAACTTAGAAATAGAATTAAAATACCAGTTCTATCAAAGGCATCAGGAAAAGGAATTATGTGGCCTTTCAAACTCTGATCTCGGTAGTCGGCATAACAATAGTAGCAGACATACCCCGATCAAGGGCAATCTTTTTTTTAGAACCCGCCCACCCTCAAATCTAATTTTGATGGTACTTCTATTGGGAAACCCAGACATGCTGGAATTGGTGGTGGCAGTTTCTTATAAAAAAGTGGAGAGTCATTAGTTTGATCTTGGATCCAGTTGGCATCCGGGACTCCAATGAAGTAGCAGCCCTTGCCCTTTTCATAGGGATTTGCTTCACACCTCGAAATGGAACTCTATCATCATAGAAGGCATCTCTTCTAACATCATAGCATTGACATCGGAAATTTCACCATGCTCATGCCGACTCTCAACCATGATCGATGAAATATTGGACGGATGTAGAAACACAAGTCAATTTTGTGCATATCTGCGCAACACTCTGGCGGATTCTTTAGCCAGTGAGGGGTTCTAAAGACTGGAATTATTTATCTGACTCTCCTCTTTTAGCTATCTTTTGCTTCTTAACTTCTCATTTTCCGTATCAAAGAGGGATTTTGCCCACGAAACACATGATCAGCTAATAAGGAAAAAAAGGTCTCTTTTTCTTGCCCTAAATGTCATATCCTATCCCATCCCCAAATCTCTTCTCCCAAATCTCATATCAGAGTTTTATCCTTTCTATCCTGTATGATTCACCTGTTCTTATCTAAAATCGTTTTCCAAATCTCATAACCTACTTCTTCTCATCTTACAAGGTATCTCATATCTCTCAAGGCAATGCCATTTTTAAAGAAAATCTCCTCAAATCTAGGTATCCAAATTGGCCTACTTTAGGGTCTCCATCCTATCGTTTCTCTAAGAATAAGGGGCTCTCCTTGTTGAATGCGACAAGTCCAAATCTTAACCATGACTTAATAAATGTAAGCGTATGTGTGTGTGTGTGTAATGTTGAGTTGCTCGGCACTTCCCATCCAAAGAGTTACTGAACAGATTGGTCTCGAAAAAGTCAGGGTGAACATTTCTGAAGATGCATATCCATTTGATGTGACATGCATAGGTGTCCTTGTACTCAAAACATATCTATCCATGTTTGACATGTGCACCTGATGTGCCTTTGCGTCTAAAAAATTGTCCAAATTAACAACACGGGTCTGATTTTGCTAATGATGTGAAAATCATGTCCAATATTAACATGCCATGTTTGGAAGGACCCAAATAAAGGGTAGACTTAGTAATACATATTTCACGTGGCACCATGCATGTCTACCAGGTTCTCATATACAAGTATCCATCCTACATTTTGGTGTCAAAAATGCAGAAACATGTCTGACATGAATGTTCATGAATAATGTTACAAGGGATCTCTGATAGTTGGTTTTAGTTATTGGTTCGGCCACTATGTTGATGTTAAGAAAGCTTACAAAATTGGCTGGAGGGGAATCCCCATCTCAACTCATAACCATAAAAATGAATATATGTTAACAAAAAAATCTCAAAATGCAACATAGCCAGCTAGTTCTTTAAACGCAAGCTCGTAACATCGAAGTGTCCCTAAACGTTTCTAGCACAATGTCTCTACGGCTTGGCCAAATCAAAGCATAATAATCATTGGGGATTTCCATATCATTTTCAAACAAGTATAACAACTAAGTTATATATACCTCATATGCAACAAAATGTGACCGAATATTGTCAAAAACCTCATCTATCGTTCCCACTGCATTGATCTGCAAATATAAGAAACACTTAATTCAACAGGATACACTGCCCAATTTTTCAAGCTAGTCTCTGTGTTACAGAAGCTAACAATACTAGGGACATTTAGTTTATAATTGAAAACAAGCGCATAAACAAATAGAATCCCTTTGTTTCCAGTTACAAAAGAATGAGAAGGCAAGAGATCCAAGAAAACTATTTATGATATGATGCAACCAAAGATCTGTTATTTGTTGAGAAATACTCAGCATCAAAACCAAAGTTTGTCAACCTTGGATGAAAGACAACAGAAACAAGAAGAATCAGCACGATGGTCGAAGTTGATAATGGAGACATTTGTCTTTGTGGTCATGACATTTGAAAATTTGCAATTTAAGTATTTTTAGGTAGGGTATAATGAAAATTTTGAATAATCTGGTCTTTGTTGCAATTAGTCTAGCCTTTTCCACTTCAGATACAAAGTGTTGGGAAAACAATGTATTCTTTTGGGACATTTGAGTTTCCAATGGATTGCTAGAATTGTGGATTAAGAAAAAAAAAAAAAAAATTCAATCCGATACTTCAATACGAGAAATGTCAATTTGGGAAGACATCTTGGAAACCTTGTTGATGGAATTGCAATTGATCAAGTCAAACTTGAACTTGTTATAGCAAAATATATCCAGCTAAAATGTAAATGGATATTCAATAATTCTGGGTGGATGGCCTAATTCATTAATCCAGTAGAGCAATATACTGGTGGAGGATTAATAATATTCATAACAAGGCAACTTCGTATCACATTCAGCGACTGCATCTTCAAATGAATAATGCTAGAATTTTTTTATCAATTAAAACATAAAATAAAAATTATTTTATAAATTGGGATGCATACTGATGACAAATGACTCAACACTTACATTGGAATTGGAAAGTAATGTACATAAATTACATTGAGGGTTTTGTAGAATTTGTTTATTCTTTTTCTTTTTCTCTTTCTTTCTTATGCCCTTTCATATGTTTGGTGGTAATTGCTAAATATTACTCCTTAACTTTAAATGATTATATGTTGTGTTTTAGTCCATATAATTTGAATTCATGGTAAATGATCCATTAACAACTACAGTTAAAAAAAAATGATCCATCAACAACTTGTGCATTCTGGCCCAAAGAACTCAAACCTTTAACATTAACACTAGCATCAGAAGTACAATCAGTACAACCATGTCATAAAAGCAGCCAATCACATGATGGTTTCCTACTTTCCATTGCCCATAACATTTAAGGTAGTTAACATGAAAAAAAGAAAAAGAGGTTGCAGCCCAGATTATGATGCACAATGTACCTTGCGAACCTCTCCTCTTGCAGTGTAATGGTTGATAACTGGGAGATTCAGTTCCCTGAAAACTTTCAGACGTCTCTTTATCGTTTCGATATTGTCATCAACGCGGCCCTGAGTATGAGTGAAAAAACACCAAATGCTGCAAATATTCCAAATTATAAATGCTCACACTCCCAATATAAAGCAAGAATACCAACCTCATTACAGCTAAGAACCCGTCTTACCATCTCTTCCTCAAGACACGCAAAATATAGTACAAAGACCGGTTCTACTCCAATCTGTAAGTCTGACAATGGATAATTAAAACCGTGAAATTAACACCAATTAAACACATTTAAAATATTACATAATTGTCTTGGTAATACACCAGTAACTATATAATAAACTGGAAACTTTTACACTGCTCATATGATTTGCATGCTTCAGCGCCTTGTATGCATAAATTAAATTTGTATGCGTGTATAAACATGTATATAAGAAGTTAAGAACAATTAAGGGTGTATCTACGTAACTTAGACAGTCCTTTTGATTATCTTTCATTGTTTCTCCACATACAATTTATACAATCTCTAATCTTATTTCCAAATAAGCCCATACCTTTCACTTTGTGTTCTTAAGGTGGGTGTGTCTATGTAACTTAGAAAATCCTTATGAATATCTTTCATTGTTTCTCCACATGCAATTTATACAATCTCTTATCTTATTTCCAAATAAGTCCATACGTTTCACTTTTGCATATTTCCCCTTTTATGTATTTTATTCAAGTCAAATAAACCTAAGGTTGAAAGAAAAGGGCACATGCCTACTTGAGGAATAATAGCAACATAGAGAATATAAAGGCACACATTAGAAAATGGCACATTCCTACTTAAGGAATAATACCAACATAGAGAATATAAAGGCACACATTTTCAATTCATGTCCCTGCCCTTCTACAACTAACTGTACTAGCATAACTGATCCAATATGGGGCAAATAAACCAAGTTACATGCTTAAGGACATGATTGCATAACATATTTTATGTACTTATGCACTTGCCAGGAAAAGTCACTTTCGAATATTGAGTGCAGAGCAAGGTTGATGCAATAAATTGCTTGACTGCAGTGAACATCAAACAAGGGAGCTTTTAACCCAATCTAGACATGTAACGGCATGCATATTGAGACATCAAGAGACCTATGTGCCACTTATCAGGAAGACAGGAATATTCAGGAAATTTGGTGCAAGATAATATTGATATTTTACCAAGCCACTTGAGCAATGGAAAATTCTGAACAGCATGTGTATCTATAGACTAGCAGAAAAGAGAGTTAATTAACATAAGGCCATTCCACGATCTCTTTTCTTTTTGACAATTGTTTTGTAAAGAGAGCACCATGCAATTTGTGTGGCTGGGGGGGGGGGGGGTGGTCTAAAAGCTCCATAACACATAAAAGAAGAGCCTTGCTTGAGCTTTGTCAAAAGCTCCATAACACATAAAAGAAGAGCCTTGCTTGAGCTTTGTCAAAGTGTTGGACCTTCAATATGTAGTTACAGGTTGGAAGTGCACTAATTGATTTCTATCATTCAATAAAACGTGATAGAAATCCAAGGATTAGAAGAACAGAGTAAGGATTTCTACATAACAAAACTCCAATATCCATACCCCAATAAGTTTCTTTTTTTTGTAGGGAAAAGAAAGATCAATGGTCAGAAAACATTTTCAGATTAGAATAATTCCACATAGAATTTCTAAATGCACAGTGAACTTGACAAGAAAGAGAGAGCACAATAAAAGAAGAGAAGTTTTCTAGATGAGGTTTAATTATACATGAAACATTTTTAACTTTGACAAATTTTATTATAGCGACCTTTGATAAGTTTTACCTCTACATGCAGCTAATTTCTGTAAGAACAATTAAGAAAGTCCTCTAAGGCAAATTGTGTTAGTGTAGAATGGTTTTTATGATAAAAGGTTTCTGCATGCAACCAAGAAATTTGGTGGAATTACATTGATGAGATCTAACAAGTATTTTTGTAAGGTTCGAGCAAACCACAAGAGAAGATCTTCCAAGGAATTCAACATAATGGGTAGATAAGCTATGTAAGTTTGGTCTATCTCTTAGTGCAGCATGCTTTTGGGGTTCATCCTCACCTCTAACTACTATAATCCTTTGAAGAAAGGACCAACTAATTCACAGCCATATCAATTTTTACACACTTGATATCAGAACCCAAAGTTAATGTCTCCAGAGTTACCTTTTCGCAACAACAAATACAAGTTCAAAGGATTAAAGAAAACGAAGTACTTTAGGAGTTTCCAAGCAGGACTAGAGGGGTAATAAATAAAACACAAACTACGGTTCCTTCAATCTTTCAAGGGAATCATTGCATTAAGGTCCTCAGAAATACAGAAGCACTGATGCTGTATAATAGTATTTCGTCTGGCAATCTACTTCTCAGATCAGACCATGACCTTAAACTATATAACAATACAAGCTTTCCAACAAAATCTTCCGGTCCAGTCGAAAAGGAATATAACTTAATTATAAAAAGATAAAAAGAGGAATATAACTTCAAGGAGATTTCTAACCTGCTGATTTCTCATAAATATTGAACTGGATTGATGTTCTGACCAAGTAGCTGAACTTCTAATATGACAGCTACTACAAGAATGCTATTCCATTAACAGATAAGACACGGGATTCAGGTCAGAGGTGGCAAGGAGCTGAGTTTCCATTGTCTATTTTGCAGTTCTTACAGTGTCTGAAACATCACCACAACAACGTTCAGGGCTATGTTCACGCATGCATAAAATCTGGACATTCAAATGGTTTATTCACTTTTCTACATTATCCCCACTATATCGACTGGGACTTGCGAATTGGAGTATGTGGTTTTGACCTGGTCACATTGTAAGTATCAAAGGAGTAAAGTGGCAGAATTTTTGGGTTTCTTCATTGCAGAGATACAAAAATGCAGAAGAGAGAGTGGCCTCTAAAATACTACCAGCATCGGGTAGGAATCTTCATTTTCTTGTATTATGCTTAAAACATTTGGAAAATTGTCAGACATTGCAAAAGACAAGGTGCCAACATAGATGCTCAAACTGGTTTAAGATAAGGAAACACCACCAAAAAACTTCTCACCCACTGATCAGATCCAAGAAGAAAGAAAACGCAAGAGCATGCTTTACTGGCTCATCGAAAACTTCTCCTCACCAACCCAAGATCAAATAAAATGACCTAAACTTTCAAATTTCTCATGAGAACAGATATTTTTAGGCAGCAATTACCTTCCGCTTAAGATGCAGTGTGCTTCAGAGCAACACAAATGAGAGATATATAGAAACTTGGAAATGAGAATCGAAGCTTCTCCAAATGAACTCCAAAAGAAGCAATCAAGAATTACTAAGTGATAATTTCTTTTTGAACACAGTCCTAAAACTCAGTAGAGCCCTTATCAACACAAACGAAGTTGCCTCACTCAAGAATCGAATAAGACACGAGATGAGTCCAACTGTTGGGGGGGGGAAGAAAAAAAGAAAAAGAAAAGGTGAAAGAAACGGATGATTTTTCTCACCAAGAAATTTTCACACACTACAGTAATCACGGTATGATCTATGTAATAGGTTCTTATTTATGACACGAATACGAGTGTTGGAAACGTGAACCTTAAAAAATTACATTTAGACGCGATATGTCCGTACAATATATAAATATCTATATAAATGAGTACGTCTACATATAAATATCTTAAAATCTATGTGTAGTTTGCATCTGCATTTAATTCACGTCTTATAACAATAGTAAAACATCCAAAAAATAAAAACAATTAAATTAATCATCCAAAAAAGACTACTGTGTAAATCTGAATTTTGTTCATCAAAATTTCTTATAAACCAATCAAAGGTTGCATTATAACCAATCACAAAAAAAAGCTACAAAATATTAACTAATTATTAATTCAAAATGTAGCACCCTTATTGTGTTGCTACTAAAAAGAGTCCTAATGCATTCAAACAAAATACAAGCTTTCAGAACTAGTAAAAGTCAATTGGTAGCACAAAACAAGGTACAATACAATTGATGCTATTAATAGCAAAAAAGATAAAACAATAAAGATCATACATGGCACAAGGCACAACGAGAATGTCAGAGAGAAAAGTTGAAGAAGAAAGATGAATATCTAGTGGTCCACAGCTTGAAACGGGAGAAAACAACAGTCCACAGGCATGGAGAAGGAGAAACCATTGGTCCACAAAGGGAGAAACTAGTTGCGGAGGAAGGAACCATAGAAAGTTTCAGAGTAGTTGAAATAAATCGTATTTTTTATTTATCGCAACATTAATTTATGGAAACCCTAATTTAACAAATAAAAATATTTTTTATTTTTTATTCTAAACTACTTATTTTATTCTAAAATATTTTTTACTTTTAAAATAAAATACTTTTCAATGAAGATTCTAAAAACGGAAACATCACTTTCAAAAAAAGAAATGTGTCTAAAAAAAGGGATACGGTAGTGGACACTTAATAGAGGTGTCGTACGTGTGCCCAAGATTGTCGACATGTGTGCCGGTGTCCGCCAAGTGTCGACACATGGTTAAACCTCAAGACACGTGCGTCTATGTTTCTTCAGGTATGATTATGCGAGCAAGCAGTTATTCAAAAGAAAATCACACCATTCTCAAGCTTTCATAGCATACAATACAAATTAATGCACTAAGCCCAAGCTCAAAAAATTGACAAAATATCTTTGCAGAGAATCTTTTCACTGAAATGCATTTTGGGCTTTATCGTCAATATTTCATTGCTTTATCGTTTATATTTCATTTACATAACAATCATTCCCTTGTGCCATCTATTACTCTATGCATTCAAATGCAACCTCTGGAAATAAGGTATTGAAATTAACTAAACATCAACTAACCAAGGCAAAAAGTCTACAAACCTTTGAACCTTTTTGTGAAGAATTGTACAGACAACCTCTAATAGTACAGTGAAATTAACCAAACAATCGCAAAACATGACAAAAAATGTACAAACCCAAACTAAGGAAATGATAACCGAGAACAAGGCTTTGAACCTTTTTTTGAAGGCTTGAACATAGTAGCTTACAAATTGTTCGAACGCGACGTGATTTTCATCAGTTCGGGGAAACCCATCAATCAGAAATTTATTGTTCTCATTGGCCTCCATGTGTTTATGCAACAGCTTTACTGTGACTTCAGAAGGAAATATCTTCCCCTCCTTGATGATATCACAAATCATAGCCCTGAAAAATAAAGGAAAATTTCATGTTCTAATCAGAATACTTGAACCATAATGCAATCCACATTAAAACAAGGTCAAAATGAGTAAGATAACAATGCATATGTGCACCCATTTTCAGTATCAGAAGACATCTCTCTCCTCAAGAGTTCTCCAACACTAAGGTGTGAAAATCCGAAGGTATCAACGATCTTTGAACATTGAGTACCTTTCCCACTGCCAGGACCGCCTGAAAATACAAGTCTTATTCTTTCACTACAGATAAAAGGAAAGACAACGTATGCCACATAAAAACAAATACAACGGGAGCTCTTGGAGAACTTCAACACGGAAGTTGAACAGATAATCAAGAGATAGAAGCAAAGCTGAACAACACATTCCAAACATTCCGAAAAACTGTGCATGGCACAAAGGACACAAGCAAGAGTCACGAAAATACGAGAGATAGAGAGAAAGAGAGGGAGAGAGAGGGAGAGAGAGATTCAAGGAATGTACTATGAACAACCCTCTATTGATCTGTCTTTCAATATCCATGCACAACCATAACAAATCAAATATATAATCAAAGCTCCCCTAGCTTCTCGTCTTAAGAATATCATCGGCTTTGTCCTGTTCCATGATTCTAGGCCAGGAAGAGTACTCCAGCCACAGCCTATTAAGAAGCCTACAGATCAGCTTGGGGAGCCTTCTAAACCACAACCACTTGCCATTGATTCAGCATAGGCCCTCGCACTCTAAGATACATTGCCCCTAAACCTTCCTATAAAACCTCATCAACAAGGTGGAAGATTCCAGAAGGCAGAAGGTATAACTTACCTGCCTGACTTGCAATCAGCAGAAGTTCCCAGGACCCTTGAAAGGCGTCCTAGCCTACTAACAAGGCAAAGTGTCTTGTAGCAGTCCTCACTTTTCTTGTCCCCCCCATCCTCATCATCCCTTCTTCAGATGTAGTCATCCCTACTTGAGATGCAAAACTTGGTCTGAGCGCCCCCACTTCCCACACCCCACTATTGCCTCCTCTTTTTCATCCCTGATCTCGTTGATTATCAACCTGATATGTTCTCCCAAAATTGCTCTTTAGAAAACTAAAAATTTCATAGATATCCTACATGCCTATCAGTGAAATTCTTTGCACTGATGTCCTCGATACCCCACAAGTATCTTATTCAGTCCTGATCTTGGTGCCACTATAGCCTAAAAGTTCCAACTCTACTGACACTAATCTATGCTGCCAATATCCAGTCAAAGATTATTATTATTTTTTTGCACTGTACCCATTCCATACCCCTATTTTCCATACTGAATGTTGAGCTGAACATTTTCAGATATAAGTTGCATGCAACTGGTCATCTGTGATAGGGTGCTTGTGATGAGCATATAATTGTGATTGTGTTTGTTATGGTTAGAAAGAAGAATTATAGAGAAAAAAGAATGTAACTGTCCTTATTTGTTTAGGCATAAATATCACAAGGATTTATAAGTGTATGTGACGCATTCTGAAGCAATTTAGAATATAAAGATGAAGCCTTTGACCTTCACAGTGCCCTCTAATCCTCTCCTCCTCCTGTCTTCTTAGTCTCCTCTCCACACAACATATTCACCCTTCAACACCCATGGACTCCCATTTCCTTATCTCAACCTTCCTTCAACTCAAGCCTTCTACTTCGACCTCATTCATTTATATACCCCATGACCTATCCCTTCCTAACGATGAGGCCTACTACCAGCCTCTCTATGCCTTAATTGCTAACACAGCTCTCATGAATCCCTCCTCAAAACTTTAACCTTGCGTTCCTATATCTCCATCGACCCGTAACTGTAATAATAACCCCTTCATCTTTTGAGGATATTTCCCTGTTACATCTGCGGATTGACAGTAGCCCACACAACCCTCTTCCTCACTACCACTTCCGTTCATAAATTTTCCCAACTGTCATCCAATAGAAGTCCTATCTTAAATTCACCATCCTCAACCCCGAACAATATTAGCTCCACGGTTATCTCTCACAGCAATTTCACCATGGAATGCACGAAGCACAATAACTTCAACAAAGAAAGCAGCTCCATGTAGTCCTCCTCTATCTCCTGACAGAACTGACGATCATGCAAAAGCCACCTCACACCAGTACAATCAAGGAAAACTGTGCCCTATCCATGGTACGTCACCCCCATCTTAGATATGATATGCTTCCTTCTAGAAAAATTTACATCTATAGGCCCATCCTACATCCTCATTTCCCACAGATTTAGGCTCTGTTTGACAAAAACAGAATCTGATTATTCAATTTATTTAAAATCTCAATAAATGCATTGCCCCCTTTTCATTTATTTGAATTAAATATTATTGTGATATATATATATATGTTTGTGCATGTTTGGCTGGAAAGCCACATCTCACAATTTCTGTTGGTGCAATAAAGGGTTTTTCAGAAGGATAATTCAAAGGCTCTACCTCCCTCATCCATTCATCGTATCACAGTCACATGGAGAGGCTTTTGATCATCTCTCCCACTGACGGAGAGGCTTTTGATCATCTCTCTCAGGCTCTCTCTCCCACTGACCAGACCTCTCTCTCTCCCACGCTTGTGGCCAAGATATCTGCCAACTTTAAGAAGCATTGCATACATATCGGTGCATGTCTATTCATGTCTAGATAGAGAGATAGCTGGCGGCCAAGATGGAACAGGAGAAGGCCATTTAAATGCAATGTCTATAAGCAGCCGATCTTTTTCTTTTGACAGATTCTCTACTGGTTGAGGGAGGAGGCAATTCCCCATCTCAAACTTCACCCTCTTTATTTTATTCACACAACAAAGGGATGTGGGTCAATCTAATTAAAGGGGGGAGAGAGCAAGTTCTACCCTAGAGAGAGAGACGCATGGCAAGTTCTACCCAAAAGAGATAGAGAGGAGAGAGAGAGCAAGTTGAGAGAGAGAAAGAGGGTCCGTTGAAAGCCGCAAGTTTGTATTTTCAAAATCTTTTTAAATTCAAGTCCCACCTGTTTTTTAGAAGATAATGATTTTGGGGTAATATTCAAATCTCATGCGATTCTGTTAGGCTCTATCAAACGTGGCTTTAATCATATCGTGTTAAAGAATATCTTAATCTTGTAATATACTGGAATATCTGAATATTATGTGCTTGTCAAACATACCCCTAAGTAGCAAACAGCCTTTTGCTATAATTCCATTAGTCAAAATATTAACAAGCATTCAATTATCCTTGATCCAAACCTTCAACCATTGAAAATCCAATGCAAGAGGAAGAACTTACCAATGAAGCACAACTGGTTTTACACACTTCTTAGAAAAAGGGGAATTGAAACTCCCATTCCTCTTCAATTAATTCCTAATGGCATTTCTTTTTCTCCTGCACCATTACAAACTTCGTTGCCCATGTTTTCTATATCCTTTTATGTTTCTCCAGCTCCTTTACAGCCCACCGTCTGGCATCCCTCTAGTGTGATCCATTTGTAATTTCTATTCGGCTACCCCTTTGAGAATATACTGAACACCTATCCCATACACACCAACCACTAGTTGCCCAGTAACATTCACAACCAATGCACATGATTTTTCTCTCATCTGCTTTGCACTTTAATTATCATTTGCAACCCACCTTTTCGTGCCTACTGCATCTCTCTCTAAAACTTGTTTAGACTTGAAGATACTTGTTAAGACAACCAATGCACATGATTTATTTCTCATCAGGCTCCCCAAATCTGTTAAGCCTAGAAGATACTTGACGAGCTGGCTTGAATCTCTCTCTAAAACTTGTCCTCTGAAAACCAAACGGCCCATTTCCGGTTTCCAGCTGATCTTAACCCTAGTTTGAGGGTATAGATGGGTGCCTTAGGCGCAGTTCCTCCTCATTATTGCAAGTCTATTGTCTTTTTTATTTTTTTAATATTTACTCAGCACACTTGTTCTCGGTGATGTTTTTGAAGATGTAAACATGCCAAATCCCCACAAAGAAACACACAAAAAAGAAGGGCTCAAATTGGCTTACTCAATAAGCCAAAACAACCAACACCATAAACGCGAGAGAAACAATATGAAGATGGGAGAAGCCTCCACAATGACTTGAACCCATGATATGCCGTGTGATATATGAGGAGCAACCTCAAATTCTACAACTAGTGAAAATCATAAATTATTAAGAAATCTAAAATGCGAACATTAGTAAAATAATGTTTACAGCATGCAACTAAATTTGTGAGACTAAAATTAAACTTCGTCACAATCTAAGTACACACTGACCCATGCACATAATCGTAAATCCTGTGTATCAAAGGTCAACACAAGGTGTAATATCAAACTACTGTTTTGCCATGGTTTTTATAAGCAAACATACCTTGGAGATCTCAGATCCATTGTCTTCGCTTCATGTAATCTAGGTTCTTTGTATTCCAAAAGGAAGCCAACCCAATGGAGAACGAGCAAACAAACGAACGAATATCTAGGGACATACTAGGATTTTAGAATTTCATGCAACCTTTATTGTCTTCCTTTATGCAATGTAGCTTTCATGTCTTGCAAATGAAATTTAGTATTTACCAAAAGAAAAAAACTATAAATCATATGCTATATACAAACACAATACATCAAGAAATGGCCCAACTTGGCATCTAGGCAGCACCGCGAGATGAGGCATGGGTATAGGCAGGCACTGGGGGGGAGGATAATTTAGCCCCCCAAACCCGTCTAATATAAAATTTTGAGAAAAAAAAAAAATTTATATTTAAATTTCTTTTATGAAAAAATTCAATTGATTGTACGTATAGATGCAGATATGTGTGCGTTTTTCATAAGCATATACAAAATATTTGTATAGTAGAAATATATACATACATTATATATATGTACGTTTGTGATGCACATGTGTGTGTGTGTACAGGTGCACGTGCACGTGCGCATGTGTGTGTGCGTGCGTGTATGACCCCTCAAAATGGAGCGCCCACCAATTGGCCAGGCCACCTAGGACCTTCTCAAGCATTGCATATGCAATATAATGCCTTAATTACATGCTAGAATATATTATTACGTGCCTTAATGCGTGCAAGTAGGTAAGCTCATGTATATGTAGGTTTATGTGGGATTTCTGCATTTATGCACATTATTCTCATAGCTTTAAATTCATATCCATTGCCAGTATAAAACTATAAGAGAAGGACAACTTAGACCCTGTAGTTTTCTTGCATGCCGCAAAGATGTAGGCGCTATTTAATTTCTTTAGAGGAAACTACACGTATGGGAAGACGATTACACTCGGAAGACATTCTAGGCATAACAGCAGGTTTGTCCCCCAAATCTAAGATTTAAACTAAAGCCACAATGAGAGGAAAGTATATCCAAGGATAAACGAGAAGGCTAGTAAGAGTGTAAAGTAAGAACAATGGAAAAATTATAAAAAACTCCTAGTCATTAAAGTATACACTCAAACTATGTGCAAATTTTTGTCCTCCATACGTGCCTGACCCTTTTCTTGCATTCAAATTAAATACATAACGATCCTTGTGAAGGCAGAATTTGCATTTACTTTCCTGTATATAGGATATCAAAAAGTAAAATTCCAATCTAGGAACTTAAATTGAATAAAATATTATGCAGTACTGACATAAGGACAAAAATTATCATGCAACCCTCCAAGAAGCAATCATATGGTGGAAGCAGCATATGCTAGCCATATAAAGGGATAAATTTGGATGAATCAACATCTGATAAAGAGAGCATATGAAAATTTTCTCCCGCATTATAGTTACAATTGCAGTCAACACAGATAAGGATTTGCCAGAATTGGTGAGTCCTAACTTGTCAAGTGAATTGTGGATAATCAGTAAAGGAATACTCAAATACCTCAATAACTCCATCATCTAAAATTCTTGTTGTGAAGACTTTTGTGAACTTCCATGCACATGGTACCTACAACAAACTCAAGTCACAAGGACAAAGTGTAACATAAGAATGAAGCCATCCAATGTGGCTAGAAATATTAAACAATCTACAGCATACCATGAAAAAAAATACTGGGGATACCAACTACACGCTGCATGAGAATGAAACCACCCTTTTTGAAAGTTTGTCTTTAATTAATGCCACAAGGACTAGAAATCTAAAGAATAGTATGTATCCTTCTGGAAAGTTGGCACTTGCTGAGGGAAAACAGAGCTCTAATGAAAAATTAAATCAAGCATGCACAAGATTGTGGAGTGTTAGGAGATTTATGAAAGGCATATGCGATCTTTTCATTATCATCATGAAATTAATTAACCCAAAATTTAAATCCATTAAAAAAATAAAAGAATCAGTAATAATGTGCATAAGAGATCCCCAAGTGCACCATCTTTAAAAAACAGAGATAAACAAAAGCACTCAACATACCCATATTAACAAGGATCAATTGAGATAATTTCCTATACATTATCATCATGATTATCCAACCTTATCCCAACTATTTGGGTCGGCTCTACGAATCCAGTTCCGTCATTTCGCTCAATAGAGAGCCATACCCTGAATCAAATGACAAGTCAACATATCTTTTCCCAGTACTTTCATCCATGTCCTTTGAGGCCTACCCTCTTTATTTTAGAGTCTTCCACTTGAACCAAATAATCCCTCCTAACTAGTGTTGTTCTAGGTCTACGCTGCACATGACCAGACCACCTAAGTCTATTTTCCCTCATTTTATTGCCTATTGGAGCTACCCCTAAGTTCCCTTGAATATATCAATTTAAAATTCTATACTTCTTTGTCATGCCACTCATTCATCACAACATCCTCATCTCAGCTACTCTTTATTTTATAGTGATGTTGTTTATTGACAACCCAACATTCTGTCCCAGAAATCAAGGCTGGTATTACAGTCATCGTATGAAACTTCCTCTTCAGTTTTATTCGTATGTGACAATCACATAAGACTCCAATAGCACATCTCCACTTCGTCCACTCAACTCTAATTATGCGAGCAAGATCTTCTTCAATCTCTCTTTCTCATGGATTATCTACCCAAGACATTGAAAATAATCACTTTTGGGTATTTTTTGGCCATCAATATTAACTAATTCTTCGTTTTTGCTCCTGTTATTACTAAACTTGCAATTCCATATATTGTTCTAAGTCTAGTTAATTTTAAAACCTTTAGATTCTAAAGCATCCCTCCAAAGCTCTAACTTCACATTTACGCCAACTCTAGTCTCATTAATCACAACTATGTCATCTGCAAACCACATACACCATCCTGTATATGCCTAACTAATTCGTCCATAACAAAAGTGAAGAGATAATGGCTCAATGTTCACCCCTAAAGTAGGCCTACTATCACTGAAATCCTCACTTGTCTTTCATTAGTTGTCCTCAAATTAGTTAGCGCGCCCTCGTACATATCCATAACCATATAAATATATCCTCTTGAGGCTCCTTTCTTTTCCAACACACACTAAATTATCTCTCTAAGTACCCTTGCATATGCTTTCTCGAAACCAATAAAGACCAATGGAAGCTAGGATTGTAAGAGGTAAAAAGCCTATACCATAACTAATTGAATATTACTATGTTTTCAATTTCAGGTTATCAAGAGTTGCCATATAATCAAGTTTATTTTGCTTTTTCACTTTTAGCTGCCCATTTCATCTCCTAGTAAAATCAGCTTAATATATATGGAGTTGTGGAAATCAATTATGCTGACCCATCAAGATGTTATAACAATTATCGCCTTGATTTTGATGGGAAAACTAAAGCAGATGGCATTTGTATGATAAGGAAAGACCCAAACTATCATCTTTGAACTAGAAAACAACATAACGTGGACTATTACAAAACATGAATCCCAAAAAAGGTATATATATGTTTGAAAGAAGACAAAGGTTCCATTCAACTAGTACAAGTTACCAAGCCCACTGCAATTCCCTCGTTCCTATATGACCTGATCTCCAAGCCTAAGAGTAAATGAAGAAAACGTACCTAATTTTACACATTTGTCAATGCTATGATGGTAACAAAATGCTTATAAAGATCACTCACAATTAAAGAATAACAAATGAAATCGAACAAATGAACACTATGCTATATATGGAGCTCCTCCATCCTCTGAAGGGAAAATCCATTGTCCAACAGCTATTGATTGTGTTCATTGCATAATGGACACAATCCGTGGACAATACAAACAGAAAACCGTACAATGTCTCATCACCACCATAAGACAGTTCTCAGGTTGTGAATTCCCATGATGAAAGCTTCAGAATCCTTCCTAGGAAGCATTGTTTACCCATGCATGCATGCATGCACATATCTATTTATGTGGAAACCAACCTTTGAGACTAGGTCGTAATCACATAATGAACTATTTTATATGAGACTTTTCATAACGTATTCAATGGAACCCTAGATCAGTAATCATATGAAATAACACATTAGTTTATGTACTATATATATTTATTTGTGTGCTATCCATTATATCTTTTTTTCTCTCATTTTTACTTTTAAAAGAAATGAAAAGGCTCTTCAAGTCAAAAACACTGAAGACAACTCCAATCACCCAGTGGGTGAATCCATGTCAGACATGGTTTCAAATCTCTTATGTGTCGTATGCGTCTCTCTCTCATGCCTCCTGAGAGAGACTAGTGTCTATGTATGGCTGCCATCCAAAGAACCCCACAGGTTCAAACCACCTCCTTAAGTTAAATTTTTCCATCAAGTAGATAATAATAGTTTTTCAGTGCGCACCTCAATGCATATGATACCATTTGCTAGGTGTCTTGGAAAAGGTTAAAAAAATCCCTTAAAAGCATTTTGATCTATATAGGCAGTAAAGATAATAATAATGATAACCAAATAAAAAATAACCGTTAATCACAAGGAATCACGTATTCAATCAAGGAGCTACACACTTTGCCTTCATTCAAGACAATCACTATCATTAAGAAAAATAAAAAGCCAACTTACACCATGTCTCAGCCATAACAATATAAAATCCAACTGCAGTTCTTCCAGAAAAGAGAGGAAATGCATCAAATTTTGTGATCAACAAAACAAGCATATTTTGTTTCTGCGAATGCACGGATAAAATGATGAATTGGTCGAAAGAATTTAAAATTATAAAGCCAAATGAACAGATTTTCTAAAATCTCTCCACAAAAGAGTATTATGGCACAAGAATTAGCAAACCAACATGAAAAATAAGCAAACTAGGATTGATAATGAGTTTCTCAATGCAACGCATTGAATAAGAAGAAGAAGAGTGAGAGCTGGGAACCTGGAGCTGAGTGGATTTCCAGGAGGAGAGCAGGAAGTGAGATAAAATTGCTCGTCTCCACAATGCTCTTGGAATTTAGAGAGAGAGGGGTTGGGTTTGGTGGAGTTTTTTTTTTTTCTGATGAATGGACCCATTCCATTCATCCCGCCTTTATACCAGGGTTTCACATCTTTGTAAAAAAAATAAGGCGGTCCAAATTCTAACCAAATGGGTAGGCGGTTGAATGGAAATAGGCGACACTGGCGGTTCTGAATGTAGTAGGTTTTGGTGAACTGGTTAAATATTTAAAAATAAATTGAAAAAAATTATATAAAATCTAAAAAAATAAAAATAAAAATTTATAATGTATTTTTAAAATATTTTGTTATTTTGAAAAAGATTAGAAATTCTTTTGCCAATTAATACTTAATTTTAACATTTTCCCTTTTTTTATGAAAAAATTCAAAATACCTCTAAACATAAATAGATTTTTTAAAATCTACTTTATTTAATTAATTTTCAACTTTGAATGTGCTTTGTTTAATCATGCTTTAAAATATATTCGATTAAGTCGATTAAACCGACTGGTTTACCAATTAGGCCGGTTGAATCACTTCCTGCCCTAGGTCCAGTTAACCGTTTCGGATCGATTTTGCGTCTAGGAGTAATACTTCTGCTAAAAGATTTCCTACTCCCAGGGGAGTATACTATCTATAAACTTCCTAAGGTGAAACTTAAGGTAGGAATATATTTTAGATCCCAAATTTGAGGATGTGATCTTTAGAACCAAGCATCAAGCTCAATGAAAAATTAAAACTCTCACTCTTTAACGTGCCTTAAAAAATGGCATATCAAGATTGCATTATAACCATTTAATTTTTGTAAGCGGGCAATAATCTAGATATCCAAGAACTTAAATTCCAATTTTTTGAAAATGATCAACTAGTTATAATTGGATGGATTCCAAAATTGTAAATCAAGAACATCCTACCAATTAAGTGTTTTACGCTACGGAGCAAATATATAGTATCTCTCAACAGAGCATATCACACATGCTTGCCACCTTCTTCGTGTCTTCTTTGTTCTTGTAAGGGTGGCAACAGGCCAGGCCTTTATCCCACAGGGTTGGCTGAGGCCCTAGCCAGACTTGTCCGAGGTAGGCTAAAGGCAAATAAAGAGAACTCCGGGGTAGGACAAAGACAAATGCAGAAAAAATTATATAAGAAAAAGGACCTGCCAAGCCGAACTGTGTCGCACTAGTCCTAATGAAGCCCTCGGGCCATAATTTGTAGCCCACGCCTTACATTTTTAGGGTTATGTTGCCTAGCTCATTGCGAGCCAACCATAGGACGTGAGAGCAATGTTTCGAAACCAAGCAAATTATTATATAGTGATCTATCAAGACCTTTAACGTTTTGGAATGGTAGTGTCCTAGCCATTTTTCCTTTCGCAGCATATATATATATATATATATATATATATATATATATCGGGAAAATATCCTGGTATTATCTATTTTTAACTTCTATATCTCATTAGACCCAAGAATTGAAAATATTACTTGTAAGCAAAAGGACTCTATCTTTTATATCTTTCAACCCCCTAAACTTTGTTGACCATGTATTAATGACCTCAACAACTTATGAAATGACTATATATCTCTCTCTCTCTTTAAAATTCCATCTCTCTCTCACATCGTCTTCTATCTCTCTCAAAACTCCATCTTTCTCTCACACATCATCGTCTCTTTCTCACAAACCTCCATCTCTCTCCCTAAAACTCAAACTCCATTTCTCTCTCTAAAACCCAAACTCCATCTCTCTCTCTCTCTCTCTCTCTTACATGAGAAGGTGTGCTCTTGTTCAAGCTCAAGCTAAACCCCTTGGCTGGTAAATTCATCGAGAAGCAAAGAGAGAGAGAGAGAGATGGAGTTTGAATAGGGTGTCATTTTAGTATTTGTTTGGGTTAAAAATTTATAGTCAAAGGAGTCCAGGGGGTTGTATGATATAAAAGATAGAGACATTTTGCTTACAAGTAATATTTTCAATTCTTGGATCTCATGAGATAGACAAGTTAAAAATAGGGGATAAGGAGATTTTTTCATATATAGATATATATATATATATATATATATATATATATATATATATATATACTAACACACAGACACGAAAAAGATAGAGTCAGCCAGGCTGGTTAGATAACAATCTTAACCAACGATGAATGAATTTGGGCTCGATCCAATGATCATGATCTCATTTTGATTTTGAATTTTTATTTTATTTTCTATAAATCCAAATCATTTGAAATTTTGTAACATCTATTATTTTAAAATAGGAAAATCTAATAAAAATATAAAAATATAATATGCAAAAAAATATTGATCAAAATACCTAAAAATATTTTAGGGGTATTTTGGTCAATTTATATTTTATGAATTATTTTTTTAATATTTTTATCAAGTAGGCTTTGATGATAAGAATGAACACCTACAATTTTAAATGATTTAGATTTGTCAAAAAATAAAAAATTAAATATGAAATGATGTCGTAATTGTTAGAATTTGTGGAAGCACGAATGTAGATAGAAGAAGAGAACACAACATTTACGTAGTTCAAGCAGAAGCCTTACGCCCTCGGATCCAAAGCTCCAACCGGCTACATTTTCACAATTTTGGATGAATGTTTACATCAATAAGTAAATCTATATATAGATGAGAGTCACACAATTACATGAAATAAATATGATATGATTCTTAGAGATAGTTTACTTGGTTCAGGCTATGGTATGATTTTTGGAGATAGAGGTAAATAGGAGGAGGTCTATCACCAAACTAACTTGATGACCAAGATATATACCCATATATCCATAATGATGTATATTAATATGAACTCGAGATATCCATATCTTAACACTCCCCCTCACTCTAGGGTCTTTCAAGAAATAACCTTTCTTGGGCTCTCTACTTTTTTCTAGAGACTTTCTCTCTCTAGAGTTTTCGTCTCTGAAGATATTCTCTCTTAGAAGCTTCTTCTATTTTTAGAGGCTTTCTCTCTCTAAAAGAAAATGATCTTTCTTTCTCTCTTCTTCTTCTTCTCCCTTTAAGAAAATGATGACTCTCTCCGTCAAAAGCTTTCTAGTGCTTTTATTTGCGTCAAATGCTTGCTATTGTTAGGAAATGGATATCTCGGGTTCATATTGATATACATCATTTCTATATCCTAACCAGGGCGTTTGTTGAAATTATTATGTAAGCAGCCTGGCTAACTCTATCTTCTTTCTTATATATATATATATATATATATATATATACTAATGAAAGCCGGTGGGCTTACAGGCAAAAATACGCCCAACGGCCCAGATTGAATCTGGACCGATTTGACAGTCACGATTCTATTTCGTGTTTGAAGTTTAATTTTTTTTTTTTACAAATTCAAATAACTTGAAATTTTAGACTTGTGTTTTTCTCATCAAGGCACACCTAATAAAAATATATAAAAATAATAATTCGTGAAAAAATAATTGACCAAAATACTCCCGAAACGTTTCCGCGGTATTTTGGTCAATTTATTTCATGTAAATTATTTTTTTGATATTTTTATTAGATTCTCCTATTTTTTAAGAACACACACCTAAATTTCAAATTATTTGGATTTGTAAAAAAAAATAAAATTCAAACACGAAATAAGGTCGTGACTGTAAGATCGGCCTAGGTTCAATTTGGGCTGTTGGGCGCATTTTTACCTGTAAGAGGATCATTTTCCACACACACACACACAGATATATATATATATATATATATATATATATAGGAAAATTCTTCCCAACTCCTATAGGTGAAAATGAACAGTGATTTCGCCTACCCTCATCTCCATCCAAACTTCATTGCATGGTCATAGTTATCCGCTACTGTTTCAATTTTCATTTTTTTTTACAAATCCAAATTATTTGAAATATTGAGCATGTGTACATCTTAGTGAGCCACACCTAATAAAAATATGAAAAAAATATTTCGTAAAACATATATTGATCAAAATAGCCCCAAAAATTTACAGGGGTATTTTGATTAATTTATATATTGTGAATTATTTCTTTCATATTTTTATTAGGTGCGCTTCACTAAGATTTACACATATTACAAATTTCAAATCATTCCGATTAGTAAAAAAAATAAAAATTGAAAGACTACAAGACAACTGTGATCATGTGATGAAGTTTGGATGGTAATGAGGGTAGGCGAAATAACTGTTCATTTTCTCCTGTAGGCATTTTGCAGTATCTTCCCAATACATATAGGCAAAAATGAACAGTGATTTCACTTACCCTTATCGTTAATATATATATATATATATATATTAGTGATGCACACCTAATAAAAATATGAAAAAAAATATTTCACAAAATATAAATTGACCAAAATACCCTCATAACATTTCAGGGGTATTTTGTTCAATTTATGTTTTACAAATTATTTTTTTATTAGATTTTTCTATTTTTGATGAACATATACTCCAAATTTCAGATCATTCTGATTTGTAGAAAAAAAATGAAAAATGAAACACTATCGGACAACTATGACCGTGGGATGAACTTTGGACGGTGATGAGCATAGAAAAAATCACTATTTATTTTCGCCTATAGGTGTTATGTAGTATTTTCCATATAAAAAACTCTTCCCAACGCTTATCGGTGAAAATGAACACTGATTTTGCTTACCCTCATCACCATCCAAACTTCATCGCACAATTATAATTGTCTAGTAGTATTTCAATTTTCATTTTTTTTCTACAAATCCAAATTATTTGAAATTTAAAACCTGTGTACATCTTAATGAGGCGTACCTAATAAAAATATGAAAAAAATAATTCGTAGAATATAAATTTATCAGAATACCCCTGAAAATTCATCAGGGGTATTTTGATCAATTTTTATTATATG
Organism: Amborella trichopoda; assembly: GCF_054954075.1. NCBI lineage: Eukaryota > Viridiplantae > Streptophyta > Magnoliopsida > Amborellales > Amborellaceae > Amborella > Amborella trichopoda. Next base: position 21,538,746 of record NC_142348.1, on the reverse strand, counting down.
AATTACTTTTTTTCAAATTTTTATTAGAAGCGTTTTGCTAAGATGTACACATGCTCCAAATTTTAAATCATTTCGATTAGTAAAAAAAATTAAAATTGAAAGTCTACTAGACAATTGTGATTATGCGATGAAGTTTGGATGGTGATGAGGGTAGGCAAAATAACTGTTCATTTTTGCTTATAGGCGTTGTGTAGTATCTTCCCATATATATATATATATATAATTTTTATTAATATATATATATCTCTTAGTGAGGCGCACTTAATAAAATTATGAAAAAAATATTTCGTAAAATATAAATTGACCAAAATACCCCCGTAATGTTTCAATGTTATTTTGGTCAATTTATGTTATGAATTATTTTTATTAGATTATCCTATTTTTGATAGACACACACTCCAAATTTCATATCATTTCGATTTGTAGAAAAAAAATGAAAATTGAAGCACTATCAGACAACTATGACCATGTAATGAACTTTGGACGGTGAGCATAGGTGAAATCACTGTTCATTTTCGCCTATAGGCATTGCGTAGTATATATATATATATATGGGAAAAGATCATGTGCACCCACGGCCCAGATTGAATCTGGGTCTGACGATCACGGATGTCCGATAGTGTTTAAATTTTAATCATGAATTTTTTTTTATATTTTTATTAGGTGCACCTTGATGATAAGAACATACGCCTAAAATTTCAAGCAATTTGGATTTGTATAAGAAAATTTAAATTCAAACACTATTAGATATCCGTGATCGTCAGATCGGCTATAGAATGACATAGATTCAATGTGGGCAATTCGCATATGGGCGTACAACAGTGACTCCCTATATATATATATATATATATATATATATATATATATATATATATATATATATCGGAATAAATAATAATAATAATAATAATAATAACGATAATAGTTATTATAATAATAATCATAATAATTAATAAATAAATAAACAAATAAATCTATATCAAAGAATAAATGAAGGTCCATTAGGTTATAAAACACCATGGCACCATCCTTTTTATTAAACATGATTTTGCATAAAAAAAATTAATAAAAAAATACAAGAGTGAGGTGTCCATCATTACACATTCATTAGTGTGAGGTGGCACAAAGTGGCATTAGACGGACGAGGTAACACAAAAAGGCATGAGATGACTCATATTAAAAAAAAAAATAATGACACATGGAGGACATGTGTCAAAAATGGACTAACTCCTTGCACTTATAAATAACTTTCAACCCCTATAGTTGGTTTTCTCTCTCTTCTCTCAAATGTGAGCTTCTGCTCTTTCTACGTAAGTTTTCTATCTCTCTCTTATTTTAATCATTTGTCTTTCTCCCTCATCGTATCTTCATCATATGATATTAATGATGTTCTTGTAATTCTATTATGATATATTATCATTCTTATGTATTATTATTACCTCATAATAATGATATGATTTTAATGATATTCTCATTATCATAATGTAATTATTATTATTATCTCACAAAATATTATGATAGTATTATGTTCTCTTTCTTTCTCTCTTAATGCAATCATTTTTTATCTCTCCCTCATCATATTCTCGTAATGATACTCATAATTTTCTCATTCTCTATCATTTCAATTATCATCTCTCCCTCATCATACTCTCTTGATGATAATATGATTAATAATATTCTCATTGTGATATTATGCTTTTAATAATATTCTCATTATCATACTCTTATGATAATATTAAGATTTTAATAATATTTTCATTCTCATAATGATATTATAGTGAATAAAATTCTCATGATAAAATGATAACTAAGAATAATCTCATTATCATACTCTCATGATGATATCATGATTTTAACGATAGTCTCATTATTCTCAAAATGATAATATTCTTATAAAAATAATATTTTTTATATAATTAATATTTTTATGAAGTATTATTTTCTCATAATAATAATATTACTTCTCTCTCTCTCCTATATGAACATATTTTTATACTCTTTATCCCCATATAAACTCATGTGGTCTCTTGTCCCATAACTTTAGCTGAACGCCAGTAATCTCGGTTGTACTCTGACAACAATAGTCATATACTCATCTCATAATATATAAAGATATGTGTAACAATCCTAAAATTTCAAAAAAAAAAAAAAAAAAAAAAAAAAAGAAGAAGAGAAAAGATGCTTTTAAATAGGTGATGGTCAGTTTGAGTATGATGGTCCTTGGGGACCATCACTATTTTCAAAAGTTTTTACTTGGTTTAAACTTTTGCTTGCTGCTGCTTTTGCCTGCTGCTACTTGCTGCTTGCCACGTCCTTTAGTGGACGTGGTGTTAAAAGCAGACTCTTAACGCGACACCTCAGGTATGAGGTAGAGCGTAATAAAATAATATAATAATACGTTATAAGAATTTAAATAGGGGAGGTGAGCACTCCCACCCTAGAAAATTTTGAGATCTCTCTCTCTCTGGTCGAAACACAGTGAACTCCTCTCTCGAACCGAATTTTTATCGGAAGCTCCCTCTCAAATATTTGTGAGTAAGTGACATCGTCTTCCTGAAAAATAGTCTGTTTTTAATAAATAGCGATATTTCCGTCCAGGATCTTTATTTTATAAGTTTTGTGTGTAAGTGACCCCATTGTCTCGAAAAATAATCCATTCTTTTTAAAAATGAAATGAAATAATTATTTCTGCTTATTATCATGAATTTTAGGCTCGGTAAATTTTATGCGCACGTGACCTCATTATCTTGAAAAATAATCTTTTTAATAAAAATTGTGATATTTTATCTATGTTAGAAATTTTGAATGCTGTAAATTAGAAAAATAAATTTATTTATTTTTCTTGTTTATTGTTAGAAATAAATGTGATATTTCTGCTTTTAGTAAAATTGTGATATTTCTTTCTACTGTTTTGAATATTTAGACATTGTAAAATTCATGTGCAAATGACTGCCTTATTATTTAAAAAAAAATTGACATTTTTGCAATTGATTATAGTATTGTTGTGAAATGTTTATTTGTGGATTGATATCCCATAAATTGTCATAATTTCGTATTTTTGAATTTTTATAAGAGTTTTTCTATACATATTAAATTGGCAATTATGCTAGAATGCCTTTACAAACTGCTACCTTTCTAAATTTGAGCCCAAAATATTTGATCGGTTATTTTTGAAATGTTATAGAGAGTGACTGTTATTAATGGTTTAAGTGAAATTCATATTAATGATTTCAGTGATATGTTGAGTACATGATATTGCTGCTTTCGAATGTTTAAAGAGATTTAGAAATAATTTAAGTATGCAAGTGGACTCATCCGGTTTGCCGGTGAGGTATAAGTGGACCTATCTGGGACGCCGGTAGGGATTAAGTGGACTCATCCGGTACGTCGGTGAGGTATAAGTGGACATGCAGGGATTAAGTGGACCTATCTGGGACGCCGATAGGGATTAAGTGGACCCATCAGGATGCTGATGGGGTATATAGGTAACCTACTTGGGACGCCAGTAGGGTATTTTGTGAAATCCTTTGAATTATGTACTGCCGTTAAAAAGCATTTCAATTACTCGGATTATACTTAATTATGCATTTATTGAAAGTGAAACTGTTGATGCATTTCTGTTAATAGATCTCATTTTGGAAAATATTGATATCTTTCAATCATGATTATTTTTAGGATTATGATGATCACTTACTGAGTAGCCAAACTCATCAAACTATGGTAAACATTTTTTCAGGATAACTGCGGATTCATTTTGAGTGCTAGTCAAGATCAACCTTGAGAGATACTGTTGTTGTGCTAGCTTTCTTTATTTACTTTGTAAGACATCGCCACTGTAAATTTGTCCTATCAATAGATGTATATATGTTTTGTCTGTCACATCTCAGGAATAACAGTATTGTAAATTCTTGGGGTGTGACAATTATGGTATCAGAGCATCTAATGAGAGATCTTGAATTTGAAGAAAGTGATCGAGTTTTCCTAAAAATCTCACCAATAAAGGGCATTATGAGATTCAGCAAGAAAGGAAAGTTGAGCCCACATTACATCGGACCATTTGAAATCCTGGAAAGAATCGGAGGTGTAGCTCAGTTGGTTAGAGCACCCGAATTGGCAAATGTCCATAATGTCTTTCATGTATCTTCACTACGAAAATATTAGCCCAACCCATCCCATATCTTAAAATATGAACCTTTACCAATTAGGAAGGACCTATCCTTCATTGAGCAGCCAATTTTGATACTGGATAAAAGGGTGCAAGTGTTGCGTAACAATGAGATTCCTTTGGTCCGTGTATTATGGCAGTACCATTCAAGAGAAGAGTCGACTTGGGAACGAGAAGACGAAATCAGAGAAAAATACCCCTATCTTTCAGTAATCAGGTACACAAATTTAGAGGACTAAATTTCTTTAAGGGGGGAAGAATGTAACAATCCTAAAATTTCAAAAAAAAAAAAAAAGGAGAAAAGATGCTTTTAAATAGGTGATGGTCTGTTTGAGTATGATGGTCCTTGGGGACCATCACTATTTTCAAAAGTTTTTACTTGGTTTAAACTTTTGCTTACTGTTGCTTTTGCCTGCTGCTGTTTGCTGCTTGCCACGTCCTTTAGTGGACGTGATTTTCGTATGTTAAAAGCAGACTCTTAACACGACACCTCAGGTATGAGGTAGAGCGTAATAAAATAATATAATAATACGTTATAAGAATTTAAATAGGGGAGGTGAGCACTCCCACCCTAGAAATTTTGAGATCTCTCTCTCTCTGGTCGAAACACAGTGAACTCCTCTCTCGAACCGAATTTTTATCGGAAGCTCCCTCTCAAATATTTGTGAGTAAGTGACATCGTCTTCCTGAAAAATAGTCTGTTTTTAATAACTAGTGATATTTACGTCCAGGATCTTTATTTTATAAGTTTTGTGTGTAAGTGACCCCATTGTCTCGAAAAATAATCCATTCTTTTTAAAAATAAAATGAAATAATTATTTCTGCTTATTATCATGAATTTTAGGCGCGATAAATTTTATGCGCATGTGACCTCATTATCTTGAAAAATAATCTTTTTAATAAAAATTGTGATATTTTATCTATGTTAGAAATTTTGAATGCTGTAAATTAGAAAAATAAATTTATTTATTTTTCTTATTTATTGTTAGAAATAAATGTGATATTTCTGCTTTTAGTAAAATTGTGATATTTCTTTCTACTGTTTTGAATATTTAGACATTGTAAAATTCATGTGCAAATGACTGCCTTATTATTTAAAAAAAATTGACATTTTTGCAATTGATTATAGTATTGTTGTGAAATGTTTATTTGTGGATTGATATCCCATAAATTGTGATAATTCCGTATTTTTGAATTTTTATAAGAGTTTTTCTATACATATTAAATTGACAATTATGCTAGAATGCCTTTACAAACTGCTACCTTTCTAAATTTGAGCCCAAAATATTTGATTGGTTATTTTTGAAATGTTATAGAGAGTGACTGTTATTAATGGTTTAAGTGAAATTTATATTAATGATTTCAGTGATATGTTGAGTACATGATATTGCTACTTTCGAATGTTTAAAGAGATTTATAAATAATTTAAGTATGCAAGTGGACTCATCCGGTTCGCCGGTGAGGTATAAGTGGACCTATCTGGGACGTCGGTAGGGATTAAGTGGACTCATCCGGTACGCCGGTGAGGTATAAGTGGACCTGCAGGGATTAAGTGGACCTATCTGGGACGCCGATAGGGATTAAGTGGACCCATCAAGATGCTGATGGGGTATATAGGTGACCTACGTGGGACGCCAGTAGGGTATTTTGTGAAATCCTTTGAATTATGTACTGCTGTTAAAAGTGTTATAAGCATTTCAATTACTCGGATTATACTTAATTATGCATTTATTGAAAGTGAAACTGTTGATGCATTTCTGTTAGTAGATCTTATTTTGGAAAATATTGATATCTTTCAATCATGATTATTTTTAGGATTATGATGATCACTTACTGAGTAGCCAAACTCATCAAACTATGGTAAACATTTTTTCAGGATAACTGCGGATTCATTTTGAGTGCTAGTCAAGATCAACCTTGAGAGATACTGTTGTTGTGCTAGCTTTCTTTATTTACTTTGTAAGACATCGCCACTGTAAATTTGTCCTATCAATAGATGTATATATGTTTTGTCTGCCACATCTCAGGAATAACAGTATTGTAAATTCTTGGGGTGTGACAATATGTAACCTTATTCTCTTGGAACTTTTCAATAAAATTGTGATATTGTCATCTACTGTTATGAATTTTAGACACTATAAGTTTTATGTGTAAGTGATCTCATTTTATTGTAAAACCATTATTTAAAAATTGGTATGTCTGTCTATCAATGTTATTTCTGTCTATTAGTATGAATTTTAGATATTGTAAATGTTGAGTGCAAATGGCTTTGTATTCCTGTAAAATAGTTATTTAAAATTTGTAGTTTTGTGTTTAATTAAATTGGAATATTTTCATCTATAAATCTTAAATGCTATAAGTTTTACATGTTCCTATAGCATGATTATTTGAAAATTTATAATATGTCCGAAATTTAGATTGTTTAAAATTTAGTATTTAACTCTGGATTTTCATAAGATTTATTTTATTTCAATAGATTGCTTGTCATGTAAAATTTCAAGAATATCTCTCTAAACTACTTGGCTGGTTATTTGTGGAAATGTCAACAAAAGCGATTGATATAAATTGCTTCATGTGAATTCATGCTAATGATTTCAAGATATTTTGAATATATGATATTGTTGCTTTCTGATGATTAAACTAAGTATACAAGTGGACCTACCCGAGATCCCGGTAGGGATTAAGTGGACTCATCCGGTTCGCCGGTGAGGTATAAGTGGACCTATCCGGTATGCCGATAGGGATTAAATAGACTCATCCGGTATGTTGGTAAGGTATGAGTGAATCTGCAGGAATTAAGTGGACCTATCCGGGACGTCGGTAAGGATTAAGTGGATCCATCAGGACGCTCGTGAAGTATATAGGTGATCTACTTGGGACGCCCGTAGGGTACTTTGTGGAATCTTTTGAATTATGCATTTCTATTAAAGGATTTGCATATGAATTTTCTCATCGTATTTCAATATGCACTCAAATTGGATTATGTTGAATTGTGTATTCCTGAATTTGAAACTGTTTTACATATATGCTCTTTCTTATATTGTTTTAATAGTAAATATCTACAATTGCCAATTATGATTATTTTTAAAGATTATTTTTAAAGGATTATGATGGTCACTTATTGAGTAGCCAAACTCATCAAACTATTGTGAACTATTTTCAAAGCAATTGCGGTCTTACTATTTAGCAGGAGTAGCAGGAAAAGCTTTGAAGAAGTTTGTAGTCATGTTAAATTCACCTTTGTAATTTTAGTCTAGTAAGATTGTATATACATATACCTTCATGTGAATATAAGTGTGAATAGAGTTTGTATAAATTAGAAAATTTTAAAAGAAAGATCAATTTTGGTGATATATATATATATATATATATATATATATATATATATATATATATATATATATATATAGCAAAAATTCTGAATTCGTTTTATATATAGTTTAAGAATAGACTCTCACACCTCAAGAATCATGGTGTATTGAAACTTGGGTTGTGACAAATTTAATTTGAATATATATCGGTATAAGAATTTGAATTCACTCTGATACCATTTTGTCACACCCCAAGTTCACTAACATTCATGAGGTGATACACACTATTCTTATATATAACAAATTCAAATTCTTACTTATATATGGCACCAAAATATATTTTTATTTTTACATTTAATCTGTGCAAAGACTACTCACAACAAATATTATACATGAAGGGTTGGTATATACATTTCTTGATAGAACAAAAATTACAATGGTCCATTCGATCAAAAGTTACAAGAGAAAGTCAATTATGACTACAAATATCTTCAAAGATGGTTCTGCTGCATTCGAACTTATGAAACTGCAATTACTCTGAAAGAATTTATGAGTTTTACTACTTAGTAAGTGACTACCATAACCCCTAAAAAATCATGATTGGAAAATGTAATATTTTCCAAAAGAATGCATGTTGAAACAATACGAGGAAGAGAATACATAAAGAACAATTTCAAATTCAGAAACACATAATTTAACGTAATCCAAAATATTGATTTGCATAAACACTTTAACAAAAATATATAATTCAAAGGATTTCACAAAGTACCTTGTTGACGTCCTAAGTAGGTCACCTATATACCCTTGGATGAGTCTACCCCTACTGGCGTCCCGGATAGGTCCACTTAATCCTTGCAGGTCCACTTATACCTCACCGGCATACCGGATGAGTCCACTTAATCCTTACCAGTGTATCGGATTGGTCCACTTATACCTTAGCGACGAACCGAATGAGTATACTTAATCCCTACCGGTGTCCCGGATAGGTCCACTTGTATACTTAAAGTATATCTAAAACTTTTTAAACATCAGAAAATAACAATATCATATATTCAAAATATCATATATTCAAAAGCATGAATTCACATGAAGTAATTTATATCAATCACTTTTCTTGACATTTTCATAAATACCCAGTCAATCATATGGGCTATAGTAGTAATTCTGAGAGACTTTTTTGAAATTTAAACATGATAAGCAGTTTATTGACAATAAACGAAAACTTGTGGAAATCCAAAATTCAATACTGAATTTTCTTTCAACTGTCTAAAATCCAGAAATATTATAATTTTTCAAATAATCATGTTACAAGAACATGTAAAACTTATAGCGGCTAAGATTTACAGATGGAAATATTATAATTTAATTAAACACAAAATACAAATTTTAAATAACTATTTTACAGGAAAACAAAGCCATTTGCACTCAATACTTACAATATCTAAAAATTCATACTGATAGATAGAAATAATACTGATAGATAGAAATACCAATTTTAAAATAACTGGTTTACAGAAAAATGAGATCACTTACGCATAAAACTTACAGTGTCTAAAATTCATGATAATAGACATAATTAATCATTTTATTAAAAGCATACTATATTTTTCAGTGAAATGAAGTCACTTACACATAAAACTTGAGCGAAAGTTCCGATTTCTTTCCTCTGATCGGATATAGCCAAAGTGGGTTCAAATTATTTCCTTTCAAAACAATCACGCATGGAGTTGTGATCCTCTGAGTGTTTATTTTGAGAGAGAGAGACTACGTCCTAAAAACGAGGGAGAAAGCTTAGGTTTGTTTGGGACGTTATCTAATATGCTATATTGAAAGTGAGAGGGAGATCTGTCCTTTTAAAAAAACGATGGGGTAACGCCTCATGGTCCATATGGGTAAACACCTCATGGTACACATGGGTAAACACCTTATGGATACCTCATGGTACATTTGTCTAAAATACACGTGAAATATGAAGATGTTAGCATACACATCATCATAGCTGTGTCAAGGAGTCAACACAATGAATAACAACCTGCCATGTCAAACCAAACAACGCCATGTAAAAGCATGAGTTTTAAGATGGTGGACCTAAGGTCCACCCAAATGCATAATAGTCTACCACATAATAAGGCAACGAAGATGCCTACTTAATACGTCAACTAAAAGGAGTAAAAAGAAGGAGTGGTCCTCTAGGTACAAAAGAACATACTAACAGTCTATTCGTTCTATATATAATTCAAGAATCTTAGTGTTTTGAAACGTAGGGTGTGACAAATTTCAAAATACTAAGATATACACTCCAAGTTTCAAAACACTAAGATTCTTGAGGTGTGACAGTTGAGAATTTTGTATTTACCTATGGATTTCCATGAGAGTTCTTCTATTAATAATAAATTGTTTATCATGTTACATTTCAATAATGTCTCTTAGAACTCCTACATTTTTGGAATCATTGCCCAAAATATTTGACTGGTTATTTATAGATATTTCAATGAAAGTGATTGTTATAAATTGCTTCAAATGAATTTATGTTAAAGATTTCAAGTTTATTTTGAATATATGATATTGCTCTTGTCTGATATTTAAAGAGTTTCGGAGATAATTTAAGTACAAGTGGACCTATACGGGACGTCGGTAGGGATTAAGTGGACTCATTTGGTTTGCCAGTGAGGTATAACTGGACCTATCCAGTACACTGATAGGGATTAAGTGGACTCATCGGTACGCCGGTGAGGTATGAGTGAACCTGTAGGGATTAAGTGGACCTATTCGGGACGCCGCTAGGGATTAAGTGGACCCATCCGGGATGCTGGTGGGATATATAGGTGACCTACTCGAGATGCCAATAGGGTATTTTGTGAAATCCTTTGAATTATACATTTATGTTAAAGTGTTTATATGCAAATCAATCTTTTGGATTATGTTAAAGAGAAATGATCCTATAGGACCCTCTCCCACCTATGTATGTAGGACCCTAAAGGATCACCATTAAATTTGGCATGGATCTATAGAAAAGTCAAGTCCCGCACCCATGTGATAACTTTTCTAAAGATTCGTGCCAACTTTAATAGTGATCCTTTGGGGTCCTACACACATGGGTGGGGGACGGTCTTATAGAATCATTACTCTATGTTAAATTAAGTGTTTCTCAATTTGAAATTATTCTTCATGTATACTTTTCCTCATATTGTTTCAATATTCATTCTTTTAGAAAATATTACATTTTCCAATCATGATTTTTTAGGGGTTATGGTGGTCACTTACTGAGTAGCCAAACTCATCAAACTATGGTAAATTCTTTTCAGGGTAATTGCAGTTTCATAAATTTGAATGTAACAGGACCATCTTTGAAGAAATTTGTAGTCATAATTGACTTTCCTTTGCAACTTTTGATCGAATGCACCATTGTAAGTTTTGTTCTATGAAGAAATATATATACCTAGCCTTCATGTATAATATTTGTTGTGAGTAGACTTTGCACATATTAAATGTAAAGGAAAAATCTATTTTGGTGCCATACATAAGTAAGAATTTGAATTTGTTATATATATATATATATATATATATATAAGAATAGTTTGTCGCACCTCAGGAATGTTAGTGAACTTGAGGTGTGACAAAATGGTATCACAACCATGTTTAGGATTCTTACGAAATTTGAATAGGAATATACTCTAAGTCATACTTACTGTATGTACAAACGATGTCAAGATCCTGTATGATTGGAGCTAGCATGGAAAGAATTCATAAAGCCTTGGAGAATATGATTGCTCTTATGCAGCATCAGATGGAGAACAACAATCCACCTAGGTAGTCAGTTACAGGAAATGATAGGTGAAATATCGAACAATTTAAGAAATTAAACCCACATTCCTTTAAGGGTGCTGCAGATCCATTTGACAGTCTTCATGTGGGAAGGTGAAGCAAAACACCGGTGGCGGATGGCAAAAAGAGTACTGGTCCCCAAAAACAAACCATTGACTTGGGAAGCATTTCGAGAAACATTTAATGAAAAGCACTTCCCAGATTTTGTTCGACATAAAAAATAAAATGAACTTTTGGAATTAAACAGTATAAATTCAAATTTACTGAATTGGCCAGGTTTGCTCCATATATGGTCAACAATGAGACAAGAAAGGTGAGAAAAAAATAAAATAAAATAAAATAAAATAATATATATATATATATATATATATTTGAAAGGAGCCTCTGACCAGCCATTAGAAGCAGAATATCAGTTTTAAAATTAAGGACTTATGTAGAAATAATTGATTGGCATCCGGCCCCACCTCTTAATGGTATGGTAGGAATGATTGTTAGCATAAGGGTGGAACCTCAACTAATTCAACAGGTTCGGTTGGCACAAAAGAGGGACTCTCAGCTTATAACAAAATTGGGAAAGAGTAAAGACTTATTAAGATCCAGAGGTCGGATATGCATCCTGGATGATGAGCATGTGAAGAAAGCTATCTGGGAAGTAACACATCACTCCCGCTATACTTTTCATCCTGGGAGTACTAGGATAAGATGTACCAGGACCTGGAGAAAGCATTTGGGTGGAACAACATGAAAAACGAGGTGGCACTATTGGTATGAAAAATACTCCCATCTTTTTAGCAATCAGGTACACAAATTTAGAGGACTAAATTCCTTTAAGAGGGAGAGAATGTAACGACCCTAAATTTTTGAAATTGATAAAAAAATTAAAATAATAATAATAATAAATTCGATAAACAATAATAATAAAATCAAAATAAATAAAATCAAAATACCTATATGAAGAAATAAAAATTTTGTGATAGTCCATGGTTTTAATAAAACACTATGGGACCATAACTTTAGAAGAAGGTTTATATTTTTGGACCATATTCATAATGGACTATTTTTATAGCATGGTCTAAGAGGACCGCTCATTCTTTTTACTCCTTTTAGTTGATGTATCAAGTAGGCCTCTTCGTTGCCTTATTATGCGGTAGATTACTAGGCATTTGGTGGACCTTAGATCCACCATCTTCAAACTCATGCCTTTACGGGGCGTTGTTTGGTTTGATGTGGCAGGTTGCTATTCATTGTGTTGACTCCTTGACACAGCTATGATGACGTGCATGCTAACATCTTCATATTTCATGTGTGTTTGAGACATATGTACCAAGAGGTTCCGTAAGGTGTCTACCCATTTGTACCATGAGGTGTCCATGAGGTGTTTACCCATGTGTACCATGAGGTGCCCATGAGGTGTTACCCCATCAGTTTTTAAAAGGAGAGATCTCCCTCGTACTTTCTAAATAGCATATTAGAAAACGTCCCGAACAACCTGAGTTTTCTCCCTCGTTTTTAGCATGTAGTCTCTCTCTCTAAAAATAAACATTTAGACGATCACAACTCCATACGTGGTTGTTTTGAAAGGATTGTTTTGAAAGGAAATAATTTGAACCCATTTTGGTTATATATCACAGGCGAGCAGGCGAGAAACCGGAACTTTGATCCAAGTTTTATGCGTAAGTGAATTTATTTTTCTGAAAAACATAGTCTGCTTTTAATAAAATGATTATTTTTGTTTATTATCACGAAGTATTATTTTCTCATAATTATAATACTATTTCTCTCTCTCTCTCTTTCCTATATGAACATATTTTTATACTCATTCTCCCCATATAAAGTCATTTGGTCTCTTGTCTAATAACTTTAGCTGAACGTCAATAATCTTAGTCACTCTGACAACAAAAGTCAAATACTCTTCTCATGATGTATAAAGGTAAGTTATCTCATTCTCCTGAAAAATAGTACGTTTTTAAATAAAATTATGATATTTTCATCTATTGTTATAAATTTTGGACACTATAAGTTTTATGTGTAAGTAATCTCATTTTCTTGTAAAACCGTCATTTAAAAATTGGTATTTCTGTCTATCAGTATTGTTTCTATCTATCAATATGAATTTTAGATATTGTAAATATTGAGTGCAAATGGCTTTGTTTTCCTATAAAATAGTTATTTAAAATTTTTATTTTTTGTGTTCAATTTAATTGTAATATTTCCATCTGTAAATCTTAGACGCTATAAGTTTTACATGTTTCTGTAACATGATTATTTGAAAAATTGTAATATTTCTAGATTTTATACAGTCGAAAGAAAATTCAATATTTAATTATGAATTCGTTCTATATATAGTTTAAGAATGGACTGTCACACTTCAAGAATCTTAGTGGTTTGAAACTTGGGGTGTGACAAATTTCAAAACACTAAGATTCCTTTTAGTTTAAAAAGAATATAAGTGTGAATAGACTTTGTACAAATTCGAAAATTTTAAAAGAAAGATCAGTTTTGGTGGAATATATATATACATAGCGAAAATTCAAAATTCGTTCTATATATAGTTTAAGAATAGACTGTCACACCCAGGAATTTTAGTATTTTATTATTATTATGATTATTATTATAATCATTATTATTATTGTTGTTATTATTATTATTATTATTATTATTATCATTAATTATTTATTTTTTCCAAAAATTTAGAGTTATTCAATATATATATATATATATATAATGTTCAAGCTCAGTTTGGATGTCAAATAAAAAAACCTTATGCTGAAAAAAATTGTAAGTTTTTTTATCCTTAGTTCGGAAATATAATTATTTATTTTTATTAGTCTGCTTGACTGTTTGTATGACATTTGAAAATACTAAAAAGCAGATTTTGCATTCTACCTTTCCAAAATTTTCTTGCCATTCCAAAAGGTTTTCCTTATCCCTCCCATTAGCAAAAAATCAGCATTTGTACAACTTTCTCTCTTTAAAAGCTAAACACCTCAAAATATCCGGCAAAAACTTCCACCCGAAAACCCAAAAAATCAATAGAACCATGAAACCCAAAGAAACCCACTTGAATGTAAAGACCATTACCCTTAAAACTTCCTTTGAAATAAATCATGGTTTAAAGTTCGACCTTTTCTATTGGAGCAACATCATTAAGTTCAACCCTTTCTTCTAGACAGATGACCCTAAGGGATCAAATTACAAGGCGAAAAAAAACCTTAATTTGCAAAGGTATTTACAGAGAAAAGAAAGTCCGCTTTTGTCATTTTTCAGAATTTGGGGTTAGTGTTATTGATGGCACAATCGGACCAAGAGAGCTCCATTAGAGCCACTCTAACTGGTCAACCCTTTTGTTCAGAATTACTCTAACTGGTCAATCCATTTGTTCAAAATTTGGGGTTTGTGGTATTGATGGCACAATCGGACCAAGAGAGTTCTACTATAACTCTAAGTGGTCAATCTCTTGCAATCTAAAAGAAGGCAGTCAGTTCTGTAGACTAAACGTCCAAGGTGCACTGGCCTTTACAGTCAGTTCTGTAGACTAAGCGTCCAAGGTGCACCGCGGATTTGGATTCCGTAGACTAAGCGTCCAAGGTGCACCGCAGATTTGGATTTCGTAATACATGATGCGTGGTGCTCAGTATCGGATTCATCCGGTTCGACATGAAAATCGGCACAAAAAGATTTTGGGGTTTGTGTTATTGATGGCACAATCAGACCAAGAGAGCTACTCTAACTCTAATTGGTCAATCTTTTGCAATCTAGAAGAAGCCATTACAATCAGTTCTGTAGACTAAGCATCCAAGGCGCACCGCAGATTTGGATTTCGTAACACATGATGTGTGGTGCCCAGTATCGGACTCGCCCGGACATGGAAATCGGCACAGAATCGACAAGAAAATCAGATTCCCTAACACATGATGCGTGGTGCCCAGTAACACATGATGCGTGGTGCCCAATGTTTGAAAATTCGACTCGACTGGACTCGCCCAGTTCGACATGAAAATCGGCACTGAACCGATATGGAAATTGGCACCCCCGTGTCGAATCCACCATATTATGCAAAATCGCCTGTGTCTAGAGAGAACCAGGTGATTCGTAGCAATAAACTCGGCAGAGTTGCTACAGTGACATGGTGATTTCAACAGTTTGGGGTAAAGTACGAAATTTTTTTAAAATTGAGGGGCATTTTTGATGCCACACGTCAGGCACATGCAGTGCATGGGTCTCAATCATGCTAAGTAACTAACGCGTTTAGTGATGGCCCGACAGAAGCATTTATAATATGCAGACTTATATTAAAGCTTCGATGTGGGATAATTACCACATATTGTACGCCTAAAATCACTACAATGTTTAGACAACAATTCAAAGTACACTATTATTACATAGTGCAGTTGGTTATGACAACCAATTTCTTCTTGGACGTCTCAACTTTGACCCCTTGGGCACCATCCAACTTATTTTCCTTTCTTAAAAGGAAGAAAATAAAGCACATAAAAAATAAAATGTTTTTTTTTTTTAAAGTCTAAAAGGAAGAAAATAGAGTAAAAGGGAAAAAATAAAAAATAAAATGTTTTTTTTTTTTAAAAAGGTAATACAATATTTTTTATTTTCTTGTCAAAAAAACAAAAAGCAATATAACAAGTATTAAAAGGTAATATAATAAGTATTTATTGTCAAAAAATAAAATAAAAAGTATAAAAAAATTAACAGGTACCTTGGTAGCATCATTTTCTTATTTTTGTTGTCAAAAAAAAAAAAATGAAAGGTAATACAACAAACGAAGAAAAATGCAGCACAACATCTTATTATTTTTTTGGATTTATTATTATTTGTATAATAAAATAATTATAAAATATAAACCAAGAATTTCAATTTTAGTATATAATATTATAGTTAGTTAGGTTGTAATAATTTTGGATTATAGTTAGTTAGATTGTAATAATTGGGGTTTTTTTAGCGGATTAGGGTTTTCCGCTAATTCGAGATTTTAGTGGCCTTTTTTTCATCGATTTAATTTATTCTTTATTGTAGTCAATGTATGATTATATATTTTATCCATGATAATTTTATGATTTTTCTTTTGTATGTTGTAAATTTAATGGTTAACATAAGTTCATATAGGGAAATAACATCTCAATATTCACAAATTGAGGAAAAAAAGAAAGTTAATAGTACAATACCCCCATTTTTTATTAGATTTCTAAAAATCAACATTTATAATGAAATTTAATATTTGTTTTGGATTTTTTTTGAAGCTTAATCTGACTAATTCGACTGATTCTCGATCCGAATCGCCGATTCACTGATCTGAATGGGTTTTTGGAGTGCTCGATCCGAGGCACTGATCTATTTTTTAAACCACTGGTGGTACCACTAAACCATTAACAACACTCGAGAACCTTCTTAGAGAGAGATTTGGTGTAGCAGGGCGCTAAAGTGAGAGTTTGGGTTTTTTGGGTTTGTAATTAGAAAGAGAGAGCGAGAGAGTTGGGTTGTTATGTCATGGGTAAATAGAGAGAGCTCGATGGGGGTTTGCACGGGAGTGAAAGAGCCGCACTTTTATAAAAAAAAAATTCACGTCTAACTTGATTTTTTTTTTTATGGTAACTTTTGTCTTGACACAACAATATTTTTTATTTCAATATAAAAATATTGTAAAATATTGTTGTTGTCCAAATGGTTCAAAGTCTATTTCACAAAACTTTTGGATTGCAATCTAAAAATATTTCAATTTTGGGTACATCCATACTGGACTTACGGATTGTATAAATGGGACTATTTATGTTTGTTACAATATGGTCACAATTCCTTATAACCATTTGATATAAAATTTGTAGCATGGCTGTATCACAAAGTTCAAGAATTTTTTTTTTGAAATTTGAGCTTGGCCAATGAAATAATTGCAGCCACCCAATTTTCACATCCAATGGTCAATATTAATGTAACCACCTTGTATCAAAGGTAAAAGGTCTCATTCTATACTTTTCCAAAAGTTTATAGAAAGTTGCCACCTCAAAATGTAGAATTACATATGCGTCTAAAAAATCTGTCGAGAAATGTTGTTTTAATATGGAAAAACCTCTAATTGATCATTTCGACATGAGATATATGAATATGAAAATAAAAATAAAAATTTGAGTAAAAAAAATAATGCATCTTGCAACACATTATCTAGACCGTCCATTTTCAAGATTTTCATATGTTTATAGATCTACTTGATTTTAACCATTTTTGGAGGTGCGTATATATATATATATATATATATATATATATATATATATATATATATATATATATATATATATATATATATATATATGAAAAAGCTAGCGTAGGCCCACTAACTCATAGCTACATATGAGTCCAACGGCCCAGATTCAATCTAAGACGATTTAGCGACCACGACCCTATTTTGTATTTGAATTTTAATATTTTTTCTACTAACCAAATCACTTAAAATTTTGGTTGTGCATTATCGAAAATAATATAATCTAACAAAAATATCAAACAAATAATTGGGATGAATAAATTAATCAAAATACCCCCGAAAATTTGAAAGGGTATTTTACTCATTTTATTTATTACAGATTATTAATTTTTTATATTTTTATTAGAAAAAACTTGATGAGAAGAATAAATATCTAAAATTTAATGTGATTTGGATTTGTAAAAAAAATATTAAAATTAAAATATGAAATGAAGTCGTGACCGTCAGATCATCCCAGATTGAATATGCGCTGTTGAGCTCATATGTAGCTGTGAGCTAGTGGGCTTATGACAGCTTTTTCCACACACACACACACACACACACACACACACACACACACATATATATATATATATATATATATATATATATATATATATATATATATATATATATATATATATATATATATATATATATATATATATATATATATATCGGGCAGTGGTCTAATGCAACCACACTTCTAGAAAACTATGTTTGTGGTATTTGTATGGCCCAAAATTTTACACTCACACTCTCTTTATTTCAATAATCAATCCAAAACAAAAAAAAAGTTTGATTTGAACCCTAGATATGGCCAAAATGAGTCCCCTCCAACAACGAATCTAGACCATTTATTTGGTGAATTTCAAGATCTTGGCCTTTACAAACTCAAAATCATTTTTTTCTTTTTTTTTTAACATTGTTCATCTAATGATTAAAACCATCTAAAAAAAATTAGAAAATAAAAAATCCTTCTAAGGCCTAGATCTAAGCATGTTATCAAAATGGACGACTTATGTTAATTGGGCTAAAAAAATACTTTTGATGTTGTTTTTTCAAAAATTTCTTTTTTGTGATTGCTCATTAGAATGAAAAGAGTGTATGTTTTAAAATTGGGAAAAGTTTATATGAGGTTGCAACCTTAAAATGTAGAATTATAGATGCACCTCAAAAATACTTCGAAGAATGTTGTTTCAATGCTCAAAACACGCTCTAATTGATCATCTCAACATCATGATGTATGAATATGAATTTTTTTTTTTTTCTAAGTCCCAGCAACACATTATCTAGACTGTCCATTTTCAAGATTTTCATATGTTTATAGATTTTTACCATTTTTTGGATTTTAAAATTTTATAATTAGATATAAAAATAGATTTCAAATAATCCTAAGAATATTTTACACCAAAATTGCATGTTATAAAAAAATTTGGAGGTGCACCTTAATTGGATTGTTTAAGGTTGCAACCTTATGGAAACCACACCCTTTAAAATTTGGATCAAATGAATGGCCCTAACATGGTTTTTGAAGATTAGTTTTTTTTTTTTGGCATTATATTACTATACAACCAGCATGAAATCATTGCTCATATATATATAAATGATTCTATAGGACCCTCTCCCACCCATGTGTGTAGGACCCAAAATGATCACTATTAAAGTTGGTACAGATCTATAGAAAAGTCAAGTCTCACACCCATGTGATAACTTTTTTAGAGATTCGTACAAACTTTAATGGTGATCCTTTAGGGGTACTACACACATAGGTGGGGAAGGGTCCTATAGGATCATTACTTGTATATATATATATATATATATATATATATGAAAAAAAGAATTCAAAAAGCAATATTTATATTTTAAAAAAAAAAAATCTAAATTTGGATCATTATTAAAGATGGATGCAAATAGGTGGTCTATCTACCAACATTTGAAACTAACAATCCAAATGTTTTCCTAATAGAATTATTATTTTTAATTTTCAAATTTTATTTATTTTTTCATATTTATGATCTCCATGTTAGAGATTACATGTCATTAAAATTAGGTCAAAAAAATCCATCTCAAAATTAGATATTTAAGAGGTGGCTTATTTATGCATGCACTCATAGAAATTGTATCCTTCTAAATACTCTTTTCTCGGTTTGGATGTTAATATGGACGAGTAAAGATGCAAGACTATTTGACTCTTTCAAGCTAGAAATCACTAGAGCTTATCTTTTATTTTGTTTTTCCTTTTTCCTTTTCTTTTTTAGTCTTAAAGTCATGCTAAGTACCATTAACCTCCTTTTTTTTCTTGAAACCCTATTAATCTAACACGCCCCCCATCACCTCTCTTAATGCATTATACATCGCATTATAACATAAATACCAAAGAGCGTCAAAATGTAATCTATTTTAGAAGAATTGAAATTTTCTTATAATTGAAAAAGTACAAATAGAAGTAAAAGTTATCCCCGCAGCACGGCCCCATATGGCCTCAAAACACGCCTTTGGGGCTGCAAACATTACTCTAAAAAAAATGTTTTTTGAGTCAATCGACTCACTATCCCGCTGACTCATAAACGTTAAATCTTAAAGATAGCCTGCTGACTCATAAACGTTAAATCTTAAAGATGAATGTCCACAACAAAATATTCATATCTGATGAATAGAAAAAAACTTAAAAAAAATGTTTTCAAATTTTATTTATTTATTTATTTTTTTCATATTTATGATAATTATAGTGTAGATCATGGATCTCCACAAATTGGAATCCAACATCGATATAAAAAATAGGTGTTAGAGGGAACTTGCATGAGAATAATGAGTCGGGGAACTCATAAAAATCGGTCCCAGTCTAAAACATACCACATGAGTAATAGTTGAAGACCACATAAACATTTCCATATCATCCATCCAAACATAATGTCCGCCAAAACTATGATTTGGTTTTGTCGTTTTTTCCTATTTGGAAGCTTTGCAGGTCTCTGCAAAAAGGTCCAACTGCAAGGTCCTTCCTCTCATGGAAGTAGTTTTGGCGTCCATTCTCTCCAACCAATCCACCACATACGCACATGAAAGAACTCTAAATCAATTTTTTTAGCATAAATATTAGTAAAATAAGGCAATAATGCCTGGACATGTAAACATGTAAAAGATGACTTGACAAACAAATCTTTCTTTTTGTCTCCAAGTTTTCTAAACGGACAATTCTTTACTTATAATAGCTTGTATAATTGTAACATGATTATTCTTTAAAACATCTTATGCTAACCGCCCTTTCTCTCTTTGCCACCATGTGAAACTCCCATCTTTTTCCCACTTTCATGCTCCACCTCTTAGAACATCGACCTCACTCTCAGGCAAGGAGGTTTGGGGAGCTGCTCTTATCACTATGGACAGAGAGTGAGACAAAGAAAGAGGGAGATGTTGAGAGTGAAAAGTGCAAAGCGAACGAGGAAATGTTGTTATTCACCATGGCTCTGTAGGGGCTGCCATGCCCTTGACATGGCTAGGACAAGGCTACATTGTGATTTTCATGGCTAGTGTTAGGTCCCTTTTCCTTAAGCCGCATGTGGTGCATGCAGCCTGTGCGTGTGGTGAAGGCAGCCTGTTGCACGATGCAGGTGACCTAGTGCATGTGATGCTGCTAGATGGTGCAGTTAGTGTGCGGAGCAAGCTGGTTAGTGCAGCATGATGCACGTGATGCAGGCCAACTGGTGTGTGAAATGCCTTGATGGCTAAGGGTTGAGTAACCCCTTGGTGCATCATGTAGTATATATGCCACTTTGGTAGAGCATAGCAATAACTTATGGAGGTCAATTTCTTTACGCCTACAATTATAGTTGAGAAGAGTGTTTGACCCTCTCCTTTGACCGTGCGAGAGGCCATAGTGTGCAACACTAAGTGTACGGTGCACACATAGATGGTTGGTGGCCAAAGACCTTTAATGCGAGGACTTGGGTAGAGGACAATATGGTCTAATGTCTAAGAGATGGCTTGATCTGATGGGACAATATGGTCCAGAGGGCCGTGTGAAAGAGGTGCGCCATACACTTGGTTATGCATGTGTGATCAAGATGGCCATGTGGGTTTAAAATGTGTATGACTCATTCTTGAGCAAGATCACTATGTGGGTTGAGGAGGCAAGGCGTACGGGACTTGCTTATTGCTATGGCAACAGTTGAGGGCCTAGCAGACCTTGACCTTCGTGGGGCGTTAGAGTCAAACCATAAAAGTGGGAAATTTGAGGCCGAATGGAGAAAGGGTGGTGTGTAGAAATGAAACTAGACCTAAGAAGGGGATAGCTAGAGAGAAAGAGGAAGGCCTTCACAGGTTGTTTCATATGTGGGGGCGACCATCGAGCGAGGGAATGCTTACAAAAGCATACCCTCAATGCAGTTAACCTCGTGCAAGAAGACCAGGAGATTCCAGTAATGGAGTTCATTGTGATTGATGAACGCCATACAACTGGGTTTGACCAAAGCATCGACTTGGGAGGAGGCCAGGCCATGCACGAACACTAAATAGTCAAGTGATGACTCAGGTGGGGTCATTAAGAGGAGACCATCGGTGATGAAAGTGGGTCAGTGGGAGGAGTCCTCTAACTCAATGATAGCCGAGGCATGGGTCATGGTGGATGCAATGGAACTGACCACGTACCCAGGCACATGAGGCAGCGCGAGGACCTCACCATGTGCATAAACAAGAGACTTGGTGGCAGCACTGGACTTGACCTAGTGAATGAACAAAGGCTTGGTGGCAGCAGTTGACCTGACCAAGCGAACAAGCAAAATACTTGGTGGCAACAGTGGTAAATAAGAAAGAGACTTGGTGGCAGCGGAGGATATGGCCAAGTGCGAGGACTAAGAAGAGGCTTGATTGAGACGAGCATGGGCATTGGCTAGAGCTGTGGTTTATGGGGACCCAGTGAAGGTGAAGCATCCGATGAGAACATCGGAGTTTAGGTGGAGGAGGCTTGCTAGGCCCCTTTTCCTTAAGCCTCATGTGGTGCATGCAGCCTAGTGCATGCACCATATGAGGAGGCTTGAAGGCAGCATATTGCACATGGCGTAGGTGGCTTGAAGTGTGTGATGCTGTTAGATGGTGCAGCTAGTGCATAGAGCAGGTTGACTAGTGCAGCACGATAAACGTGGTGCATGCCAAGTGGTGCGTGTAATGGGTCGAGTAATCCATTGGTACATCATGTAGCATATATGCCACTCTGGCATAGCGTAGCTACAACTCATGGTTATGCCTACAACTACAGTTGAGAAAGGTGTGTGACACTCTCCCTAAACTGTGCGAGAGGCCATGGTGTATGACACTAAGTGCATGGTGCATGCACAGTCGGTTCATGGCTAAAGACCCTTGGTGTGATGCATTGGGTAGAGGACAATTTGGTATGATAGCTAAGAAATGGCTTGACCTGATATGGCATGGTCAAAAGGGCCATGCGTAAGAGGCGAGTCATACACCTGGCTTGGCTGGTGCATGATCAAGACGGCTATATGGGTTTAAACTGTATAACTTCTCAGGTATGGGCTTATGTAATGGCCATAAGCCATGTGCATGGGTGGTAGTGCATTTGTTTAGTGGACCCTTGTAACCATACCATCATGTATTAAACATCATTTTTGATGTACTTGTATTCTTGAGTCGCATAAGGAGAGAACTAGTAACAACCTAGTCCTGTCGATACCCAAGACATCATCAGACCATGGGAACACTGCAAAATAAGCCTAAAAGTGGGCAACCTTGAAAAGAGCACTGAAACAACTTCAAAAATAATGGAAATGGTATTTTAAGATGCCCGAAGGAGGCTCACAAAGTTTCTTTACATTTCGATAAGTTTTGATATGACCAGGACGAAACTCAACTATCAAATTCAGCTCCTATCATGTAAAAATGGGACCTTATAACTACATCCATATTTTTGGGGCTTCAAAATAATACCAAACCATAACTATTAGATCTGAAACTTTGAAAAACCTCAGGGACCAAATTTGGGCTCAATCGGACCTTGTAGGACCATTTTGGGCCCAAATTACCATAAAGTGTGAGTTTTACACTATTATGGTGCGGCCTCGGTGAACCAGTTGCCATTTTTGGAAATTGCATTTTTTACCCCTTGGGATGATTTTCAAGTGCTTATAGCTCACTCGTTTGGAATCGGAACAAATCCAAATTTAGACATGAGTTAGGTCTCGACGACCCAGACGTTTTGACATATGGCACATGTCATAGTGTAGTCCGAGATGAAAGAATCTCTATAGAGAATATGAGCCCGAACACATGAAAATCAGAATTTTGAAAGAAGACATATCGTACTTCATGAAGTCATAACTTGAGATCTAGGTATTAGATCGTTGCAAATACCCATTGTGAGCACATTGCGTAGAGGTATAGTTGGTATAATGTTTGTGTTAAATTGCAGGCTGGATAGAGCAAATTTCAAGGTTGAAATTGACAAGATTTCCCGGTCGTCAGAATCACACTTTCTGGCGACTTCCAGAATTTGGAAATTGTTCAAATGGAAACCAAATCGGACAAAGCTTGAAGAGCAACGGTTGCGATGATGTCCTCTTCAATTCAAGATCAAAACGAGGACTCGAAACATTACGAATCACCCTGCATTGGCAGTCGAAGTTTATGGACTTGATTCGATTTTTACCCTTTGGGAAAAGTCCAAGTCCGTTTCAGGATGATCAAAAGACATCAAAATATTCAGAACAGATCAAACATCGATTCTACGACGATTGATCACCCAAGTCACCGCCGCAAGGATCCGAAAAAGCTCTCAAAGTCTAGCATTGGCGAGAGGCCCATTAAGGAGTGATGGTTTTGCCATTTGCTCAAAAGATCAAAGGGGTATTTTTGTCATTTGCTAAAAAATAATATTTTATTTTAATTCATTTAATGAGTAATTTTCAATAATTTGGCTTAGTTTTGAGCATTCCACCCATGTTTGAGGGTCGCTTTATATAAACAAGCTTAGGTCAATTATAAAAGGGTTGGATCATTCATTAATGAAATTGAGGCATCAGCTTGTGTCTACTCGGCTTTGCTTCTAACTCTTTGATCCAGGGGTGAGGAGATGGAAAACTTTTAGAGAGAGAAAGTACCCCTAGTCTATACACCTTAGCCTACCCCTCGGTTCATGCACACCAACGCTGACTCATGGCTAACCACTTTCTCTCTCGTGTGCAAATAAAGAGGCTGAGGCAACGTACACAGGCAAGGTCACACTTGAAGCCTACTTTCTCTCCTCTCTTTCTCCTCTGTCCTTCTCTCTCTACATCGTCTTTCTCACGCAGTAACTTCGAGCCGCAGCAAACCTGCGGCCTCGTCCCTCTCTGTGTCCTTCTCTTCTTTGTCACGCGATAAGTCTCGGAGCCGCAACACGTACAGCCCCGTCTCTCTTTGCCCTTCTCTCCTTCGCCGCGGGTTAAGTCTCGGAACCCCTAGCACCTATGGCCCTATCTCTAGCTGAGTTCTTCTCTTCCTCATAGCAACCTGGAGCTGCAGCAAACCTACGTCCCCGTTATTTTCTCCTCTTTCTCTTGTCTCCTTTACTTTGTCCCTACCCACAGCAAACCTGCATCCCCGTTCTCTCTCTCCTATACTACGCCTCATTTCATACTGAGCCACGGCAAACTCCAACCCCATCCTTCCCCTCATTCTTCTTTGTTCCTTCTTGTGTATCGACAATATTCTGTTATCCATCATACACTTGACTTGATACCTCTCGGAGCCATCTCAAGAGTTTTAACACTCAGATCACCACTCTAACTTCCTCTTTGTACAATTGAGTCGAGTTGCACGAGATATATATGCTTTCGCCCTCACTCACTCGGGTGGAGTCATCTTGAGTTCGATCGGGTGGAGTCATCCTGGGTTCGAGAGAGTTTTCATTCTTTAGTCACTCTGATTGCCAAGTTTCGTAGCATTTGTGTAGATAGAAGGATCTCTGGCATCACTTCTCCTTTATGCTTTCTTTGCTAGCCAATCCCTACTCGAGTGAACCATTATAGAGGAGTACATTCGAATTCACATTGCAAGTTTTGAAGCAAAAGAACGAGATGACTTGTTGAAGTTTGAGGAGGGTTCGTGTTCAAATTGCGCAGGCAGACAGCCGAAGGGCTTCGTAACTTTTTCACAATACAAATCAGAGAGATCTTTAGAGGAAGATTCCTCATATCTGAACATTATAAACTGGTTTTCTAAAAGAGTGATAGAGAGTGGGACAATAAAATTCCGATCTGAGGTCAGATCTACTTATAAGTGAGCAGATCTGCTCTCAAATCAGTGGCAGAGCCAGCATTGATCCTAAATACTATGTAAAAAGCAATAAAACTAATTTAATTCTAATAAAGTAAACAAAAATATAAAAGAAACACAAGAAAGAATAAAAATATACCAGACCGGATCAGTTGGTCTGGGACTCTCGAGGCTTCGAGGCCTCGCCTGTATCAGAACCGACTGAATTTATGTCGTGCGTCCTCATTGTCTCTCTTTAGGTTTTGATGAGGCCTTGGCTTGGTTGGATGGATTTTTTGATCTAAAGGCTGCAAGTGGCCTAAAGCTAGGGTTTTCCTAAGTCTAAGTGTTGCTCAGGTCTCATGGTCTCTAAGCTTTCTCTGGGCACAAGAGCTAATCAGGTCTAAAGTGTCTCTAGAGTCTAAGAGTCACCTAAAATGATTCTGAAATGACATTTTTATAAGCTGAAAAATCGGCTAGAATGGGTAACATACTATAACCAGAAGATTTCCCAGCCTGGACTGCCGTTTTGGTGGTCCAAGGCTTGGGCAACACTGGTAGTGTTGCCCAGACCAAAGTGGTCCAGGTTTAATGAACCTGGACCAAAATGATTCGGGAGGTGTTGGCATGTGGAAACTGCCAATTTGGGGCGGTTGCATCTAGGAGACACTTGGAGCATCGTCCAAACCAAATCAGCTCAAAATTGGCAGAGTCCAGTTCTGAGAAAATCTACGGGCTCTTGTGATGCTTCCCTCCAAAATTTGGGTCAAAATTAGATGTTTTGCTATTTTTAATGTTTTTTTTTTACTAAAACAAGGTATTTTGTAGGATTTAGGTCAGTCTGGGCTGGGCGACACTAGGAGTGTCACCTTGGTGACACTGAGAGCATCGCTTAGACCAAATATGTCTAAAATAGCAAAATTCCAATTATGGGGGGATCTACGGGCTCTTGTGATGTTGCCTGCCAAAATTTGGGTCAAAACAAGATATTTTACTATTTTTAAGATTTTTTTTTACTAAAATAGGGTATTTTGCAGGATTTGGGTTATTTTGGGCTGGGTAACACTAGGAGCATTGCCTTGATGACACTAGAAGCGTCACTTAAATCAAATCTGCTCAAAATCGCAAAATTCCAGTTCTGGGGAATCTATGGGCTCTTGTGATGCTGCCTACCAAAATTTGGGTAAAAAGGAGATGTTTTTGCTATTTGTAGTGATTTTTTTACTAAAGCAAGGTATTATGTAGCATTTTGGATTACAAGGCAAGCAACATGGATTATAGTGGTCTATGGCCTGGGGGTTTACTAGGATAGTGTGGTACTAAGGGTTTCGGGAATATCACAAAATTTACCAATTTTAAAAATGAGGTGTCTAAAGTTGACACTCCCTGTCCATAGAGGAACATGTGATTGCTAAAGAAGTAGATACTCTTTGGCGCTCCCTGTCCTTCAAGGGGTAGGTGAGTAGCAAAGATAATGCAGACATTTTAAATTTCATCCTAACGTTTCGTGGTCAGAGGGTACACCAATTATCCCTCCAAGACATTGTGCTTCTCGCTCACCTACCTATGGCATTTTCATCCTAAGGTTTTTGGCGTGAGATGTCAATGACTTACACAAGCTTGAAACTCGAGTTGAATTTTCTAGCCATGCCACTTAACTTCAGGGTTTTTCACAATTTCAAGTTCTTCAACTTGACATTTTCTTTGATTTCCTTAGGGTTTCCTAAGGTCTTTTATAGGTTTTACTTGTTTTAGGAAAATGTTTGCATGGTCAATTCTGAAGAGAGAGATGAGGCGGCAACGCGTTAATCATCATATACGGGTGTCCAAGCTCCTTCATTTTTAAAAAGCTTTTTAGAAATTTTGAAAGCAAGGGGGGAATTTTGAAATAGAACTCGGAACTTTAGACATATCACGATTTTAATAAAGAAATTAAAGTTTTTTTGAAAACACAAGACATATAATGAAAATTTTGAAATGAGAAAGATATTTTGAAAACCAAATTTTTAGTTAGCAGTTTTAGCCCTTGCAACCATAAAGCCCTCTAAGCAGTCGACCCTTTACGTCATATGGGACTAGACAGATATACTTGACCTTTTATGTCATACAGAACTAGACATTTTTCTAAATACATCCGACCTTTAATGTCATACAGTGTTAGACATTGTCCTGCTCAACTCTTTGACATCGCACGAGTTTGAAATTTTTTGAATTGGATTTTGGTTGGCAGTTTAGGCTCATGCCATCAAGGAGCATTTTCTTTTTGAATGAATATGTTTTTATCTTCTTTTTTTTATATTTGAAATTGGTTGGCAGTTTAGGCTCATGCAACTGAGAAGCAACTGAAAACTTTTGAAAATCAATTAAATATATGAAAAACATCTTATTTTTAAAGAAAAATGCATAACAAAACCAAATTTGATCCCTAGAAGGCTCCCAAAGTTGGAGCAGGGGCATTTTTGTCCAAAAAGTGTTGGGCGACACTAGTAGTGTTCCTTGGGTGACACGGGTAGTGTCACACAAAAATTTTTTTTGTTTTCTTTTGTTTTTTTAAGGGGAGGATGGGTCGGGAAACACGGCCAGTGTTGGCCAAATATTTTATTTTATTTTTTTAATATTTGTTTTTTAAAGGGGAGCATGAGCTAGGCGACACAGGTTGTGTCGCCCAAATTGTTTTTTTTTTTTTTGTTGGCTGGGTGACACGGGTAGTGTTACTCAAATTTGTTAATTTTTTTATTTTTTATTTTATTTATTGTTATTATTATTTATGTTGGCTGGGCGACACGGGTAGTGTCACCCAAATAAATTTTTTTTCTTTTGCTCCACTGCCCCTGTTATGGGTTGTTTTATTTATTAATCATTACTTGTACAATTGATTTATGAGGTAGATAGGGACATTTTATTTGCACACACTTTTCAGACTGAATTTTGACAAACTCACCTCCCTAGTTATAGGGTTTTTATCCTAAAATTCCGGTTATCGGACTGTCATACACACATACGGTGATGGGTTCGCATCTTTCACCCTCAAGGGTTCGAGTCGATAGAGAGAAAGCTCCCAAATTAGCCAATGTCGTCATTGGTGAGGTTCACCCATATCCAGTATGTGGTAGTTGGAAATTATACTCATGCAACTATTGAGTGCTTGGCTAGTTTTAAGCCTTCATAACAGGCATAGAGTGAGGCCAGATCGACTAACAGTTTAACCACTTGTAGTGATGAGGAAGTCCTTTCTAGAAAAGGAAATTTTTTTAAATGGATGATTTTAATAGTCAATTTGAAAAGAATTTTCAAAGAGGGACGGGTCTTATAATTTTTGCCACCTGTGGCCCCCTTGGTGGTCATTTTATTTATTATTCATTTATTTAAAGATGATGAAAAGGATTTCCTTGTGAGATCGTGAGGGCCCAAGAGTCTTAATGTTTCCTTGGCCTTTGGTGCTCCGATCTTGTGTTTCACATAACCATGAGGAGTTCTTTGGATTCTTGCCGGGCTTCCTTCTTGGAGAGGTCTCGGCATTCTTCCCGGGGTTCGTTGAAGTCTTGGATCTCCAATTTATGTTGCTTTCTCATATCTTTCCAAGGTTGGTTCTATTGGGAACCTATAGGGTATAGGAGGAGTCTCCATCCTCAAGGTCTGCTTATGCAGTATTATTGTGGCTTGCAAGTACTTATTTCGTACTTGAGATTTTGGACTAGCGTCTCCTTTTTGGAGGAATTTTTTTTTTTTTAATCCGTGATTCCTTCTAAGGTTTTCACCACGTCCTCTTTTTCCTTTTTGAGCCCGTTATGGATGGTATTTTCTAGTATACATTGCATTAATGGGGCCGTTGAGTTCATAGCCCTCTTCATTCTTGATTTTCTAGGAATTACGCCCCTGCCCCCCCAATTAGGTTTGAATTTTCCTAATGAATATGGATTTGCAGGAATATGGAAGATATTATTGAGTACCATGTCTCCTTCGCTGAATTGTCGGGGAAGAACTTTTCTTTGGTATGCCCTCTTGATTCTACGATGGTAAGCTACAATATTTTGTATTGCTCGTAGTCATCTTTCATCCAGAGTATTGAGGGCAGCAACTTGTGCTTCGATCTTTTGTTCCTGATCTAAATCTTTATGAATAAGCACTCGGAGAGATGGTATCTCGACTTCAATGGGTAGTACAGCCTCTATACCATACACTAATGAGTATGGGGTCATGCCAGTAGGGGTATTCTCAGTTGTTCGGTAGGCCCATTGCACGTCGTTTAGCTTTTCGTGACAATCTTTACCACCTTCTATTATTCAGAGAAGTCTTTTATTTGTGGCTTTTGCTTGTCCGTTTCCTTGAGGGTAGTAGGGTGTGGAGAATTTCTACGTTATCTCAAACCTTATGCACACCCTAGTGACCTGTTCATTTTTTAAGTTGGTTCCATTATCAGCAATGATTGACTCAGGAATGCCAAATCTGAATATAATATTGTTCTTTATAAAACAGGCAACATGCTGTCCTTCAATTTTGACAAACGATGCGGCCTCTACCCATTTTGTGAAGTATTATATAGCCGTTAGTGTATAACGGTGGCTGTTAGAGGTTTTCGGTAAAATTATTCCGATAATATTAAGACCCCACATGGCAAAGGGCCATACAGACGGTATTGAGTTAAGTGGTACAGATGGTGCATGGATGAGGTCTCCATAAAGTTGACATTTGTGACACGTCTTAACAAATTTCCAACAGTCTTCGGCCATGATGGTCCAATAATAGCCTTGGCATTTGATTTTTTTAGCAAAGGCAGCTGCCTTGGAGTGACCTCTTTCATTGTGTAATTCTTTTAATACCTGATCGACTTCTAGCTGATCGAGGTACCATAAGATGATGTCTTCAAAGATTTCTTGAACATAAGGTCATCTCTTACTAAGAAACGCATAGAAAATCTTCAGAGGGCTTCCTTATCCTTTTTGGTGGCTCCGTCAGGGTATAACCCATCTTTCAACAAGGACAAAACATCGCGGAACCATGGTTTTGCCTAGACTAGTGCATCTGAGGCTACGAAATACACTTCCCCATCATTCTCATTTTCTTGTTTCATTTCTTTTTCAATCCTTGGTGGGGAAGGGTCATGTTTGTGCCTGATGTAAAATGGCAGTGTGGTGAGTTCTAAAGGGATGTTGACCATTGAAGCAAGGGTTGCAAGGGTGTCGGCAAGCCGATTGGTTTCCTTAGTTACGTGCTGCAAGGCGATTTACTTAAAATATTTTATCATCTTTTTTCGCCTTTTCTTGGTAGGGTTTGAGTTTTTATTTTTTCACCTTCCAAATCCCCTGAACTTGGTTTATGACGAGCAAGGAGTCATGAATGACTCGTATTTGCTGAATCTTCAGCTCTATGGCATTCTCGAGTTCCTCAGCTTCATATTCGGCAATGTTATTGCTACAGGGGAAATTTAGTCTGATGGCTGTTGGCATTAAAATTTTGTTGGGTGAGCATAAGATAACCGCTACACCTGACCCGTATTCGTTCCTTGCACCGTCGAAGTATAGCTTCCAAATTGACTCTTCAATTGTGAAGAGGTTCTCATTAAGGAGATCCGTGTTAACGTGAGTGTTATCTGGTAGTGCGTGTTCAGCTAAGTGGTTAGCAATGGCTTGTCCTTTAACTGATTTTTTAGTCACATATTTGATCTCGAACTTGCTCAATAACATTCTCCATTTTGTCAAATGTCTGTCAAGGACTGGTCTCTCTAATAGGTATTTGAGTGGGTCTATTTCTGAGATGAGCTTCACTATATAAGATAAGACATAGTCTCTTAATTTTTGCATAGCCCACACAAGCGTTAAGCAACGCTTCTCCACATTCGTGCATCTCGTCTTGTAGTTGACCATGGTTTTTGCTGATGTAATACATGGTTTGTTCTCTTCCAAGGTCATCGTATTGTCCTAACATTGCCCCCATGGTCTTGTCTTTCACACACACACACACACACACACACACACACACACACACACATATATATATATATATATATATATATATATATATATATAGGAACATGAGTTTGTTTAGATTAGGAGGACTAAGGACGGGAGGTTTGGTTAGGTACTCCTTGATTTGGTCGAATGCCTCTTGGCATTCATTATCCCATATAAATGGGGTATCTTTCTTAAGGAGCCTATTGAAGGGTGAGTACTTGTCTGCCAGTTGTGAGATAAAATGCCTTACAGCTTGTATGTGACCTCGAAGCCCAGAAATTTAGTTGATATTCTGGGGCGGGGGCATTTCGGTGATGGCCCGTATTTTGGATGGGTCCACCTCAATGCCCTTTTGGCTTACTATAAAGCCTAGTAATTTATTGGATTCAACTCCAAACGCACATTTTTGTGGATTGAGTTTGAGTTGATGTTTCCATAGTCTTTCAAAAATGATTCTCAGATTAGTGAGGTGATCGGACCTGGCCTTTGACTTGACCAGGATGTTGTCGACATAGTCTTCCATGATGGTGTGCATTAAGTCATGGAAGATGCTAGTTATTACCCGTTGATAAGTTGCCCTCGCATTTTTTAGGCCAAAGGGCATGATATGGTAATAGTTGGTTCCCCATTGCATTATGAATGATGTTTTGGTCTGGTCTTCTTCTACCATGAGGATCTGGCTGTAACCTGAGAAACCATCCATGAATGACAACATCTCGTGCCCCATAATATTATTGACCAATGCATCTATGTTCGGTAAAGGGAAATTGTCTTAGGGACATACCTTGTTAAGGTCTCTGTAGTCGATACACACTCAGATCCTCCCGTCTTTCTTGGGTACACTATGTTGACCAACCATTCTGAGTACTCGACAAGGGTAATGAATTTTGCCTTGAGTAGTTTATCGATTTCTTCTTTGATTTTGAGCTCAAGGTGAGTCTTTTGACGTTAGAGTTTCTGCCTTACTGGCCTTGCCCCTTCGTTGAATACTAGGTGATGTTGCA
Organism: Amborella trichopoda; assembly: GCF_054954075.1. NCBI lineage: Eukaryota > Viridiplantae > Streptophyta > Magnoliopsida > Amborellales > Amborellaceae > Amborella > Amborella trichopoda. Next base: position 21,505,996 of record NC_142348.1, on the reverse strand, counting down.
CCAATGTGGAATCTAGCCATGATATATCATCGTATGACCTGGCGAAGACATCATGATATTCCATGAGGAAGGAAGTCATGTTTTTCCTCTCCTCAAGAGATATGGAAGTTCTAATTTTGGTTAACTTTAGATCCTTTTCGGTTCCTAGGCTGACATCGACTGTCTCTTCGATGGCAGTCGTTGGGTCACCATCAAATCTCTTCTTGAACTGCTCAACGTAGGAAGTGAGTTCCTCAGATTGAGGGATTTCTTTGAACTCTTGGTTCTCTTGATCTTTGTTTAGGTTGTCTGATTCATCATCTTGGGTGTTTTGCATCGTTAATGGGCTATCCTGAGTGTTTGCCATTTTTTAAAATTATTTTTCTTTATTATCATTTTTATCATGTTTCGAATTTTCACTAATTTTGAAGTGTCACAAGAGGTGTCCCTTGTAGGACCCATGAGAGATATGTTGGGGACTAGAAGTGCAGGGTGGTTAGGTGGCCACCTTACGCCTATCCATTTTTTAGCACTAGGACTTGAAAGTGCTGCTTCAAGCGATTCTTGAGATAGGGGAGTGTTTGACCAATTTCGCCCCTGGGTTTGAACATGCGAATGAGCACGATTGGCTGTGTTAGAGCCAATTGTGCATACTTTCAAGTCCAGGTTAGTGAAAAGATTTTCAATTCCCAGTTCTTGTGTGTGTTAAGGTGTGGAAGGAGAATCCTCCACTATTAAGGAATTAAGGATCACCTTTGGCCATTTGAAGGACGCGCATCGAGAGGGTCGTGGCTTTGAATGCCTCCAGATACAAAACTTGAATGGTATGAAGGTTTCATCCGGTTTTGAAATGTTGTGAGGGAACACCTGAGTCCTCTTTGATCCCCATTTTTTATTTTGGTTGGGGGAGATTCAGAGATCGTCTCTGTTACGCCTTGCCCTTGACTTCCCAAGCCTTGACCTGGTTGGAAGCCTTGGGAGAAGAGCATGTGCCATGCCTCGAGGGACCCGAAACCGTATTGATGTTGACATTGGATGATGTCTTCCATCAATACGAAAGTTTGCAAAATTTGAGGAACATGGGCCGCTGGTCTCTAGGAGTAAGGTGGCACAATTAGGTTGCTCAAAGAAAACAAGCGAGATTTCTTCGAGCTCAATTCCCATGGCTAGCTTCCCGTTATTTACACTAGAGATTGGAAGAGAAGAAAGTTCAGCACATACCTTAGCGATCCCATTCTTGGTTGGAAATTGGGCATTGATGAAGCATGGAGGCTTCCACAAGATTCTCATGTAGCCATGGCCTTCCTAATAGCATGTTGAATGAAAGGTTTTTTGTCCAAGACATAAAACTTTATCACTTGGATGAAGGGGTAGATCTTGAGTGTAAGTAGCAGTATGCCTTCAGTTTGTCTCTTGATCACATAGTATGCGATGATATTGAAATTATCCGAGCTCTTGCCTATTTGCTTCATCATTTTCATAGGGCATATGTTTAAGGACGCTCCGTTGTCAACGAGCACCCTTCGTATTTCATATCCTTGCATTAAAACGGTGATGTGCAGTGGTTGGACATAAAAGCAGTTGAAGCGGACCGGGATATCTTCATCTGTGAATACGATCGACATTGGTGCCATCAGCTGGTTGATCATTCCGCATGATTCATCCAGTTGTGTGTTGCTCGAGATGTGCATCTTGGCGAGGGCTTTCTCAATCTGGGCCCTATGTGCCGGTGAGTTGGCAAGGAGCTCCAAGATGAAGATGTGAGCTTGGATCTTGCCAAGATGAGTCGGAAAATCATAAGTGGTCGAGTTTTCTCGTGACTCCTTTTGGGGTTCTTGATTTATGGTAATCGCTGGTGGCTTGGGCTAGGGTGTTTTCCATATTCTTTTCTCGAGGGTATCGACCATCAAATGGATGGGCTTGAAAACTTAGCCTCTTCAGGTCAAAGAGTTTACTTCACCTGTCTTGAGCTTGATAGGGTGAGCTCCTCTAAGAGTGACAGGGTACTTTGGGGTATTGGCCCCTCGATTGGAGGATGATCCCTTCTATTTGATCTGAATCACATCAAGTTCTAACATATCATCCTCATCATATTGGTCCCACTTAGGTGGGTTGTCGAGGCCTTGAGGTGAAGGGGTTCCTTTTAGAAGACCCAATAGGTCCTCTTGGAGCTCTTGGAGGTGGTGACCACAAGGGAATATGAATTGAGCTTGGTATTCTTCTTCATCTTCATTCTTGATCATGTGAATGACAACATTCTCTTTCGGGTTGTCTTGGGCTTCGATCTTTCTGGTTGTTATGGCTGTATTTTTTTGAAGAAGAGTTGTGAAGATACTCATCTTTTGATTATGTTCCTCAAAGGGCTGATTCTTTGGTGGTACAGTGATGTCCCCCCTATCAATCAACCCCTAAATGATGCATTTTAAATGATAGCAGTTTTGTGTGTCATGTGCATGATTTTGGTGCCATTTGCACCACTTGCTCTTGTTCATGACTTGGTAGGGTGGCTCAGATGGTGCTGGGAGATAAACCATGTCTTTGGACATGAGTAATTCAAACACTTTTTTTAATGGGTCATTGAGAGGAGTGAAATTATCATCTCGCCTTTGGTTCTTATTTTGAGCATTGGCTTTAGGGCGGCTCCTCTGATTTTGGTTTTGATAGTTGCATTGAATGGCTGAACCTCAAGTCGGTTAATGACAATTTTATTAACTTGACCGGAAGTATTCCGTTTGTTGTTGTTATTGTTGTTCTTATTGATCTTATTTTGGGGGGAGTGGTTATAGGTTTGTTCTCGGGCCTGGTGCTCTGGCCCTTTCTTGATGTGCCACCAGCTCAATCATGGAGTTAAAAGAGTAGGGGATAAGACCTTGGCTGAAGAAGGTCTTGTATTCAGGAGCAGCATTTTCTAGGGCCATAGAGATCTTCGTTGGGTCCGTGATCCACATCGTCGTCTCATGGAATCGATTGATGAAGTCCTCAAAGGATTCTACTGGATTTTGTTTTGTTGGACAGAGTTCACCCTAGGAAAGAGGCCTTAGCGTCGATCCACGATAGTGAGAGATGAATAGATTGAACATTGCATCTGGAGTGATGTGTGGTTGAGTACATATCATTCTTCAATGCCAGTTCAAAGCCTCGTCGGACAACGTTTGCGAAAATATGGCCTTCAGTTGATTTGGCCTATCTCGCAATGCTTGAATAGAGAGGAGGTATGCGTTAACGTAGGTATCTAAATTGCTTTTCCCGTTGAACTTGTTTCGAAATTCTGGGATGACGAATCTGAAAGGAAGGTCCTCCATGCCTCTGAGGGTCTCATAAACATAGACCTTCGGGGTACAACTTCGTGAATGCCCATTCTGACAAGCATGTCTTGCATTGCTTTAATGGTGCCTTCATATTGGGCATTCAGCATGTCCGTAGGCTCACCGATTGGCAGGCTCCCAAGTGTAGACTAATGAGTCAAAGCTTGAGGTATGTATTGGACCGTGTGGACCTGAGGTTGATGAGCTGCAGTCACCGGGGCGGTTTGGTATACTTGGGTTTGAGGGACGTATTGTCTCATAAGTACTGCCACAGGCTGCAGAAATTGCACGGTCTGTTGGATTGGATGGATTACTGGAACCGATTGAAGAATCGGTTGACTCGGTTGTCCTAGGGGTTGCCATGTAGTACTAAACGGGTTCAAACATGTGTTGGGGCATGAACAATATAGCCCCGTGTTGAACATAATTTGTGACATACTTACATCCCTCACATGAATAAGAAGAGAGCCAATGACAACTTGGTCTTGCTGGTACTCAAGACACTATAAGACCAAAGTTGCGCTGTGAAATAAACCTTGAACTAGACAACTTGGGAAGAGTACTATCATGACAAGCAAAGACCTTACAATTATAGCTCTATACTAGTGGCTTCAGAATAGTACCATACCACCACCATTGCATTCAGAACGTCGAAACCCCCGAGGACCAAATTCGAGCTCAATCGAACCATCCAAAAGAATATAATGCCCAAATTACCTCAAAACAGGTAGGATTTACACTATCGTGGCGAGGCCTCACTGAACTAGTCCCCAACCATGGAGGCAGCGACGTCACATTTCGACATGGACTTCAATGATCTACATAGCCTTCGTCTGAAATTGGGAAAAGCTCAAATTTGGATATGTTCCCCGTCATTTTGACCTATGGCGTGCACCATGGCATGACCTAGATTCAAACCATTGCTAAAAATAAGGTGAGCATGAAACCAAAAAAATCAGGGTTTTAAGAAGAAGACATCATGGACCTTGTGAAGCACAACTTGAGATCTGTGCATCGGATCATCGCGAAACCGAGTTTAATGAGACCACCTCACGAAGAGCTGCAAATTGGTATAACTGTTGTACTTAATCCAAGGTCAGATAAACACAAATCTTAAGGTTACAGAAAAAGCAAGATTGCTCGGTTGCTGGAATTCCTTTTTTCGGTGACCTCCCAAATTAGGAAATACTGCAAATACAGACCAAAACGGACTAAACTTGGTACAAAACGACTGTGACGGTCTACCCTTGCATTTGTAAACAAAGTGAAGTCCCAAAGCATCACACATCGAATGGCATCGGCGACCAAAGTTCACGAAGCTGACCGGACTTTCCTTATTCGAAAAAAGTCCGCCTCAACACGATTAACGAGCATCAAAATGTCTAGAATTGAACAAACATTGAAGATATAATGGAAAATCATCTAAACGATCGTTATAAGTTTCTAGAAAAGCTTCCAAGATCTAACAATGGTGGAAGGCCCCTCAGAGAGAGATGGTTTCGTCATTAGCGTAAAAGATTTTAGGGGAATTTGGGCGTTATACCTAATTTGGAGATTTTATTTTAATTTCTCTTAATTGTAATTAAGCTTAGTTTTTGAGCATCCACCCATGTTTAGTGAGTTCTCTATATAAACAAGCTTAAGTCACTTGTAAAAGAGCAGATTATTCATCACTAAAACAAAGGCATAACGCTTGTTTTCACTAGCCTTTTCTTTTTAAACCCTTAATCTTATCGGGAGGAGAGAGAAAACTTTCAGAGAGAGAAAATACCCCAGAGTGCATGGTCCCATTCTCTTTCTTTCCTAAGCTAGGCCACACCCTGGGCCCTCTCTCTTCTTCTCTACCCGTTATCTGTTCCGTGCAGTAACCCGCATCTGCGACGAACGCACGGTCCCGAGCGAACTTCAGAGTTCCGACCCTCAAGTTCCTCTGCATTCTTCCACTGCCCAGTCAGCCTCTTTGAGGGAATCGTCACAGAGAGGAACAATCGAACCCCCATCGTAATTGCAAGCATGAGAGGGATAGAGAGAAGCGATTTATTGAAGGCCTGAAGAGAGGTCATGTCCAAACCGTGTTGACAGACAGCCGGAGGGCTTCATTATTGTTCTAAGAGGGCAAAACACCTAGGTGTGTCCCCCGAGCCCTAAGCGGTGAGGTAAGTGTCCGAATGTACCCCCACCATAAAAATCTCTTTCGTTGTGGTTCCTATCTGCACTCAGGAGAGCTCGCGTATGCACACCAGCTGGTGCCCAGCATGCGCGGACCCTCCATGGTTGTTTGAGAGAGGATTTTCTCCCCCAACACGCACCTCCCATCCTCATGAGGACCTCGAGAGAAAGTCAGGCCCCGACCAACTGGTGACTCCACTAGGGACAAGCCACCCTATAATTGGCTCAGGCTGTTTTCAGACAACAACTTCTCTTCTTTCTCTCTCTAAAATTACAATGGGATTCCATTATCCCTCATTTTTCCAGATTGGGGATTTCTTCATCCCCATATTTGAGACCACACAGGGGGCAAGTGGATAAGCTGATCCGACCTCCCCCACCTCCTACTCAAGTGGCCTTACTAGTCCTCCTATCCTAGTACAACCTAGGAAAACTCAGGCACATGCACTCAAACCCCTTGTCCCTGCTCCTTTGGCATCAAAGGGAAATCCCTTGATGTCAACTGCATAGGTGGCACATCTGCCACCCCTTCTCATAACCACCCTCTCACTGGTGGGCACCCCGCCAGTCGCAAGCTTCAAAGTGTTCCTTGTGCAACTACTCCTCTTCGCTCGGTGGGTCTCAACAAGACCACCATCTCTGTGGGTAACCAAAAGGTAACCCCACTTGTGTCGCATAAAGGCATCGCTAGCGCTAGCACGTCGCTGCACACACCATGCTCTGGCAATTTCTAGGTCAGTCCGCGCGACCCTACAACTATCGTGTACACATGCACTCACGTCATTGTTGACGGTTTAACCGTCACTGTGACGAGACGGGACAGGCAACAGCCCACCCCAGTCTCCTCGATTGCTTCGGGTCCCTTCAGACCAGGACGCAACACAGGTGGCTCTAATGCCACTAACACCATGCATGCTAATTTTGCAGCTCGAGGCAGCCCAAAAGCTATAACCAAATGAGAGCACAACTTTCGAGACAATCGAAAGTCTCACAAACAAATGCACATGCATGAAGGAGGCCCTAATGCCCCTCCAACTAAACAGGTGAGTATTGCAAATACTCGGCCTCTCACCTCACAAGGGGTTGGATTTAGAGCCACCCAAAATACTACTATGGATCGTGCACACACATGCAGGTCCAAGGACGTTGTCAGCGAAAGAGTGAAAAAGGTGTCTGTCATGCCCCCGACTGTCTAGAAGCCGCTCGCTCCATGATACTTGAAGAAATTCCCCTCGAGCACCGTCCTGTCCACTCCTCCTTCCTTGCACGCACGAGTTAACCCTTGAAGCAGTTCTAGAGGAAGGAGGACACCCATGGCGATGACCAGTCAGCCGCCCCCTTCCTCAGACAGATCTCAGCCCCAGGGCCTACTATGAGATCCCATCTTCCTGAGCAGCATACTCTGCCCGAGTTGATCAACTTTTCATGCGCCTCTGTTGATTGAACCTATCAAGAAAGAAAATGGAATCGCTTTTCATTCCAGGGAAAGATCTATTGGAGCTTGCATCTTAAACAAGCGAAAGGGATGAAAGTGCCACCCCTAGAACAAAAGTAGAGTCTTCTAGCTTTGGAGACCTACGAAAGCAAAACCGGTTCCACCTGTTACAAGACACAGAAGAACCTAAGACCAATGACATTGTTCCTTATAATGTCGTTTAAATATGAGAGGGTCAACCTACTACGCCCGATCCGGGGCTCCATGGCCATCAAGAGCCAATGGATGAGGTAAGGCCCCAAGGCCGTCTTGCGCCCAATCAAGTCAAACGGTGGCCCCAAGGCCTTCAAGTGCCAAGTTCGACAGCAGTCTAACCCCAAGGCCATCCAGAGCTAATACTCACACATGCTGCATGGCACTCCCAAGCTCAAATGGGCAAGCCCAACCCTTGCTGCTTGGTGTGCCGGATCGAGGTGTAAAGAGGATTAGGGTGGCTCCTCGTGCCGAATTACCCGACTCTGATGAGAACATCGAGGTAATGGTGGTTAGCCATGATGGAGAAGACCCTGAAAACCTAATGGCTTGCTTCGAGAGCGTACTAAACAACATCTTGAACAGGCTCAAAGGGATTAAAGACGCTCAGCTCGCGACTTCTTCTCATCAAGAGGCAAAGTCTCCTCTTGAGCTGCAACATGGAGAGGAAGAAAGGCCTTAGCCTCCCCCTATGGCCCAAATCCCGAGACCTTCAAACCCTCCTGTCTCCTTTGAGGACCAGCCAAATGTAGCTTCCCAAGCCATGCCATCAATGTTCACGCAAGAGGACATCCAGTGGATGATCAATAAAAGCATTCAAGACTTACAAGAATAAAAAACGCAAGAAAGTGTTTCATACCAGAAGCTTTATCCACCTTTTATTGATCAAATCCCCTTCCCAATCGGGTACCAAAAAGGGAGATTGTTGGTCTTCGATGGCACATGCTCACCTCAGTAGCATGTGACCCATTTCGTGTCCGAGTGCCAAGAATGGACGTCGGACCACAGGCTGCTGCTCCGGCACTTTGTAGAAATTCTTATTGGGCCCGCTTTCAAGTGGTACGCATGTTTGCCACCAAACTCGATCCACTCATGGAGAAAGATGGAACAAGTGTTCTACAAATGCTTTTACGAAGCATCACTGGATGTCCAAGCCATAAAGCTCCTCACAATGGCTCAAGATGCGGACGAGTCAGTAGATGAGTACATCCATAGGTGGATAGATCTCGCCATCTGCCAGAGCAACCCCATGGGTGAGATTGAGGCCATGCAAACGTGTATAAGGAACATGAAGAAAGAAATTTCCCTACATGTTGAAGCCTCTAACCCCACCACTTTCTTCGACATGATCACGAAGGTAGCTAAAATCAAAAGCTTGCTAAGGCATCATGGAGGAAATCGAGCTCAAAACTCGGGGGGAGGTCAAGCCCGTAACAACCGAACTAACCCCCCGTGCTAACCAACAAAAGAATCTAATTAGCGTGGCGGTCACAACCACCTCTCCCCATAATGTTGCCCCTTTGCCAACATTAGACGCCTCTCGAGGACTAGCACCCAAGAATCAAGGGGAGCTGCAGTAGCAGCCGCCACAGAAGAAAAATTATAATAAGGTTCCTTCGCCACAAAGCTACTATCCAACAGAAGAGTTCGAGCGTAAGTTAAATCAGCAATACAACTTCAACAAGGCATAGGTGCTAGCCCTCGTGAGGATGCTGATCGAACAAGACATGGTGGTTCTTTCTGCCATCAGATGGCTTGAACAAGTAGAGCTTGTCAATCATGCTAGTTACTGTCACCGGATGTTAAACCACCCATGTAAGACTGCCTTCAGCTGAAGGAACACATTGAGGCTTTAATCCAAAAAAGAAAAATCAACTTGGAAGACCTTAAGAAGGTTTTCGAGACTCCAGAGGCTTCCAGTCCAAGAGGAGCTGGCCTACAATGGTCCTATGGCAAAACTATCTCCACGCCTGCTCCCTGCCCTCTTCGACATAATGGTGCAGTACAAGATGATAGCACCTTGTGCACCCAAGAAATGAAGGCAGACTACCGAAAAAGATCAAGACTCTTGGTGCGGCTATCATCAACTAAAGGGGCATGACTTATGTCACTGTTTTGGATTCTGATCTATCCTGTAAAGGTATCTACGAAACGGTGAGATAGTCATAACCGATGCACAGTCTCAGCCGCTGAGATGGACTCATAAAGTTAATGCCCCACAGTGAGAAGAGTTCAGACAAGCTCGAAGTCTTGCCGCCGGCACTTCGGAAACCTTCGCTCCCCGCGTCCCTGCAAGGATGCTCACACCATGGGAGGTGTATCATGGTCGCGGCAAGATGAAAAACCTCAAAAGGGAGGTTAATAATCAAGCATATATGGCACCCACGCCCCGAGCTCAGGGACTTCATCCGCATGAGAAAAGGGAGAAAGATAAAAAGGGCCCAACAGTGCGAGGGCACGATTTCAAATTCCCTCAATACCCCATCAAGGCGGGATCCTTTCCCTCTCTTCCTACCATGCATGACTTCATCCCGGGACAAGTTTTCTTTGCTGAGGGCGGTTAGTACATCACTACAAGGACTATCCAGGATGTACCCTATATGGGTACGGAATCCTAAAAGCACATCGTGCTAGCAGTCTCAAAGGCAAGACCTTGAAAATGCCTCCATGTGGTCACGATAGTATGACCTTACAACTACCTCCTTAAAAAATCCAAAAAAAAAAAATGTGCAAAGGCCTTAAGCGAAAATCCCTGTTGGGCATTCAAGACAAACATGAAAGAATCCAAACACCTTCCCAGCAGGCCTTTGAATTCATCCCCAATTTATCTTCTCAAGGAAATAAAAGGTGGAGCCTGAAGTGGAAGCAGGAGAAGCAAACCATTAATAAACTAAGCACGAAAACAAGAAGGGAAAGAGAGTCATTTCATTTATGCGTCAAAGCCATTAAAAAAATTAGACGGGCTTCGAAAGTCTGCAAAATAGAATGAAAGACCCTCAAAAGTGGTCGAGAGCCTCGCGCATCTTCACCTTTAGATCTTGCGCGTCCTCCAGCGTAGCTGGCTTCCACTCTTCAAGAAAGGAAACGCTCTTGGTAATTGACTCGAAAAAATCGAGGACCACTTTCACCTCAGAATACAAGTACTCCAGTCTTCAAAACCCGGTGGCTATAACCTCCCTATACTGTTGTCGATGGTTTTTTAAGTCAGCCACACAGACTTGCAATAAAGTGATCTCGTCCTCTGCAGTCTGAATCTCATGAGATAAGCTCTCCTCTTCCTCCACAAGGCGAGCTTGATGAGGAGGAAGTTGCTCCTTCTTTTCCTTATGACCCCGCATGAAAGCCCCCTGCTCAGCCAACCCATAAGGAGGCTATGCACGCATCAAGAGCCATCTGCACTGAAGTCTCGCATAGGAAGGCTTCAGCTCCCCAATCCGCAAGATTCCGCAGCAACCTTCTCAGTTGGTCAAAGGTTCCTTCATCATCAAACACGGCCTGTAATCCAGTCGCACAAGTTTCAACAACCTCAATCTCCCCTTTTAGATCAGAAAGGGCACACTCCCTACTCCCTTGAAGTCTCAACCGAAGCAAGCGCCTCACAACAAGCGCTTTAAAACTCGATGCTGATGGAGGTGGGATCGAGGAACCAATGGCAGCAAGCGGGGGAGCATCAAGAGCTGAATCCCCGATCATGAGAGCCAAAAATTTAGGGAGAATGGTGAGACATTCCAGCCTCCACCCCCGGAGCAGATGCTCGAGGACCCAACGCCTCTGCTGACACTAAAGAAGGAATCTCCGAGCTAACTCCTCCTCTTAGCTTTGATTTTGAAACGGCTAAAGTAGAAGCTGCCAGGGTGGCCACGAGCAGACTCGGGACCTCATGCTCAGTCTCGACATCAATCGGTCTAGACATCAAGGGAAATGGACTTGAAACCACACGAGCCTCAACTTTCGCACATTTGGCAGAAGGAGCTGCCGGCAACGCGCCCGCAGCGGATGAACCCTTCCTTCTTGAGCGGGTTCCTTCCTTCAAGATTACGGGAACCTGTTGAGTCCCCCTTCACCCCTTTTCTTTTTGCTCCCTCTTGTCTCTTCTCCCCTGCTCCTAGGAGAACACTCCTCGACCCCGCACTCACAAGGGCATCTTGGCCATGCTTAGACCCAACGTCGAGGCTCTGGACCAGTCCTCCTTCACGGCTCGAGACCACATCTCCCCTGACGCACCCAAAAATGGGGCCAAGGTTACCTGTCTTGCCCTGTAGAGGTGAATGACCTAGGCTAACATCTTCATGCCCATTGGGCTGACCAGCATCTCCGACATAAGTGATGCTTGCATGTCACTCTATCTCATCAGAAGGTGCGAGAGCTTCAAGAGAAGGTCTCCTGATAAAAGAAACACCAGTATAAGAATTGGTCCCCAATTGCTCCTCATGGGGTAGACGGTCCACGTCCACGTCCACGTCCACGATTTCCACTACAAAGAAAAGTAAAAAAGAGCAAGGGGAAGATTTATCCCTAAAAAGAAGCAACATCATGCCCATGCCAAAGACATGTCAGAGCAAATAAAGAATCGACACTACCTTGAGGGGGAGTCGAGCTCGCATTGGTCGTTGCCGTCAATTAGCGCTCAAAGGCAAGACACTCTATACAAGAGTGATGGTGAAAGAGGTGCAAGACAGAAAGAAAATTACGGTTTTCACTCTCGATAGAAAGCGCTAGTAAAAATGAGAACTACCCCTCCGTGCCCCTTTTATAAAGCCAAAGAAGAAAAGATGGTGCATCACACAAAACCGGTGGAGTGACATGTGGCCCAATAATGAGGGAGCACAAATGGCACGTGAAGCGAAAAAGCGTGTAAAAATAGGGGCACAAAAGCGCAACCGACATGCTAACTGAAGCGCTACACAAGCGAAACATCGCATGACACAGAGGTACGGATGTACGAATGGCAAGCGGAGCAATGTGTCACACGTGAGAAAGATCACGTTTCGTCCCGAGGTGGCACAGAGGACACATAATCAAGACATCGTGCAATCCCGATGCAATCCCCTCACTTAACATTGACTGCCCCGCTTGTGCCTCTCTGTTCACCAAGAATGGCGCACCCACTGCCAACGAAATGCTACTTAGGTACACAACACTTCCCGTCAGCCCACACAAATCTTGAGGTTATTCAAAAGCTCAGCACACACTCATGCATTGTTACACCAGATGGACAAGTGAACCATGTTCCTTGCACCATCCGCACACACAGGCCCCTCCGCACTAAAACAAAAAAAAAAAACGAGGTCCTTGTAAAGATCAGAAATGACGCATGCCCCAAGGGTTGGGGCGAAAACCTGTTAGGGCATCCCGACCATCTAAACCAAGGCAAACAACGATTGCCCCATGGGCAAGACGAGCATCCTCCAGACCATTCCTAATCCTCACCATCAGCAGGAATAAGAACTAAACTAAGAACAAAAAAAAAGGGGTGAGCAAACCATGGGCAAGAAAAGAAAGGTGAATACATTAATCAAGAATGAGAAGTCAAGTCAACTCAATATTTATTTCATGAACAAAGGAAGGATTACAAGCTTATGTTACAACCAAATTTGTAACTCTCAAAATTACATTTATTTTGAAAGAAGGGCGGTAGTGTCGTCTAGAACGAGGGGTTATTTTCGAAAGAAGGTTGCCTCTTCCTCCTGCATATCCCCGGGAGGAGGCAAAGAGTCGGATGTTGATTACAGGAGCAGCAATAAGTGAAAGCTTGAGTGGAAAACATTCTGTCGGCCATAACAACGGTTGACCCAAGTGCTGATATTTCAAGCTGACCAAATCATTTGATTGGTCAGCCAACACAAGGAGGATGTTGTGCCAGAAAAGCCCATCACAATGTACCATCATGACTAGATGGACGAGATTGGGTTCAGGCCTGACAATACTCAACACCTTTGGTGATCATTTCAGAGAAAGTGGTGGGGTTAGAGGCCTCGACATGTAAGGCGATCTCTCATTTCATGTTTCTTACGCATGTCTGCACCGCCTCCATTTCGCTCATTTCTCAGACACATGGCGAGGTAATGCCATGTATGAATATATTTCCCCACTGACTCGTCTGGCTCTTGTGTCATAGTGAGGAGCTCTATAGTTTGAACTTCCAATTCGGCTGCGAAGAAGCGCTTGTAGAAGAGTTGCTCCATTTCTTCTCAAGAATGGACCGAGTTTAATGGCAACCATGCATACCACTTGAATGCGGGTCCCTCAAGTGTCTGGATGAACTGTCGTAAGAGTAGCTTGGAGTTTGCTGCCAATTCCTAACATGCAGACGTGAAGTGGCTATGTGTTGTTGCGATGATCCTGTTCCATCGAAGACTGGCAGTTTCCCTTTCTAGTACCCAATGGGGAAGGGGACCCGGTCGATTGCAGGCAGGTAAGGCTTTTTGTATTGGTGGTTTTTGGGTGTTATTGTCACCTGGAGGCCTTGGAAGCTTTTGTTGATCATCCTTTGGACATCCTCCTGGGAGAAGGTTGTCGAGGTGTTCTGGGAGGCTGCATTTTGCTGATCTTGAAAGGAGGCGCGCGGATCATAGTGTGTCGATGCCTAACCCATGGGAGGCAGCTGTGACCTTTCTCTTTTGTTATACTAGAGTTCGCGGGGGGAATACACCTCTTGGTGGGAGGGAGTTGTGGTACGGAGGTCCTCCAATCTTTTGATCCTGTCAGTGATATCTTTCAGGATGCTCTCGATGCCTCATGGTGGGCCTTCATGCTCCCCTTCTTCATGGGTTACTACCATTACCTTGACCTGTTCGCGGGGACTCGACGATTCAGCTAGAGGGGCGATCCTAGGCCTCGTAGTGCCTCGATTAGGGATATCGGGGAAGAGTGGCTGCGACTGTCCTGTTTAGGCCTAAGATTGCCTTGCAGCCCTTGTGAGTATCGGGAGGGTCGAGCTCATCGTCGCGTATCTCAACGACATGACATTCAACAATGTCATCCATCATGAGCCTGTCAGCCTCTTGTAGCAAGTAGAATTGGTTTTCCTGTAGCAGACCCTCTGATGCCGAGGGTTATGCTTGTCTTCCTTGAGAGATTGTTTGAGCATGACTCTCTTTCTTGCATCAAGGAAGTGGGTTGATTGTCGTAGTGGATGACCCTGAGCTCGCTTCCTGCGATGGTCGCCCTACCGAGCGAGGGGCTGGTCATCCATTCATCTTTGCACGTGGCCTGCCCTGAGGCCTGCCCCGAGGGGGGTCTTGCGAGTACAACGTGGGTAGAATCAGAAGGATTGTGCTCACGGGAAACTTCTTTGAGATCCAAATGGTGGCCGATTTTTGGCTGCCAGTTTGGACCTTCAGCACGTCTTTCTTCCCATCAGTGGGGCACTTGTTCTTGCAAGGGTGTTCGAACTTCAGAGTGTTTGAGATGGTGTTGGGCCCATCCCTTCGTGCAGTGTGGGGCACGACACTTGGAATGCCTGCCCAGTTGGTTTGGCCAACCCTATGGCCTTTGGCATGCGTGTGCACTGGTTTTTGAGACCTTCAATTGGTTCGAGGATCTTGTGCTCGCTTGGGTCGATCCTTTGGGTTGCCTCAAGTGGTGAGTTGTTTGTGTTGCGTGTAGGCGGCTAGTGGATCGTGTGTGGTGGTCTTGGGTCTCAAGAGACCCACAACGGATTATGGGATCGAGAAGCGGTGCCATCTTTCCCGATTTGCCACAATGATGGTCAGGCCATCAGCTGTGATGCTAGTGTGTGCGAAGGAGGACGAAGATGTGTGCATGACATGCTATGCAAGAAGACCTATCTTATAGGCACCGATGGAGGTGGAAACCTTATTGAGGTCCACCGCGCGGTACGGGAAAGCAGCGGGAACCCGCGGTTATGTTTGCGGCTGACAAAGCACCAATCGCGAGGGCATGAGGGGTGGCTGCGACGAAACCCCTGGAGTTGACGCTAGTAGGTTCTCTCTGACTAGGAGCGGAGGAACGAGGAGGGGCATGAATGCCCACGCTCTGGGCCATCCTAGGTTGAGCTAGGACGGTAGGACCAGCTATCCCACTCTTGGACGTGTGAGTCACTGATATGGGGATGAGAAATTCCCCGATTTGAAGGAGAGAAGAAGATTGGGAACCCATCGAGATTTTAGAAAGAGGGAAAAAGAGAGTTTCAGTCTGAAAACAGCCCGAGCCAACTACAGGGTGGCGTGACCCCAGTGGAGTCACCAGTTGGTTAGGGCCAGATTTTCTTTGGGTTTCTCACGCGGTGGGCACGGGGAGAAAATCCTCTCTCAAACAACTATCGAAGGCATGTGCGCGGGTCAAGTTAGGTGACGTGGGTGCATGTGCTTTCTAGGGCATGGATATGCTACCAACAAAGGGAGAGATTTTTACGACGAAGGAAGATCCGTTTACTTACCTCGCCGTTGCAGGTTTGTAGGACACGTCCGGGCGATTCTCCCTCTTAGATCAGTTACGAAAGCCCTCTGGTTGTCCAGCAATGCGGTTTGGTCACGGACTCTCTTTGGACGCTATTCGACTCCCTTCTCCCCTCTCAAGTCTAAATTTCAATGGATGTGTTAGTTCTTCTTCTCCTAGATTGGCTTCTCTCAGCAATATCTCATCGGTCAGTTCTGCATGTGAGCAGGGGAGTTGCCTTGGCATGATTTTAGATTATTCAGAGAAAGGAGGAGGGTGCAGGACACACTCGCACGATTTTTTGCAAGCGTGGGATTACGTGTTCAAGGGGAAGAAGGAAAGTTCTCAAGGCATTGGGAATTCTCAAGAGAAGAAAGGTATGTGCTCGCGTGGTCAGGGTTATTCTTTCTCTCTTGCAAAATTTTATCTCTCCTCTTTTAGTATGCTAGGGTTAAAACGACGAAAGCAAGCGTAATGCCTCTCCTTTATTGAATTGTAATCCCCCTTTTACAATTAACTTAAGCCTGTTCATATAGAGTTTTTCACAAATAATAGTGGATACTTAGAAACTAAGCCTAAATACAATTAAAGTAATTAAAAAAAATTCCCAAAATTGGGTATAATGACCAAAATGCCCTTAAGTCCTTTTGTTTGAATGACAAATTTGTCCCTTCCTTAAGAGCCAGCCGCCATTGTCGAACTTCGAGAGCTCTCTTCCTGGTGATTATGACATGAGTTCGAACGATCTGTTATCATACTCTTGTCGTTTGTTTCCTTGTAGTTGTTTTGATCCCTTTTGATCGTGTTGAGGCAATTTCTTTCGAGAGGGGAGGAGCCCTGTTTAGTTTTATGGACTCTTGGAAGGTTCTCTCTGATCAGTAGTGCTTCCGTGTTGGTTGTGCGTCTGGGGAAGGTCTTTCTTTAGTGTTTCTGCTGCAAGTTTTAACCTGCTTTTTTGTTCTTTTGCTCACGTGATGTTCTTCGGGTGTTTGTAGAGATCACCAGCATAGGGATTCCGACAACGGGGGATTTCGTTCTCTTTTAGCGACTTCGGGTTTCGTGCCTTTTTTTTTCTTTGCTTTTGAAACTTGCTTGCTGTGTTTTGCTTTTGGTTTCTTCTCTGAAGTGTTGGTTTCTTGTGAGGGGCAAGATGTCCCTCTAAAGATCCTGGTGTCCATGGTTTCAGGTCATCATTCTCTTTCGAAGGGCAGGCTTATCTTCGCGCCTGCTCATTGGGGGTGCAATGGTGCCGTTGAGGCTTCGCAGGTGTCTAAGGTATTGGTTGTTCTTTTTGCTGCGTGGAAGGAGTTGCAGGCTCATCGGAGAGTGATCAGAAATTTCCATGGCCAGCGATTGGTTCAGCGAGGCAGTACGGTGGGAGCGTGCTTCTGCCCTACTTCGCGATGGGCCGGGCTTAATGCTGCTAGTTTGACCAGATCGATCCCAGACCCACTTTTCTTGGGAGGTGACGGCAGTGGTTGTCTTGCGTGTCAATCAGGCTTTTATGTGTACGGTGACAACATAAGACCTTTATCTTCTTTGTTTGTGTAGGCATTTTTCCTTCGGTCGTTTTTACTTGAGGCTTATTCTCGGCTACTGTTCATGCAAAGATATGCTTTGTGTGCTGCTGTGAGTAAGTTGAAGCCGGCTCTCTGCTTTATTTTGCTTGAGGGACGAGGGTACGTAAAAAATGATATATAACAGTTCTAGGCATGCACATATGCATCATCAGCACCATCTGCTTCCCTGGATAACACTTGACCCCTCTCGGATCCATGCTGTAAAAACAACACAGCACCAGCTAGCAACTCACGAGGAAAATAGCTGCCCTGTGAGTAGCGCGCCAACGCATGAGGCTCCTCTAGTATACCTCGCTGTATCAGGCAGGCGATCAAGTCACGCTTCTATCTCATAATGCTCCATCCACAATGTTCACTACTCAAGTGGACTCTCTCCAAAGAAGAACACGAGCACGATGAAACTCATCGTGAGTAGAAGAAAAATATTTTTAGACGGACGTAGCCACCCAAGCTATGGGTAAAATTGTAAAAAAAAAAAAACAATAAAATGGGCATGGTGAAAACCCACGAGGGCGCCATGAGTAAAAATGGCAGGTTGGCATGGGCATGAAGCCATGATTAAAAATGTCCTAAAGATAAAAACGGTAAAAACCCGCAAGGGCGTCGTTAGTAAAAATAGAGATCAAAAGGCGGACGTGACTTCGAAGTCACTGGTAAAAATGCCTCAACAAAAGGATTTGGTGAAAACCACCCTGGTGGTGCCACTCCTACCCGGTTCAAGTGAAAACCCAAAAGGGAACTTGAATCAGCCAACACAAAACCTCTTGCCCCAGCACTAGCCTAAAAAATATTTAGCCCCAATGCCAACATCCAAATCTCTAGTCCCAGTGCCAACATCCAAATCCTTTGCCCGAGCGCCAGCCTCAAAATCCCTGGCCCCAGCGCTAACATAAAATCTCTGTCCCTAGCATCGACTTCAAATCTTTGGACCTAGCGTCAGCCTCCAAATCCCTGACTCAACGCCAACATCCAAATCTCTGGCTCCAACGCCAGCCCCAAAAATCTCGAGCCCCAGCGCCGACTTCAAATCCCTGGCCCCAGCGTCAACATCCAAATCTCTGGCCCCAGTGTCAGCCTAAAAATTCTTCTGCCCTAGCGCTGAATTCAAATCCCTGGCCCCAATGCCAACATCCAAATCTCTAGCCCCAGCGCCAACCTCAAGAATTTACGGCCCCAGTGCCGACTTCAAATCCCTGACCCCAGTGCCAACATCCAAATCTTTGGCCCCAGTGCCAGCCTCAAGAATCTCTGACCCCAGCGACGACTTCAAATCGCTGGCCCCAGCGCCAACATCCAAAACCATGGCCCCAGCGCCAATATCCAAATCCCTGGCCCCAACGCCAACATCCAAATCTCTGGCCCTAGTGCAGACTTCAAATCCCTGGCTTCAGCGCCAACATTCAAATCTCTGGCCCTAGCACCAACCTAAAAAATATTCGACCCCAACACCGACTTCAAACCTCTGTGTAACGACCCAAATTTCTTGAGCTTGATGAAGTTGCTGCCACAAGGCGATCAGAGGGAAGGAAGAGAGCGCTCGACGATGGGAGAAGAGAGCGCATGGTGATAGCAGGTAAGGAAGAGAGCGCGCGGCGATGGGAGAAGAGAGCGCATGACGATGGGAGAAGAGAGTGCGTGATGATAGCAGGGAAGGAAGAGAGCGCGCGGCGATGGGAGAAGAGAGTGCGCGACAATCGAAGAGAAGGAAGAGAGGGCACGATGATGGGAGAAGAGAGCGCGTGACGATAGGAGGGAAGGAAGAGAGCATGCGGCGATGGGAGAAGAGAGCACACGACGATAGGAGGGAAGGAAGAGAGCGCGTGGCAATGGGAGAAGAGAGCGCACAACGATAGAAGGGAAAGAAGAGAGCACTTGACGATGGGAGAAGAAGTGCACGATGATAGGAGAGAGAGCGTGTGCATGACATTAGGAAGAAGAAGCGGGAGTGTGCGCACGCGGCGATAAAAGAAATAAAGGGGAAGAGAGGAGTTGGCGTCATGCATGAGCCATGACGGCCACCCGTTCACTGCATGCTGCCAGTCGCGCCAGTTGGCAACCTGCATGCCTTTGAGAGGCCACTTGGCACTCGCAGTGTGCCACCTCCCCACCCTTAGAGTACAAAGCCTCCCTTTCTCTCTATCTACGCTCACGTTTTGGAGAGCCAAGCTTAGCATTTGTGCCATTGTTGGAGAGCTCAAGAAGCTCGGTGGAGGGGACTGTGGAAGGAGTGGGGATCGTCATTGGGACATAAAAAGGTAAGTAGGTCATTACTTTGTAGGCCCATAAATATTGAAGCATGAATTGAAGCATGAATGATGTATGAATTACATGGAGTATGAACCTAAGCATGTATGAAGCATAATTTATGCATGAATGATAGCTTGAATTTAAGCATGAGATTGGGCATGACATGGCGTAACAATTGTGTACAAAGAATAGGATAACATGAAGATCATTGTGCTATGTTTTTCCAGAAATCTAGGTTTACTTTGTATAGATTTTTAGGCACTATTATCATTCTTGTTGAGCATGAAAATTGGTGGATTGATATTATTGTGAGTCTAGTTTGAGCTAGAAGTGATTTCATTTGGTTACCTTGCATAAATCGAAAGTTAGGGAATGATTTTGGGAGGTGTATCATGGCTGGACTGTAGTTTTCCGGGGAGTTTTCATGTTTTTGTATTGAGATTTTGACTGAGTAAATTCTATCGTTTTTGCCTCAAATTACCAACCATCGAAAGACCTTTGAGTCTATTTTTATTTTGATGTTTATGTCCAGTTGAGATTCTTATTAGTTTGGAAGATATGTTTCAATTTGTGCTCATATGTCACTATTAGCAAACTATGCTAATTTCCAGAAATATAAGCCTGACCTTTTGAGATCCAAATGGTGCTAAAACACAGCCATTTGATAGACAAATGAGTCTTATATGATTATCATGTTTTAAGCTTGCCCAAATTCTGTGTTAATGAGGAGCTATGCTCCAAAATGTTCCAGCATGTAATTGTGGACAGACCTCACAGGAATTATGAACCTATGTCACTTTTGACAGAATTTAGTAAGATTCCGAATGCTGTACTAAATCCTTTATTGATCATGAAATGTTCAGTTAACAAATTGGGAATCAAAATTCAGTTAAATTCCTTCAAAATTTGAATGTTATGACTCATTCTATATATATGCCCATGATTGATAAGAATGACAATGAATTTTATGATTTTATATGAACTATTCACATGCCTTGCATTGATGTTTTGAACATATGTGAGCCTTTTTGGAAGGTGATTGATGTTTATGTTATAAGACACCGAAATGGCATGATTGTGATCCTACAAATGTTGAACGCTCCTGACCTTCTTGAAAGAGTAAAGCATGAATGAATGAATGTTATGTATGCTTATACATGCCATATGTGATTTCTGTCCACTACACAATGGGTCATGCATTGGTAGTGGATAATCTAATTCTGTCATACGAACTCTGTTATATGTGATTTCTGGCCACTAAGCAATGGGTTCTCCATTGGTAGTGGACATCCTGATTCTGTTATACGAACTCTGTTATGTGATTTCTGGCCACTGCACAATGGGTCCTCCATTGGTAGAGGATATTCTGTACCTCGACTCCTATGATAGGAGTGGAGTTGAGAGGTGACTGTGAATAACAGGGTAGGTCGTGCCCCCCAATTTTTTATGGTCACTACGCATTGGGGTCTCCAATGGTAGTATAACGCCCTCTCTCTTGAAAGAGTAAGGAGAAGGCCATGTCTTGCAAGGCCTCAGCCTATCAAAACCCCAAAGCACACTGAGGATCGTGTGCGTGAGTGAGGACACTACGAATTGAGACCTCTATTTGTCTTTGTCCTTCCTCCCGAATGAGGGTAGAAATTCCAAGTTGCAGAATTGGCTTAGCTTGATCTATGTGACTTCTACTTCAAGAGTAATTGATTGTATTTTCGATTATATTTCTGTCTGTCTGAATTAAGTATTCTGTATGGTCGTCTGATTATGACTATGATAAGCATTAATGTAATTGCCTTCTCATGGAATGTTAAATGCTCTGATATCTAAACAATGCTCACTTTATACTGTTAGTATACCTATTATGAGGCATGACTTTACTTACTGATGCCAGTGTGATGTCAATGAACGATAGGCCACGTCATTAATTATGAGCTTGTAGAAAGGATTGTCGGGTACTGATTTACTTACTGAGCTTTTAGCTCATACCCCTCTCTTTGTCTGCTTTGTGGAGTGAGAGTCGATAGCTCGTGGGTGGACTGTTGGATGGTGGTAGCCGACATTTGAAGCTCAAGTTCTGTCAAGGAATCTTTTGATTGTAGATGTCTGGTGGTAGCAGACATTTGAAGCTCAAGTTCTGTCAAAGAATCTTTTGATTGTAGGTGTCTGGTAGCTGTGCCACAATGTATTTTGATGAACATTGAAATTTTGTGATCAGGCAGGTAGCGCCTTGGACTTTTGTAAAAGAATTTGGGAGACTGGATCTGTATAGCTGGTTTTTATTTTGCTTTGTTTGTGGCCCCTTTGTTTGTGAGTTTACTTTTAATTCATGGTTTGCTTTGATTTCGCAACTATAACACATGTTGATGCCACTCCCACCTGAGTGACGTACGCGACCTCCGATCGTGATCCCGCACACTGTCGCCCTCCGGTTGGGACAGTAGGGCTCAGGGGGCGAGGTCGTGACAGTTATGGTATAAGAGGAGCCAGGTTAGGATTCTTGGCCTTGAATGTTGTAGAGGTGTCTCTAGAATAGTTTTGAGTAGACTAGTGACTGAGATGCCCCTGTTGTTGGACAAAGATGTCAAGGACTCATGTTAATATTGCGATCTCCAGTTACGAGAATAAAGAAGCCCTCAGAGAATTATTCAGGACATTGGGAGCCATGACCCAGTTGATGAAAGATACTATGTCTGCCCCGATTACCCCTACCTTGGAACAAGCTGACAGTGGACTAATAGAAAGATTCTAGAGGCTAGCACCTCCGATGTTCCTAGGGCAAGGGGGAGTAGAAAAAGCAGAGCAATGGGTAAGGTAAGTTGAGAAGATATTTGAAGTGTTGCATTGCAGTGATGAGCAGAAGATTAGGTTAGGGGCCTTCATGCTAGAGGGAGATATTGAGCACTGGTGGGGCTCAGTAAAACAATCATGAGAAAGGTCAGGGATAAAAGTGACCTAAGAGAATTTCTTGGATGCCTTCAATGAGAAGTACTTCCCTGACTTAGTGTGGGAAAGAGAGGAAGTGGAGTTTATTGAGCTGCAACAAGGGGGACTGTCCGTAAAACAGTACGTAGTTACGTTTGTTGAATTGTCAAGATATGAGCCGCACATTATCAACCTTGAAGCACAGAAGGCTAGTAAGTTCGAGAGAGACCTCATGCCAGAAATAAGGAGGAGGGCCATATCAGTAAATTTAAAGACATTCTCCCCTTTTGTGGATCTGGCCATGAAGATAGAAAGAGAAGATGAAGGGTCCTGGTTTAGGAAAGAGGGAAGGATGGGACCAGCCTAGTTTGGAAGTTTTGGAAGAAGGACTCGGCCACCCCCAAAGAGAAGTTTCAAGGGGAATAATAATCAAGGGAGCAAGAGGATCCAGAAAGCCTTCTCGAGTGACGTAGGAGTGAACTAGCACCCGACGTGCCCATACTGCAGGAAGAACAATCACTTAACAGCCGAGTGCTGAAGAATGACATGAACACGTTTAAGGTGTGGCAAGCCTGGCCACATGATCAAGGACTGTCCGGTGAAGGGACCAGGAGACCAACCAAAGACTCAAGGTCGAGTGTTGTCCCTGACAAAATAAGAGGCCAAGGCATCCACCTCTGTGATTTGAGGTACGCTTTCTGTCTGCAATATGGAAGCTAAAGTTTTGATTGACCCTGGATCAACACACTCTTTTGTCGCACCTCACTTTGCATGCCATATAAATGTTAGACCTACATTTCTTGATTGGACATTGGTTGTAGGTACACTTATGGGGGAATCTATAGAGATTGATATTGTTTATAAGCATTGTGGGGTTTACTTGAAGGGTATGTTCTACTGGTAAACTTGATACTATTAAACATCTGAGACTTTGATGTGATTTTGGGTATGGACTGGTTGTCTGCTCACTATGCAACAGTGAATTGTTATGACAAAACTTTAACTCTTAGACGACCTAATCAGCCTGAATTGAATTTTGCTGGCATTAAGGATGTTTCCCCTATGCACTTTATCTTCGTTCTTCGAGCTTCCTGTTTGTTGGCCAAAAGATGTGTTAGGTATCTGGCACATATACTAGAGAATCGGGATGCCTAGTCAAAGTTAGATGAGATACTAGTAAGGGAGTATCCAGATGTTTTTCTTGAAGAATTAATCACTCTGCCTCCAGTCAGGGAGATAGAATTTGAAATAGATGTGGTCCTTGACACTCCTCCCATTTCTAAAGCCCCTTATAGGATGGTCCCAGCCGAGCTGAAAGAACTGAAGGAGCAATTGCAAGAGTTATTGGAAAAGGGATTCGTTCGACCTAGTGTGTCACCATGGGATGCACCGGTTTTACTTGTGAAAAAGAAAGATGGGTCCTTAAGACTTTGTATAGACTATAGACAATTGAAACAGGTCACGGTAAAGAATAAGTACCCCTTACCTAGAATTGACGTCCTCTTTGATCAACTTCAAGGGGCTTAAGTGTTCTCTAAAATTGACCTTCAGTCAGGCTATTATCAACTGCGGGTCAAAGAAGAGAATGTTCCTAAGACCTCATTCAGGACCCGATATGGACATTATGAGTTCCTGATTATGTCGTTCGGGTTAACTAATGCCCCGGCTGCCTTTATGGATTTGATGAATAGGATATTTAGGCCCTTTTTGGATGATTTCGTGGTGGTTTTTATAGACGACATTCTGGTGTATTCAAAGAATATGGAAGAGCATGGACAACACTTAAGGAGGGTCCTCCAGACCATAAAGATAAAGAAGTTATATGCTAAACTGAGGAAAAGTAAATTTTGGCTTTCAAGTGTGGCCTTCCTTGGACATGATATTTCTAAGGATGGGGTCGCGGTCAACCCTTGTAAAACTGAAGCTGTCCTGAAGTGGGAAAGACTGACAAATGTGTCTGAAGTCTGTAGTTTTCTAGAACTGACAGGTTATTATAGACGCTTTGTAGAGGGGTTCTCAAAGATAGCGATTCCCCGGACTCGCTTAACTCAAAAAGAGGTAAAATTTAATGGTCAGATGATTGTGATATGAGCTTTTAAGAGCTGAAGAAGAGATCGACCATGGCCTCAATATTGACCTTACCCGAAGGGAACAAAGACTTTGAGGTATATACTGATGCTTCCCATAAAGGGCTTGGATGTGTATTGATGCAACGAGGGAAGGTCATAGCCTATGCCTCCAGACAACTGAAGCCGTACGAGCAAAATTACCCAACCTATGACTTGGAACTTGCGGCTGTAGTGTTTGCCTTAACGATCTGGAGACATTACCTATATGGGCCCAAATTAAGATATTTACAAATCATAAAAGCCTCAAGTATCTGTTCTCTCAGAAAGAGTTAAATATGAGACAAAGAAGATGGATGGATCTACTAAATGACTATGACTATACTATCAATTACCAACCGAGCAAGACTAATGTGGTGACTGTTGCCATGAGTCGAAAGCCCTTAGTGTCGGTGGCACACCTGATGACTCGAGAGATGAAACTGATAGAAGATGTAGTGGAGTGGCACCCAACTTCTCCCCTTGAGGTCGGGGTGGGAATGACTACTAGTATGAGGGTGGAGCCCCAGCTCTTTCAACAATTTCGTAAAATGCAGAAAGAGGATCCCCAACGTAAGAAGATTCTTAAAGAAATAAAACTAGGAAGAAAAGAAGGTTTCTCTATTAGTGAGGACAGTCTGTTAAGATTTAAAGATCGGGTTTGTGTCCCGAATATTGAGGACGTGAAGTGGGTTATTCTATAAGAAGCATACCACTCCCATTATACTGTGCACCTGGGGAGTACTAAGATGTATCAAGACTTGAAGAAAAATTTCTTGTGGAATGATATGAAAAAGGAAGTAGCACAGTTTGTTTCTAAGTGCTTAACATGTCAACAAGTAAACGTTGAACATCAAAAACCCGCTGAACTAATGCAACCCTTGTCCGTTCTGGAGTAGAAGTGGGAGCACATTACCATGGATTTTATCTTTGGTCTACCTAAGGCAAGTACTGGACATGATAATAGTTGGGTCATTGTGGACCGATTGACGAAATCAACTCATTTCTTACAGGTCCACACAACGTATACTTTGAACAAATTGGCCCAACAATACATTAAAGAAATTGTAAGATTACATGGAACGTCTGTCAGTATTATGTTCGACAAGGACACTAGATTTACTTCAAGATTTTGAGACAGTTTGCAATCGACTTTGGGGACAAGACTCACTTTTAGCACCACTTTTCACCCCCAAACTGATGGGCAATCAAAAAGGAATATTCAGACTCTAGAAGGCATGTTGAGAGACTGTGTTACTGATTTTAAAGGAAGCTGGGAGGATCATCTACGTTTGATAGAGACTGCTTACAACAACAGTTTCCATGCTAGTATCCAGACGGCACCTTTTGAAGCCTTGTATGGAAGAAAGTCCTGATCACCTATCTGTTGGGATGAGGTCGATGAAATAAGGTTGTTGGGGCCCGAAATCATTCAAATAACCTCAAAAAAGATTGCCTTGATTCGGGAGAGGCTCAAAATCGCTCAAAGTCAGCAAAAGAGTTACACTTACAATCGAAGAAGAAGTCTTGAGTTTGGGGTGGGTGATCAGGTTTTCCTAAAAGTATTGCTAACCAAGGGTGTTATGAGATTCAGCAAGAAGGGAAAATTGAGCCCAACTTTGATTGGACCATTTGAAATTCTGGAAAGAGTAGGAAGTATGACTTATCGGCTTGCCCTACCACCTGAGTTAGCAAATATCCATGATGTGTTTCATGTGTCATTGTTGAGGAAATATCAGCCAGACCCATCCAATGTTTTGAAGTATGAGCCATTGACAATCACGGAAGACCTGACTTATATCGAGCAGCCAATTGAGATCCTAGACAGGAGGGTGCAAGTTTTGTGCAACAAAGAAATCCCCCTGGTTCGTGTTCTATGGCAGTACCACTTGTTTACAATACAAAATTTAGATGAAGAGCTCTCAGATTTGTCACCTTAAACTTGTAAAAATGTAGTAAATAAAGTGGTAGAGAATGTGGGACAAATTGAATTCAGATCTGAGGCCAGATCTACTCGGAAACGAGTAGATCTACTCTCTAATCTGTGGCATGGCCAGCATGATCCAAGACATTACAAAATACAATTTTAAGTAAACAAACAGATAAAAATAAAATGAAAAACAATAAAAGCAAAAGATATAAAATGAAAGAAAATGATACCGAACAGGGCCGGATGTCCTGGGACTCCCGAGCCTTTTGGGGCTCGCCCGTATCAGAATAGGTCTTCTTTTGTCTCTCTGATCCGGATATTAGCCAGCAGGTCTCTACAGTATAGGGTGGTTGTGCCCTATAGGTGTTTCTAGGTGGCTTAGGTCTAGGCTATCTTAGGTTTAAGGGTTCAAGTCTCAGGAGGCTAAGGGTTTCTATCGCTCTGAAGCTCTAGGGTTTCAATCTCTATCTCTCTAGGGTTTTTGATCTCTGTCCCCTATCAAATGGCCACAAAAATAGGCTTTATAGGGGTCAAAATCTGCTAGGGAGGATATACTCACATAACCAATATGTACTTATCCAAAAAAAATGGGTTTTTAAGTCACGGATCTGGGCGACACGGGTAGTGTCGCCCAAATCTGGGCAACACTGTGCATGTCGCCCGGTCCCAAGGCCAAAAGTGTCAAAATTGAAATATTTTTTCAGGTGTGTTCCTCAACCGCTTGTGAAGCTATCAGAAAAAATTTGGGTCAAAACAAATTTTTTTTGCAATTTTTAATGAATTTGTTTAGTAAACCAAGGCAATTGCAAGATGACTTGGGCGACACCACTGGTGTCGCCCAAACCAAAACTTGTCCAAATTGATGTTTTTAAATTTTGGTGTCTTACTCAGCCTCTTGTGAAGCTCTCAAAGAAATTTTGGGTCAAAACATATTTGTTTACTATTTTTAATGAGTTTTTTAGTAAAACAAGGTGTTTAAAGAAATCTAGGTCAAAATAGGGTTTCTATAGGGTTCCGGGAAGGCAAACTGGTTCTGGGTCACAGAATAGGTTGTGTGAACTATGGATTTGGGTTTACTAGGTTAAGTATGATCTTAAGGGTTCAGGAAACCATAGAATTTGCCAGATTTAAAATGAGGTGTCTATAGTTGCCCCTCTTTGGCACTCCCCATCCTTTGAGGGACAGATGAGTGGCAAAGACGGAGGCACTTTGGCGTTCCCTGTCATTTGAAGGGTAGGTGAATGTCAAAGATTTCTTTCTGAGTTCATGTGGTCAGAGGGCACACCAACTCCCTCCAAGTCATTGCGCTCATCGCTCACCCACCTAGTGCATTTTTCCTCCTAGGGTTTCAGCGTGAGATGTCGATGAGTTACACAAGCTTGAAACTCGAGTTGGATTTTCTGGCCATGCCACTTAACTTCAGAGGTTTTGCAGTTTGAAAAGTTTTAACCCTAGCATCTTCTTTGATCTCCTTAGGGTTTCCTAAGGTTGTCTATATGTTTAAGAAAAGAGAGGATAATGCAGACATTGAAAATTTGTTCTTGATTCCCCGTGGTAAAAGGGCACACCAACTATCCCTCCAAGTCGTTGCGCTCATCGAGCTCACCCACCTAGTTCATTTTTCCTCTTAGGGTTTTCAACGTGAGATGTTGGTAAGTTACACAAGCTTGAAACTCGAGTTAGATTTTCTGTCCATTCCACTTAACTTCAGTTTCAAATCTGCAAACTTGCATTTGCTTAGATTTCTCAGAGTTTCCTAGGGCTTTCTATAGGAAAATGCTTTTTATAGGAATAGACTTGTCTGACCGAATCCAAAATGAGAGATGAGGCTGCAACGCGGTAATCACGGCAACATGGTATTCATCATAAACGGGTGTTCAAGCTCCTTCATTTTCAAAAGTCTTTTAGTAATTTTGAAAGTAGGGGGAGATTTGAAATAGAACCCAGAGCAGGGACAGGTTACAATTTTAACAAAGAAATTAAAGTTTTTGAAAACACAAGGCATATAGTGAAAATTTTTAAGAGAGAAAGATATTTCAAAAAACAAGGTTGGTTAACAGGTTTAACTCCTGCAACCATAGAGCCCTCTAAGCAGTTTAACGTCATACAGCAATGGATGGTGTAGTTGGCAGTTATACTCATATGACAATGGAGTTTATATATATATATATATATATATATTATTGTTTGCTGCCCATGTTGAGGGGTGGTTTTCTTTTAATGTTGGTCTTACAGTTGAGCGTATGGGGGCCTTGCTTGAATCTTCAGGATGAGGAATCATCTAGTATTTCTTTATCTTCCAACCTCAGCTCTTGTATTGCAATTTAAATGAGAGTTCTCTGGAGTATTGCGCAAAACAGAGTCTTGAAAATATAGGATACTACCCTTGGGTGTTCAGAATCTCTTTGGATTTCTAATTTCGTTCCTCCACCACTCACTTTCTGAAGTTTCAGACGATCTAGGTCCTTAATAATGTTCCATCAGGCTAATGCTTATTTATTTTCTTTTAACACCACTTTGACTCAGGGGGAAGAAGGGAAGATGTTTAGAGAGAAGAGACTTTGAAGAGTAGAAGGAAGGAGAAAACTTCTTTTTCATCGCCCTAGGGTCCATTTCGGGTGTTCAGCTTGGTAGCCTTTTTTCCAACGTTTGGGGTTCCTTTTGGAGCGGAATTTTTTTTTTTTTTTTTTTCATCACTCCGGGGTCCCTTTCGGGTGTTCAGCTCGATAACCTTTTTTCAATTCTTCCTTTCGGATTTTTAACGCAACGGATTTCTTTTTTTTTTGAAGAAGAAAACAATGACAAAGGAAGAGGAGGAGCAGGAAGAAGATTCAAAAGGTGCCTTCTTTTTTTTTTAGCAATTTGCCTTAAAATCATGTAAGAATTTAATCATCTTTCCCTCCTCGAAGTGGCTGGGAGGTTCTAATATCGGTCTTCCTTTGATTTCCCTTGACCCAAGTTGGCACCCAAAATCTTTTTGATAATGGTTGCTGAATCTCCATTGACCTTTTCCTTTAAACTGCTCCACTTGAACCTTGATTTTGTGACTAAAAATCACTCTCAACTTCCTAATGCCTTAGTCTTCTGTACGGACATATAGGCTCATCAGGGTTTTCTCGTTAATGGAGTACTTGAAGAGTGAGGCATGAATGCCTCATTTGGTCATTTGTAAGGGGTAAGTGATCATTCAAATCCTTTTCGGTAATCTTTTTCGTTGCAAATTTTGAATTGCTTTTCGGAGGTTAACTCCATGGTAGATCAGTTCTCGATCTTAGGTGAGACTCTCGCACCAAAGGAGTGATTGAGTTGGTATTAGATAGTCTCACGACATGTTGGGAGTCAACGAAGAAGGGTTCAATCTTGCTAGTTGCGCCGATTATATCATCTTCACGAGAGGAGTTTGCCCCTATTGAATATTTTGATGGGGTTGCCCCTGTAGGGCTTTCTGTTTCGTTGGGAACTTGTTCTTCACAGGATGAATGCTCTTGATATGGTGGTGCTCTGGTTATAGGAGTTGTGCTCATGTCATTAATGACTTTTAGAGAGCCTGCCTCTTGAGGAGGTAACATAGTTGGATTTTCAATATCCAATTCTTGATCCCATATTGGTGGATCATTCAAGAAATCTTGTGAATATGGCCTAGGTGGGCCCCTTAAAATTTCCAAAGGTTTGAGTTCTATTAACTCTAGCAAAGATGTCAAATATTTGGGAATAGTCAAATTTAGGCTCTTTACTTTTCCATCATCTATAACTGGGTTCACCTCGAGAGGTGACTCGGTTAAATCTTCTGAGCTTGGCTCCTCATCACTTATAGGTGGGTTGGCAAAGAAGTCTAGTGAAGGTGGCCCAGGTGGGTCCCTTAGAATTTTCAAAGGTTCGACTTTTTTTTATATTTGAGGTGTTGGCCTGTTGTTTAGAAGCGTAATGGGAGATTTTGGGGTGTTGACCCCTTATTTGGAAGATGATCCCTTCTCGTTGATCTGGATCACGTCAATTTCTAACATGTCCTCCTCATCATATTGATCCCACTTAGGTGAGTCGTCAAGGTTTTGGGGTGAAGGGCTTCCTTTTAGCACTTGCTCATTTGCCCCCTCATGAGTTATTGTCCCAGAATTAAGATTTTTTTGTCGTCAAGGGATTGGGAATCCATAACTTCGAAACCTTGGTTGAGTTTATGCTCGAGTTTATATTGCTCTTGCGATTTGATTCGTTGCCACACATGTATGAACCATTTATTGTATTAACTTGGAAGTACAGGTTGAAGGGATCATATGCCTTAGTGTGACTCTTGATGACGGAGGTTTCTTGTGCCACTTTTGAGAGTGTATCTTGGAGTGGAATTTCATGTCCAATACCCCTTTCTTTTCCCCTTTTTTCGGTTGTGGGCTTGGATCTAAGATCATCTTCACTGCTTTGATCTTGAGTATCCTTAGTCATTAACTCCTGGGTGAGGTTATGCTTGCTTTATTCTTGATCTACTGAACCTTCTAGTTGATTTCTTATTATGCTCCAAGGCCTTTGTAGATGTTCTTTGGGTTTGGGCACAGCTTGTAATTCTCCTGAGTTAATCAGGCTGATATAGGTATTCTTTTGTCAAGACATCTAGAGTTTTTTATTCCTCTTTGCCATCGACATCTTCCTTTTCGACACTTATCATGCTGTTATCGATGAGTTCTTGAATTCTATGTTTAAAACTTCGACATTCCTTTGTGCTATGGGCATAATTTTGATGCCAATCGCACCATTGACATGTATCGCCTCCATGAAAAGGAGGAATCTTGGCTACTGTCGGTAAGTCTATGAGCCTTGCCTTAAACAACTTCTTCATGACATCGGTCATAAGCTCATCAATGGGAGTTAATTTCCTTAGTGTAGAAGTCTATTTTTTCCATGTGGTAAAATGAATTTTTGTCTTTCCTTGTGAATGGTTTGTAAAAAGGTTGCTTTTCTTGATCATGTTCACCTCTCCTTCTTGAGAGGGTTTTTTGTCTGTGGCTTTATCTTCCTTGACTCGCTCATATCGTGATATTCTTTCAAGCATAACATCAAATATGTAAGGGATTACCCCCATACTACAGAACGTGATATATTCTGGAGTCATGTTCTCTAATGCTATGCTTACCTTCGTGGCTTCAGGGAGTAGAGTTTCAATGACTCGCATAGCGGCCTCTCTAAATCTAGTTAGAAACAAGGAAGGAGACTCGCCCAACTTCTGTTTAGTGGAAGTTAACTCACCAGGGGTGATGGGTCTTGGCCTTCCTCCCCTATAGCAGTAGGAAAATTGCCCAAACATTTCGTCAAGAGTTGCTTGAGGGTTATCGTTCATGAATCTTCGGTGCCACATCAAGGGTTATTTTGATAGGCAATGCGAGAACATGACCTTAAGTTGGTTGGATCGGTTCTGCAGTGTGCTGACCATCAATAAGTAGGTGTTGATGTGTGCCTCAGGATCCCCTTTCCTTGAAAATCTGTTTTTGAATTGTGTCATCACAAACCCCACTGGTAGATCTTCTAGGTATCCTAGAAATTCTTGTACATAAGCTTTAGGAGTTGAGAAATCCCATATTCCCATTTTCTCTAAAGCGTCTTGGAGGTGTTTCATACGAGCGACTTGAGTTGTCGTTATAGCTGTGAGCTGGCTCGGTTGTATGGTCTATTGAACTTGACTTTGTGGTATGTGGCTCGTATAAACTGGCTTTGGGGCCCATGTAGAGGGTTGCCCTAAGGGCTGAGCCTGAGGAATGTGTTGAACTTGATATGCTAGTTGTCGGCTTATAGGCTCTCCAGAGTTGATTTGGGTCAAAGCACACCCATTACTCGGAGGTTGCACAGCTTGGCCATGCAATGAGGCCTGTAGGATAGGATCACCACTTAACTGGGATGAACGACTCAAGCTGCTATGACTACTAGGCCTCTGACCTTGGGCAGCTAGGTCTACTTGATCCTGACCTTGGTTGGATGATCTATCCTTAGGGTTAGGGTATTCTCTTGCCCCAGCACTGGACAGAAAGAGTGAAGGAGTCCCATAACTACTGCCAGAGGAAGTCTGCCCTCTAGGTAGTCTTGGGCTTGACTGATGATTAGAATTAGACCCCTGGCCTGTAGTGGGTTGGATTGGCAAGTTAACCTGTTGGCTCGTGACTTCCAAATGATGGCCCTGAAGGCGGCTTGAACAATTAGGTTTGGTTCTATGCGGGTCGAGAGTCAGTTCATTGACATGAGTTCTATGGATGATTTGTGAGGGAGCACTATGATGGTGCCTCTCGAACTGACTAGGCTCTCAGGATCTAGACTAAGCTGGGACCATCGGTTGGACCTTGCTCTACTATGATCCTGGGTCATGATTCTTAGATTCGGTGAGATCTAGACTCAACGCCTCATGGTAGACCTAGTCTGACTCTAGCGGCAAACCCTAAATAAGATATAGGCGAAGACTAGACTGAATGAAATATGCTAGACTTGATGGGTTTTAGTTTAAACCCCAAACTAGAGCAAACATAGTCTAGCTCTAGAGGCAACTCTAAGCTTAAACTTACACTATAACCTAGACTGAGATATAGACTAGATGGGTACGAGTCTCGGCTCGAACCAAGAGTGGGTCTAGGTTCGGACTTAGGTGTGAGCCTGGTTTAGATTTGGACTGAGCTGGGTGCAAGCCTAAGCTTGGACCTAGAGGGTTTTGAAGATCAGATCGGGTGTGGACCCGAACTGGACCAAGGTCGAGACATGCACAAGCCCTAGGCTCAGACTAAACAGGGGTCTGGGTTCGGACCTGAGTGTGAACCTGGTTTAAACCTGAACTTGGACTCAGAGAATTCTGATGATCAGACCCGATATGGACTCGGACTGGATCAAAGATGAGCTAAGAACGAGCTTTCGGTTAGGACCAAGAGAGGGCCTAAGTTCGAACCAAGGAGAAACCTGGTTCGGACCTGGGATAAGCTAGGCACAAGCCTGCACCTAGACCTAGAGGGTTCAGCTCGGACCAAAAGCAGGTCCGGACTGAGATCTAAGACAAGCCAACATAAATAAACAAGCAAGCATATGAAAACTTTTGACCTAATATAGTATTATAGGTACGCTTGTATTGAGAGTGGGTTCCTAACTATTGAATTGTGGCTAGGCTGATATAGGTCCCCACATAGGTATAGGATGTTCACTAGGTCCTACTATATACAGAGTTCTTTTGAGGCAAAGGATTACAGAGGGGAGCTCATAGGTAAAGTTACGCGAATCCCAACCGCCTTGACTCTCAAAGCTAGATTCCCCTCACGCTGTTAACATAGATTTTGGGGGTTTTTGAAATATTTGTTTGCTGGTTTCTCAGGAATTCCTGGCCTGGTGTGTGCTGGACTGTGTAAAGAAACACACAATCAAAAATAATTTTTAAGCATGCAATGCACACAAAACAAGAAAGGAAATAAGTGAGTGCTCGGCATTGATCGTGCCTAGCTATGCGTGCTTCGAGGCAAAACTCACTCAAAGAACAGTATAGATGGAGGGGTCAACAACCCCTAAGAAGGTAAAGTCAGAACAATGAGACCAGACACAACCTGTGCTAAGTCGACCGCGGCCCGAGTCGACGGTGACTCGAATGGGACACGGTTCAGGGACGGTGCAAGCAACCCTCAATGTATATTTTTTTATTTTTTTTTATTTTTAAATTTGATGAAAAACAGTTGAACTAAGCATGGTGAAAGAAGGAAAAACATGGTTTCTGTAAAAATTAACGAACTAAAATAAAATAAAAAGGTAAAAGGCAACACAGACCTATCTGAAGAAAAATATTTTTTTTTATATTTTTTAAAATTTATTTCAAGTCAAAACTTGGTGAACAAGGAGCCACAAGTCCATGGAATAGGCCTGTGAGGTCCCAGAACTTTTCTGGGATACTTGCAATTGGGCAACACAGGTGGTGTCGCTCGGGCGACACTACTGGTGTCATCTTTGCAGGGTGGGCGATACTTCTATTGTCGCACAAAAAAATTATTATTTTTTATTTTTCCCTTATTAATATTGATGAAATAAGACTACTTTAAACTTGGAAGAATAAGTACAAAAAAATATTTATGATCAAATAAATTAAAACAGAGTAAAGTAGAACAGTGTAGAGAAAACAATAAAATATTTTTTTGGTATTTGTAAAAATTTTATTTTGCTCTGAAATTTTGTGAACAGTCTTAAAATGGACCCAAGAACAGATTTACAAAGTTTCATAGGATTCTGAAAGTTTTTATTTAGGGTGGCACGGGGAGTGTTGCCCTGGATTTGGGAGGCACTGGTGGTGTCGCCAAAAAAAATCAAGGTTTTGGAGCACGAAAACCCTAGATCCCGGTTATTGTAGATTTTTGGGAATTTTTGTGACAGAAGAAAGTGAGAAAAAGCAAATAAAAATCATATTTTGGCACTTGGATAATGCTCGAAATGCCCCATGGTGAGCGCCAAACTGTTTACGATAAAAAATCTGACAGATCTGAATGAAGATATCTCGAATTTTTTGCCTTAAAATTGTGAAAATGCAGTAAATAATGTGGTAGAGAAGGTGGGACAAATCGAATTTAGATCTAAGGTCAGATCTACCCGGAAACGAGCAGATCTACTCTCAAATCTGTGGCAGGGCCAGCATGATCCAAGACATTACAAAGTACGATTTTTAAGTAAACAAAAAGATCAAAATAAAATGAAAAACAATAAAATCAAAGAGATAAAATGGAATAAAATGACACCGAACCAAGCCGGATGGCTCGAAACGTTCGTGCCTTCTGGGGCTCGCCCGTATCAGAACCAATCTTCTTTTGTCTCTCTGATCTAGATATTAGCCAGCAGGTCCCTTCAGTATAGGGTGGTTGTGATCTATAGATGGTTCTAGGTGTCATGGGTCTAGGCTCTCTCAGGCTTAAGGGTTCAAGTCCCAGGAGGCTGGAGGTTTCTATCTCTCTGAAGCTCTAAAGTTTCAATATCTATCTCTCTAGGGTTTTTGATCTCTGTCCCCCATCAAATGGCCACAAAAAGAGGCTTTGTAGGGGTCAAAATCTGTTGGGGAGAATATACTCACATAAACAACACGTACTTATCCAAAAAAATGGGTTTTTAGGGTCAAGGATCTGAGCGACATGAGCCGTGTCACCCGGGTGACATAGGTAGTGTCGCCCAAATCTGGGCGACACTTGGCATGTCGCTCAATCCAGGCTGGGTGACACTGCTCGGCCGCCCAAGGCCAAAAGTGTCAGAATAGAATGTTTTTTTTTCAGGTGTGGTCCTTAGCCTCTTGTGAAGCTACCATAAAACATTTGGGTCAAAACAGATTTTTTTACTATTTTTAATGATTTTTTTAGTAAAACAAGGCAATTGTGAGATGACTTGGGCGACACTTCTAGTGCCACCCAAAACTTGTCCAAATTGTCTTTTTCAGCCTCTTGTGAAGCTCTCAGAGAAAATTTGGGTCAAAACGGATTTGTTTACTATTTTTAATAATTGTTGATAAAATAGGGCAATTGAAGGATGACTTGGGCGACACTGTCAGTGTCACCCGGGTGACACCACTGCTATCGGTCAAACCAAAACTTGTCCAAATTGATGTTTTTCAATTTGGGTGTCTTCCTCAGCCTCTTGTGAAGCTCTCACGAGAAAATTTGGGCCAAAACGAATTTTTTACTATTTTTAATGATGTTTTTGGTAAAATAGGGCGTTTACAGAAATCTGGGTCAAAACCTGATTTCTACAGGGTTTCGGGTAGGCAAACTGGTTCTGAGTCACAAGATAGGCTATGTGAACTATGGATTTGGTTTAATAGGTTAAATGTGATCCTAAGGGTTCAGGATACCATAGAATTTGTCAGATTTAAAATGGGGTGTCTACACCACTCAAAGGAAGACTCAACATGGGAAAGAGAAGATGAGATCTGGAAAGTACCCTCAGTTGTCCAATTAATCGAGATATGATTTTGGGAACCAAAATCTTTTTGACGGGGGGATGATGTAATGAGCCAAATTTCTTAAGCCTGATGAACTCACTACTGTGCGGCGAAAGGAGGGAAGGAAGAGATCGTGTGGCCATGGGAGAAGAGAGCATGCGATGATAAAATGGAAGGAAGAGAGTGCGCGGGGATGGGAGAAGAGAGTGCGCGACGACAGAAAGAAAGGAAGAGAGGACGTGGCGATAGGAGAAGAGAGCGCGCGGCGATAGGAGGGAAGGAAGAGAACTCGCGGCGATGGGAGAAGAGAGCACGCGATGATAGGAGGGAAGGAAGAGAGCGTGCGGCGATGGGAGAAGAGAGTCCGCGGTGATAGGAGGGAAGGAAGAGAGTGCGCGATGATAGAAGGGAAGGAAGAGAGCACGCAGCGATGGAGAAAAAGCACACGACGATGGGAGAGAGAGCATGTGCACATCGATAGGAAGAATAAGAGGTAGTGCACGCGAGGAGCGATAGAAGAAAAAAATGGGAAGAGAGGAGTTGGAGTCGTGCATGAGGCATGATGGCCACCCGTTCACTGCATGCCGCCAGGCACACCAGTTGGCAACCTGCATGCCTTTGAGAGTCCACTTAGCACGCGCAGTGTGCCACCTCTCCACCCATGGAGTACAAAGCCTCCCTTTCTCTCTCTCTACGCTTCACGTTTTGGAGATCAAAGCTTATCCTTTGTGCCAATGTTGGAGAGCTCGAGAAGCTCGGTGGAGGGGACTGTGGAAGGAGTGGGGATCGCCATTGGCACACAAAAAGGTAAGTACGTCATTACTTTGCAGGCCCATAAGTATTGAAGCATGAATGATGTATGAATTATATGGAGCATGAACCTAAGCATGTATGAAGCATAATTCATGCATGAATGATATCTTGAATTTAAGTATTAGATTGGGCATGAGATGGCGTAAAAATTGTGTACAAAGAATAGCATAGCATGAAGATCATTGTGCTATGTTTTTCTAGAAATCTAGGTTTATTTTGTATGGATTGTTAGGCACTGTTATCATTCTTGTTGAGCATGAAAATGGGTGGATTGATACTCTTGTGAGTCTAGTTTGAGCTAGAAGTGGTTTTATGTGGTTACCTTGCATAAATCGCAAGTTAGGGAATGATTTTGGGAGGTGTATCATGGCTGGACTATAGTTTTGCAGGGAGTTTTTATGTTTTTGTATTGTGATTTTGACTGAGTAAATGATATCATTTTGGCCTCAAATCAACACCATTTGAAATATATTTGAGTATATTTTGATTTTGATGTTTATGTCCAGTTGAAATTCTTGTTAGTTTGGAAAATATGTTTCAATTTGTGCTCATATGTCACTATTAGCAGACTGCTAATTTCCAGAAATATAGCTTCTGTTGTGTTAAGACCTTGCCTGATCTCTTGAGATCCAAATGGTGCTAAAACATAACCATTTGATAGATACATGAGTATTATGTGATTCTCATGTTTTAACCTTGCCCAAATTATGTGTTAATGAGGAGCTATGCTCCAAAATGTTCCAGCATGTCACTGTAGACGGACCTCACAAGAACCCAGAAATTTGGCCTCTGTTGCCATGAACTTTGGCAGACCAAATGGAGTCCAATTACTCCTAAACCACAGCTGTTTTAAAGTTTTGAATGTCTATTAAAAGTTGCATGTTTGAATTATTTTTAAATTCCTGCTAGGTTGAAAGCTGCGACTTGAATTATCTCTCTAATCCCACACCAGCCACGACTCTCACCTGTTGCTCTCTCTTCCAACCTCCGCCACCTCTGCTGCTCTTCTCAGTCACATGCTGCCCCCTCAACCACCTGCTGCTCTCGCCGCGACCGCGCGCGCCACCATTTCTGTTCCCTGTAACCTCATCGCTTTCCCTCTCTCTAAAAAACACCACAAGCAAAAGCCCCTTCCATCTTTTCGTTTTCGTTTCTCTTACCGTTCTTTTCATCACATTTCGCTCCCCCTCCCTTTACGCTATTTCGTCAAACCCTCTCACCTTCTTAACCAATTCATTCATCTAATGCTATTTTACTTTATCTCCTCTACTTCATCTCCACCTTGTCCATTTTATTTATTTTACTTTATTTTATTCCATATCATCTTCTTTTATTCCATTTTTTTTATGTTCCCTCACCATATCTTATTTACTTTATTCATTTTATCTTAAGTAGTATTTATTTCATCCACCCCATTTATTTTATTTTATTTTATTGTTACCTCTTTCACTTTATTTCCATTCACCTCATCTTATTTTATCTTATTTTCCTTTATTTCGTTTTACTTCAATTCATTCTATTTCAATTTATTTAATTCTAATTCCATTTTTCTAATTCTATTAGTTTTCATTCACCTCCCTTATTTTTTTTTCCTCACCTCATTCATTTATTTCATTTTCCTTTATTTCATTTCATTTTATTTATTTTATCCCACTTATTTTATCCTACTATCCCTTACTCTATTTTTATTCATTTATTTTATTTTAATTATCTCATCTTATTTTATTTTCTTCCATCCCTTTTATTTTATTTTACTTCATTTCATTTTATTTATTTCACTTCACTTCATTTCATTTTAATCTTAATTCCATTTTTTAATTTTTTTTAATTCTTATTTTTATTTTAATTCATCTCTCTCATTTTTATTTCATCTTGTAACAAGGTGGAGACCTTGCCCCACTTGTCAGTACTTCTAATGTGTGTGTGTGTTTGCAGGAAAGGAGAAACATGTCAAGGGAGGCGATTCCAAATTGGCCATAGGCCAAGGGCTTTCCAACGTGATCAAAGAGGGTGCCCACGCGAGCCAGCCCGAGCATTTCACGGACCCAAGTGATGTAAGTCCCACCTCACGATCCTAATTCCTCTCTCATCGGTTGGTACACCTGCCCACGTCTTCTTTACGTAGATCCCGAGAGAGCGATCTCAGGTCCCAAGTACATCTCGAACCTAGAACCATGCCACCAGGTCGACCTGACTCGGAGGGCAAGATCGAGGCACCTAACCACCAGCCACTTTGGGTATTTGACCTCATGAATGAAGCCTCCTTGCCTGAGTTTGTCACCTCAGCATCTATCTGCATTTCAAGATCAGGCCTGAACTTTCTTGATTTCGGCTTGACAGATGGATCAATGCCAAGTCAGTGGACTGCAACTTGAGGATCTAGACCTGGCATGTCATGGTAGTGCCAGATGTTGGAAGATATTTTTCATCAGCATGGAGCCCCTGCTCAATAAAGGCCTAGCAAACAGTGGAAGTTCCAACAGTCTCATAATAGCCCTAGAATTGGCCAAGATCTTCATAAGGTCTCTCAAAAGTCTCTTGCCAAGTTTTGTTGCATTCTAACATGTCTGAGGCAGTGCAAACAAAGAAACAGTTCCAGCAAAATCGGCCTCTAGCACCCTGAAACGGACCCTATAACTAGAGCTATATTGTCGGTGCCTTAAATTGTTGTGAGACCACCACCATTAGATTCAGCATGGTTGAAAACCCCCATGGGTCAAATTTTAGCTTGAACGAACACTCCAAGAAGAACTTATAGGTGAAAGAGTGAAATAAGAGGAGTCACACGCTATTCCCGTGTGGCCACCCTGCAACTCCATGCCATTGAAGGGACATTCACGAACAGTAACTTTCAATACTCATATCTCACCCGTCTCAAGTTGGATCGTGCTCAAATTTGGTGAGCATATTCGTCGCATCAAGATGAGCGATTCGATATGTGGCACGCCTCGTGACGATACCCGAGAGCAAAGAAAAGCCAGAGAGAAGTTGCTGACCTGTGAAGAAAATGCAAGAAATTCAGCAGCATTGTGCCTCCCTCGAGCGGTCGAATCACGCCACTTGCGAGCCCGATGGACACAAGACCAATTCAATTGCGTGTGTAAGGTCTCTGGCCATCTCTGACCCGAACCTTGTACATGATGAACGGTCGGATTCTGCCGACGAAGCGATTGTAAATTCAGTCGTCGGAATTCCAGATTCTGGTTAAAACTCCAAAGTTGCAAAACCTTCGTTCGGGTATGGAATTGAGCTGTGTTTGTTGCTCCACGGTCGCAACAACATGCTCAGTAGGATCTAGCGAAGAAATCATCGAAAAACATCAAGGAACGAGCACATTATCGATCCGAAGTTTCAAGATCTATTCAAAATTCAAGTCACATGATCGTGCACTAAAAACATGATCCATGGCTCGAAGTTGGTATCAAATCGATTGTCATGCCGAGCCCTACAAGGAAACAATTATCTTTCGATCAACCGGGTATCCGAACGACCCCGAATCATCCATGCAAGATCACGCAAGTTCTAGGGCAACACATGGACTGCTCTAGAATTCCACAATTTGTTAAGAAGAGGCAAATCTATCATTTTGCACCATTATTTCTAATTTCTTTTAGTTCATTTAATCTTAATTTCTAGCAATTAGGGTTACTTTTGATCATCCACCCATGTTTGGGACACACTTCTACATATACGTACCAGCATTGTATGCACTAGAGGACTCAACCTTTCACAAAAGAGAGAGTTTTTACTTAATACTATTTCTATTTCTTCTCATTGTTGGGTCACGTTTGAGAGAGAGAGTAAGGTGAGAGAAACTTTTGGACTGGTACCTCTAGGCTCAAGGGAGATCTTCTCTCTCTTCTTTTTCTCTTTCTTTTCTTCTCTCTCTCTCTCGTCTTTCCTCTCTTCTTCCTCTTCTCCATCTGAGTTCCTCATAGAGGTCATGCATGGCAGTGGCAGTGTCGTGCATGGCTCTCCCGTAGTCTCACAGGTCGCGCTTGGCGAAGGCAGCGCCTTGCTCGAGTCACTTTCTTCTTTTGTTCGTCTATATCTCTCTCTCAGCAAGGCTTGTAGATGACGCTGCTCATTGTCGTCCGCAGACGTAGCTTCGATGTCTCAATGAAGAACCTAGACGGTGAAACTCGTTGCTGCCTGCAGGGGTTTGCCCCTATTGCGCGCCTATCGCAGACGACGATACCTATCGCTGCCCGCTAGAGGCCCCAACAACGCCCATTGCTGTCCGCAAGCTTCCTCCCTGCGTCCGGTGCTCATCGCTATTCTTCCTACGTCCCACGTCTATTGTCGTGTGACCTACGAAAAGTTATCTCCATGCGAATCATCAGGAGTTGGTGCTGTCTGCAAGGGATGTGTTTCCTTCTCGAGGTGCCAATGGCTATGCCTATTGACGTATGAATTCCTCTTCCCTCTGCAGTCTCACTCTCTTCTCTTCATCCTTTTCTCTCCTCACGTGATTGAGGATAGACTCAGCCTAGCACCACCGTATTGACCCCAGTTTCGAGTAGTATTGTCGTCGTACTGGTCCTGAGAACCATGCCCATCTTGCTACCACTCAGGGTCGATAACTTTCTGTTCTCATGCTAGTCTCGCCCCTCCGTCAAGTTCTTTTCTCTTTTCTATATCTAATTGAACCTTGCATTTCATTACCTTCTCATATAAACGTGCATTACCCTAAGACAAGGGTAGGTCCCTTTGACTCACTTGGCTACCAAATTAACCATAGAAGTATTGTGCAGAAAACAAGAGGATTACAGGTCAAGGGAGGCGATTTCAAACCAGCTAAAATAGCTGGGGGGCTTTCTTCATGATCTAAGAGGGCGCTCACGCGAGCCAGCCCGAGTAATTCCTTAACCCACCTAAAATTCCTCTCCCATCGGTTGGTATACTTTCCCTTGCTCTTGAACAAGGTTTTGAGAGAGCGATCTCAAATCCCAGGTTCATTAGACCTGAGATAGGTGCCGTTAGGTCATCCAAATCCAGAAGGCGAGATCGAGGCACCTAACCAGCTTGGCTACTCCACTGGGGACTTACTACCCCTTAGTCGGTCCACTCTTGTTTGATCAGTATCCTCTTTTACTTTCTGCATTAATTCCTCGCACTCGTGATTGTCCTAGGGAAGCAAACTGCTCAAGCTTCCTCCCTACTCTTCTTTTGAGTCAAGACTCACGGCCCGGCTCTCAGGTTCTCACTTGGATCGATGCGAGAGGGCACTTAAAGGTCCCTACATGCGTCATGCATTTGCTTTCCACAGCTCGGGGCAGCACTAGCTCTATGCCACCTCGAGCACATGAGGGTCAATCACTTCATCCTCCCTCCCAACACACACAGTTCCACTCTGTGAAAGCTGAGTTTCCGCCTCGTCCTTCACAGACACGAGCTGGTGGTTCTCGATCTCCTCAGGTCGAACCCATTGATTAAGCCCGGGCTGACCCCCAAGTCACCCGGACGACTAACCCTAAAGGTGCACAGGCACCACTCTTGCAGGTTTCTCCCCTATCCTAACTCAGTCGAAGTCATGGACCAGCTCCTTGCCCTGTCGCTCTTTCGATGTCAGGCAAGCACCTCGAGCCTTGGTACTCAAAGGTCTTCCCTAAGAGTACCATCTTGAGTCAGCCTCAGGTCAGCCATACACCAGAGCCCCACAAATGAATTTGGGGCAACGACCTGATGTCAAACCGAGGCCTCCAGCCTCCAAGGCAGAAACCCAGGTTGCTTGTTGTCCTTGAACTCCATTCTCTACTCTAAATGATCGACATGGCCCTCGCCTGCTCAAAGAAAGAAGGGCAGTCTAGGTCTCAGGCTCGGTTCTAGAATGAATTCCACAGCCGCCTCAAGATTAAGGAGAAAAGAGGCTTACAAGTCCTGACCAGGGAAGCCTCCAAAGCAGTTGAGGTCACCACTCTTGGCAATCTCTTGTCTTGTAATCCCTTTTTCTCTCTCCAAACTCCAGAACCAAAGCAGGTCTAAGAGTATTGTTCGGTCATCACTACCCAGAAGTCACGGACCTAAGACCGTCGAGAACCAGTCCTCACAAGATCGGCATACAAAGCTCGAGCCCAGTCGGGGCAAGTTGAGCTTCTCCAAACTGACTTGCCACGCGTGACTCGCCAACCTCAGCAGTCCACTGTGCTACCTGCCTCTGACCTCTCAGAAGAAACAGTCAGTGTCATGGTGATCAACGATTTGAATGACTCTCAGGAGGAATGGATGAACAAGTTCAAGGAAATGATGTAAGCCATCTTTGAAAAGATGGAACTCCTGAAGGCCTCCAGGTCCCCTTCTTCGACCGATTCCCCGACTGGTGAGGACACAGTTCCCGCGGGGTCTCCCAAACCGACATAGATCCTATGGTAGCCCATAACCTCAAGAACAAGGTCCTAGGCATGCAAGAGATGCTGATCTATCAAAAGCTGTACCCCTCGTACATTGACCAGGTGTCATTTTCCCAAAACTACCAAAAAGGGAAACTTCTCCTGTTCAATGATACTACGTCTCCTCACCAGCATTGCCCACTTCCAAGCAGCCTGTTGGGAGATGGCGACTGACGGATGACTCCTCCTTCGCCAATTCGTCAAGACTCTTGAGAGGCCGGCCTTCCAGTGGTATGCTCGGTTGCCTCCAAACTCGGTGCACACGTGGCAAGAAATGGAGCAGTTGTTTTACCAATGCTTCTACGAAGTCCAAAGGAACGTGGAAACCATCGACCTCCTCACTTTGATGCAGGACCCTAGTGAGCCGATTGACAAGTTCATCACCCGATGGAGAGAGTTGGAAACCTTTCATGCCACTCCCTTAACTGAGAAGGAAGCGGTCCACACCTACATACGGAACATGCTTCCCGAGATTGCTTTTCATGTCCAGGCATCCAATCCACCCTCCATGTCAGAGCTCATCTCTAAGGTAGTTCATATCGAGGGATTGTTCAAGCACCATGGAAGCCCTTGTCAGGAACCTGTCGGCTCAAACTCTCGCTCCAATAGTCAAGGCAACCAAAGTCAGTAATCAGAGTGACCGTCATCGTGGCTGATACTAAGAGCGTAGGTCCTCAAACTCTAGACCTCTCTAAGGCACAGACACCTCAGGCCGGGGGCAAGCAGCAGTCCTACAATCAGGTCCCACCTCTTAAAATAGTAGGTAAAATGACTTCTAGGTTCAAGACCATAATAAAGTTTACCCCTTTGATAAGGAGTGGACTCCTGTACTACTCCGACTACTGCTAGAATAGAACATGATCCAATTGCTGGAGGCCAATACCGCAGAGTCGGCTGGGTAGGAGACAAATGAGAGGTACTGTGCATATCATAGGAGAGTAGGCCACCCACACTTATGACTGCTATAAGCTCAACGACACTATTGAAGCCCTTATCAACAAGGGTCAAATATTGCTCGAAGATTTGAAGAAAGCATTCGGAGCAACAGAGGCTTCTCACATAAAAACAATCCAGGGTGATGATGGGGCACCCGCTATCCTTCGTGCATTTTTCTCCATAATGCTAAAAAAAGGTCTCATCACTCCCAAGCTGACAAGGCAGCCTAAGTTCCTGCCACCAGGGACTGAGAAGCTCTGGTGCACATATCACCAGATATGAGGCCATGACATCAGCGAATGCATCGGCTTCCATGAACTCTTAACAAAGAAGATACAACAATGTCAGAAAGTTCAAGGCACCCAGGACGACACCCTCAAGTCTTTCTTCCGCCTATGCAAGAAGGCCTCCCGACTCAAGCCCAACAAATTACTGAGCAATACCCTCTGAAAGCCCTCTTCGAAGTAATGCTCCAGCAGG
The DNA here is from genome assembly GCF_054954075.1 of Amborella trichopoda. Classification (NCBI taxonomy): domain Eukaryota; kingdom Viridiplantae; phylum Streptophyta; class Magnoliopsida; order Amborellales; family Amborellaceae; genus Amborella; species Amborella trichopoda. Next base: position 21,461,363 of record NC_142348.1, on the reverse strand, counting down.
GTCTTGTCACTCCCAAGCCCGTCAGGCAGCCTAAGCATCTTGCCCAGGGCACGGAAAAGCTCTGGTGTCCATATCACCAAGTATGGGGCCACAAACTCAAAGGGCGCTCTGGGTTCGAAGCTATTGTCACGGAGAAAATCCAGCAAGGCCACATATTTTGTGCGATTCTCCAAGAACACGTCTAAGCCCTCGCACTAGTTCAAGAGGAAGCCACATTACAAGCCCCTCATGAGCATGCACAGGACGCTTCAGAGCCCTCGACTTTTCAGCCCTGGAAAGTCTACCATGGGTGAAGTAGGCTCAAATCCCTGAAACGTGAGGTAGTCCACCAAGCTAGGACTACTTACCAGTTAGACAAGGTGGTCCAAACACCCCCCCAAGGATCCCAAAGGAGACGGCGAGCACACAGGTCAGCTCGCCGAAGGAATCGCCCTCTTCAGCCATCAGCCGAGGAAGAATTTCTCAGGCCTCTCCCCCCACTGACGACCTTACAGGACTTCATCCCAGGCACAGCTCGCCTTGTCCTTTCGTCCAATCAGGCAAATGTCCTTGAGTCACCAACAGCTCGGGATTCCTCCAATATGGGTGACGACATTAAAAGAACCCCTCAACGGTCAAACCTGGGGCAAGACCTTAAATACCCCCGACAAACGTCCAATTCCGGCAATGACGTAAAAAGCTGCCCGGAACGTTCTAACCCTCCTTCTCCTCCCTCCTCCTCTATTTTCTCCACAGGTGCAGCTCAACAGCACCCAAACTTCGACAATTTAAACAAAGAGTTCGGACACACCAGGTCTCAACAGAACGCAAAAAGAGTGCCTCAGAGAGATGTTAGCCCAGACAGTCGTCGATGCCTTGTCAACCCAAGCCAAACCTGAGCCATCGTCGAGCTCCTCCTCCAAAGAAGCCTCCCACATGGTGCAGATCTTGGAAGTACCAGTCGACGCGGGGCAAATGGGTCTAAGATCGAGAAAGAAGCTACAACCCATACCTCAAAAGCTCAAGGTCCTCAAATTTCCTGATCCTTCATTTTTCCCTAAACCTCAAACCTCTACATCCTTAGTACAAGTCCCAATTACTTCTCCACAAACCCAGACCACACTGGCTGAGCAACAAAGTCAGCCAATGCCACAAACTAAACCAAACCAAAGCATGATCCTAAGCCTACCCTACTACATACACCGGTGACTGGATCAGGAAACAGAAAACTAATGAGGATAAAGTGAAATATGATGTAATTGGGCATTTTAGAAAGCTTCCATCCCTTCTAAGTATATATGATGCCCTCCTGCTGTCTAGGGACTATCGTATGGCTTTGGTCCAAGCACTTTCTAACCCAGAGGTGTACTGAAGTGAAACCTATCGAGGTTGACCCGGCCATCCTAAATGGATGCCTGACAATCTCCTTTTTCGAAGATGACCTTCAGTTGGGAGTCAAATTCCACAATCGCCCCCTCTTTGTGGATGGTGAACTTCGCGTCTGCCCTATCAATTGGATCATGCTGGATTCATCAGTTAACCTGATCCCAAGAAGGATCCTCACCCGATTGGGATTAGGGTCTGACAACTTCACTTCTACCCACATCACTGTGCAAGGATTCAACCAATCAGGAGAAAAGCCGGCTGACACAGTGCGCCTTCGACTCAAGATCGGTGATCTCAACGATTACACTCAGTTCCATATAATCGACACCAACATATCTTACAATGTCCTTCTCGGCCATCCCTGGCTTCATGATCAGGGAGTGGTTCCCTCCACACTCCACCAATGCTTCAAGTACAGCCGGGATGGAAGACAGCACACGGTCTATGCTGACAAGAGACCCTTCCCTATAGCCGAGACTCATTATGCTGATGTCAAGTACTACAGACCTACTAGCACTAGAAAATTCAAAAGGTGATGATTGGAAGCTTGTGAGAGAGACGGGACCCCCGTCTCACGACGACATTGAAGATCTGGGGCGAATGATCACAGATATATTCAAAGAATAGGAAAAACAGGGCAAGAACCGCCCTTTGACACCTATCCACCCAAGTATACCTTGCCACCTCTCCGAGGTCATGGTGTTCTCTCCCGAAGACGAGGCTTCCCGAGGGTGCATTTTACCAGGAAAAGGTCCTACATGTCCCCATTGCTCTTTTAGAAGCTGAACCACAACCACCAAGGAAGGTACTCTAGGTTCCATCCTCTTTGAACAAAGGGATCATCAACGGCCAAAAGAAGGTCCTACACTTCTCAGGGGTTATCGAAGAAGTACAGGCAGACAAGAGTCACCCCTCTAGCTCTCAGGAACAAGACCCCATGGCAGAGCTGAGAAGCGAGGTGCGTTGCCTCCAGAATCAGTTGAAGGTTTTGCGTATCGCTTCAAAGCACTTAAAGGAGTTTGTTCCTGAGACTAAGACTTATGACGAGCTCAAATCCAATGAACCTCGAATTGAAGCCAAAGCTCCCCCATACTAGAGCATTTATAGTGAACAGGCTCATCAAATCATGAGAATCATGAATTATGAGCCCCTGTCCATTCAAACACTAAGGGGTGAGGAAGCAACTGCTCCCCCATTCGAGGTCATTGAAGCCACAACAGGCTACCACAAGACGAAGCAAGGAGTGGGCTATTCCATGAGAGGGAGAAAACAATGAAATAGAAAGAAAAGATAAAAGAATTGTTTCATTTACAAATCAAGTCGGCATTACAAGCTTCTTTATTTTACAATGAGAAGAACTAAAAAAGAAGGCATCATCAAAATCGATCAATTACTTCATCGATCTTTCCCTTGTACATTGCAGCCGATGTCTTCACCCGCTCAATCTCGCTCTTCAACTTTGCCACCAGCTCTGGCTCATGCTTCATCAAGGGGGTCTCTCTCAAGGAATACTGGAGGGCCAAAGCATTATCAACAAGCACCTTGTCCTTCGCTTCCCAATCCGCAGTCTCCTTCTTTAGCTTGTCAATCTTCGACGTCAGCTTTAATATCTTCGCCCTAAGAGCCATCACCTTGTGGTGGTCGGCGATGGCCTCCACAACAAGGTCTGACCTACTGGAGTCTACAACATCTAGTTGCTATGATTGAGTGTTTACCAATTCACGGTAGCGCGAAAGAGAAGACTCCAAAGGGGGCAACTGCGAGCTTTCTAGTTGTTGCACAGTTCTTCTTCTCGCAGGGCCTTCACCCTCCACCCTTCCAGCTCGTTGGCAATGCTCTCAAAGTAAGGAAGGACTTCGGGCACATTCCCTAGGGCGATCCCCCCGTCAATTGTGGGATTGTTGTTCCAAGTTCTTCAAGGGACAACTCCTTTAGTTTCTGAAGGCCCTTCCGAAGCATCTCAAAGATAACTCCAGACACCCCATTAAAAGAAGGCCTGAGCAATACAACAGGAACAATCATAGTAGGAGGATCCCCTACCGCAGCCAAAGCCTCAGGCTCCCCAGATTCAAGACCAAACTCAGGATGCTCCGGTATCTCAGCAATGGCTTTCTCACTCTGACCCCCTATCATAATCACGTCAGGCCCTGGTACCATAGGCTCGCCATCCGCAAGCAATGCAACTGCAGCCGGGGCAAAGCTGGCCTCCTTGCTTGGAGGCCCTGCCTCAGTCTCACGTTGCACAACGATAGCCTCCTCCCCCGGGGTAGCGACCTCTCCCTCTGTTCCCTCTTCTCGAACCATCTCCACCTCAGGAGTTTCGACACCCCCTCGCTCTCCTTCTTTTCCCTTCTCCTCCACTGCGATCTCTTCAGCAACAGGCCCTCCCACGACACCTTCCTTCTCTATAGTCACAGATGCCGCCTTTGGGCCCTCCAATCCTGATCCCTAATGGCGTCCTGCTTGTACGCCCCTCACAAGTACATCGCCCGAGGAAGCCGTCTCTTGCTGCTCGGATGGCCCCCCTTCAGTTCTTGGGGCCCCAACCTCTTCTACTACCACAAGCTCTATCGGGGTCTCCCTTTCCTCGGTAGGCATGAAAACTGTCAAAGCTTCGGAGGCCATCTTTTTCTCCACCGCCCCATCAAGGCCAGCCTCATTAGCCCCATTCACTTCCATCGGGACTGAGCCCTCCCCTTTAGCCGTGGATGTCTCTTCTTGATCCGAAGCAATTTAGATCGGGACAGTAGGCTTTGAGGCACTGGCTCAAGCCTCTAAAGGGCCAGGAGAACGTTCAGGCGAAGCCTCAAGAGTAGAGGGGGACGCAGAATTAGCAGAAGATGCGCAACCCTCTGAAGAAGCTGAGGAAGAGGAGCATTCTTCAGACTCACAAACCACTAGGACCTTGCGCCCTTTGCGTCCCAAAGCCTAGGTCGCCTTCTTGGTTGGGGCACGAGGAGTCATTGGCGCAACCCACTTTCTCTTCTTTCCACTCGCCTGATCGGGTGCAACAAACCCCTTCTTCTTCTTACCTTTTGCCTGCTTGGGCATGATAGACTTCGAGTTTCTAGATTTGGACAAGCTGGCGTCCAGCCTTCTATGAGAATCGCTCCATATCAGCTCATTCAAGTCCTGGACTGGATGCCCTTCATGCCCCCGGACTTTGCGGCCTTCCTTCCATTTGAAGATGTCAGAGAGGTTGTCAAAAACGCTCTCTGTCCCCGTCTCCATATTGAGAAACCTCGGCAAAGATTCGTCCACGGCAGTCTAGCGAGGTTGCTCGATCGTGCGCCAGTCAGGAGGGAAGCCCAGGGTAAAGATTTTGCCTAGGGGAGGGTCTTAGCCATTTTTTGATGTCTAGTATCTTAGCTCCAGCAGTTACCCTCCCCTTTTCAAGGGTGTTCCATGTCCCAATACCCCTTGTTTGTGATTCTCCACCAACAATCATGGGCCTCGGTTGTCCGTACCTTCCTGCCAAAGTGGGGTAGCACATACTTATTGGCCTTGGTGGCCTCCAAGCATGTGGCCCAGGCGGTGCGAATGTGCCGCGGGAGCCAAATCTCCCTGAGGGTTCCCAACTCATCCGTCTTCTAACGGGCTACCTTGCTGTGTCACTTCTCAAAGAATATGGAGAACGGGCAGCTCTAATCCAGCCCATGCTGCCGAGCAAACCGATGAGGAAAGTAGCCCTCAAGCTGTGTGCTATGGATAGTGCGATAAGCGAGAACACCACCTCTCACACTCAACATAAACATCAATTATTTTGGGCTAGTGAAGTCACCATCTAGGTGGTAGCCGAGCTCATCAACATATGCGCGATCTGTGACGCTTCCAACTGAGAATGCCATTTGGGTCATGTGGAGGTGGTTGTTGTATAATAAGCTCCGCATGTGGCCTGGGGGATAGAAAAGTGCCTTCTGCACGACAATTTTCAGCAAAAATGGGCACTCTATGTCCTCCAACTCTTTGGTTATGAGAGATGTGTCCGAGAAATAAGCTTCAAGTCAGCCGTACACGTAATGGACTGGGAAAGGTGTCTCGAAATCTTCTGGGAAGGCCTCACCCTCTACTATGCCATTCTCTCCTTCAACCCCTTGATATTGTCTTCCCCTGGAAATGGGCCACATGCCATGATAAATACTACATAGAATGGGCTGTGCGAGTGCATATGCCTTCCCTAGCGCCATGTCATAGGCTGCGTAGAAAGTGCCGGGACGAATAACGTTTGCTTCCTCCTGTAGGGTGAATTTGCATAAAAAAAAGTATCAAATAAGCCGCCAAGAAGATATGCTCGTTCTCTTTCTGTAGCTTGAAGATTGGTGGGGTTTCTTTCTCTATTTTTCTCGACGACACATCAGCTTCATCCATATATTTGCCGTAGAAGAACGTGACCCATTTGGTGAACGTGACTCACCCTCTTTTAGGCTCATCATAGAGTCACTGGTAGATCACGAACAATTCTCGAAGACCAGCTGACGGGGCTTCTTTACCTATCTTCTCTCCTCCAAAAATGGCTGAGTTTGGGGGAAAAACTCGTCATACATAATACTGAGGAGCGGCAGCCCACCGACAAAGTGCAAATCAATCAGAGATATGCCTTCCTCCCCATGACCAAGTTGTCATGTGTTGCTAACATGGATCCAAGTTTCCAACAAAACTTTGGTCGTGTTTGAGCAACGGTCGTAATAGCCCGCCAAGCACTGAAGGGCAGCCGACAGGGAAGCCTGCCTCAAAGTATTCCTAAAACTCCTCAGCACCTTCATGGTCCATGAGAAGTACCCCTTCAGTGGTGTTCTCCTTGTACCCGCAGGCCAGAAGAAGACCATTTCATGCCCCGGGTTTCTACCATCCTGCTCACTGGAAAGCCTTTCCCCGCCTTCTACTTATTACTGAAGTTAGCGAAAACCACCAGAAGTCCCCAGAAGACTTCTTTGCAACCTTGCGGGTCTTCCCTTCTCCCCCATCTTCCCACTGTAGCAGTTTGCCACAAAACTCACTGGAATTCCACTGGGTTTCCGGTGAGCTCAATGCAGCTCCTCCTTATTCTCCTCAATAACCAGAGGACTGACAAGAGCCCTCTGAACGCTCTGCAACCTCCTCTCCAACAGTAGAACGACTAGAGGAGCACTCAAACTTCAGCAGGGCACCTCTGCAAATTTGGCTAAGACCTCGAGGAACCCTGGTCCTTGCTCAGAAAGCCTCGGCACTTTTTGAAAATGTTTGCAAGCATCTCGCTAAGCTCCACGACCTCCTGAAGCTCACCAAAAAAGCTTTTAATCACCTATCGCTGCAAATTGTGGCTGGAAAGTTCTTGTCGAAAATCCCTTGCTAGAGGTTCTGATTCACTCTCTCTCGGAAACTCTTCAACTGTTTTACCCTTCGGTAAAATAGTGAATAGGGTTTTCCCCCTTTTATTTCCAGCAGTGCTGCAAACTGCCCTCGACAGACATGAAAGGACTCTTCAGTCCCCAATTCTTGACAACAATTAAACCAGGCCAGGGTGGGTCAAGCCCAAGACCCGAAAGGGTCATCATCGTGAGCTTCTTTCAAAGGCTAGCACCGCGTGCTTCGTCAAGGGACCATCGCCGCACACCTCGTTAAGGGGTTATCGCCACTCACCTCATCAAGGGGTTATCATCGTGCACCTCATCAATGGGTCATCACTGCGCATCTCGTCAAGGGGTCATCGTCACGGGTTTCGTCAGGGGCTATTGCCGCGCGCTTCAACAATAGACTGAACGCCATGTGCTCATCATCTAGGCCTAATGCCGCATGCGCCATCCAACACTTAGTGCCACGTGCATGCCATGGTACTCCCATCTGGACCATCATCCTGCATCCTCGGTAAGTTCATTTCCTGCACCACAGTCTCACTCCTTAGGGAGTCCAGTCTCTGGCAACGGCTCTGTTCCTCCTGAAGTCGCATCCCCTCACCACGACAAACGGACTAGATGCACAACCCTAAACTGCATGGTCCAAACTATATGACTTTAAACTATAGCGATGGTCCAGATGCATGACCCTAAACTGCATGGTCCAAACTATATGACCTTAAATTGTAGCGACGGTCCGTGTTGCATGACCTTAAACTGCACAGCCATGGTCCAAACTAGATGACCTTAAACTGTAGTGACGGTCCGTGCTGCATGACCTTAAACTGTAGCGATTGTCCGTGCTACATGACCTTAAACTGCACGGCTATGGTCCAAACTATATGACCTTAAATTGTAACCATGGTTCGTGCTGCATTACCTTAAACTGCACAACCATGGTCCAAACTATATAGCCTTAAACTATAGAGATGGTCCAGATGCACAACCATAAACTGCATGGTCCAAACTACATGACCGTAAACTGTAGCGGAGGTTTAGTTGCACGACCTTAAACTGCACAGTCCTCATTGCATGACTATAAATTGCACAACCATGGTCCAGTTGTATGACCTTAAACCATAGTGCACGTCCTAACCGTATGACGTTAAAAGGCTTAGCGCCACGGTCAAAACTATATGACCTTAAACTGTAGCTGTGATCTAGTTGCACGACCTTAAACTGCATAGTCCTTTCCCATGACTCAAAATTGTAAGACCATGATCCAGCTGTGTAACCTTAAACCATAGTGCACGTCCTGACCGCATGACGTTAAAAGGCTTAGCACTATGGTCCAAACTACATGACCTTAAATTGTAACGAAGGTCTAGTTGCATGACCTCAAACTGCATGGTCTTAGCCACGTGACTTTAAACTGCATAGCCATGTTCCGAGCTACAAGACCCTAAAACTGTAACGCACCATGTGACAAGCGGTCCATACACACGACTCCAATCGAGAGATGGATCACCTCTTCGCTAAGAGGATATTTCATCAGCATCCTCAGTGGAGTAAGATGTATACAAGAGTCGTACCTACCCCATTAACCCTCAATGGGTTTGTTTCACACCAACACCCTAGTGAGAGTCACATCCTACTGCGACCCACTATCCCCAGGGAGTTAGGGCTATTCTTAGCCCTTCAACCCTCATGAGGTTCATCTGTGCTCTGGCCTGTCATTCTCAACAGAGTTACATACCGCCATTACTTATTATCCCCGTGGAGTCACACTGACCCTCCTAATCTCAGTGAAGTCTCTTTCATCTGCCACTCCTCGAGTGTCTCCATCTCTATATAAACCTCTATGTTCGTGTATAGCCTTAACTATCTTTATCCTCAGGGAGTAAAATGGCTATCCACAGACCTATCTCCCATGGAGTTTCATCTACAAGGTGATGGTTAAGTGCATCGATCTCGCCCTCCGGATCCCTGGGGGATCAAGCTACTCGTGTCTCGGGTTTCGGGGAAGACTCGGTACATTCGTGAGATCGCACTCTCAGGAACCTTGTTCAAAAACAGGGGTAGGTGTTACCAACCAGTGAGAGAGGAATTTAAAAGGTAGGTTTGAGACTTACTCGAGCTGACTCGCGTGGGCGCCCTCTTAGATCACTAAGAAAGCCCCCCAGTAATGAAACTCGTTCGGAATCACCTCCCTTGGCTCGTATTCTTCTTATTTTCTACTTTTTGCAATAACACACATATATGGCAAAGGTTATGGGACAGGTGGGTTAGGCCTCACCCTTTTCCTCTTTTATGAACGTATGCAAGCATGCGGATTCGAAAACAAGAAAGAAAAACAGGGGGAGAAAAGGATTCGATCAAGCGAGAAGATTAGGGCAGCGACTAGGCCAGTGGATAATTGACATAACGTGGTGGCAAAATGGGCTCAGTAACTGAGACTGGCTCACATGATCATTACTAGAAGTTATTACCGATATTGACTAGCTAAGCACGATGGTCAGTCTGTCATGGTAGTAAAGTGAGCCAAGCAAACCTAGCGCAACAACATTACGGCTATACGACATGACTGCCATGAGGTGCTAACCTCAATCCCTCTTAGTCGAACGAGAAAGCAACAAAGGAATGATTAAAGAGAAGGGGATAGATGGAAGGAAAGAGAAGAAGGAAGAGGAGCTGCAGTCGACGTTAGACATCGCCGACTGTTTCAGGAGATGGGAGAGAGAGGAAACAATCAACGTCAGGCTTCGCCAACTGTGTCAGATGAGCAGAGAGGAAGGGAACCAACTGGCGCTTAGTCTCGCCATTTGACAGAAAAAGAGAGGGAAAACCAGTTCGCTCTAGGTCTTGCCGACTAATGGAAGAAGAGGGAGAAGACCAACTGGTGCTAAGCTTCGCCGACTAGTAAAGAGAGAAAATACAATCGATGTCAGGCCTTGCCGATTGGTAGAAGAAGAGAGAGAAGACCAACCAACTTTAACCATGTTGACTGGTAGAAAAAGAGAGAGAAAACCAATCAGTGCTAGGTCTCATGGACTGATAGACGAAGAGAGAGGAGACCAACCAGCGATATGTCTCGCCGACTGATTGAGGAAGAGAGAGAGACCAATCGACGTTAAGTCTTGTCGACTGATAGACGAAGAGAGAGAAGACCAATAGATGCTAGGTCTCATCGACTTACAGAGGAAGAGAGAGAAAACCAACTGGTGCTAGGTCTCGCTGACTGATCGACGAAGGGACAAGACCAACCGACGCTAGATCTCACCAACTGACAGAGAAAGACAGAGAAAACCAATCGGTGCTAGGTCTCACCGACTGATAGATGAAGGGAGAAGACCAACCGCTGCTAGGTCTCGCCAACTGATAGAGGAATAGAGAGAAAACAACTGACGTTAGGTCTCTCAGACTTATTAACAAAGAAAAAGAAGAAGAGAGAGAAAGATATAAGAGAGATAATGAAGAGAGAGAAAGAGAAAGAAGAGAGAGAAAGAGAGGGGAGGAGACAAAAAGTTGCCTGCTTGAAGGGTACCGACCCTTTTCTTCTCTCTCCTCTCTCTCTCTTCAAGACGTACTCACATGCTCAAGCAAGGAATCGAAATTTCTATTCAATCTTCTCAAGAATCAACTGAAGGTCGAGGTTCTTTGTGGGGGTGGGTATGTGTGTTTTTACAATGAGGCAGTGCCTATTTATATAGAGTTGTGCCAAAAAAAAGGTGGATTGATCAAAATTAGACCTAATTGATGAAATTTAATATTTAATTGAATTAAAAAAAATTTCTAAAAATAGGTGTAAAAGTACTGTTTTGCCCTTGCCTAACAATATGTGGAATTCCAGAACGGACCCTGTGACTGCCCGAGAACTTGCGTGATCTTCTGTGGCTGACCTGGGGTTGTTCTAATACCCATTTAATCGAAAGATTATTGTTTTCTTGTAGGGCTCGACATGACGATTGTTTTGATACCAACTTCGAGCCATGAATCATGTTTTTGAGTCATGATCACGAGACTTGAAATTTGTTTGAATCTTGAAAACTTTGGATCGATAGTGTGGTCTTTCGTTAATGTTTTTCTGTTATTTCTACATCGTAGCACACTAAGCATGTCATCACGATTGCATGACAACAATCAGAACACGATTTCGAGCCCGAACGAAGATTTCACAAATTTTGAGTTTTTGTTGGAATCTGGAATCCGTCGACCAAAATTTCAGTAACATCATTGGCTTCGTGCATGAAATCTGACAGTCCATCATGTACGTAGTTCGGTCCAATGATAGCCATGAACCTTACGTACACAATGGAATTGATTTTGGTTCATCGAACGAGGTGTGTCGCTGCTAAATTTTCTGCAACTTCTTCACCGATTGACAATTTCTCTCTGGCTTTTCTCCTTGCTCAGATATCGTCACGGGGCATGCCATATATCGAATTGTTTGTCTTGATGAGACGAATACGCTCACCAAATTTGGAAGCGATCCGACTTGGAACGAGAGAGTTACAGGGCCCAAAAGTGACTGCTCGTGACTATAAAAACAGTCACCTTTAATGGTATTTTAGTGCAGTGAAGCCAAACGGGAATAGTGTGCGACCTCTCTTGTTTCAATATTTTGCTCATATCTTTGTTCATGAGTGTCTGATCAATGCGAAACTTGACCCATGGGGGTTTTCGACCGTGCCAGATCCAATGGCGGTGGTCCTACAGTGATTTGAGATACGAAAAATGTAGCTCCAGTTGGAAGGTCCGTGTCAGGGTACTAGAGGCCAATTTTTGAAAAACTGTTTCTTTGTGTTCACTGCCTTAGACGTGTTTGATCATGATGAAACTTGGCAGGTGGTCTTTTGAAGTGCTGATGACGATCTTGAGCAATTCTGGGGCCATTCTGAGACTATCGAGAATTTCCACTGTTTTGCAGGCTTTATTGACCTGCTTCCTACCAAGGATCAAGATGATAAAAAATATGTTCAAACAGCTTGCCCCGCCGAGTGTTGTGCTTCAAGATAAGTGAGAAGGACAATCATTTGAAAAGTTTCCTTCGGCTTTTACTTTTTTCCTTCCTAGCCGCAGGACCACGTAAACGCTGAGGAGATTCACGTAATGGTGTAACTAGGCTGCTCAGACGTAGGGATGCATTGTTCGCTGGTCCGTCCATGGAGACTTTAGGGGGAGAAGGGACTTTTTTGATGGCATTTGTTTTCTGCTACACCAGGTTTGCTTTTGACGATCAAAATACCACTATTGGTCTTGTTACCAAGTCCAGTTGGGGGCAGGTTCTATTAGCTGATCCTAGAGGTCTGGTCGTGTCGGCTAGGCAAGCTGAAGTCTCTGACAAGTTCCGCCCTAGCTTTGTCAGTGTTTGCCTTGGAAGGATGATGACTGAGCTACTTTGTCACCTAGCTTCATGGAGAGAGGGGTCTATAATAGAAGAAGGAGAGGGCATGCACATTTCATGCATGGGGAGAAGGTCCATAAGAGAAGAAGAAAGCATGCATACTCCATGCATGGGGAGAAGGTCTATAAGAGAAGAAGAAGGCATGCATACTCTGGGGAGAAGGTCAATAAGAGAAGAAGAAGGCAGGCATACTCCATGCATATGGAGAAGGTCCATAAGAGAAGACGAAGGCACGCATACTCCATGCATGGGGAGAAGGTCCTTGAAGAAGGGTAATGATTGGGCTATGTTGTCACCCAGACTTGAAGAAGGATGCCGACTGGCCTACCTGTTCACCAAAGACTGAAGAAGGATAATGATTGGGCTATGTTGTCACTCAGCCTTGAAGAAGGATGTCGACTGGCCTACTAGTTCACCCAGGTTTGAAGAAGGATGTCGACGGGGTTACCTGTCCACCCAGGACTGGAGAAGGATGTTGATTGGGCTACCTGTTCACCTAGGACTGGAGAAGGATGTTGACTGGGCTACTTGCTCGCCCAAGACTAAAGAATGGATGTCTACGGATGATTTTAACATCTACACCCTGTTGGACGGCTTGACGATGAAGGGAGTGATGGCTGAAGTCACCTGTGGAAGCGAATGTTACATCAACTTGTTTATTGGTCCAAGTGTCCTTTGCGGATTTTTCCTTGAACTTGGGAAGCAACGCCGTAGAGACGGTTTTCACCAACTTCTTTTTTCTTTTTTGTTGTTTTAAGGCTCTTTTACCTATGACCTTTCGGGCGTGTCCACCCTCTTGTCCATTTTTACTCACGATGCCCTTTTGGGTCTTCACCATGCTCGATTTTTTTATTTACAGAACTCTTATACTCATGGTTTCATGATAATGCCCGTTTGTTATTTTTACTCATAGCGTTCCCTTGTTCAGGTATACACCATGCTTGTTATTTCATTCACTTTTTATTTTTTTGGTGAGGGTGTGTTTAAGGTCATAGGTCATACAGCTGGACTGTAATGGTGATGGATGGCCATATATGAAGACCATGAAGTGAGTATGGTAGTGGTTTGGCTCACTTGGGGAGATGACTCGAGGCTGCCCATGAGAGATAGGTGATGTATGAAAGGTGAGTGGATGATGGTGACCCACTAACTTACAACGAGTATGGATGACGAGATGGTTCGCCGTTTTGTGAGTATGGGTGAGACTCACTAGGGGATGATGTAAGGTGATGAACGCATGGGGAGGTAATGAAGGTGATGCACGAACACTAACAGGTAGGTTAGGAAAGGTGTGCATGAAAGTACACGTAAAGGCGTATGCGCGTATGTGGGAGCGAGTTTATGGTCATGCCTCTTGGACCTGGGCAAAGCAGTTAATCGTCATGCGGAAAGGACGTGCACTATGGTTTTAAGGTTACATAGTTGGATTGTGGTTATGAAGTTTTAAAGTCATGCAACTATGACCATGCAGTGTAAGGCCGTGCAACTTGACCTCCGCTATAGTTTAAAGTCATATAGTTCGAACCATGGTATTTTACAGTTTAATGTCATGCGACCGAGATGTAGACTATGGTTTACGGTCATATAGTTTGGACCATGCAGTTTAAGGTCGTGCAACTAGACCTCCGCTGTGATTTTAAGGTCATATGGTTCGGACCGTTGTTATGCAGTTTAAGGTTGCACAACTAGAACCATAGTTATGCAGTTTAAAGTCATACAATTAGGGTACAACTAGGACCATGCAGTTTAAGGTCATGCAACTAGACCTCCGCTACAGTTTAAGGTCGTATAGTTTGGACTGCGAAGTTTAGGGTCATGCGTCTAGACCAGGGCTATGTAGTTTAGGGTCATGTAGCAGGGACCCTTGTGTGGATCGCCATGTAGGTGGAGCTCCATGGGGAATATGCATGTGCATGGTAATCTGACACCATTTGGATAACATGGCTAAGACCATTCATAAACTGAGAGCTCAGGTGGAAATGGTGACTTGATGAAAGATGACCAGCAGAAGTGGACCTTGCTGTGGTTTTTAAGGGGGTATGACACTCTGGGGGAAGGATGAGACTTTATGACCAGTAACCCGACTCCCTGGGGATAAGGTAGCTTAGTGTGAATCTGATCCATTAGGTAAAGGGGAGGTGAGAATGACTCTAACTTCATTTGAGGAGGATGGGTCGCAGCATGGGTGTGACTCCTAGTGGGGGATGAGGGACAACTCTTGACTCCATTGTGGAGGTCACAGTCTAGGTGCAACGACCCAGATGCAAGTCCACTAGGGATAGTGGTAGGGCATACACTGCTTGAAATACGGCCGGCACCATGTGTAGCACTAATGGTCTGTTGCGAATTTTCAATCAGCGTGGAGCTCCCACAACACAACCGACATTGAGTTCTAACACGACTAGCGCTGTTCAGCTGGCATTGTGAATGACATGTGATATTATCTGAAGTCAACTAGAGCTGAGTTAACCGACGCTAGGGTTGTTTTGAAGACACACCCGACACTAACTCAATCGACGCTAAGGTTGTATTTGTAAACACACCCAGCGCTGCGTCAATCGGCGCTAGGGATGGATTTGGAAACACACCCGACCCAACACTAAGTCAACTGGCGCTAGGATTGTGTGGGAAATTCACCTGGCGCTGCGTCAACCGGCGATCCGGATGGATTGATGAGAGTTACCTTGGGCCTCGTGTGAAGCTCGACCCCGCTTGTTGTCACTTGGCTTCCCTTGGACGCAATTGGACATCCAAATTTGTGAGGGGCATTCGAGGGTAGCGTAGTCTATATAAGGGGGTAAAATCTCATTTTCCCTTATTTTCACTAAAGGTAAAAAACTTAAGACAAGTTTTCTTTTAACCGTGAGGAGAGAGCACTTGTTTGAAGTTTTCGATGAGCAGTGGGACTTCAGCAATGATCTCTTTGGGGAAGGTTCTTAGGTAAGCAGCAGGCAGCAGACTTCCGGTCAAGGGTCTTGCAAAGAAGACCTTCGTTGAACAAACTTCACCAAGAATTTGGTGAGTTTTCGGAGAAAGTAGTAAGGAAAAGAGAGCTTTTCAAGAATATTTTCGGGAAGCAGATGAGGCTCCGGCTATCGTTTTCTTTCAAGAAGAGGCGGTAAACACATCAGTGAGTATTTTCACACATCTTCAGGGATTTTCGGGGATCTTTAAGGGGTTTCTGGTGGTTGTGGAAGTTTTTCGGCACCGCTCGTGGTGTTGCAGAAGTTTCCGGGCACTTTTAAGGGAAGCCGGCAGAAACCTTCTGGTGTGATTCTGGTGAAGTCCAGGCTAAAAAGATAGGCGGGAAGGTTATTTCAGTGAGTTTCCGATCGTGTAGGAGAAATTCTAGTGGACAACCACGGGAGGTGGGCCGTACGGCTGCAGGAGGTGAACCGTCGTGGGGAAGGCGTACGGTTGTTGGAGTGAACCGTCATTCTTAGAAAGTGTGCGACCATTAAAGAGGTGCAAAAACTTAACTTTAGAGAAACAAAGAGTCTTGGGAGGCGAACAGTCACGACAGGGCTAGCGTTAATCAGAAGTGTAATCGGTGCTGATGACTTGGAGTGCTAACACAACCGGTGCTGACCCTTAAGCAAGGCAACCGGTGCTAATCGGAAGTAGAGCTGACGTTGAGGCAACTGGTGCTGATAACTTGGAGTGCTGATGTTGAGGCAACCAGCGCTGATAACTTGGAGTGTTGACACCACCGGTGCTGACCCCCAAGCAAAGTAACCGGCACTAGGGGTGATGCATGTAACCGGCACTGACCTCTGGTGGACCCAGCTGGCCCTGGCTTCAATCAGCGCTGATTAGCATGTGTGGCTTATCATGGTGCAGAGAATGATGCTCGCATGTGTCGATAAGTCACGCACGGGGTTTGCAATGTTCGGCGATGAGCTTCACGCGACGATGTTCATGGGCCGTGAAAGAGTGATGATGTGGCGTGGGTTGTGGTACCTGCTGGAAACCATATCCAGCAGTACAACAGTGGGGTCCATGTTGTTATGTGGAAGGGCCTCCACTGTGAATAAGGTATGCTTCTCGTCATAAGGCAGTTCCTCGCTAGGGCAGCCCACCTTGTATGTTTGATATACATCGAATGAATCCTACGTCGTATGTTTGATTTATAGGTCAGATGAGGTATCTGGCTTGTACGTCTGACATACACGTCGGATGGGCCGAGGCTAAATTCTTAGAGTGGCTTTGCTTTGTCTTCTGGCCTGTAACCATCCTCTTACTCGTCAGATGAATTAAAGTTATCACTCCAAGTGGTTTCGCTTCTTCTTCATGAGGAGATCCTTCCTTTCATGGGTTTGCTTCTTCCTCATGGGACGGGCATTTGTTTTGGCCTGTAACCATCCTCTTACTCTTAGATGCAAGAGAAAAAGCACAAGTTTTGGTTTGTAACTGTCCTCTTATCCTCAGATGCAAGAGACTTGTAACCTCCCTGGTAATGGGTTCTTGTAACTTGTAACTCATTTTTACTGCAATACAAAAGAAAAAAGTTATCATTTTGTTTGGACTATCTTGCTTGTTTTCACGTTGAGTATTTTCTTTTGAATACACATCATGGATAGTACTTCTTTAAGTATCGCTCGTTGATAGGGGGCATTACCTCTTCTCCACCAGGATGTGTTAGTATGTAGGCTCCGTTGGGCGAGACCTTTTTTACTATAAAGGGACCTTCCCACTTAGGCTCAAACTTCCCTTTACACCGACCATGCATAACAATAGGACTCTTGACGGCTAAGACTAAATCACCAGGGGTGAATGAGCAGATCTTGGCAGACTTGTCAAAAGCCCTCTTCATTCTTCCTTGGTTGAGTTCAAGGTTCTGCTGAGCCTCTGGCCTCTTTCCATCGAGTGCATCCAATTCTTGATACCAGAGCTTAATTCTCTCATCTTCGGCTATTCCCTGGTGAATAGCTACTCGCAATGAAGGGATTTGTATTTCAAGAGGTAAAACTACTTCACCCTCATAAACCAGATAATAAGGAGTGGAATCAGTAGCATTTCATATAGTAGTGCGATAAGCCCATAGTGCTTCGGGAAGCTTCTCATGTCAGTTCTTCCTTGTTTTTGATACTGACTTTCTTATAGCATTGCATAGAGTCTTATTGAAAGCCTCAGCTAATCCATTCGCCCGAGGGTGGTATATAGTCTAGTACCTCTATTCGAAACCGAACTGGTTAACTAGCCAATCAAGGTGATGACTCCTAAATTGAGGGCCAATGTCATATATGATCCGATCGGACACTCTGAAGCGGTATATGATATGATGTCGAACAAAGTAGGCCACTATTGTCTCAGGAACTTGCTTAAGGGGGACCGCTTCAGCCCACTTAGAGAAATAATATGTTGCAGCTAAGATGAAAACATGGCCCATTGTGAAAGGGGGGTCAATTGGCCCTACGATATCCATACCCCATTGTGAGAAGGGCCATGATGCAACCGTAAGGTGTAAGGGCTCTGGATGCTGGTGAATCAGGATAGACTGTATTTGGTATACTTGGAATGTTTTAGCGTAGCTTAAGGAATCAGCGATCACAGAAGGCCAATAGTATCCCAACCTACATATTCGTTCATAGAGCTTAGGACGGGACTAGTGCAACTCACAAATGCCTGAGTGGACTTCTTCTAACACCTTATTTGCCTCTTGGACGTCAACACATCTGAGAAGATCACCTTCGAGGAGGGTATACTTAGTAGAAATTTGACGTATACTGTTACGTTCAGCACAATCTTCTAGGAGCCTGCCATGTTTTAGGAAACTAGTAATGTCTCTCCAATCTTTGACCTACTCAATTTCTACGCATATTGGGTCAAGAAATTGTGGTTCTTGATTTTGACCCTTAGCTCCTCGACTCTGTGCTATTTCTTGTTCGGTCTTGATTACTTCTTTGGCTTTGACTTCTTGCGCTTCTTTGATGAAGGTGGCTCTGCCTTGGCTTTAGTTGCCAGGGCATCAGCAACTGTTAAGAATCTTGTTACCTGTGCCAGGGTCTTTCTCAACCTCTTCTGCGGCATCCTGCTTATATTGATTCCTTCGAATTCCCAATCGAGAGCCTTGAAGTCTAGGCACATCAAGGTCGTATCTGCAGAAGAAGATGAAGAAGGGTTGGAAAGTGGGGGACTTTTAAAGTCGTTCCCCTTATCAAACTGATAAGGGCAGCTTTTTACGTCATCACAAGGATTGAACGGGTGCAGGAGATCTTTTAGGTCTTTCCCTTACTCAGGCCGTTGGGGAGTTCTTTTAACGTCGTCACCCTCATCGGATGTTTGCTGAGTGGAAGATGTCAAGGGGAAGTCTTCTGGACAGGATGAAGAAGGAAAAAGGCTTGTGTCATGTATGAAGTCCAGCAAAGTTGGCAACAGAGGAAGGGGCTTGAGAAATTCCTGCTCAACTATAAGTTGAGAGGTCTTGTTTCTTCGACGAGTAGCCCTTGGTGCCCATCTTTTTCTGGTTTTCCAAGGTAATATGTGATTCATCTCACTGGACTGGCGAACAGCCCTAGCTTGACAAACTGCTTCTCGCCTCAAAGGCTTGAGTCTGCTTCAGCCATGGTAGATCATTCAAGGCTAGGAAGTTGAGGGTTCTGTAGGGTTTGAGTCATTGATGGGAAGGTCCTGCCTTGTGAGATCTTCTTGCCCAGATGAGGAAGTAATTTGAGGATCACTTATGAGAAGATTGTAGAATTCTTGATACTCCTGCATCTTCTTTGTGAATATGTCAAGGAAAGTTGAAGTAATGACCTCTTATCTGATGGTATGGACACCAACGATCTTTAGTCCCCTTAACAAGGCGAAGGGGTTGCTTTGCCTGCTTTGGTGTGATTATGCCTTCTTGAAGCATTATAATAAAGAAGCTGTAGACAATTCCATGCACTTCATCCTCCTCCTGGATGGTTACAACATAGGAGGCCTCAGCTGCCTCGAACGCCTTCCTTAGGTCTTCAAGTTTATCTGACCCTTCTGAATCAGGGCCTCAATGAAGTCCTTCAGGGTGTAGCAGTCATCCGTAGGATGATTAATTCTCCGATGGTAAGCATAATAATTCGCCTGATAGCCAAGGCCAAATTGCTTGGGGAACTTGGTTTCTGGAAGCTGGATCATATTTTGCTCCAATAATAGCTGGAACAACGCAGGGACCCATTCCTTTTCGAAGGGATAGACCTTATTCCTATGCCCGGAGAGATAATCATTCTGATGAAAGTTGGCTGGTGGAGGTACCCTATTGTATGACGGTTGTTGCTTGCCAGCCTGGGGTGTTACTGTTGATGTGGTTACCCCTTTAGAGAGCTCCAAAGTTTGGGGAAGCCTTCTTTGAATCAGTGACCATGACGCCTGCACTGATTACCCCTTTCTGTTGGTTGCCCCGTGTGTTATTTTGAGAGCTACCATTGCCACGGTTACTTGATGAACTTGTAGACGGCTGTCGTGTCATGCCATGATGATGTGACAAACTTTCTATGTGATCTGATTTAGAGATCAACTCTGACATTGAGGTAAGATTGGAGGCCTCGACATGTAGAGTGAGTTCAGGTCGCATATTCCGCACACAAGAATGGACTGCTTCCTTCTCAAGCATAGGATTAGGATGACGGGAAGCCAAGTTTTTCCTTCTTGATATGAACTGATCTACAGGCTCATCGGGGTCTTCAGTCAGAGTGAGAAGCTCGATGGTTTCACCCTCTCTCTCAACCTCATAGAAGCATTGATAGAACAGTTTCTCCGTCTCCTCCCATGTATGCACCGAGTTTGGAAGAAGTCGGGCATACCATTGAAATGTCGGGCCATCAAGGGTCTCGACGAACTAGCAGAGAAGAAGTCTGCCATTAGCTATCGTTTCTCGACATGCCACTTGGAAGTGGGCGATATGCTGGTTTTGGGAGGTGGTTCCACTGAATAGAGGAAGCTTCCCTTTCTTATAGTTTGAGGGGAAAGGGACTTGATCAATATAGGAGAGGTATGGTCTTTGATAAGGCGTCGCCCCCTATATGCCTGGAATTTGTCTATTCTTTAGGCTATGGAGGACCATAGCGTTTAATATCAGACTGAGAGACCTGATGAGGGACAGAATTGTCATGCGAGGTAGATGGAGGAGGCTGCAATGGAGGTATACCATCAGAGTGATGGGAATTGACCTCATGGCTAGCCGACTAGCGTCAAGACGATCGATCTTTTCCATCGCGTGCACCATATCCTCAAACTTGTTCATACGATCCTCCTGTGCATCACTGGGCTCGCTTACGATCATTACACTGACCGTTTCTCTAGGTAGGTCAATGTTAGTGGCAATAGAAGGTTTGCGAGCTTGACGGGTCGGACATGGTAGATCAGTCAGTAAGGGGTTAGCATGTTCTGACTGAACTCGACTTTTGTATGCAGATCGCAATTGAACAGGTTCTCGATGGTCTTGGGACCATGGCTGTGGGCGCGGGTCACGATGGTCTTGAGACCGTGGTTGTTGAGTGACTGGGTCTTCTTTTGCAACATTAACCACAACATAAGGCTCATAGAGCTTTTCTTCAAGCTTCGTCGTCTGAAGGGGGTAGAAGGGATTCAGGTGAAGAGGGTCATCAAAATTGGCTGTTTTGACTTCTTTGGTCACCTCCCTAGTCTAAATTTGTAGACCTCTATCGGATTTAGCCTTGAGGTTTTGATGGACCTCTTGCCAAAACTATGACTTAGGTCACGGCAAGTCAACTCTTCTTGCACAGGAGAGAGCTGTCTCCATCAGGTATGGTAAAGGATGAGGGCCAGGAACTGGACTCATCTTGGGCCGGGGAGGATGACGGCCTCGATCTTCTATGAGGTCCATGCCCCGAGCTATTTTATGAGCTCCAAAGACATGACCAAAGTGTTGGGGTTGGTTCAGGATGGCACTCTTGGGGAAGACCTTCGAGTACCAAGGCTGAAGGTGCTTGCTTGATGAAGAAGGAACAAGCGGAAGCAGGGTTGACTCATGAGGAGGCATGAGTCGAGGACAAGGGAAGGTCTGGGATGGTGACGCGTATGTGCCCCTTGAAGAAGGATCTTGAGGAACCTGGGGATCCATCCAGGCTCGTGCAGGTGAGTTGGCCTTAAGAGGCCTAGAACTATGAGTAGGTGTATGTAAGAGAACAGGTGCAGGCCTGCCCCTTATAGGGTGTGCTTGTGTGTGCATAAGAGGAGGATGAGGAGGTCATCTCCTGTATACTCGAGGTGGCGCAATAATGGCATTGCCCCTAGTAGTGAGATGCACATGAGTGACGTGTGGAGGATCTGGCCTCGGAAGGTTCGATCCTGGACACGGACTCAAGGTAACAGAAGGGTTGCCCTGAAGTGTGACTCGAGTGGGTGACCCACGAGTCTTGTGGTGTGTGTAAGGGGTGAAGATCATGTGGTTTCCGCCTCTTTGTGTTGAGCCTCTAGAGATAGAGACCCCTGGTGTAGGAATGTTGGGGGTAGCCTTATGACGACCCACAGAAGCAATGGCAACTCGCTTGCCTTTAGCAGAAAGGGACTGGGAAGCCTTTCGGCATACCTCAGAAACATGACCGGTAAGTAACTTGCCGGTGGCTTAGGCATGCTATGTGGGGCAACATATGGGGTAGAGACTGTGGGGTTTCCTCCTCTCTGTGTTGAGCCTCTAGAGATAGAGACCCTTGGTGTAGGAATGTGGGGAGTAGCCTTATGGCGACCCATAGAAGCAATGGTAACTCGCTTGCCTTTTGCAGAAAGGGACTGGGCAGCCTTCCGACGTACCTCAGAAACATGACTGGTAAGTGACTTGCCGATGGCTGAGTGCATGTTGTGTGGGGCAACATAAAGGCGCCTTGGTGGAATTTCCACAAGAGCGAAGAGATGGGGAATGAGGGACCTTCAAGTCCCTCCTCATACTGGTCTAGGTTAAGACCTGGGAGTTAGACAAGGGGTCTTTTCTCAAGAGGATGGTCGGAAATGATGTCGAAGGACCTTGTTCCCTACGGACACTCTTGAATAAGGGGATAAGAAAATACTCGATCCGGATGATTGGGTTATAGAACCCAACGGCCATAAGTGAATGTGAAAAGATGGTGAAAGCAGATAAAGAAGAAACTAGCTAAACAAGAACGATCCGACTAAGGGGTAGTAAGTCCCTAGCGGAGCCACCAAGCTGGTTAAGGGCCTCGATCTCACCCTCCAGAACCCTGGGGGATCTGGCGGCTCATGTCTCGGGTTTGGAGGAAGACCCGGGACATTCATGAGATCGCTCTCTCAGGAACCTCGTTCGAAAATGAGGGCAAGTGTTAACAACAAGTGAGAGAGGAATTTAAAAGGTGGGTTTGGGACTTACTCGGGCTGACTCGCATGGGCACCCTCTTAGATCACGAAGAAAGTCCCCCTAGTAATGAAACTGGTTCGGAATCGCCTCCCTTGGCTCGCATTCTTCTTAATTTCTGCTTTCTGCAATCACACACATATATGGAAAAGGTTATCAGCCCTCATCATTTTCCTCTTTTATGAACGTATGCAAGCATGCGTATTCGAAAAGAAGAAAGAAAACAGGGGGAGAGAAGGATTCGACCAAGCGAGAAGGTCAGGGCAATGACGAGGCTGGTAGATAATTGACATAATGTGGTGGCGAAACAGGCTCGGTAACTGAGACCGGCTCCTGAGATTGCTACTAGACGTTATTGCCAATATCGACTAGCCAAGCACGATGGTCGGTTAGTCGTGGCAGTAGCAGGCCAAGCGAACATGGCGCAACAGCAATATAGCTACACGACAGGACTGCCATGAGGTGCTAACCTCAATCCCTCTTAGTCGAACGAGAGAGCAGCAGAGGAATGGTTAAAGAAAAGAAGGGGATAGACGGAAAGAGAGAGAAGAAGGAAGAGGAGATGTAGTTGGCGTTAGACATCGCCGACTATTTCAGGAGATGGGAGAGAGAGGAAACAGTTGGCGATAGGCTTCACCGACTGTGAAATACGAGAAGAGAGGAAGGGAACCAACTGGCACTTAGTCTCGCCATATAACAGAAGAAGAGAGGAAAAATCAGTTGGTGCTCAGTCTCGTCAACTAATGGAAGAAGAGAGAGAAGACCAACTGGCGCTAGGACTCACCAACTAGTAAAGAGAGAAAAGACAACCGGTGTCAGGCCTCGCTGACTAGTAGAAGAAGAGAGAGAAGACCAACCGCTGCTAGGCCTCACCTAGTGGTAGAAGAAGAGAGAGAAAACCACTCGACGTTAGGTCTCGTCGACTGATAGATGAAGAGAGATGAGACCAACCGGTGCTAGGTCTCATCGACTGACAGAGGAAGAGAGAGAAGACCAACTAGCGGAAAGTCTCATTGATTGATAGATGAAGAGAGAGAAGACCAACCAACATTAAGTCTCACCGACTAACAGAGGAAGAGAGAGAAAACCAATCAACGCTTGACCTCATCGACTGATAGACGAAGGGAGAAGATCAACCGATGCTAGGTCTCACCGATTGATAGAGGAAGAGAGAGAAAACAAACTAGTGCTAGGTCTTGTTGGTTGATAGACGAAGGGAGAAGACCAACCGGCGCTAGGTCTCGCCGACGGACAGAGGAATAGAGAGAAAACCAATCAGCGCTAGGTCTCGCCGACTGGTAGACGAAGAGGGAAAAGAAGAGAGAGTAGAAGATAAGAGAGAGAGAGGGAGAAAGAAAGAGAAAAAAGAGAGAGAAAGAGAGAGAAGAAAGAGAAAGAAGAGAGAAAGAGAGAAGAAAGAGAAAGAAGAGAGAAAGAGAGAAGAGAGAGTAAGAGAGAAGGGAGGAGAGAGAAAGTTGCCTGCCTGATGGGTATTATCTTCTCTCTCCTCTCTCTCTCTAAGACGTACTCACAGGCTCACGCAAGGAATCGAAATTTCTATTCAATCTTCTAAAAAAACAGCTAAAGGTTGAGGTTCTCGAAAACCCCATCGACCATTCAAGTCAGGCATGGAAGAATTCAGATGCACTCCTGGCAGGCCTCTAGGCTCATCCCTTATTCCCCCTCTTGAGGATATAAAAGATAAGCGTAAAAGTATTAACAGAGGAAATATGGGAAGCAAAGAGAGAAAAGAGAATCATTCCATACATATAATAAAAGAGTTACAAAAATTTGGACAGGCCTCAAAACTTAGAAACCCTTAAAAATGGTCAAGAGCCTCATGGATCTTCGCCTTCAGCTCCTGCGTGTGCTCAACGCAGTCTGCCTCCGCTCTTCAAGACAGAAAATGCTTTTGGTAACTTCCTCAGCCATATCATGGACTGCCGCTGAGACTTCTGGACTCTCACCGTCGAGGGCTGGCTTCGCCGAGTCTTCAAATCGGCTGCGCGGACTTGCAACACTGCAATCTCATCCTTTATGGCCACGATCTTGCTAGAGAAACCCGCCTCTTCTTCCACGATGCGAGCTTAATGAGAAATGACCAGGTTCTTCCTCTTCTCCCGATCCTTCATGAGAGCCTGTTGTTTAATCAAAATATCCCTCTAGGCAATCAGGAGTGTCTTATGAGATGCCTGGACTTCAATCTCACATAAAAGAGCCTTGACTCCCCAATCTGCAAGACTTCGCAGCAACCCCTTCAGTAGATTGAAGGTTCCCTCGTCATAATACACAGCCTTTAAACTAGCCATGCAAACCTCAACAGCTTCTATCTCTCCATGTAGATCAGAAAGAGCACACTTTGCAATCCCTTGGAGACCTGATTGAAGTATGTACCTCACAACAAGTGCCTTAAAACTTGGCGCTGATGGAGGTGGGGTTGAAGAACTAATTTCAGCAAGCAGAGGAACACCAAGAGCTAAATCCCTGACCATGAGAACAAAAGGTTCAGGGAGGATGATGTAAGACTCAGGTGAAAGCCCTTTAGGCTACGTTCCTCAAGCAAGGACCTCTGGAGCCATTGTTGCCACTAGCTCCAAAGAATAAAATTTATGAGAAAGATTCTGCCCTCAACTCAACTTTTGGGACTGTCAGGGTAGGCACCTCTGAAGTTTCCACTCCGGTGCTCGAGACTTCATCTGCAGTCTTGACATTCTCCCCTTCAGCAAAAGTCGCCAGGAAATCTCCTGGATTCAAGGAAGAACATGCAAGAGACCCAATGAGGCTACCGGCAGGAGGTGTTGCTTCCACCTCTACCTCAAAGAGGAGCCTTTTTTACTCACGCCTCAAGCTAAATGAGGTCAAGCTTGACCTTTCAGGCCAAGCCATAGCAATTTATGGCTCTGCTCACGGAGCCAAAATGGATGTCGTAGGAGGGGGGGGGGGGGGGGACGGGGGTCAAACTCGTAGTTCCGCCAATAACAAAGCTAACCCTCGAGCAAGGCAGCAAAGGAATCTAGTCAACGCGATGATCACTGCCATGCCCCTTCATCCTGAATCACCAGCTAATGTTACTCCTCTCCAGACATTAGACACCTCTCGAGGGTTGCCACCCAAGGGTCAAGGTGAGCCCCAACAGCAGCAACCTCAAACAAAGAATTACAATATGGTACCTCCACTACAAAGCTATTATCGGAATGAACAATTCATTCGAAAACATAACCAGCCATACCGCTTCAATAAGGCATGGGTGTCAACTCTCTTAAAAATGTTGATTGAACAAGGCATAGTGAACCTTCCTGATATTAGAAATCCAGAACATGCAGGACTAGTCAATCACACCAAGTACTGCACCTAGCACCGAATGTTAGGTCACCCCATGCAAGACTACCTCCAACTCAAAGAGCACATCAAAGCCTTGATTCAAAAAGGGTAAATCAACTTGGAGAGCCTCAAGAAGGCTTTCCAAACTCTGGAAACTTCACATATGGTCATAGTCCAAGAAGAGTCGACCGACAGTGCCCCTGTAGCCGAACTGTCTCCTCGCATGTTCCCCATTCTCTTTGACATAATGAAACAACACCAAATGATCGAGCCTTGTGTACCCAAGAAACATAAACGGGTGGCAGAAAAAGATTGACGTGTGGTCCCAATATCATCAACTGAAAGGGCAGGACCTGTGTCACTGTTTTGAATTCCGATATGTTGTGGAGAGGTATATACGAAACAGTGAAATAGTCATAAACAACACATCATCTCCATCTCTAAAGACAGCTCATGAGGTCGAAAACTCACAACATGAGAAGTTCAAGTAAGCTCAAAACCCCGCCCCTAGTGCCCTAGAAGGACCTGCTCTTCATGACCCTGCGGGAATGCCCAGACCATGGGAAGTAAATCATGGTTGTGGAAAGATGAAAAGCCTCAAGAGGGAGCCTATTCGCCAAGTGACTGCGGTACCCGCACCGTGAGCCCAAGAACCTCATTCACCTAAAATAAGAGAGAAAAACAAAAAGGTTGCACGAGCTCAACCCTACAGATTGAAACTCCCTCAACACCCAATTAAAATGGCTATCCCTCCCCCTCTATGACTTCATCCCAAGGCAAGTTCTCTTTGTAGAGGGCGGTCAATACATGACTGTGAGGACAATCCATGACACATCCCATACAGGGGAGGATACAAAGAAGGCCCCGGCAACGGTCTGATAAAGGTACAATTCCTAAACAAAGGTCCAAGCTACACGATCGCTAAATTGATAGCACATGTCTCGGTTGTATGACACTAAAACTACGCCACCCATGGTCATGGAGGTATGACCTTAAAAACTGCCTCCTTAAAATAAAAAAATAAAAAAAACAAAAGACGAAAATGGTGCACACACCAAAAGACTTCGACGAAAACCCCGTCGACCTTTCAAATCAGGCATGGAAGAATTTAGAAGCACTCCTGGCAGGCCTCTAGGCTCATCCCTTATTCCCCCCCTTGAGGATATAAAAGATAGGCGTAAAAGTATTAATAGAGGAAACATTGGGAAGCAAAGAGAGAAAAGAGAATCTTTCCATACATATGTTAAAAGAGTTACAAAAAATTTGGACAGGCCTCAAAACTTAGAAACCTTAAAAATGGTCAAGAGCCTCACGGATCTTCGCCTTCAGCTCCTGCACGTGCCCCAGCGCAACCTGCCTCCGCTCTTCAAGATGGGAAATGCTTTTGGTAACTACCTCAGCCATATCATGGACTGCCCTCATCTCAAAACTCAGTTGATACAGTTGCTGAAACTTCTGGAGTATCACCGCCGGGTGCTGGCTTCGTCGAGTCTTCAAATCGGCCGCGCGGACTTGCAACACTGCAATCTCATCCTTTATGGCTAGGATCTTGCTAGAGAAACCCGCCTCTTCTTCCACGTTGCGAGCTTAATGAGAAATGACCAGTTTCTTCCTCTTCTCATGGGCCTTCATGAGAGCCTGTTGTTTAACCAAATTATCCTTCTAAGCAACCAGGCATGTCTTTTGAGATGCCTGGACTTCAATCTCACATAGAAGAGCCTCGACCCCCCAATCTGCAAGACTTCACAGCAACCCCTTCAGCTAGGCGAAGGTTCCCTCGTCATAATACACCGCCTTTAAACTAGCCATGCAAGCCTCAACAGCTTTTATCTCTCCATGTAGATCAGAAAGAGCAAACTCCCTAATCCCTTAGAGACCTGATTGAAGCATGCACCTCACAACAAGTGCCTTAACTCTTGGCGCTAATGGAGGTGGGGTTGAATAACTAATTGCAGCAAGCATAAGAACACCAAGAGCTAAATCCCTAACCATGAGAGAAAAATGTTCAGGGAGGATGATGTAAGACTCAGATGAAGGCCCTTTAGCCTACATCCCTAAAGCACCGAAGCCAATGTTCTCGCTAGCTCCGAAGAAGGAATTTATGAGAAAGATTCTGCCCTCAACTCCACTTATGGGACTGTCAAGGTAGGCACCTCTGAAGTTTCCACTCGGGTGCTCGAGACTGCATCCGCTGTCTTGACGTTCTCCCCTTCAGCAAAAGTCGCCAAGAAATCTCCTGGATTCAAGGAAGAACATGCAGGAGACCCAATCGGACTACCGGCAGGAGGTGTTGCTACCACCTCTACCTCAAAGAGGAGCCCTTTTGACTCATGGCTCAAGCTAAATGAAGTCAAGCTTGACCTTTCAGGCCGTGCCATAGCAGTTTATGGCTCTACTCTTGGAGCCAGAATGGATGCCACAGGGGGTGGAGTCGAGATTCTACGAACCTCCACTCTCGCGCACATAACAGGAGGAGGCGGTGGTGATGTGCCCGCAACGGACAAACCTTTCTTGCTCATGCGAGTCCCTCTTTGTAAAGCAGTAGGGACAAACTTCGGACCTTGCGCCTCCTTTCTCTTTCTTCCCCCTTGCTTCTCTTCCCTTTCTCTTGGGGGCACACTTCTTGGCCCGGCGACAGCGAGAGCTCTCTGTTCACATCCGAGTCCAGTTGCTAGGCCAGAGCCCTACCCACTTCCTATTGGGGTGTCCAGGCCCCGGACCAATCTTCCTTCATGGCCCGAGTTCGCATGTCCCTTGGTCCATCCAAAGATGGAACCGAGGTCATCAAAAAAGGATCTTGTCTCGCCCTCTGAAGAAAAATACTTCAGGTCAGCGTCATCCTTGCTCAAAGAACGAGGCTTAACATACTCTCTCCAGTTGGCAGGACATTGGCTCAGTTCAAAAATCTGGGAGAAGGAAGGGGAAGCGAAGCGTTTCCCAGCCATGTTGTCACGTGTGGCACTGTCAACAACCTACCATGGGTGGTCGAAGAGCCAATACATGCGGTTGGTAGGATCCCACCACTGCCGATAACGCTCTATCGTGCAACCCATGCGACCATAATGAGGCACCACGAACTTGCTCAGCCCCATGAGGAGAAGGCAAGTCTCCCACCCCATCCTCATGTCGAGCATGGTCCATGCCTTACAACTCATGCCAGGGGCGTCAGGATCGTGCAACACCCCCTTTTTTCCCATACTTCTTCTTGAAGGAGATGGCAAAACAACACCCTTGATTCAGGCCATGCTGACACGTGAAGCGATAAGGGAAGTAGCCCTCCTACTTTTTATCTCCCACACCTCTGTATGGAAGGATGCAGTCGCTCACGCTTACGAGGAACATGGCCTCCTTTGTATCCGTGGTCACCCCGTTGAGGACCTCACCAAAAGCATCAATGCACACATTATCAGTAGGGCCAGCTATCGAAAAGGGGCTCCAACTGGTAAAGAAAGGGGCATTAATTAGAGGCTCACTGGCCTCCCTCAGCTCCCTAAACACAGCCTTCGTCACGACAATTTTCAGCAAGTAGGGACAGGTGACATCCGCGAGACTGTCATTAATCTCATATTTCCCAGGAAAATATGTCGAAAGCCACCCAAGGACATAGTAGATTCGGAAGCTCATTGTGAATTTCTCAAGAAACCCTCGCTTGCTAGGACCTCGCTCCTGATCTCCTTCGAGGGAGCCTTGCCGCAGGCAATGGAACCCAGCCCATGGTAGATACTACACAAAACATATTGTGCCAATGCAAAAGCCTCCCCATGAGCCATCATGCAAGCCACATAGAAGTAGCCCGGCTGAATAATGTAGTCCCTCGCCCCTAGTAGAGTAAACTTGCACAAGAAAATGACCAAGTAAGTGGCCAGGTACACACCGTCCTTCTCCCTTCTTCTAAGAGGGGTAATTGTTCTCTTTGAGGCCTTAATTGCCTCCGCGCTTAACACATCTTCCGTCCACAAGGCACTCAAACTAGTGTCTTCACGATCTTGGCATTCTCCATGGAAATAATCTCTCCATGCTTCAAAATGTACCCCTCCAGACTTGAGTTTGGTCTCTGAGTACAAGAGCTAGTAAATCTCAAACAACACATGGAGACTTGGAGGGGTCGGCTTGCCTTTAATGAGCTGATTCCCAAAAATAGCCCCATTGCTGGGTACAAACTCTTCATACATCTCCCCTATCATAGGCAAACTGCTCATGAAATACAAGTCCAGGAGGGTGATTCTTGCCTCACCTCTTTCCAAATGTCAGCTATTAGCCCTATAACACCATGTCTCTAACATAACTTTGATGGTGTTGTAGCAGCAGTCATAATAACCAGCCGAGCACTAGCATGCTGCAGCTAACCCACATCCTCTCAGAATACTAGCATGAGAATTGAGGACATCAAATGTCCGAGTACTGTACCCTGACATATATTGGTGTTCTCCCTTAAAACAAAGAGCACTAGGGGCCCAGTGAAAGTTTGTCTTGGCTAGCATCCTCTTCCTCGGTATAGGAAAATCCTCGCTAGAACTAGAATTCCTGTGAAGAGCATGATAAAGTGGCACACCATTCCTTTGAACGAGAGGTTTCCTGCCAACGTCTTCGTACTTACTGAGCTGGGCATTTTCTCTTACATAGGTGATGATAGGAGGCAACTTTATCTCTTGAGAAGGTGCGAGGGCCCCAAGAGAAGTCCCTCTATCGAGCGAGACACCGGTATAAGAATTGCTTCCCAACTCCCCTTCATGGGGAAGTCGGTTCACGGCTAAGATTTTCACTACAAAGAACCAAAAGTGAGAATAAGTAAAAAGAATAATCATTCCATAGAATGTACACATGCAAATTCGAGTACGCACAAGAAAAAGAGCGTAAAAGAATGTGCATGCACAGAGCGGAGCACACGCAAAAAACAAAAGAAAAAGACTGAGCCTAACTCAAAGCATACATGCCAAGGCTCAGAAACATATGAGATGCCTCGTGTAAACCTTCTCAGCTGAGAACGAAATTTGCTCACAACTAACCTCGCCAAACCAAGCCATGACTTGGCTAGAAAGCCCACAACACCCAAAAACTGGTGTAAAACACATCTGAGCCCTATCAATATAAACCAAGCAGACACAAATAGAAAGCAACAAAGAGGACTCAACAGACAGCAAGAATGGCCTCAAAGGAAGCAATGCCACAGTCGACCAAACAAAGGCTCAGTACAGGAACGAGCACAACAAATAAAAAAAAAAGAAAGGAGACCAAATCAAAGAAAAAGAGGGACCCTCCCTTGAGGAGCGACCGAACTGGTCCCAGTCATTGTTGTTAATAAAACACTCGCGGGTAAGAGATTCTACTCAAGAACAATGGTGAAAAGAGGCGCAGACAGAAAAAAAAATTAGGGTTTTACTTCGGATAAAAATATCACGTAAAACAAAGAAAATTACCTCTGTGCGCCTTTTTATAACCGAAGAAGGATAACATATCACGCAAGCCAATGAAGTGACATGTGGCACTGCCGCGAGGAAGCGAAGTGTCACGCGAGCGAAACATAACATGATTCAGATGCACAGAAGCACAAACGGCACGCAAAGCAAAATATCACGTGAGAGAAAAGTCGCACGCTTATGTCCCGTGGAAGCATAAAAGGCATGTGAAATAAACCGTCACACGTTTCCATCACATGGAAGCACAAGCGACGCAGCTAAGCACAAAACACTGCGCGGACCCATCACTCGATGCAAAAAGGATCACGTGGTTCCGTCACCCACGCACACGTCTCTGTTCTCCCAAACAATGTGCACACTTCCGGTCAAGTGCACACAAAAAAGAAGAAGTCAGAAATGGGGTCCTTGCAAAAACCATTAATGGCGCACGCCCTAAGGGCTCAAATGAAAACTTGAAAGGGCATTCGAACCATTCAAAGCCAGACAATCGACATACCCCCCTCGGGGCAAAACAAGTCTCCTAGTCCATTTCTTATCCTAGCCATCAGAGAGGGATAAGAACTGAGCATAGAGGAAAAGAAGGGAGAAGCAAGCCATAGAGAAGGAGGATTCAAACTAAAAAAAAAGAAGATTTATTTCATGAACAAAACGGGATTACAAAAGCTTTACAAAAGATGTGATTACAATAATTTGTAGCTACAAAAAGATAGAACTATCCTGAAATGAGTCTCACATCTAGATATCCAACCCCCAAAGTCATCGACGCGTCCTACAACAGTAGTGTCTTCTAAGACGAGGTGTCATTCTTTTCCAAAAAAAGGAGCCATGAAAAGAATGAAAATAACATCTTGCTCCTTTTCACCCTCGAGTGAAGGCAAAGAACTAAGAGGTATTTAAGGGAGCAGCAACAAGATAAAAATTGAGTAGAAAATCTCTTGCTCCACATATTGTCAGTTCACCCCAAGTGCTGAACATCCAAGCTCACCAGATCATTCGTTTGGTCAACCATCATGAAGAAGATGATGGGCCTGCGAAGACCATCACAATCTGTCATCATGTTTGGATGGACGAGATTGGGTTCACGCCTGATGACCCTCAAAATCTTATGCACAGCCTCAGACCTTGCTCTCGGGATCTCAAGCAAACAATAGAGATATGAAGGCACAAGCCCACCATCCAACACAAGTTCTTCAACACTTTTGCAAGGTCGAACATCTTCGCCCATGAGCGCAACACTTGGACGCACTCCAAGACCTGTGGTCCAAACGTCGGCCTCATCAATAGGCATGGCCTCCCAAAAGAACGTTTCAGAAAAAGAGAGATCTCTTCTCCCCCTCTACAAAGTAAAATAAGAGGTGAGGAAGCTTCTCGAAAAGAAGGAATTGCCCTCTCTCTCTCTCTCTGTCTAGCCCTTTTTATAAAAACCATAGGCCCATCATAAAAACACTTCACTTCCTAAGCAGTGTTGTGTCTGACCACACAGACATGTGTCACTACGACAACGACTCAATTGATTGCCAGTCAAGTCTTCCTCCGCCTCGCCTCCCAAGCGTCGTTTTCGACGAATCATCAGACAAAATCTTCCGCCGCCTTGCCTCTCAGGCATCACTTTTGATGGATCACGAGAAATCTTTTGCCTTCCTTGTGACGTTTCCTATACGCATGGACGCATCATCAAAACGACCCGCCTTCCCTGGCAATATTTTGCTTCCATGTGGATGAATTTTGCCTCACAAGTCCCATTTTGACAATCATTGGCTCATACAGAAAAGCACTCCTCACACTCATACAATGACGTGTCTATGTCACACTTCTATCCCCTGACACCTCATCCACAATGTTCACTGCTCTGGTGAGCCCTATCCAAGCAGGACCCCACCAAAGAGAGAGTCCCTGAGAGAAAAGAAGAAATCCTTGCATGGTGAAAACTCACAATGGAACCATGAGTAAAAATGATAGGCTGGCATGGCCAGGAAGCCATGAGTAAACGTGTCCTAAAAACAAGAAAAACCGGGCATGGTAAAAAACCCACAAAAGGACGCCATGAGTAAAAATGATAAGAAAAAAAGCAGACGTGACCTTAATGTCACGAAAAAATGCCTCAATAAAAAGGAGTTGACGAAAACCACACTTGTGGTACCACTCCTACTCAGTTCAAGCGAAAACCCGAAAGGGAACTTGGATTAAAATAAACAGGTTTTCAGCTAATTACAAGCAAGAAAATCGGAAAGGCGCTAAGCAAAATCCAGACCAGCCCCTTCCCCAACAACAGAATGGGATCAAAACACCCACAAAGGGCACCCATTAGTCAACCCCATAGTCAAAACAAAAATTCTGGCCCCAGTGCCTAAATAAAAATCTCCGGACCCAGAGCCGAAACAAAAATCCCAGCCTCAAAGCGAAAATAAAAATTTCGACCCCAGTGTCAAAACAAAAATCTCCGACCCCAGAGTCAAAATAAAAATCCCAGCCCTAGAGCCAAAACAAAATTTTGGCCCAGTGCTAAAACAAAAATCTCGGGCGCCAGAGCCAAAACAAAAATCCCAGTCCCAGAGCTAAAACAAAAACTTCCAGCCCCAATGCCAAAAACAAAAATTTCAGCCCCAGCGCCAAAACAAAATTCCGGTTCCAGTTCCAAAAAAAAAAAAACAAAAAACAAAAATTTCAGCCCCAAAGCAAAAGGATCCCCACCAGCTAGATTGGGGCAAACATCCACCAAGGGAACCCCCTAGCTGATCCATTAGGAGGCATCTTTGACATGGAATGGTAAGCCATCATCATGAGGCAGCCTATTAGTGCGCTCTCCCAAAAAAAGAAAAGGATTTCAATAGCATTGGGAATGAGGCCCTTAAGCAAATCCCCCAATCGCTAGGGTCCACATCGATCGTCCCTTTTTAAAAGGAAGCTTAGCATGATCTCCCCATCAAGGATTAAGCTGATCCTGGTGATCGAGAATAAAAATATTTTGTTGAGAGGAAACGGCATCTGTCAGGGCAAGTTGTTGTACGTCATTTTTGACGTACCTATATCCTTGATGCAAATAAGGAGAGAGCCAGTGACAACCTAGTCCTGTTGATACCCAAGAAAATGCTAGAACAAGGGAATAATGTAGAATAAGCCTAACATTAGGCAACCTTGGAAAAAGTACCATCATGCCACAAATAGACTTTACAACTACAACCCTATTCTAGGGGATTCAAAGCAATACCAGACCACCACCATTACATCCAAAATGTCAAAAAACCCTCAATGATCAAATTTGGGCCCAATCAGACCTCCCATGAACATTCTAGGCCCAAATTACCTCAAGCGGGTTGGTTGTAAACCATTGCGATGTGGCCTCAATAAACCAGTCTCCAATCATAGAGATTGTGATTCTTCACATCTTGGGATACCTACATATCGCTCATTTAGAGTCGGACACAAGCTAGATCTCGACGACCCTGTTATTTTGACATATGGCATGCGTCGTAATGTGACCCTGAATCGAAAATTTTCTAGAGAGAAGATGAGCCAAAACCATGGATATCAGAGCTTTTTGAAGAAAAAGGCATCTCAAACTTTGTGAAGTAATGACTCGAGATCTAAACATTGAATCATTGTAAAAACAGGTCTGATGAAACCATATCATGAAGGGCTACAAGCTAGTATAACTTTTACACTCAATCCAAGTTCAAATAATCACAAATTCCAACGTTGAAGAAAAAAAGGATGGTCGCCCGGTCGCCTGAATTCCATTTTTTGGTGATCTCCCGAATTCAAAAAGAACTTCAAACAAGAACCTAAACGAACAAAATTTGGTGCAAAACGATTGTGGTAGTATCCTCTTTAATTTGCAGTCAAAATAAAAGACTCGAAACACTATGAATTGCATTGCATTGACGTCCAAAGTTCATGATCTAGCCAGATTTCTACTTCTCAAGAAAAAGTCTGCCTCAAAACAATCAAATGACATCAAACTCATCAAAATCAAATAAGCATCAAGAGGTTACAATAATAGAACGTCTGAATCACCATAACAATGGCGAAAGGTCCATCAAAGAGGGATGGTTTCATCATTAGCACAAATGGTTTAAGGGGCATTTTGGTCATTATTCTTAAATTTGAGATTTTATTGTAATTTCTTTTAATTGCTATTAAGCTTAGTTTTGAGCATCCACCCATGTCCGGTAGGTCCTCTATATTGTAAAAGGGTCAGATCATTCATTAACGAAATAGAGGCATCAAGCTCGTTTCTACTTGTCTTTTGCTCTTAACCCTTGGATCCAGCGCCAAAGAGAGAAAACTTTTCAAAGAGAGAAACTACCCCCTAGTCCATCCTAGTCGCGTGGCTTTGTTCTCTCTCTCTCTCTTCTTTCTTTCTTTTCTCTCTTCACTCGTTGCTTGCCCCCA
This sequence comes from Amborella trichopoda, assembly GCF_054954075.1. NCBI lineage: Eukaryota > Viridiplantae > Streptophyta > Magnoliopsida > Amborellales > Amborellaceae > Amborella > Amborella trichopoda. The sequence goes on along the minus strand of NC_142348.1, from coordinate 21,425,846 downwards.
CCCCGCGGCAAACGTGTGATCATGTTCCCCTTACATCTCTAGCGTAAAACGCAATAAACCTGTGGCACTGCATAACATTCTATTACCCGCATACGCTCGACTCAATACATTTCAGAATCAGCCTAAGAGTTCCAACCCTCAAACCATCGCTCTAACTTCCTCATCGTATAGTCGAGTTGAGCTGTGAGAGACGCATACACTCTATCCCTCAGTCACTCGGAAGGAGTCCTCCTGAGTCGATATTCAAGAGAGTTCTAACCCTTCGGTTCCCTTGATCGCCCGAGCGCATAGTGTTTGTGCAGATAGGGGGATTCTCGTCACCTTTCTCTCCTCTTTTTATTTCTTGTCAGCCAACCTCTCATTTGAGTGAACTTTTATAGAGGAATATCAATGATTCCGCATTACAGTTTCCAGCGCAAGAGAACAAAGCGACGTGTTAAAAGCTTGAGGGGAGTCCGTATCCAAACCACGCTGGCAGACAACATAAGGGCTTTGTAATTGTTCTAATAAGGCTAACTACCTGGGTGTGTCCCGAATCCCAAAACGACGAAGTAAGCACCTAAAATGCACCCCCGTCGTAAAACCTCCCTTATTGTTGGTTCTTATCTACACATAAGAGAGCACGTGTATGCATACTCACAAACATGCAGCGTGCACAAACCCTCCACGGTTGTTTGAGAGACGATTTTTCCCACCTTGCGTGCAAAGAAAAATCAAGCCTAACCTCTTGGGTGTTAACCTGGTTTGGACCTGGATTAACCTGAGTACATGCCTAGGCTTGGACTTAGAGGGTTTTGAATATCGGACCAAGTGTTGACCCAGACTGGATTAAGATTGGGTTAGGTACGAGCCTTGGCTCGGACCAAAAGGGGGCCTACGTTCGGTCCTAGGTGTGAACCTAGTTCTGACCTGGGAAAGACCAGATACAAGCTTGGACTTGGACCCAGGAGGTTTCATCTCGGACTAGAAGTGGACCCGGACTGAGATTTAAGACAAATCAATTGAGCTATGCAAACAATGCACTTGAAAACTTTGCCCTAAACTTTGGGTAAACTCGGTCTGAGTGGGTTTCTAACTATTGAAATGCAACTAGGCTGAGTAGGTCCCCCCCCCACGTAGGTCCTGGTCACCACTTAAAGGAATCAACCAATCCTACTATGTGTGGAGTTTCTTTGAGGCTAACGATTATAGAGGGGCACTCACAGTTAACGTTACGTGAATCCCAACTGCCTCGAATCTCAATGCAAGGTTCCCCTCACAACAGTTAATGCTGGATTTTGAGGGTTTTTGACAAATTTTGTTGGTTCCCCAGGCTTCCCCGATCCGTTGTGTGCAAAAGTGTGTAAAGAAGCATGTAAACCAAAAGAATTGACAAGCAAGCAAACACCAAGTAGAGGAAATAATGTGAGCGCTCGACACCAATCATTTCAAGAAATGTGTGCTTCGAGGTGGAGCTCGCTCGAGAGCTCAGTAAAGGTGGAGGGGTAAGCAACCCCTGAGTAGGTGTTCAATCAAAATAGTGAAACCAAGCACAGTCCGTGCCTAGTTGAGTGCAACCCGAATCAAGGGTGACTCGATCCGGTTGTAGTTCGAGGAGGTGCTGGCAACCCTCAAACAAATATTATTATTATTCTTTTTTTATTTTTTTGATTAAGTAGGGTTAAAATAAATATGATAAAGCATGGAAATCATGGTTGAAAGAAAAAATAAACTAAAATAAAATGAAAATCCTACAGGGTTAACACTGATACTACTTCCTAGAAAAATATTTTTTTCGTATTTTTAAAAAATTTATTTTGACCTCAAAATTGGTGAGCAGCAAGAGAACTTTTTCAGACCTCCGATTCTAAGCGACACAGGTAGCGTTGCCTAGGCGACACAGGGAGAGTCGCCCCAGATAGACAGGGTTTCACAGCCGCAGAAACCCTGGGTCCTGGTTACAGTTGAACTTGGGACTATTTTGGACAAAAAATCAATGCAAAACAATAAACAAAAGACGTATTTTGAAGCTTGGATCAAGCTCGAACTGCCCCATGGTGGGCACCAAACTGTTCACGATGCAAATCGGAGATATCTCAAGAGGAAGATCCCTCATATATGAACACCACAAACTAATTTTTTGAAAGAGTGATAGAGAGTGGAACAATCAAAATCTGATCCGAGGTCAATCTACTCATAAGTAAGCATATCTGCTCTCATATCAATGGTAGAGCTAACAGTGATCCGAAATACGAAATACTATGTAAAAAGCAATAAAACTAATTTAATTCTAATAAAATAAACAAAAATATAAAAGAAACATAAAAAAGAGTAAAAATGTACCAGACCGAACCAGTTGGCCTGGGACTCCCGAGGCTTCGAGGCCTCACCCGTATAAGGACCGACTGAGTTTATGACGTGCATCCTCTTTGTCTCTCTTCATGTTTTGACTAGGTCTTGGCTTAGTTGGATGGGTGTTTTTATCAAAGGGTTACAAGTGGCCTAAAGCTATTTTCTAAGGGCGTGTTTGATAACAGGAAGTTAGAAGAGGAAGAGAAAACTTTATCTATTACTGTTCATCTTGTGTGCTTGATAAAACGTGGAAGATAATTTGAGAACTCCCCCTTACAATTGAAGTTCCGACCTTTTAGGCTTGAGTAAAGTTCCATGGTAAACCTTAGAACTTGAAAAGGGAACTTTTATTTTGTCTACATATATCTATATATATATATATATATATATATTATTTTATTTATATAACAGATATTTATAATATTATATAATAAAAATATATACTATATATATTATAATATATTATATTATATATATAATGTATAATATATTATATATAATAAAAATATATTATAATATATTATATTATTTTATGTAATATAAGATAATTTCATATTTTATATATATATATATATAAAATAAATATAAAATACATTATATCATATATTATAGTATGTTTTAAATATTATATATTTCTATTTAAATTATTATCTATGTAAATATAAATATAAGATATTTACCATATATCCCAGGAGTTATCAAACACAGAAACTATGAACTTCTTAACTTCCCAGGGAGGTTATCAAATACAGAACCATTAACTTCTTAAGTAACTTCTAATTTACAGTTCTTCAGTAACTTCCAATTTTCAGTTCATGTTCTTTCTTCATGTTATCAAACACGCCCTAAGTCTAGGTTTTTCTCAGGTCTCATGATCTCTAAGCTTTCTCTGAGCATAAGAGCTAATCAAGTCTAAAGGGTCTCTAGAGTGTAAGAGTCTCAGGAGTCCAACCTAAAATGATCCCGAAATGATATTTTTATAAGCCAAAAATCGTCTTGAATGGATAACATAGCATAACCAGAAGATTGCACACCCAAGCAATCTCATCTCTCTCTTGTGTTTTCTAAGGGTCACACCTAGCTAAGGTTGTTCTTGACTTTTGTGGGCAGCAAAGGGGAACGTACCCTAGCTAGTAGATATCTCATTCTCTTGTTGATTTCTGTCTCTCATCTCTCTAAAGATCAAGCCCAGGGGTTTAAGCAAGTTTAAGGCATTGAGGCTTAAGGTAGTTGGTTTCAGATCGAGATCCATATGCTATTGAGAGGGTTTTTGCCACAAGTAGGAAAATCAAGAGACCGATCATAGATCTCGAGCACCATCAGAAAGAGGAGACTCGGCATGGGGTGTACCAGGCCCAGTTGCGGTAATGTCCAGAAATTTTATTTTTGTTTTGAGCTCATCTATTCCCATAAAGCAATGAGTTAAGGTTTTGATTTAAGGATTTGTATTCAATAGTAGTAGCAAGTAGGAACTGTGTTTCTCTTCTTTTATTTATTAATTTTAATTATTATTTATTTGTAATTGAACATTGTGAGTGGTCTTGCCAGTGTTAGAATAAGAAAAATGAGAAAAAATTTAATTTATATACATTGTACTTGATTACATAGTCCTACTTTCAAGATTGACATGAAGGAAAGAGAGAGCTAAACAGATTAAGATCCATGTGAAAGAAAGAAAGAGGTAGAGAAAGATTAGCATTTGGGGGTTTCTTTGCTTTAGTTTTTAGTTTTTTTGTTTATACAAAAAATGAAGGTTTATGTGTAAAAACTTGAACTTGATATTTTTCGTAAAGAGTTTGTTTATGAATGAAGAAATATAGCTTATTCTTCTCCATAATTTGATGTACAACCGTATTTTTCCCTCAATTATTGTTGAATTTTTGCTTGTTTAAGAATTAAAGAATGCTGGATTTAATTTTCTGAACTCCTTTTGTATCAATCATGGACAACTATATGTAGCGTTATCTAGAGGAATATCTATGAGAAACATAAAAGTACTAACAAAAAAAAAAATAGCAGATAAAGGGTTGCTATGCAAAGAATATTGTCTATATTTATTTCAAATTGTAAGCTTATTGACTTACTTTAGTTTTTTTTTAGTCTCTCTTGCATGTATTGTTGCATTTATAAACAATATTACGAAAAATATACTTTCATTGCTATATAAAGAGCCTTTCATTTTATAAGTCTATATATAAAAAAATATGCTCCTTTTTCCTTAATATTATCTTTATTGGTTTCTTATTTCCTTGAAAACATGTAAAACAGACTGATTGGATTTCTTTTGTTATTACAAAAAATGAAGAGGGCATCATTGCAATCACAATCATACATATCAATATTTTCACAAATTTCATAAGAACAAAGAAGCATTTCTTTGATGTGTAGATTATTCCATGCTAGCTACCAACGAACATCTAAACAATATAAGCAAAAATATTTATGAAATTATTATTCTCGGACCAAAAGTATTTTAATTTTGTTTAATTTTACCTAAACTATAGTAAGCATATCTTAATTACCTAATGTTTACAAGGCAAAGAAATTATTGCAACAATATATAATCAGAATATTGAGCTCTTCTAACCTAAACTTGAGGAAGGATTTCTATACAAGGTAAGAAATGCAATGTTGAATGTCAGTCCACAAGAGCACAAACTGGTCGGAAACAAATTCGACATAACTATCGATATAGAAATCACAATAGATAAAGTCACAAATGATAAAGAGTTTCCAATAGAGAAGAACTATAACTTTTTAGATTTCAATATTCTTTCAGTATAAAAAGAAACCTCTACGCAAAGGTACAAATTTATAACATCTTACATTTATAGTTATATTTATTGCATTATATTGCATAATTTTTTATCCACTAAATTTATTTTTTAACGCAGAAATAATGAGAGTCGTCACAAATATTGAAGAATTCTCATCCAAGCCAAACTCTGGCCCAAGAAATATTTATTTCATAAATGAAAGGTATACTATATCTTCTTTTTTTTTATTAATCATAAACCACTTTATCATTATTTGGTAATTCTATTAAAGTTAGCTAATATTTAACAAAAATGAAAGTATTCGAATAACTCTATGGGGAGAGCTATGAAAGGAAAGCATAGACTTCTCTCAAAGTCAAAGCACATCATTTTGGCATATATCAAAAGTCAAGAATATAGAGGAGGTAACAAAATTAATTAAATTTAACAAATGGATAATAACCAATGCGCCATCTAATCATACCTATTTATTAGAACATAAAGTCAACAAGTTCAACTCCCATCACAAAGGTCATCACCTCTTTGTCAGAGTCAATATTTCAATCATTATCATATTTGTAAGTTCTACCTTTTACAACAACAATTCTTTTTATTTACTAAAAATTTACTAATTAATTTGATATTTTCAAAAGATCCAAGAGAATTCTGAGCAATTACTTCCCACATTATCATACTCTTTTTCACCTTTAAAGAGAAGGCCACCCACTCAGTATCTATCTTTCATTGATGTTCAAGAAATAACATTAGATCATGTGAGAAAGGTACATTCCTACTATGCTCTATCACTCTTCAATTTTGGGTAAATTTACTAATTACTTATTCTCATAAATAATTTGTTTTGTCCTTGATATATGATCTTAAAGTTCCATTATGCATAAAATATTGTTGTTCTTTTGCACATTGCAAATAAATACAAAAATATTATCAAAATAAATTTTTATTTTATACTTTCTTAAATAATACTTCTTTAAATTATATTAACAATTTGGCCTAATATTTGGACAATACAATAGATGCAAGAATGTTCGAAAGTTGCATTTCAAACAATAGGAAAATAATTCATTTACAAACCTTGTCAAACAATTAATGAAAAACCAGTAAAAAAGTAGGATATCTACCAAAATACTTCTTAGTTATATAAAATATTTTTAAAGTCATATATAACTAAATTATTTTTAAATGCAGTTTTGTTACATATATTCTTTTTGAAGATGATGAAAATTTCTCTCTGAAAATCATAATTTTCTTTCAGAGAGAAACAGAGAAATTTTCATCAGGCACATAAAGCAACTAATAAACATTTCTACATATAAAGTTCGACAAATTATAGAGAAGTACATTATTCTATATTTTATTTTTTATCGCTTTACGCATTTAATTTTACCCTTTTTGAATTTATGATTACCTAACCATAATATATTAACATGCTATGACACTATAGGGAAAATGAGAATACACAATCAAAATCTTATTTGACATATTGAAACAACAGAGCATTGAATGCCTCATCGAAATTTATATGCCATCATGGGAAACAAGCACAATAACAACACCAAAATGTCTTATAGTTGAACTAGAGGACAACAATGCATGAACCAATATTTACTTTTGCCATATTGAACACACATACTCTCTCTCTCTTTATAATTGTCTAAAATTCCGGGTTATTTTGAAAGGAAGACAATATTACATTAACCAATATTTATCTTTGTCATATCTCTCCCTAGTTTAAGGGCCCGTTTGGGTACCTAGATTGGACTCTATAGGACAAATATATCCTTGGCCCTTATCCCTTGTTTAGGTAACACTTCACGCGTGGATAGTTGAATCCTGGAGAGTGGCCGATCCACATTTTTGGCCCAAAAATAGGGATGACCTTATTCCTCTAAAATAGGTGGAATAAGCCAATCCAACTTAAGTTGAATTGGACAATCCCCATCATCGAGCCGAATTCTTTTCGCAAAACAATATTTCATAGTGCTATTTGACATCCGGCAACAAAATCGAAAGGGGAAAAAGAAACCGCAACAAAAACAAACAGAGAAAAGGAAATTGTGTCGCTCTCTCTCCCTCTGCTAGGGTTCACTGTGCTGCTCTCTATGCCTCTGCTCGCTATCTCCCTCCCGCTCGAGCCATCAAGGACCCTGTCAAGCTCTTGACACCAAGATACCGGGTAGGCTAATCCATCACTTATCTTGGTCTTGGTCTCTTTCTCTTTTTGGCCTTGTTCTGTCTCTTTTTGTGAGTGCGTATTTGGGTATTATAGAACTTTCAGATGCTACGAATGTGATATAGGTTTGGTCTCTCTCTAGAGCTCGGAGATGAGTTTGGTGTCTCTCTCTACATTGTGGTGTGATATAGTTTTGAGTTGCTATATCAAATTTAAAAGTATTTAATGTTTATCATTTCCATATTGATTGTACAAGGCTAGATGATACTTGAAATAGCACGCCAAAATTAATCATCAAAAATGAATATTCAACTTCTAATTTATTTTGATGTTTCTTAATTTGATGTGGAGCATTGATGTGGTAAGTTTGTGATGTTGATTTTATACCAAAAATATAATTTTTGATGTTGGGGTTTTAAAAATTTTACCAAGCTAAATATGAGCAGATTTTGTATTCTCTACCTTTTCTCTTTGTTATCTTGTTAATGGCCTATTTTCTTTTGTCTTTGAGAAAATTTATTATGGTTGAATATTGTATATTGTTGTAGAATTAAGTAGAATAAGATGCATTTCAATAATACAAAATGCATGGTTAAAAAAAATGAAAAATTGCATCATAGGGAACCATACTTAAAATTGTAATGTCACCATGTAGTTTACAGCAGGCACCTGTGACGTACTCAGAGAAGTTAGTATAACTTGCATATCTCTTGCATTGGAAACACTTGTATGGATATAATGACTAGTTTTCCTAGTAGGTACTTAATTCTATCTTATGCTTGTCACAAGTGAAAGTTGGACAGGATACTACTGCACTTGGATCTACAAAATGAAAAATGTCTTTTCCTTGGCAGAGCATATAGTACGTTTGTGCCTACTGTATATATGGACTGAAACAAAAACTCTTTCAATTGGAAGTTGGTTGATTTTAGGTGGGCATGCTACAGTAATTTATGCTCTAAATATCCTCCATATAATTGATTTAATTACATATGCTGATTTCTTACTTGTGTTCATAAAAGATGATTTTTTACTCATGATTCTTGTCATTGTTCACTTCAGTCAGTACTTGTGGGATGAATTTAGTTGTGCCATTTACCGGTTGAAAATTGAGGAGAAAATTGACATTATATTAGGCCATTGTGAATTCGTTTTGTATGTACAAGTGTTTTCAAATGAAAAATGTCCCAATTCTTGGCAAGCTACTCCGATTGTGTGCTTGCTGTAAATATGGATAACAAACAATTCCTTAAATTAGGAATTGGTGGTGTTTAGGTGGATACAGAGAGAGCAATATATATCCATAAAGGCCCTCCATACATATTAAGTTGATTGTAAAGGTTCTCCATACGTATTAAGTTGATTGTAGATGGTGATATCTTGTGTTCATAATAGAATTCTTATTGTTCTTGGATTTTGGTCCCAAATGTAAAAGAATTGAGTGTTAACATCAAACAATTTTGTGTTTTTTTTTGTTGTATGATGCATGCAAGTCTTACAATTGTTCTTGTTTCAATAGTTTCTAGTTTGTTCCAAATGAAGTGTAAATGATGAATAGCTTTGTGTTTATAGAAATTAGGGAGGACGTATTATTTTTACCATAAGGCAATGGAGGAGGTTGATGAACAACAGGGGAATAAGAAAATAATAGTTGTTTCTACAATTCTAGCTACTTGTAGTCGTAGACAAAAGGGTCCCACACGTAGGTCATTGGGTACCAAATACCACATTGAGATGATAAATAGAAGGGAGGTGGATTGTCGAGACCAACTCCGATGTGTTCTTCGGTTTACGAAATCTCCTTAGGAAAAGGGAAATGATAAATGACACGATGGGACTATCACTAGATGAATAAATAATGATGTTCCTACATACTTTGAGTCATAACTTGAAGAATCGCAAGATCGATCATGACTTTGACCGTTCGAGTGAGACCGTCAACCGGCACTTCAACCGAGTGTTGGACACAATCATAGACCTTCATGGGAATTTCATTAAACCTCCAGAGACGACCATGCTAATTGATACACTTCATAAAAGAGAGAAGTTCCTCTCATATTTTAAGGTATTTTTTATATATCCTTATATTGTCATTTTTATATATCCTTATATTGTCATTCTATTATTAATCAGTGTACAATCATATGAATTTGAAATTGCTTGATTGTTCACTTTCAATTTTTTTATGACTATATCGGAGCAATTGATGGCACTCATATCTTAGCCACTGTGCCATATGCACTGCAAGGCACATTTCGAAATTGAAAGGGATTCATATCTCATAATGTCATGGGTGTATGCTCCATTAATTTAACGTTCCAATATGTCCTTGTCGGTTGGGAAGCGTCAGTATTAGATTCTCGTATTTGTATTTTTCCTTATTGAATGTTGACCCACTTAGAGTTCGTCCAGGTAAAAATATATTGGCATTACTAGTTGACCTGACACACCTATACATCCATATGACCATATAATTAACTTGTAAATATGATGTTTTTGTAGGGAAATTCTACCTGGTAGATGTAGGGTACCCAAATGCTGCTGGATTTCTATCCCCCTATCGTTTAAATCGCTACCACTTGAGTGATTTCCGTGGTAGTGAGCATAGGGCCTGAAACTATATGAAACTTTTCAAACAAGAGACATTTCTCTTTAAAGAATACCATAGAATGGGCTTTCAAAGTCTTAAAAAATCGATTTCCGATATTGAAAGTCATGACTACATACCCATTGAAGACACAAGTGAAGGTAGTCATAGCTTGTTTCATCTTGCACAACTTTATCATGGGTATTGATGGTACTCCTCCAGATGATGAAATAGAGGTCCCTCGAGGCAGTGATGAGATGTTAATGTACCGACATTCGAAGGCTTTGGGAGGAGTCAAAGTGATAGGGATGAATAGTTTGAAATCTGAGAAGAAATTGCGAAGAGCATTTGGGAAAAATATAGGTATTGTGGTGCCTAGATTATGTACTCTTCCATTGATTGTATGAAATGTTATGTTGAACTATGCCTGCAGGAACATACTTGGTTTGTGTTTGCATCTTTATTTGTTTTATTAGGTTATGGATATTGTTGAAGTGTATGTTAAAGATTGTGCTATTTTGTTGTAGTCTTGATATTCTATGGGACTTTAATATATAAACAATGAGAAAATTCATGAGGAAATTCATGTGTTACTTTGTTGTAGTCTTGCTATTCAATGGGACTGTGTATGATAGCTCTTATTATACTAGGTATGGATAATGATGAGGTGGAGGCACAATTGGCCTCTCGAAGGCCAAAAGGTTGAATTGGTCGAAGAAAATGGAGATAGCATTATTGGATATCCTATCCGAAATGACTTTGGAGACCAATAAAACAGACAAGATTTTAAACCTCTACACTGGGCTGCTGTCGAGAGGGAGTTCTTAAAAGCAACCATTATGGACATTAAAAGGGACCAATTTAAGAATAAATTGAAGACCTAGAAGGCTCAATACTTGATAGTTAAGGATATCAAGAGTCAAAGTGGTTTTGGGTGGGACAATATCAGGCACCATGTGCTTATTAATGATGTTGTATGGGCTACCTTTGTTGAGGTGAGTAATCCTGTATTAACATTTTAGTTGTTTTGTAACTTGCCCAAGAAACATGTATTAATATCTCACACTTTATCAATACGTAATGATCCAAATGCTAACGGGTGGAAAGAGTAGCCCTTCCCTTATTACAATGCGCTTAACCTTATCATCAACAACGAAGTTGTTGCAGGATCTAGTGTCAGAACCCCGTTAATGTTAGCACATGAGAGTCAAGAAAGAAGCCAAGTCCCCAGATGGAGGAGATGGTATATCGATGATGGGTTTAGGTATCTATATAGATGACGTGCCGGATAAGTAGGATGTACTTGAATCACCGATGCAGTCATCCATCTGGCAGAGAGCCCAAGACTGCAGTTGCAAGGCCAAAGAAGAAGAGGTCACTAACCGACTCCATTGAGATCATGACAGAGGCTGTCAACAATCTAGGAGTGATGATGAATAAACGACCAAGCAATCCACTCACAACTCAAGTCGGCGAGGCCATAGACAAGATCCGGGGGCTCACACTCAAAGCTAGGGTGACTACAGCTAAGGAAATTGTCAAAGATGCGGATGTGATGACATTAAGTCTTGAATATGAATGAAGAGGATAGAGCTAAATATGTTCTTGATGTGTATGGTGTGCATGGCTGATCACTATCTTTATAAATGCAGTTATTTAATTCTTTTATTATTGTGTTTTACTTGTATGCTCAAAACCTCTCTTGATGATGGGTTATTAACTTCTACTTTTGGTTGAAATGCCCAATGTTGGATGGGCGTAGCTTTGAAATTATAGTTTTTCCTTGCACTTGGGGAATAAATTAGGCAAAAAATGACCCATTTTAGGGCTTTTGAAACTTATGCAACCAATTTTATGGTTTATGAGAATTACATCTACCTTTGATCAATTGTGAATAGATGTTTATTATGAATCAATTGTGAATAGATGTTGAATATCAATAGTTTGGAGATATGTTTAGTTGCTAAACTCGAATATCAATTGAGTAGGGCTTTCTGATGTTGATTGCTGGTTGTAATAAGTTTTATGTTTTAAATTTTTTGCTTTATGCGTTATATGATGTTGATTATACAATTTTTTTTTTACATCATGTATTTCCTTGGAATCCAAGAACTTGGATCGATATCTTTACATAGCTTTTGACATATTTATTATTTTGGAGTAATGATTGAATTGAGAATGCTTCAATACGGATTGCTGATATAAAATTGTTGTAATTTAAGAATATTATTGGTTTTATTATATTTGATCAATTAAATAATCATAATAGTCTACTTATGGAGTGATCATCAATGTGTATGTGGTGTTGATGGCTTTAATGTTGCCCATGTATATACATTGCTCAATATTGTAGAAAATGCCAAGAGCATATTTTGTATATGTTTGCCACAAATTTGAGGTGTATATGACGTGGGCAGAATGCTCCAGGCAAGTGCTAGGCTGCTCAAGAGCCGTGCATTGCTCCTATCTCACTATAGAGGAGGCAGTGACACGATTTCAAGATTATCAAAAAAGCCATGGACGTGTAGTTATTCCTACAAATGGGGGACCTGTACCTGTTTCAACCACTGGGAGTGCATTGAAGACAATTGCATTCGTAGCAATACTTATATGCATATGTTTGTCATCATATTGTATTTTTCTTCTAACATGTATTATTTTGCATTAGACCATTATTACTCTAAATTAAACTAGATCTTGGTGCAAACTAACTCTCCTTATTACTTTATGGACTTTTGGCGTGTATTATATGAAATAGGTGTTAATGGAATAGTAGTTTATTTCATTGATTGTTATAGGTTTTGAAAATTTATTGCATGTACTATAATTATTGTTTTATGTTATTCGTGTACGGGGCTGCATGATTTGATAAAAACGTAGGCATACATTCGTTATGTTTCTTGGGAATTTAGTTTTGCACATCATTCATTAATGCATACATATATTGGACATGAAATACTATTAAAAAATCCAATATGTCTATTCCAATTACTCTACCAAGTGGCAATGTTTATAGGCGTATCAATTGGACTCCTAAATATGACAAAATCAAGTTCGAAACCATGGTTGAAGTGGGTGCTACGAACCTTAAAGAGGACTTAATAGAAATAGCTTATGTTATGCGTGAAGCATACGGGCTTATGTTCACCATAGAAAGACTCAGATATATGGTTAAATGGTTGAAGTTTGTGTATATAAATGTTAAACAACTCCTTGATCAACCTAGTTACCAATTCGATGAAGGTACAAGAACGATATTTGGATCGGGTTGGGAGGAGTATATTCAGGATAATGAGGCAGCTGCAAGGAAGTTCGACAATGTCCTACCACCTATGCACCTTATGGACATGGTTTTTGCAAATGTCATGTATTAGTGGATTTTTGTTGTGGTTTGAATTAGAGCATAGTAGATTGCAAGTACTTATCTTGATTAGAAGAAATTGTATGCTCTTGACTTTGCAAAGCTTATGCTAGATTTTTGTATTGTTTGGATAGAAGAAAGTAAATAGCAATTGACTTTAATTCACATCTAAAATTTGTCCACTCACTATGCATTATCTCTTTCCTTTTATGGCATTCTCTCATTGTGATTGTATTACCATTGACTTTAATATTTTAGAAATTTATTGCAAATCTAAATCCCTCATTCTTAGAGAGAGATGTCTTCCATGAATTTTCAAAGCTATAAAGACAATTTTTATTGTGCAAGGATTGGAGAGAGAGAGAAAGAGAGATAGATAGATAGATAGATAAAAATAAAGAGAGTGAGAGAGAAATAAAATCCGACGTTTCATTCAAATCCAAAGCAACAATGGGAGAAAGAAACTTGTAATTCAAAATGCAACTTACGGTTGAGTCGTCCCAAATGGCCCTTATCAACGACCTTGAACCAAGGCCCAAAAATCACCCCAAAAGACCCTTATCAAAATCCAATTAGTTTTTTTTCCAAAAAGATTATATATTAATAAATATCTATCTTTAAGAGGTTTTTTAGAGAGGGAACTTTTTTCAATAGATTTAAATGAAACTACTCTAAAATTAAATGTAAAGTAATGATACAAAAACTACAACTAAATTTCCATGGATTTACATCTTCCAGGCAATCCAAACAGTGATAAGGACTGTCCATATTTCTTATCAAGTGCTATCCGAATAGCAGACATCCATATCCCAGGAACAGACCAATTATAAGAGAAGTCAATTCTAGTATAAGCAAATTTCAGGGATAGTCCAATCCAAGTACCCAAATGGTCCCTAGATTTTTGCATGTTATGAATAAGTCTGGGTCTAAGTAATATGATTGTTTATGAAATATCTATATATCTCATTTTAAAGGTATGGCATTTGAATTTATTAATACTAATTGTTGCTTATTTTTTTATATATCAATATCTTAATAACTCATTTTTAGGAAGCGAAATTTTGATTTCTTTCATGTTTTTTGAATAGTTGTAGTTACTTCTTTATGAACAATTGCTTCATGCGGGCTAGACCGCATTTGTACAATATGAGGTCGAGAGGTATAAAACATCCATCTTAAAGATGGATGCAAATAGGTGGCCCATTTAAAGACAATTGTAACTAACAATCCAAATGTTTTTTCATATAAAATTTATGTACGGTCTGGATTATTGATCCGTTATAATGAAATGGATAAAAAATGGGCTGTTATTACCAAGAAGGATAGAATCCGTATTTTATATTTATTTTTTTATTGTTTGACCTTCGGTCTGGTGTTAAAAACATCGGACCGCCAACTGTTCAAATCTTTTTTTTCATAAATCAAGAGGTTCGATGTTAGAAACATTAGACCGCAAACTTTTTTCCAAGTCAAGTGGTCCAATGTTAGAAACATTAGACTGCATACTGTTCAATTTTTTTTCCCAAATCTAGCTGCTCAACGCAATCAAGCCAATATGTTCCCATGTCATTGCGTTTGCATTCACATCAAGCTTGCATTTCATTTTTCATAAATGATATAAAGTCCATTGCCTTCTATCCTTGGTTTCCATGGAATTCGAGTTCAATCAAACAAAGCAAATCAGAAGTCCTCGACCATAGTATTTAAACACATTGGTTCAAAATAGAGTTGTTGTGTTACAACATTGGAAAAACTTTGAACAATTTGCAGTCCGATGTTTCTAATATCAAACCATTTGATTTATGAAAAAAAAAATTGAATAGTTGGCGGTCCGATGTTTTTAACATCGGATTGAGAGGGTAAAACAATAAAAAAACACTCAAGGGGACCTCCACGGATTAAAAAGTGTTTCGATGTTGTAAACATCGGATCAGGGAAAAACTTGTCAAAAAAGAAAAAGAAAAAATGAGGATTTCGTCCTTCTTGGTAATAACGGCCCATTTTTAAGCTATTTCGTTATATATAAATTTCCACGAAATTCGAGTTCAATCAAACAAAGCAAATCAGAAGTCCTCGACCATAGTATTTAAACACATTGGTTGAAAATAGAGTTGTTGTGATACAACATTGGGAAAAAAATTGAATAGTTTGCAGTCCTATGTTTCTATCATCAGACCGCTTGATTTATGAAAAACAAATTTGAGCAGTTGGCGGTCTGATGTTTTAACATTGGATTGAGGGTAAAACGGAAAAAAAAAAAAAAACACTCAAGGGGACCTCTGTGTAGAAAAGGATGGGGGTTAAAAAGTGTTCCAATGTTGTAAACATCGGATTGGGGGTAAACTTGTCAAAATAGAAAAAAAAAAAATGGGGATTCCGTTCTTCTTGATAATAACGGTCCATTTTTGGGCCATTTCGTTATATGTAAATTTATTTTATTATTTCTTTCTAGTTTTCAAATTTTATTTATTTTTTCATATTCATAATCTTCATGTTGAAAATTTGAGAAAATTATAAAAACCCCCCTCAAGTATACTATCTATGCAATTTACCCCCCAGCTAACATTTCCTCTCACTTTTTTCCCTACAGCCATCTTTTCTCGCAAAAACCCCCAACAAAAGCAAAAAAAAGACTAAACTACCCCTTCTCTCTCCTTGTAGCTTTTACCTACGGCTCTCTCCCCATGCGCTCCGGCAGTCTATTTAAACGCTCCAACAATGAAAACACGCTCTCCGATAGTATATCTTCTGGAGCCATAGCGCTCCGACGGTTGAATAGGTCGTTCCAGTAATGAGGACATACGCTTCGACACAACAGCACACCTCCTGGTGCCACATCGCTTCAGCAGATGAATAGGTTGCTCCGGCAATGAAGACAAGCGCTTCGGCAGTACAAATACGCACTCCGGCAGTACAAATACGTACTCTGGCAGTACACCTTCTAAAGCCACATTGCTCCGATGGTTGAATTGGTCACTCCAGCAATACGTGATTTGGGACCGCCAATTGATTTTTTTTTTTTTTTTTTTTTTTTTATAGAGAAAGGCATTTCCGTTCAAAAAATAACAACTTTTTATTTTGGGGGGTTTTTGCGAAAAAAAGGTGATTGAGGGGAAAAAAGTGAGAAAAAAAGTTAGCTCGAGGTTAAGTTATAATATACTTGAACGGGTTTTTATAATTTCCTCTCAAAATTATATATTCTCTAAAAATTAAAATCAAATTATATGTATTGCCAAACCTGCATTTGCACATGAGCTTAATAGCGTCGGCGGCACAAACAAAAACCGTTGATCTCCACCAGTCCGAAAGGTCGATGTCTTGTTTGTACATATGCGAGCTAACCGCTACGTCCTGAACGACGCTCGGACTCCAAGCCGCATTCTCGATGTGAAGGACCCAAACCGTTCGCGCCCAAATGCAAGCGCCGCTTCAAATTCCTCTCTCTCAACCCACATCTCAACTCTGTAACATCTCGTTCCCACTCTGTCACTAAAATTTGAAACAATACGACCTAAAAACTTCTGAAACCTTGTCTTTTGCAACTGGATAATGAATCGCTAATGGCTTCTCTTCCCAATTCTTCTTCCACTGAAACCCTAGAACTTAATTCACAGGAAATATTCACATCATCCTATGAAGCTTTCTCTCAGATCGCTGCTCGCCCATCTCAACCCCTTGCTTTCAAGCTTCTCTCTCAACAATCTTCCTTAAAACCCTTCCCTCAAAATTTCCCTTCATCAAAACGAATTCCTGGTACTACATTTGTAATCGATGGGTTTCGATCATCTGGTCCATTCTCTGTAACCTACTTTTTATCTCATTTTCACTCTGACCACTACTGTGGTTTGAGCCCTAACTGGTCTCGAGGCCTCGTGTTTTGCTCTCACATCACTGCACGCCTCCTTATTGAATGTCTCAATCTCTCTCCTCTCTTTGTCATCCCCCTAGCCCTAGGTCGCACTGTCGAAATTGATGGCTGGGATGTGACGATTGTTGATGCAAACCACTGTCCTGGAGCTGTCCAATTCTTATTCAAGAACCTCGATTGTAATGGCGTGCTTTCCAGGTATCTTCACACTGGCGATATGAGGCTCTCTAATTCAATGAAATCTGATCCAATTCTCAGTGAATTTATAGGCTGTGATGTTGTTTTTCTTGATACTACTTACTGTAACCCTAGATTTTGTTTCCCTGCTCAAGACAAGTCTATTGATTATGTAGTGAGAACCATAGCGAAAATTAGGAAAGAAAAGGTGGGGTCAGTTCTTTTTGTGGTTTCAACTTATGTGGTGGGTAAGGAGAAGCTTTTGCTAGAAATTTCTAGGCAGTGTGGCTGCTTATTATATGTTGATAGTCGGAAAATGTCGATTCTAAATGCTTTGGATTTGGGTGAAAGTGATGCTTTCACTGTTGATCCTTCCGCAACTGACGTTCATGTGGTGGGTTGGAATTTTTTGGGGGAAATATGGCCATATTTTCGCCCTAATTTTGGGAATTTAAATAAGATTACGGTCGAAAGGGGGTACCATAGGGCAGTTGGTTTTGTTCCTACAGGGTGGATGTATGAAACAAAGAGGGATGGGTTTTCAGTTAGGTCAAAGAATTCATTTGAGATTCATCTTGTTCCATATAGTGAGCATTCGAGCTACAATGAGCTCAGGGAGTATGTGGGTTTCCTCAGGCCAAAAAGAGTTGTTCCCACTGTGGGTTTGGAAGATGGGAAACTTGATGGTAAGCAGGTGAGTGAGATGCAGAAGCACTTTGCTGGTTTGGTTGATGAATTGGCAAACAAGCAAGACTTCTTGATGGGGTTTAGTAAAAGATCATCTTTGCAAATCAATGGTGACTCGAATGGAGAAGTGGGTGAAAAGCTTGAGGCTTCACTTGAGAAAAGAATCATAGAAGGAAAGTCTTTGCGATTACAACCTAGGGTCTTGCCATTGATGGCTGTCAAGTCGGCTGAAGGCTCAGCCATATATTTGGATCTAGAGAAAGATGTATCGTTGAAGCCTGTAGTGTTAGACACTATTGCAATTACGGATTCTGATGCTATGAATGATATGAACATGCGCCAAGCTATAGAAGACCTGCGGTATTGCCTTCCGAACTGGGTCACTATGAATCAGATGGTGGAGTTATTAACTTGCTCAGGGGGTGACATAGTGGAAGCAGCTTCCAATTTCTTTGAACGTGAAATTGAGTTTCATGAACATGCTCTATTAGAAGCCAATCCTTCAGAAAATATATCTAAGGAGGTTGTTGGCAGTCCTCAAATGAGCTCGATTCTCAATTCCACTTCCACTACAGAAGGGGAATCTTTGAAAGGTTGTGATCTTGGAACTTCTAAGGGAAGCCTCTTAAAAGTTAAGTCCCTGGCCAACATAAATTTTCCCACCAAGAAGAGCTCTACTCCCAAAAGAAGAGGAATGAAAGCAGAGAACAGGTTGAAGAAGAAATTAAAATCGCCCTCAAATCCAGTATATAATGATGGGAAACAGTCCACTATAACCAGATTCTTTAGTAAAGTTGGCCCAGCTGTTTTACATAATTCAGGTTCTGGTGAACCCATAACTGAACAATCTCCAATTGACATTGGTATGGTGGTTGATAATGTCTACAGATCATATGACTATGAGAATGAGTTATCTCATTTTCTTGAGATAATAGACTGTGCTACATCTAGGGAAGACGCTGCTGTTTTGGTAGGAAAGTCCAAAGGAGATATCAATCTGGCACTTGAGATGTATTATAGTCAAGCTTCTGTTGAAGAAGGGCGGCTTTTGCCCAGTGCATCAGCTCAAATTGGCAGTAGTAATGTGAACTTTAATGGTAACGGAATGTCTGATAATGCTTGTCTTAAAACGGTCAGCATGCCTAGCTTGTCTGCTCAGGGATTTACCATGGCAAACCCTGTTGCGAAATCTGTATGGCTACCTCTTGAAAAGTATTCTCCTGTTGAGGATGGTATGCCCTTGTCTGTGTTGTACCTGCATTTTATCTTGAAGTTATGGATGGACCTGAACTGTTGTGTTCTTGGCTTATTTTAGGAACCATGCTTTTGAAGCCATCCCTTGTATGGTGGTGTGGTCTTTCTTTTTTTTTTTTTTTTTTTTTTTTTTTTTTTTTTTGAAATACATGCATAGTGGTGATTTTTTTATTACAAATTATTTGGAAGAAACATGTGAGTTTTGTCTGCAGCGTGTTGGACTTCTGGGGAACCAGCTCCATATTTACATCTTGCACGGACATTTTCTTTGCTGGAGACAGAACGGGGAAAGCTAAAAGTCACTGCTATGCTTTGCAACATGTTCAGAAGGTTTGTCTAGCTTGGCTGATTGGATATATTTCTCTATGATGATACTCATTAGTTCAGCATTTCTGCACTGCTGATGGCTATTGAAGAACTTTTAGTTGCATTCCGCTTTTTACATCTTGCAGCTTGCTTGCCTTGTCACCCGACGACGTGCTCCAAGCTGTATATCTCTGCACCAATAAGATTGCTCCTGATTATGAAAATGTGGTCTGTTCTTTTGTTCTTTCCTTTTAACTCCATTTTCAATGCTATTTAATTGCAATCACTTTTGCTGTTGTGCAATATGAGGCTCCCACAAGTTGGTTATTGTTGTTTCTTGTGTTGCTATTTACAGTATATTCATTTTTGTGACTTTTTGGGATTGCGTTGCTATTTCCAGTATATTCATTTTGTGACTTTTTGGGATTGATTGAACCAAGGTTAGAAGACTCCAACTAATGTCGGAACTCGCTTGCGAGCCTGGAGTGAGTCAGCTAGCAAGTCATGAGTCGTCTCGCCAAGTTTGTCGCGAGATGGCCGGTAAAAATTTCGAAAAAATAGGAAAAATAATAGAAATTCAGTAAAGTATATGCAATATGGAAAATGATAAAAAAATTGATGTTATTGACTGGTAATCAGTGAAATTATCTGATAATCTAATGTAATCCTGAATAATACTATAGTTCATACTTGCTTGGAGTGAGAGATAAGGATCGATACATGTTGGAGGCTCCCTAGGTCGGAAGCGCATTCCGTACAATATTTAAATTAATAAATAAAAAATTGAAAAATTAGAAATTTTATGAAAAGTTAAAAAATCCAATAAGTCTACATAATACAATAAATAATGGACACACGAAGAAGGGCAATAAAGAAACAAATTTTCTATTATTAAATTTTATTTAATTAATAATGATTTTTTCTAATCCCTTTAGGTGTAGTTGTGTAACATTAGTCCCACAAAATACGATAAAAAAAAATATTATGATGAGGCACATGGGGTTAACCAATAACATTCAAAGGAGCTAATTTTTTATTGATAAAAATTTTCATATCAACAATTTCAAGCTTAAAACATCCAAAAGCCTACCAAGTTTGCTTTATTTGCAACTTTACACTTTACAACATCCAAAGGCATATATTGTCTCAAAAAAAATCCAAAAGCATATGTGTGTGTGTGAGAGAGAGAGAGAGAGAGAGTTGCAACTAAGATCCAAATAAATAATCTTCTTGGCCTCTTGTTGCCACTTCAAGTTGCTAGGATGGATCCTAGAAAGTGGGGATCTAGATAGCATGGAGATCCCTAGCCGGGGGCACTAGAGTGGGATCCTGAAGTGGGATCATCACCTGGATTACGAGATCCTGGTAACTATGCTATAATTTATTATTTTTGTACTATTATGGTGCTGATTCAAATTAGTCCCATCAATTTTCACTTCATACTAAACATTAAATATTAAGTTAATTATATATAACAATGGTATTCATTACAAATTACAGTCTCATAGTCATAGATTCACTATAATAGACAAAAATATGGAAGAAACTCCAATACACAAATGCAACGCTCTATGCTCTGTAGCCAATAGGAGTGTCGTGGAGGTACATAATCATCCTCGGTGTCATGGAATGGACCTTTCCCAAACATCTGTGTCGTCGTGGCAGCAGTAGCCCCTAACTAAAAGTCGCCGCTGCTGGTTAAGTCCTCATGCTTACTGCCTCCTTGGCTCTATTGCCTGCCACTTTGGGTTGCTCACCACCCAAATTTGCCTTGTGTATCCACATATAAAGCAAGCTAAACGAACAAAACTATACATTTCCAATTTACAAATTACAAGAAGCTACAAATCAAAATGTTTATATGTGTGAATTTTAATATTTTAAACAAATTTTCACCTCTTTCATGCCTTCAATATGGGCATCCTTATCTCACTCTAGCATTTCAGTTAATACTTTCATCCCTTTAATTATCTTAGGATGTTCATTATGACCCGGTTGAAAGTGACTTGTTGGCTTTAAGAAGAAATCCGACCTGGTTGAAAGTGATATGTTGGGTTAAAGATCCTGAATTCATTATTTCATTTATAATATTAATGGCTGGTCAAATAGGCCACAACACACAAGGATCATAGATCACAATCTATAAATGCAAATTGAAACTTGAACTGGAAGTTACATGCTGATGGACATGGCAATGCACTCGCTAGCCCATGTCTCATCAATGATCTTCCACTCTTTGTTTGTGGAATATGCAGTTGGCTTCTATGGCATGCTTTGCATGGTCTAGTGCCTCATACATGATCCCCATGGTAGACTTAACAACTGAATCAAACAACCTTGGGACTATTACAAGTGGGTGGTGCTAGTGACAATCTGCATGCACTTATCAAAATACCCATGATTATCAATTTTTTTCTTTGACTTCTCTGCAGGTTGACATCTTAAGATAGGTGTAAAAGCCCAGTTCTCAGATTGCACTCTGATATCAAGTATGAAATCACAAATCTACTGATAACATGTCTTATGACCTCCCTATTGCAATGTTGCCTCATTAAGCTAATGATGGAGTGATTATATTTGAATTTGGTAATATTCTTCCTATTCTTAACCCAACTTCTCACTTCCTCAGATTCAACTATTGCTTTTAACAAGAGGTCTAGACAATTGAGCAATGCAGTGGCTCCAAAATAAATGCTTCCTCTTATTAATTAGCAGTCTCCTGCTTTTATGTACTTTGCATTAACTGTAACCACTTAATAGTAGATTACCGTCCCCACCTATCTGCACTACTCTATCAAGCATAGGGAACAAAAACCTTCTAGTCCTCTTTTTATGGGTGAGATCTGCAATGGAGTGGAAGATTGTCTCTCTGGATCAATACACCAAAACTTTAACAATCAACTTTTTTCTCCCATCATTCCAACCTTTAAATATTGTAAACAGTTTTACTGCATATTTCCCTGTACTCGTCAAGGAATAAATCTACCAAGGCCATCCTCATCAAAGCAAGGTCTAGAAAGCTCTTTTGCAGGTTAACCCTTGAATCTGCATATACTTCATTAATTGATAATATAAACCATTCGTTGCATTCATAGGATGGCAGTGTCAAAGAATCATTTTGTAGTCGCTTTCTGTATCTTTTGATAAATGCTTCCCCCATATGGACTTAAGTGTCTTTTGCTTTGCTTTGGGCTTGAAAAGAGAGTGGTCAAACTTTTCAACTGGTCGTGGGTGACCCATAGATCTGTCCCTCACCTTTTTGCCACATTTTATTCCCCACCGTGGTCGAGGTCCAGTTTACTCCTTTGGCGGTGTCAATGGTGGCCCCATTTTGGGTCATTTGGAATGAGAAAAACTCTTGGACCTTTTGCGGGGAGAGGGCCACGGTCGAAACCTTGAAAGATAGGGTCAGAACTTTGGTCACTTTCTGGGCCAAAAACCTTAAGTCCTTCAGGCACCTTTCTTATTTGGACTTCCACAAAGACTGGTAGGCACTGTTGAACTTAACGCCTACCAAGATCCCACAAGCTTCTCTTTGGAGACCGCTTGAACACGGCCAGTCAAAGCTCAACTTCAATGGCTACTCTCTGGTAAACCGCCTTTTAGGCATTGGAGTAATCTTTTGAGCCAATGACAACAACACTCCCTTCACCTTCTCCCATTTCATCGGCCACACCGACTCCAATACCGTCAAGGCCTTTGCTCTGCTGGAAGGACTCAAGAACTTTGATCCTTGCTGGGGCCTAGAATTGATAGTTGAGGGAGACTACAAAAACGTGATTGCCTGGGCATCCTGATCCTCTCCTTGCCCTTGGAGACCAGAGCATATTTTTGATGAGATCTCATACATTTGCAGGCCTATGCTTGTCTTGTGGACTAATATCTGCAGGAAGGCTAACTTAATGGCCCGCGCCCTCGCTAGGGAGGGAGCAACACATGACAACACTCGGATTTTTGGCAACTTTTTGAGCTCTTAGTCCCCCATTTTTTGTATCTAGCATTTCTTCATATTCTCGATGTAGAGCATTTTTTGGGCCCCTCGAGGGTCTTTTTACAAAGCACCCATCTTGTGGGTTGTCTACACTTTTGTAATACATTTACTTCTTTAATGCAATTGACAGTTTCAAAAACCAAAAGAAAAAAAAGAGAGAGAAAGTGGTCAATTTGACCATGGGTAAGCGTACTATGTTTGGGGTTGGGGATGGCTAGGTAGTATTTTTTTTGGTTGTGTTATTAAAGGAAAGAGAAGAATGTCTTCACATGGTGGAAGACTTGATAGGCTTACTAGGTTGGGTCTGGGGGTGGCTAGGATATATTTTTTTTGGTTGTGTTAACAAAGGAAAGAGTAGAATGTCTTCACATGGTGGAAGACTTGAAGAGTCTTGAAGCACGCCCCCCCTGCCTCCAGGCCCCCACCAAAATAAAAGGCAGGTAGTTAGTTACTACTGGCTTGAGAGGTACTGGATGACTACTAGAAGCTCCTACTTGTTTAACATATATCTCTTCTATAAGGAGCAGTCTAGCTTGCATCTCTTCTGGACTGGCCCTTCTTTCACGCCTAGGTTGGGCCTTAAAATTTCCTTCCTCTTCCTCTTGGGAAGGTGCATAATATTGTCTCCCTATTTCCTCTATCACCCCTTTATCTTTTCACCTTCTTTTCCGTTGTTGCCTTAATAGATTGCCTCATCTGCTACTTCACTTTGACATGCACATTATCACAAAGCATTTCATCATCCCAAATTTTGGTTAGGTGATGTTTTAGGTGATTAATCTTGTTTAACATCTCCTTCCATAATGTCCGCACTTCACCCGCTCCCACCCTTCTCCAGCAGCTTCACCCCATTCTGCCATGCTGGAGTCTCAGTTGGAGTCAAAATCTCCTAAGCTTACAAAAGAAAACATGCTAAAGATATAAACACTCAAACATGATATTTTTTATACATCAAAATGTGAAAAAAAATGTAAATTCTTGGGTTAAAAATATTTTATGCCGAAAATATTTTTGCATGCATCAAAATATGTTGTTCAAGAGGAAATGTTACTTTAGAAACAACTTAGGCCTAGCCAAGGCCTTAAAAACCTTTGAAATATATCCCATTAGCAACATTAAGAAAGAAAAACGAATTGGCAACATTAAGCTAATTCAACTATTATAATTGCTTTTTTATGCATCAAAATCTGAGAAAAAAAATTCATGTTGAAGATTTTAACAGAAACTACTAATTCCATAACTGTAGAAGCATAGTGGATGCATATGAAAACCATGAAGGAAATCTAATCGGCATCATTAATTTTTTTTTTTAAATTGAACATTACAAATACATAAAACATTATCTTTGTACACATGTAAAAAGTCTCTCAGAATATATGAATCTGAAAAAAAAAAATTACTTATTTTTTGATAGAATGCAACAAAAATACAAAAAATTGAGTGATATCCATCAAAAATAAAATCAACTAAATGAAATTTAAATGGAAAAAAATGAAAATTCTTCGAAACTTGAAAGCAGGTCTTCCAAGTTTTGTGTTCAGTGTGAATTAGTGCCTTCAATCTTTGTCAAAGCAACCTCAAACACCCCAAATCAAAACCCCTAAATCAGATTTGGGATTTTGAGTTTGGATCTAGTTGATTTGAGCTCTTAAAATTTTTGGGTGAATGGTAAGTCCAAAATAAAAACCTTGCAAGTCCGAGATTTTTTTTTTTTTTGGTGATATCAGTATGATTTGATGAAGAACCCAACAAGAGTAGACATCGGCCAATTGTAGTGAAAAAATTGCAACTTTTCGTATCTGGTCAAAACCTAAGATGAAAATTTTGATATCTCAAATTTGTAAGCTCTGAATTTTTCTCAAATTTCAACTACTGAATTTATAGATCATGCAAAAATGAGCATACCTCTGCAATTTGGTCTCAATTGGGTGCTTGGATGAGGAGAAACGGGGGAAAGGGGAGTCAGATCCGCCCCCTTCCCCCCATATAATTCTTAAATTTTATCAAACTCGGGAACTCTTAGAGTTGCTGAAGTACTAGGGTGAGTTGCTCTAACAGCTTGCCGGGGCACTGTAGCAATTCAAAACCTCCCCGAGTAGGGTGCTGAGCCCAACTGACTCTCCGGAGTCCGAGTGGACAGCCAAGTTTCCTAACACCAGAATTTTCTTTATTGGATAATCTAAAATTCAGAAATATTTTTTTATGGGGAGGAAGAATCATGAAAGTTAATCTTATGTTAGAGATAAAGTACACATGCATACTTGGGCAGTCTAAAATTCAGTACTATTTCGTTAGGGGAGGAAGAAATTATGATATTTATCCTTAAGGCACAGATAAAGTACAGGTCGTTTCATGTTGAGAGATGAGCCCCATTAATATTATAGTGTGTCTGCCTGCCTCCTAACATCTCAATGCCATGTTGAGAGTTCTCAAACATAAGCAGATTGTTGCATTAATTTGTATGTGCTTTAGGAGAAGTAGGTTATGGCTAGGCAGAATGGAGGAAAGTTCTGAAGTCAATATTAAATAATCTTGTAGTATATTAAGTGGTTCTGAATGTGTATTGTAAAGTCCAACATGGCAATGTTCTGTAAAACTTGTTTAATGATCAATTATCAATAAAATAAGGCTTTACTTGTGAGCTTGCTTATTTCAAGAATTTAGGGCTGGTTTCTTTACTTCAAAGAATTCATGGGAAAAGTAATCACCTTTGATGGACTTGTAACCAGATGCTACCTTAGGTTGCAACTATCAAATCCCACTACTACAAATAAGTGGCAAAAAAAAGAACGATAATATTATTAAGCTTGTACTAGAAGTGGGATTAGTAACATTGGAGTTGTCTGAAACCTCCTAGAGACAACCTAGCTTGTGGGATTTACTATTTCTTGATTCTGAAAGATTTTACTCCATAATTTTTCTCTAGGAACTGAACATTGGTGGCAGTATGGTCTCTTCAGCAATAAAGGAGGCATGTGGAACAAACAAGGCTAAAATACAAGAATTGTACAATACTTTGGGTGATTTGGGTACTACTGAACTGATTTTTTTTTTTATTTTTTGTCGTATGGCTTCACTCGCTGAATTTATTTACATATTGATGTGAGCGTGTCTTTATAGGAGATGTTGCACAGGCTTGTTGGCAGAGTCAATCATTTCTTGCTCTTCCAAGCCCGCTTTCAATTCGTCATGTATTTTATACACTTCGACAGATAAGGTGTGAATTTTGCATAATCTTCCCTCTTATTAAGGACTTACGTATGTTTTGAACTGCTATTTGTTTGGTTTTATAATTATTATATGCATTATTTATAGAGCTTTATGATGTTTTGAATATACTTTGGACTGATATCCATTTAAAATTCTATACATAGTTAAAAAAATATGCTGTGCGTAGGACAAGTCAGTTCTTGAGGCGAAGTTTATGATCTTATTTAGGAGTAGTGTGAGTGCTTGTGCGTGTGGGTGTAATATTATATAGACTGCAGCATGGGATTCTCAGGCTACCATGAGGAAGAGAAAAAGTGATCAACAAAAAATGAAATCTCAATTTTAAAGTTAAATAGTGAACAATAATCTGATAACATGGATGGTGGAATAGAGAGCATACTTGTTAGAAATGCCTGAGATTTCGAATCATTTTAGGAATCAAAATCGTGGGATCGCATTTGGCTAGAAGATTCTTGTTTTTGGAATCGATGTCTGTACAAGGGGAATCTTGTTATAGGAATTGAGCTTCGACCTTAATGGAGTCGAGATCCCTATATACATGGAATTGATGTTCCAACCACTTTGGAAATTGAGTTTTAGCCTATTTGGAATCGACCCATATGGAAATAAGATTCCTTTATTTATGGAATCGCAATTCTAACAGATTGGGATCGCGTTTTTTATGTAATTGGAAGTCAATATATTGAGTTATAGACTATTGAGCCGCAGACACAATATCAAAAGTGCAATTCATAGACACACATAGTCCACCAGGGAAATTGTATGCAAAAGACACAAATATTATCTCATATGTTTTTGAAATGTGATTTTGGTTTCATTAATATAGTTCAAAATATGACTTTGTCTATGCTATGGTGTTGTTTGTGTTGTAGTCCTATTTGAATATAAAAATCTTTACCAATTATATTTTGAAAAAAGGCTGCCAATCCGAGCACTGTTAGAAACATGATCCGAGCCGGTCCTAGCACCATTAGTACTCTTATTAATGCTCCAACACTCTAGTTATTCGTACCTTTTTTACTTGTGAAAGACATTAGAATCATACATGTTGAGTACTCCTTAACTTTATAGATTTGCATTTGAAAGTTGATTCGTGTTACAAATTCTTCAGCATTGCGTTCATCGGATTATTATTTGGAGCACTTATAAACCATGGAAAACAATGTTCTCCAATTGAGTTTCCAAATAACTAAAATCAAAATCCATAAATCATTGAGGTGAAATTCCACGTTCAACAAATCACAGTTTTGTGCACCTATGAACATCAGTATTTGATTTTGTGGAATTATGATTCCAAAAATTTTCAGATCGAGATTCTATGAAGGTGGAAGCAAGATTCCATGTTAATTGAGTTGTAGTTTCGTGCACCTACGAACCGAGTTACTTGATATTATGGATTCTAGATGAAAAGAAAAAGATCGAAATTCATTATATATGGACTCAGGAATCAACAAATGTGGAATCAAGATTCGATAAATATTGGAATTGAGATTTGGAAAAGGTGGAATTGAGATTCCATAAATGTTTTTTTTTGAGAAGAGATGCCATAAACGTTGGGATCGAGATTCCTAACTTCAAGGAAACTGGTTCATTGAAGGTTCCTTATCAGAATCACTGAATCAGGATTCTGAAGTGGAATCACAACTTGGACAAAGACATTCCGATAACTGAGAGAGAGAGAGAGAGAGAGAGAGAGAGAGAGAGAGAGAGAGGAGGGGCGAGGGAGGGAGGGAGAAGAGTTACTAATTGTAGACATTAGGAGAAGAGCGAGGGAAGAGGACAAAGACTAAGTTGTCAATTAATTATGGACAAGAGAGAGACAGAACAAGAGGTTATTTAGAAGATACCTACAATGTTTCTTCCTTGACTCCCTCGGTGAATTCAATTTTCCTTCCAAAAAATCAACCCTTCACATGTATTCTATTTTCTCACATAGAAAACTGTGTTTTCAATTACATCCCCTAAAGATTCCTATTATTTTTCTCTCCACATGTCATAATAATAAAGCATGGTGTGAGACACATGCATGCAAACTACACATATATAATATTATAGTTTATGTTATATTGTAATTTACTTTTTGAGACTTGTCTTGAGTTTATGAATGTACACAACAATTATGGGACTCTCTGATTGTTTTAAAGTTCAAATAGTATGCTTTGTGTTTTTTGTTTTTTTTGTTTAGTTAAGGTGGCCCTGCCAACTTTGATTCTAAGTCTCGTAGTACTTTCTACATTGTTTTGGTATACAATGTTCAATAAAATTTATGTTTCACTGTTTGTGTAGCAAAATGCACTATTTGAAAACCAGGTTTGTCCAATGCCTTCTCTGTTATTTTTCTGCTAACAATAAGAGCTATTGATCCAAATTTTTTTTGGAAATAAGAGCTATTGTTCAGAAAAACAGATTAAAAAAAATAAGGGCTATTGATCCAGAAAATATTCAAATAACTTATTCAAATAACTTTTGGAACCTTTCCCTTGAGAGGAGTCACATAGTTTCTTTATTATGGAGGAATGGCACAAAAGTATTAATCTTTGATCTTCTTAAAATTCGTGTATAATCATCAGTAATCAATTTTAATGATTGATTTTATTTCTTTTGGCTTAATGATGATAAACATACATGTTATTTGTCTTTTCAATTGGTTAATGGTGATAAGTTGCATGTTCTTAAAATTATCTTACCAATTTCATGGGATACACCACCTACAAACATTAGGTGATGGATGATATTGCATGATGCGAATTGCCAAATCACCCTTTTTTGTTGTACAATATACAGAATGATGTCAGAAGTGCAAAAGCGCTTAACATTCTATGTTGTGCCTTTTCCTATGATTTGTGGATGCTTGTATGTAGCATATAATGAGCGTTCCCCCCCAGCAGGACTTGCCTCCTCTCCCCCCCCCCCCAGCCAAAAAAAAAAACCAAAAAAAGAAGACGAAGGTGTGCTATGTACTGGTGATAATACTATACAGCACCTGTAGTGACATACTTGTAAGTATAAAATAATATATTTATAGAAAGAAACATGAATAAAATGTAATTTATTCAATGTGTCAACATATATTTGTGCACTAGATAGACAGCAGTGTGTAGATGCATGGCTGAGTTGTATCCCTACTCCCATAGCTGTTCCTATATCCATATCTGGGCATCTTAGGCATTAACTTCTTCTGAATCTAGCTGTATGATAAATAAAAAATAGTTTGTTAACGCAAGGAACAGTCTATTTCTAGTCGTCCCTGTAAATTGAGATACTTGTTTCTTTGTTCTCAAACCTTTTGCATTGATATGGAACTTCGCTTTTTTTTCCCTTCATCTTGACATGATCCATTATCATGTTGGTGTATTTCATTTTCCAATCATAAAAGAAAGAAAAATTGGTATATTTTTGGCTTTGATTGGATGAATTTTCCAGCTAGAAACACATTATAAATCACAGAATTTCCACTGTCTTAGATTTTGGAATGGATACCATGAGCATGTTTACATGTGCTATAAATTCTGTTTGAATGAGGTTTGCCTGGTCGAGCATAGAAATGTGAGAGGGCAATGACTGGGTGGGTTGGGGGATTTGGCTGTTGGCTTTGCGTTGTTGGAGATACATTGAATTGGGACCATGGGATGGGACAGGCACCATTTTGTAAGTCAAACATGAATCGTGGAAGGAATGTAGGGGAAGTTGAGCAGGAAAAGAGTGTTTATGCCAGGAATGGGGCTTATACTTAGTTTCAAATGAAAACCAAAGAGCTGGTGTTAGAGCAGAAAGATATGAAATGAAAGAAAGTGGGAAGGGGAAAGGTGTGGAGAGAGAAAAAATGGAAATAACTATAGAGTAAATATGAAAGGCAACGGAAATTTGTGAATGAACTTTCTCTCGTCATAGTGGGCATTTGAGAAGGACAAAGATTGTCAAAGGGATCTCTGCCGTGATTATTCCTGCTTGCTCAAGGTTGGTAAATCTGGATCTGGCACCAAAAGAGTACCATTCATGCATACTGTCATTGTATTCCTCTACATGCATCACCTGGCATAACAATTGGTTCTATCCTCTCTAACTAGTTTTAAAAACTTCTTGTGCAATATGTATTTGTAATTCTTTCTTTGTCTAGGATCTTTGTTGATTCTTTTATTCATTTTTTACATTGTGGATTTTTAATTATATTGGCTAGAGTTAACCTGTCTCAAACTGCTGCATTTCATCATATTGAATTATCGTGTAATTTATTACTTGGGTATTTTGTTATATATAATATTTGGATTTCTTGTCAAATGCTTGGTGCATGATTACTATTTTTTACTTCTTTACTTTATGTCCATGTAAGCGTTTCATGGAATCTGTCCTGTTGGTGGTTGGTTTAGAATTGGGTACTGCATATGTATACAAGTATTCGAAATGATGCTGATTTTCATGCTTTCAAAGTCTGGCTGTTTAGGCTCATCTAATCACTTTTTTTAGAATTTAATACCAACTAGCTGCTCCTTTAGGGGTATTACTCTATTTTCTGTAGGACTTACACCTTACAACATCTCTCTCTCTCTCTTTGATAATTGTCAGGCATTTTATTTCAATTCCTGAAATAAATAATTATCATTTTTAACTGGAGTATTCAGGATTTGGTGGCACTAGATGATGTGAAATGTTTTCAGTTTCCCTGACTCATCGCTATTGTTAGCAAGGAAGCAGGTATTGGAAGTGCTGATCGAAGGAAGAAGCTCATTGTAAATCTTCTTCATTCTTGTAGGGAGAAGGAAATAAAGTTTCTTGTTCGAACTTTGGTATGCTGCTTTTACTTTGTGCTTTGAATTCATTTCTTTTACTTGTTGCTTGAATTCATTTCTTTTACTTTTGTTTTGAATTTATTTCTTTTACTTGTTGCTTTGAATTCATTTCTTTTGGTTAGTATTCATTATATTCACTTCAATGCAACTTACGAAAATCCTATTTTTCCATTTCTGTAAAGCCCTTTTCCTTTATTGACTAAGTAATTTTTGAATTAGTGGGTCTAAGATGTTTTGGTTACCCATGGTTTCTATTTTCTTAAAAACCTAACCTGGTACAATTAGTATCCAGCTTAGAAACTTTGGTAGGATCTAGGCATGTGAAGAGGCGGGTTTCTTGTATATTTATTGTATCATGTCTCCACATGCATATTAGACAATATCATTACAATATATGAGTAAGTGCCATATGTATAGCTTCTCTATGTAGGACTCCATTCACATTGTATGACTCCTCTTACACACCTCTCACTTCCCTTCTCTCTTTCTTCTCTCCCTCTCTCTCTCTCTCTAACTATGGGACACATCTTTTATTTTTTTTTGGGTAGATCAGTGGGGAATACAAGTGCCTACCCGTTTCTTGAAATAGTTAGTGGTTCTCGAATGTGTCAGTGGGAGAAGAAACCTAGACCAGTAGTTGAGGCTCAAGTGGCGCTACCACCACGACCTCAATCGAATTGCCATATGGCGCACATCTTTGCTTTTTTTTTTTTTGTACTATTTGATATACTTGTTCCATTAGATATAATGATATATGATACTCTATTTGTAGAAGGATATTTTGGAAGGTGATGAATCCTTGATCTTATTCCTTTTATATGAAGTTTGTATTACAAGGTTTTAATACAACATTTTCTTTTAATGGTAAAAATGTAGAAATCAATGGGATTAAGTTATTTGTTTATTTATCATTATTAACTCATCATCATCATAGCCTTTTCCCAATTAATTGGGGCCTACTACACGAATCATGGTTCGCTATTCTGCTCTATTAAAGGCCATACCATCGGTGAGGCTATAAGTCCCAATATCTTTTTGGACAACTTCCAACTGCATCATTTTGGGCTTACCCCTTGCCCTCTCAGTCATTCCACTTGAACTAACTCGCACGGTCCTAACAGTTGCTGTACTTGGTCGACGTCACACATGGCCAGCCACCTAAGTCTACTCTCTCTAATCTTATCGCCTGTTGGTGCCACACCGAAATCTTCCGTAATGGATTCATTTCGAATTCTATCCTTTCTTATCTTGCCACTCATCCATCTCAACATCCTCATCTCCACTACATTCATTCTATGGGTATATTGTTTTGGGAAAATTACAAAAAACCCCTAAGACTACACTTTCTATGCAACTTACCCCCAACCTAACTTTTTCTCTGACTTTTCCCCCAAATACACTTTCTATGCAAATACCCCCCAACCAAAAAAAAAAAAAAGCCTAAACTACCCTCCCTTACTTTTACCTTACCCACGCCTCTCTCTCCTCTATCTCACCAAAATAGGGGCTCCAACCCTTTGTAAGTGCGGTTCGGTAGTAGGGCTCCGGCACTGTGTAAAGTATGATCCCGCAGTAAGGCTTCGACACTGTGTAAAGTGCGTCCAGAAGTTGGAAAGGGCGGTCCGGCAGTAGATGTTACTGGATTCCAAGGCTCCGATGCTATGTAAAGGGCGGTATGGCAGTACTTACTTTCGGTCCAGTAGTTGTCTTAGGGCGGTTCGGCACTTGTGCGCTCTAGCAATGTGGTGGTGCACTCCGGCAATGTGCTACTGGGGTCTAAAAGTCAACGTCAAATCTGGCCAAAATGATTTTTGTGTACGGGAAGGGCATTTCTGTCTAAAAAAATGAACTTTTTCCCTTGGGGGGGTATTTGCATAGAAAGTTTGTTTTGGGGTAACAAGTGAGAGAAAAAGTTAGGTTGGGGGTAAGTTGCATAGAAAGTGTGGTCTTGGGGGTTTTTTTGTAATTTTCCCTATTGTTTGTTGTCCGCTGAACAATGATGATGATGATGATTTATTGTTAACAATTGATGATGATGATGATGATTTATTGTTAACAATGTTTGATTGATGTATGTGCGGGTTTACATAGATACAAAATTGTGGGGCTACAGGAGGTCTAGAACTCCTTTTCTCACAAGAGAGGATCTAAGAGCCCCTCTTCTCTAGCCAAAGAATCTTAATATGGATTGGATTCAAATATCCTTGTTGCTTTATAAATGTAACCTTTTGATTAGTCAATTTTTATTTGTTTTTAGATGTATAGTTCTTTGGTCTTGATTTGGGGCATGAATTATCTTAAGGTGAACGGAGAGGGTAGTGTTAATGTGGGTCATTATGGTAGAGCTATTCTGCCTTTATAAGCAAGCATAAGTGGATCAAAACAAGGCAGCCAAGGCAAGGGCTGAGTGTCAATGATGTATAAAAAGGGGATAGTCATGGTAAACGTTTTAGTTGTTGAATAAGAATGACACTTCTTTGCCATTTTCTTTTTAATTCTTCTTATGTTTGTTTCACTGAGTTCTTGTTGGGTGGCTGCGTTGATAATGTGGCAAATAAATTGTTCAATGTCATGTTGTCTATTTCGTGTTGTTCCATATCCATGAGATTTTGCAATGTGTGGCACTTGCATATTCAGCAGTTGAATGAATATTATTGGAGATTGTTTCTTTTGTTGCCAAATGGTGTTGGTTAGAGTGCCTAGCATAATGGGATCAAAGGCTGGTGGTGAAGAAGATTTTAATTGTAGTGGATGCTGAGGAAGAGGAAGAGTGCTTTCAATCATCAAACAAGTGACAAGCTTTGATGTTTCAAGTTTGTATCGCCATTGGAACTATACTTTCAATTGAGGGTGAGGATCTTGAGGTTGGTTGTGCTCTTATGTGAGTGTAAAACATCACCATGCCAATATTATTCACTGGAGGCTATATCTTTGTAATTATCTGAAAAAAAAAGATTTTACGTGTGTATACTTCATCAAAGGTTGATGGATGCTAGCCACCACAGTTTTGTAACGTTGCAGGTTGTGGGAGTATTGGGCCTGTCAAGTTCCTGGGTCTGTCTATGATTAGATTACTTGCATTGGGATTTATGGAAAATTTGCTTGGTCACAAGGAAGTTTCACAGTGAATGGATGTGTGAGAATGGGGCAATGTGGTAGTGTAGGCCTAAGTCTGTTAAGAGACTTCTCCATCATTGCATGACTGCCCTTATGCAATCTCCCAAAGGTCTCGAATATGTCCCTTTAAGCGATGCTTTACATTTCTCAGATTGCCTTTTGCATCTCTCATGTATTCATCTTCTTTCTCTCTCTCTATAATTAAAAGTTCAATAGTTAATGCACTTCACCACAGATGTGGGAAGATTGTAATAATTTGAACCAGATGAAAAATGTTTGAAATATGTTTGTAAAGGGAGATTCCGTATTCAACTTTGCGATGTAAAGGTACTTGATATTTATCCATATCTTGTGGTTGGGTAGTGATCCAACGGTTGTGGAGATTTCTGTTACCAATCCCCAGAATGCTCAAATGACTTGGACTCAGATCTAGACCTGCCCTGGGGTGTACCTGATAGACTTGGACCTGACCCTAGATTTATAATATATTTAACATATTGCAATATTATAAGATCATAGAATTATTGATAAATATTTATCCATATCTTGTGGTTGGGTAGTGAACCAACAGTTGTGGAGATTTCTGTTACCAACACCCTGAATGCTCAAAGGAGGACTTGGACGGAATTCCGGACCTGGCCTGGGGTGCACTTGATAGACTTGAACCTGATCCGTGTAGATTTATAATATATTTAACATATTGCAATATTTATTATATATATAACTCATATATAATTATTATAAAATCATATAATTATATATATATATATATATATAGATATATATATATATATATAGAGGGAGAGAGAGACATACATCATGCATATAACATTGCAATATTATAAGATCATACAATTATTAATAAATATTTATTATATATTTAACTCATATAATTATCATAAAATCATATATAGAAATATGCAATATTGATGTGAGTGTGTGTATATATATATATATATATATATATATGTATGTAGAGAGAGAGAGAGAGAGAGAGAGAGAGAGAGAGAGAGATACATAGATCATACATCTAACATTGCAATATTATTATAACAAACTTTGTTGAACACCAAGATGCTCCTCCTCTCTCGCTCTCAAGATCTTCTATCCTTGGTGGCAATCGCACTCCAAAATCTCGCTTTGGGGCTCTGGAAAAGGTATTTTCAAGGGATGTTGATTTTAAAATTTTTAGATCTCGAACCCGACAGTTAGGGATCCCAACCCCCACCTTAAAGACTAAGATAAAGACCAAACTAATGACTTTCTTTTATATAACCAGCTAGCAATGCAACTATACGTTTAATATAATTACATTACTTGCTCGCTATACATAAAGCAATCCTTACTTTAAAGAGTATATATAGTCTTAAACTAGACCATAAATGCTCTTTAAGTTTGGGAGCGAGGTCCCCAATAGGTTGGGATCAAGATCCCATTAGGTAGGGATTGAGATCTCCAAAAGGTTGGGATTTTGATTCCTAATATTCGGGGTCTCAATCTCTAACATATATATTCTAGGGATGATGATCCCGATGAAGTACTTCATTGTCTCTAAGTAAGCCCCCCTCTTCTTATTTTTCAAAAAAAAAGAAGAAGAAAAAAACGTCCCTCTTCTTTCTCTTTCTACCCCGGTAGTCTAGTTTTAATTTCTTAGAGAGAGAGAGAGAGTAGGGCTTATTTTAGTATATCAAGAGAGAGAGGTAAGGTAGTCTAGTCTTTATTTCCCTAAGTAAGCCCTCCCTTATCTTGATAAGTATGATGAGTGTGAGAGAGACTTGAGCTGGTCCATATCACAAAAGAGAGAGAAACTTGAGCTTGGTCCATGTCATGAGTGCGAAAGACACTCGAGCCCTTCCATGTTGAGAGAGAGAGAGAGAGACTTGATCTTGGTCCATGTCACAAGAGAGAGAGAGACTCGAGATTGGTCCATGTCACAAGAGAGAGAGAGTCGAGATTCGTCCATGCTATGGTGCATACTTCCAATGTGAGCTATCATGAAGCATTAGAGAGTGCATTCTTTATTTTAAGTATCAGAGAGAAAGAGACTCGAACTTGGTTTATGTGGAGAGATCGATAGAGGCTGGAGCTTGATCCATGTCAAGAAAGAGAAATGCAAACTTGGTCCCTAGAGAGAGAGAGAAAGCGAGAGAAGCTGGCCCATGTAACAAGAGAGAGAAACTTGTGCTTGGCCTCATATATATATATATATATATATATATAGAGAGAGAGAGAGAGAGAGAGAGAGAGAAGTAAGTATTAACTTGAATTTTAGTCCCACATTGGTTGAGTGGTAGAATGGGGTGGGTAGGCGGGCTACAAAGGAGATAAGTTAAGAAGAGAGTCTCAATATAACATATATGTTTATAGTATATAATATAATATAATATATACATAATTATATATATCTGGGTCCGATTGGATCGACTTAAACCCCAGCCGATGCGACCCAGGCTCGGATCTGGGTCTCAAAATGATGTCCTATTGTTTTAGAGTCTTAAATCTGATTACAGTTGTGAGATGAGAATATATGCTTTTATTTCAAGCTTTAAAAAGCTTCTTTTACATCAGTCAGAGAGAGAGAGAGAGAGAGAGAGAGAGAGAG
Source organism: Amborella trichopoda (assembly GCF_054954075.1). NCBI lineage: Eukaryota > Viridiplantae > Streptophyta > Magnoliopsida > Amborellales > Amborellaceae > Amborella > Amborella trichopoda. The sequence goes on along the minus strand of NC_142348.1, from coordinate 21,388,600 downwards.
AGAGAGAGAGAGAGAGAGAGAGAGTAGTTCATCTTGTCCTCTTGCCCCTTCGGAGAGCCAGCCTTTGAGAAACAATGGAAGCAGAGGAGATTACATTCGATGAAGATGACTGTTGAGTGGTAGGATTCTCGATTATCGGGGACTCAAAGGGAATGGTGCGTGCCAAATTTGTGTCATGGCTTGAAGATGTAGTGGTCATAAGAAAGGCTGACTTATAGAGCTACATAATTAATCTATTGTTATTCACGCAAAAATAAATAATCCATTGTTAAGGGCGGGGGGCCACTTGATAAGGGATCCCTTGTAAATGGCACTTGCAGACCTCAGGGCTAATCAACTAAGGACCTTGATTCTTATACTTTAAGAATCTCGATATTAGAACAGGAGGAAGCCTATTGTATGACATACTTAAACCTCGATTTCTTAACCAAGGGAACTTGTACTAGCTCTACTTACAACCTTATTTTTTTGTATAGTGAAGCTTAGATTCCTGCTAGTCAAAACATCGAACTCATTGAAATTAGATCTCGCTCCCATAAACCTAAGGATCTCGTTCCTTGTCTTGTTCATTGTACGGACGACGATCCTAACCCTGGGGAGCTTCCACTATAGACCTGTTCGGCGGATCCAGAACCGATGCTGCTCCCGCCTTCAACAACTATGATTCATTTATTTGAGTCTTGATTGTAATTCTTGGACATATGTAAGTGTTCTAGCAGGTATCGCAAAAGAAAATTTTTAACTACATAGACCATGCTAGTCCTCCAACTACAAGGATTCATTTATTTGAGTCTTAATTGTAATTCTTGGACATATGTAGGTGTTCTAGCCGGTATCGAGAAAGATAATTTTTAACTACATAGACCATGCTAGTTCACTTCATCCACTTTCAGTTGACAGGTTGGCCCGATCCGTTTGCCTTATGAAGATATCCACCAAATGGGCTGAAGAACTGAAGCACTTCCCTTTCCCAGCCTAGACAAAGAGCTCTCTGAAGTGAATATGATGAAATTTGGTTTCTAGGTTCTCTGTTGACTCTTTTTGTAATAGAAGTTGTATCGACACAATTGGTGATGCCATCATATTTTTCCTGCAGTTTGCTCACTGTGGCACTTTCTTGAAATAGTTTGCAAGCTGTTTGCTTATCACAAAATGTGCTGCACTTAATGTTTCAGCTTCTGAACTTTGTGATATCTATAGTATCAAAATGGCTGTTAGATGCGCTGTGCTTGATGATGAGCAGTGAGGAATGAATTTTTTGAGAGTTGGAATATCAATGGTAACCTCAAATCCTCATCTCCATTGATGTAATATTCAGGACTACTGGCATTTCTGTCTCACTACTTTTGGCTAAGGTCCAGTGGAACATGTCACTGAATTATATTTTGTTCAATTTATTTTTTCTTTTTTTATTCATGCTTGCTTCTGTTTGCCAATGGTTTTATAGGTGCGGAACATGCGTATCGGGGCCTCAATGCGAACTGTTTTGCCTGCACTTGCGCAAGCTGTGGTGCTGAATTCCTCACCTCAAGGAGCTTTGGATGGCCTTAAATTACAGCTTCAGGTCAGTTCTTTGGTGGGTTGTTCTTTGGATTATACTTTTGTACGATTGTTCCACTTGATGGAGATTTGACTCTCTAGGTTAACTTGCTATGCTGTTCTCAATTTGTGATGTTGGTATATTTATTTGTCTTAACTGAATGGTTAAGTAAGTTATATAAGTTTAAACAGTGTGAGAAGCTACAAGAACAGGATATCTTTGCCCTTGGATTTCAATGTGGCTTTTACTTAAATATTTATCCAATTTTTTTTTTAAAACTTAAAAATAAACCCTAAAACTAAAACTTAAAATATACATTCTTTGAAATTGAATAAAAATTAAAAATAAGAATAATATTGGCCTGCATCAAACAAGCAACATATCAACCATATAATTAATCACTATAGAGGTTTACCATCTTTCAAGAACTTGAATCTCCTACAGTTTCAAAAAAAGAAGATCTTGAATCTCCTTTCCAAAATTCATTTCTTCACTAGTGCTATTTCTTTCCCATTGCTAGCAATTGGAATGTCCAAACCTTCCCCACACCCTTCCGTATCATTTAAGAAATTCACAAAACATGTCTAGGTGGTGCACTATATGCACCCCCCAAGGAAGGAATCTGACAAGGATCCATAGCGTCAATGTCCAAAATGTTTTGACTAATATTTTCACTAGTTTTGAGTGACTCAGACCACAGACAATATAAGCCTCCAAATAAAATAAGGAAATATGTACAACAAGACTATTTACTTTCGGCATAAAGAAGTCACAATCATTATCAACCACTAGATGTGAAATCCAGTGACTACGGGTATGTATTGATCAGGTACAAGTCCAAAACATAAAACAATGGTACCATAGTCAAGGTAAGAAAAGATGAAATAAAGCAAGAAATCAATCACAATATCAAGCACGACTAAGCCAAAAAAAAATAAATACGATTCTCTCGTTTTGACAGTACCTTCTTTTTTGATAATATAATGAATACCCATTATCACATTAAAGTACAAGCCACATTTAAATATTAAATTCTAAAATATAAGAGGTGGAAGGGCGGGGGTCATTCCACATGATTTTTAGAATTGAAAAAGAAAGATCTTAGGTTTTTGGAACCTAGTTTGGGGTGAGGAGGAAACCCTAGGGTTCTCCAAATTTTACTTGTGTTTGGCTGGATTTCTTGCTGTTTTTATTGTTCTTCAAATTTGCTAAAACATAATTATTGTGTTTTAAGTTTTATAAAGCTTTTCCTTTTAAAATTTTTACAAATAAAAGCAAGGTATCATATCTATAACTTATGAATAATAGGTCATGTCCTGTGTCTTTTCCTTAAAAAATATCTAATATTTCTAAACCTTTACCAAGTCAAACACTTGTGTCCTGTATATGTAGTGTGAGAAAATATGGTGCTTTATAGATTGACTTGAATATCAGTTCAATGTTTGAGCTGCAGTTGTCCATACACAATGAAATTTGCATTTGTATTAACACCAGTTTGTATGTTTCCTAGGTCCCTATTTAGATGGTGCCCTATTATATAAAGAAAATGGCGTTGTCTAGGAAAAAAGTGTAAAAACGTACTTTTTAAAATGGGCTGAGGAGAGATTTGCAATGTTGTCCTAATGAGCTGATGTATAGGAATTGAAAGAGTATAGCAAAAAACAGTAATTCAAGCCAACACGCAGTAACTAAGAGAAACCCTAGAACTTCTTCCTCACACCCAAGCTAGGGTTCAAAAACCTAGGGTTTTCACTTTTTTTTCCCTGAAAATAAAGTCACGTGAATGCCCCATGGACCACTTTTATATCCTTTATTTTTTCTTGGGTAAGTTAGTTGGGAAAAGGCCCCCTACCCGATTTTTCATTAATAGTAAAAAAGAAAAATACAGCTCATATAGTTGCAACCCTAGAGTAGGGCATTTGTGGCACATCATGATGTAATATTCAAAGAACATTATTGTTAATCCCTATTTCCTAAGTTAAGTACAAAAGTCCATAATGCCCTTGATCTAACTTAAAATGACCAAAACAATCCTAATTTAAAAAAAAAAAAAAGTCCATAATGACATTTTTACCCTGATAAAATAAAATGTTTGATAAACAGTAACTACTTTTATAAACAATTCCCAAAATATTAAAAATATAAAATCCTGTAATCCCAAAAAAACTAAAAGAACCCTAAAATTAAAGTTAACTAAAAGTATACATACTTGGAATTTAAACAAAAATTAAAAAGTAACTTGGTCTTGCATCAGTCGGTCATTTAAAAATGGCAAGTGGACAACCAATTGGAATACTCCTTAAATAGAATTATATTATTGCGGGCAATGATGTAGTTCAATTTTGAAATTTCAAACATCAATTTGTTACCTCAATATTTCAAAATTATATTTGTCCACAATTCAATGAGCTTCAAAATTTCAAACATCATACAAACATCATGCTTAGACCTAGTTTGGATGGATTACTTATCAAGGAATGATCTCGTTCTTGCTCTCGCCCATTGAGGAGTGAAGGCATGTGGTTTTTCTGCCCTGCTATTCACGGGTAAGTGCCAACCTCTTTCCAGCTTATGATGTAGAGAAATTGAAAGAGAACACCAAACATTAGTAATTCAAGCCATACACAACAATAACTAGGAGAGACCCTAGGGTTTCTTCCTCACAGCCTGGTTGGGTTTCAAAGCTTAAGAGCTTTCAATTTTTTTCTTTTCTTTCTGAAAAGTAAGTCATGTGTATGACCTCCACGGGCGACTTATATATCCTTTATTAAATATTCAAAGGACATCCAAAGAAGAAATTGACCTTAAGCTCAAAAGTCTATAATGCCTTTATCTAACTTAAAATGACCAAAATAGTTCTAACTTAAAATAAAATTTGTAATGGCAATTTTACCCCTGATAAAACAAAACATTGTTGGGTTTTTCTGGCTATTTAAAGGCTTTATGAGAGTATGTAACCAATTTTATTATAGTGGAGCAATGAACTCCAGTGGGATTATGGTCTAGAGGGATCGAAGTTGGCAATATTGTTGCCGAGACTTTAACTATGCTTGACGAGCTAGGCCATTTGAGTACTAAAACTAGAGCACAATTGAGAAGGCTTAGTAGGCCCTTTGATGAGGTCAGAGATGTCCAACATAGTGAGCCAAGGGACTGTGTGACCCTTGTGTGTGATTTGTGCACCTAAAGGGATAAGGGCCAAAGCCTCATCATAAACCATCACACGACATGTACACATGATAGCCGTATCAGGTTGCAAAGCACCTTTGAGGGTGATGCACTGATATGTGTATATATGAGAGAGATAGCCCCCTTGCACCAAACTGCGATGTGTGTACATAGGTCTGTGTGACCTAGGCTTGTCCCTAAGGGGAACCTGTAATCCATAATCTAGGATTGTGTCCCCTCACCTATAGATTGATTTTGGTAGCCCAATTATGAACCCCTGTGATGGACTGTGGGTCATCAGAACTACTAGGTCAGTTTGAAAAAGTAAGTATGGTTCATGGTCTCTAGTAGAAGTGCTTCAGTAATTTTGCATTTTCCCTAACATTGTTGGATCTAAATCCCGTCAAATTAATTTAGAAGTAATTAATTTGACTATAAATGATTTTTGAATATTTAAAAGTCTCTGGATATTTTATTTTCTCAAAACAGATTCATAAATAGGCTTAAATTGAATTTTCTGTATTTAATTATTTAGAGAGAAAAATAAAATAGTAATTCTAAAAATCAATTTCATAATTTTGAAATTAATAAAACACATGGGGGCCCATTATACTCGATGGGCCCCACCAAATTAGAGCATGTGCAGAAGTGCATGGGACCTACTAGAGGCTCCATGGGTGGCATGCCCCACATATTACACGCCTTCCTATTTTGTTAAGGCATATGATATGCCATTCAATCAAATTGATTAAAAGGGAAGTTTGGAAATGGAAAAGATATTTTGACTTTTCAAAGAGGTATGTGTAAGAGAGTCGAGAAAATAAAAGGACAGAATATTGAATTTTCTCTACACTATATTTGATGGGATTAAGGAAGCTGAAGGATAATGTTCTAGCACCTCCCATTAGATCATGATAGGTGATCTATGGATTGTAAAGCTAATATCTCTCACCCCACAGGTCTTATATGATTCATGGTCAAGATCGGATCTCCATAAGGATGGTTAAACCTTGAAACCCTAACCCTAACCCTAACCCTGTGTCTCATTTGGGGCCCCATCTCTACACCTCGAGACACGTCTCTCTCTGCTCACAAGGTGGGACATTACCCTCTTTCTCTCTCTTATATCTCTCATCTCTTTAGGGATTGTAGGCTTTTATTTATTTATTTTGGCAATCTAGTAGTTATTTAGAAAAGCAGTTAGAGTGCTTATAGAATATTTGAAAGTTGGACATGGTGAACTAGCACGCTATTTGTTTAGAAAAGCGGTTAGCCTACAATTTCCATACAGTGGTTATTTTGCTGGACATTGGTATCTTCCAATGCCATTATTTTAAGGATGTTGAGCTTTTGTGAGATTCTTGTGTTTTCTGAAACCTATATTTTAACAAATAAATCACTCCGTGAGATATTGATATGTTCAAATTCCAATATCTTACTACATTCCGTATGAGGCATCGATATTTCAAAAATACCACCATCTCACAGAGGAGGTTTTCCAAAAAACAACTTTGTTTTGATCAATGATTAACAAATTGCTTATACAGATAGGTAATAGCTGGTCCAGATTGGAATTGCCCAAGAACATGCTGGTTCATGAGCTGAAGTGGCGGTTCATTTAATTTGTAGTGCATAATGCATATAAGTCATACAAAAAATTGTAAATAACTTTGGTGGTTAGAGCTCTCTGACCTTGTCCATAAGGCCGGAGGTTCAAGCATTCCTGGGAGCTTTTTTCTTTTGATAAATACTAACTATATGGCATGCATAGCATTTTATATTGTTTTTCTTTTAATCGTTAAAAAGAAAGGATGATTCAAATGTCTGACTTTGTGGTGAACAACTTAAGGTCCAACCAATAAAACACTTAATCATGTGCTAAAATATATCTTATTTAGTGCATACATGCATTTTCTTGCCTTTGGTTTTTTGTGATCACTGATCCAGCCTATCCCGGTTCGCCGATCCAAGCAATCTGGTTTGTGATTGGTTGGGTGCAATCCACTCCACCTACCCGTTTTTTAAAACACTGCTTTTGATAGAGGGGCCAAATTGGAAATTGCCCCGTCAATTTTTGAGCCCCCTTTTGATGTCTACTTCGTGTGTACCTTGCCATTTCAAAAATACGACAAAGGGATAGGTGAAATGTTAGGTAGTGAATATCCTGAGTGTGGTTTGATAAATTTCCCTTATATACCTGGTTACTTGCTGTAGAAGTTATCTGACTTACTCTTTTCCAAAATGTCAGGGCCTATCTGCAGCAGTTCTTGAGGTGTATAATATACTGCCCAATTTGGTATGCATTACGATATTTCACTTGAGTGCTTCGTATTTTTTATGGATTGACATGTACCAATTTCTGTTCAATTGTACTGCATGCTGGTATGAATGGAAAGAGAACTTTTCTTGATGATTATTATTTACTGACCTGTGCTTTATGGAACTTACCCTTTGTCTCTCCACCTCTCTCTCCTCTCTCACACACACACACACACTCTCTCTCTCTATGGGTAAACTAATGGGGAAAAGGTCCCCTACTATGTTTTCATTGGTGACAAAATGATTGATACAAGTTGACTACAATGACTGACCCTTAGAAATGGGGTATTAAGATATTAAGCGGAAAAACAAAAAAAGATACATCTGTAAAATCTGGGAGCCTCACCAGCCAAATCTTCTCTTTTGATGCCTTTGCTCCTTGCTTTGCAAGGGTATCTTCTGCCTGTTCAGCATGTGAAAGGCTGAGTGTTGTGGTTCAATATTAGAGTATGGAAATTAATGTGCAATTTTTACATGTGTGCTTTTTATATGTTTTCGACAAAAGGTTGCCTGAAATGATTCTTTTAATGACTGTAGCATTCTTCAGAAAGATAAAGGTATTGAGACAAACTATTCCAACTTGTTATATGAGCGCAATATGCCATTAAAAAAAATCTGAGCATTACCCTGTTCATTCTGAGACTGTCAGTTGTTAAAATTCAGTATCGATAGCAATTCCCAAACATTTTAGCTAGTTACAAAGTTCTGCACATTTGACATTTGAAGCAGACAGTCCTATTAGTCATCTGGTTGTGGGAGTTTAATTTCTCTTTTCAAATCAAAGTCTGATGTTTGGAAATTTGAGGCTAAAATTTGTTATTTGACATGCAGTAATATTTAATACTTGAGAATTAGTATTATTGTATACGAAACCAAATTAAAAAATTTTTGGTTCCTTTCGGATGTATTATGAGGGTGAAGACATGTTTCTAGCTCTCCTTTTCATCAGTCTTTGCTGCTCAAGGAACTTGTTGTATTTACTTGTAGTGACACGATCAGTAGATCTGCTTGTTGATTTTTAATGGTCATCAGTCTATAGAATATTTGAGATAAACTTCGAGTCGTAGGTGTTTTTAATAATTTACATTTGATACCATCATTGTCTCATGGACATCTTGGTTAAAGTGGTACTTGTAATGGTTTATGAGCCTATATTATGCATACAATTATATTCAAAAGATACAACTTCTGCCCATGAGGCAAGGATGCACATTATGCCTATATGCTGTACATGATATCAGAAGTACCCTTGACCATGGAAGTGATTATTTTACCACTGTAGTGTACTTGTTACTAAATGTACAAATAACATCTTTCATGACAAGTTTCTACGCTGGTTTACTGTTGGTTATGGTTTTATGGTACTTGCTTGGTTGGCCTTTTCTGCCCCATGCATGGAAGTTTTGGTGTAACAAGATCTTGAGGAGTTAATTGGCATATACTGCATCTTAACTTCAGATGATGAACTAGGAAATTTCGGTTAGAAATGTTGCTTAATTACTTACTGATTGGGGAAGAAAAAATGTGGCTTGTCTAGGTAGGCATAAAAAATGTGGCTTGATTGGTTATTTGACATTACGTTGCATTCTATCCATTGAAATATTTTTTAGACTTCTTTGTGACAGCTGGAACAAACTAAATAATAAAACTTTTATTTTAATATCTTTTGTTTCTGTGCTTGTTTACAAACAGGATCTACTGGTTCCTGCACTCATGAGAGAAAGGACTGAGTTTTCTGCAGCGAATTTGTCTATGCTCCCCGGCATACCCATTAGGCCCATGCTTTCTAGGTACTCAGTTAGTATAAGTATATTCTGTTATGATGGGTAAATTTTGTTCGAGAATGCATTAGGTCTTTTGGTTATTGTTTCATATTGTCATATATTTTGGTTGTTCGCAACAACAGAATTACCAATGGAGTTTCTCATGCCTTGAAAAAGTTTGAAGGAAGAGCTTTTACATGTGAATATAAGTAAGATTCTTGTCTGTTAGTTGGCATCATCTATCTTTTCTATCTGCCCTTTTTGTTTTGGCTTTGTCACATGGCATCTCACTCTCTGTAAGGTGACTACAACATATGAGTTCTAGTTTTAGGCTTACATCTATTTTGTATCGCTTACATTTGTCTGTTTTTCCTTAAAAATGTTGTTAATTGAAAGTAGCCATATCTGAGGTTTTTAAATTCCATAGTAGTGTCCAAGGTTCTAAGATAGACAATGAATTATGTTATTCTGTGTTGGACTTCTGGCATTCTAGTTGCCTATATTTTTGGTGTTTCTCTTTTCCTTTTCTTATGTACATTTTGATCCTTGTAGGTTCCCCTATCAGTGTGATGAGAACATCAAACCACACCACCTTGTTCTTCCTGTCAGTCTTTAAAGAGTCCATTTGGCCATCAATTTCTTGATGCTTCTTAAATTGCATCACGTATCTTCTTTAGAAAATTATTATTTGAATATGCAACGGCAGTTTGTTGATAATTTACTTCATAGATGATGAGCAAATGGCATTTTCTTGAAAATTTGTCTCAGATATGACGGGCAGCGTGCTCAAATTCACAAATTGATGGATGGTTCTATACGTTTATTTTCACGGAATGGGGAAGAAACAACGTGCAGATTTCCAGATCTGGTGAAGATAGTCCAAGGATCATGTAAACCTACTGCAATGACTTTTATATTGGATACTGAGGTAGGTAGTTAGTTTAAGATCAAATTGATAGTCTTGTTATTGGACATGCTGGTCATATTTCTGGGTTGACAGGTATACCTCCTAGTGATTTTCTACAAATTTTTTCCTTCATCCCTAGGTTGTTGCAGTTGATCATAAGAATGGGAATAAGATCCTGCCCTTCCAGCATTTATCTTCACGTGAAAGGGGGGGTAATGATTCTGTTGTCACACTTGACAGTATAAAGGTGAAGTTATTAATTTGCTTTACCATTTCTTGCTATTCCATTGTCATTTCTTTGTTGTTTTCTCGTGCAAATAATGTAGGCATGTTTTAGAGAACGACAAACACTTTCATTAAATTTCTCGGATCTGTATTATGTATTCTTTTTATATTTGTGATTGACCTACTCTAGATGTATGACTATCCATTAAGTGTGATGGTTCTATTCCAAGGATTTTTTGTTTCGTATGATCCTTGTTATCATTTTCCCCTTTTCTCACTTTTTTTAGAGTTATATAAAACAGTGGCTGACACTAGGATGTTCTGCATGAGTGGTTGTTTGTTTCTTGTACACTGCTGCAAGCAAACTTTTTTTTTAATTAAAAGTGATTAATCAAATTGACAATCCAAATAAGTGTCAGGAGCAAATAAACAGGAGGGTGATTTTGAGGCAGCATCTCAATTAAATAAAAGTACTTTTAAAAAACTTGCTGAGTCAACTAATAGGTCACCTGATTTGACTCGGCTAGGTAACCTGGCCAGCCTCAGTGAGTTATACGAGACTCAGGTGACTCCTGCCAATGCTCAGCTGAGTCTTTATGATGTTCAGTTCAGCCAATTTGATCCCATAGCAGTTGGCTCAGAACCTGGCCGAGTGCCAACCCGAGTCTTGAGTTTAAAAGCATAGGATAAAGGAATGCAGTATCCACCTTAGAGATTTAGGTATTCGACAGTGTACCAGCCAAAAATCAGCAGACTCATTGGCTTCAAGAGTATATGAGAGGACTCTGTCACAGGCTTGCAAAGCTCAAACACATCTACAAATATTTCTGCAAGATGCCATAGACAAATTGTAGAAAATATTAGTTTGTCGGATAATTCTCTATTCCGATGATACATGTACACTCTGTGTAACTGGAAATTTTATAAAATTCTCTCATTTGTTGCTGTCAGTTTTAACTTTCCACACCTAAGATATTATCATTTGCTGCCAACAATATCAAAGTTGGTAAAGATATCAAAGCCGTACTATGGACATATGGTAAATATGTTTTCAGCATACTAGCATTGTGGGGATGCTGTTTAATTCAAAATTGCCTGGTTGAATTTGTGAACTTCAGCTGTAAGGTTCCATGCCTGCGAGAGTTTCATATCGGGCATTAAAATGCTGCAATTTGTTCAGATAAATAGGCTATAAACTAGTCTAAGGTAGCAGATATTTTAATCATGTGCGAATATGTTTTACCGTACTTAGTATTAGAGCTTTCAACCTTTCAATGGGCACTCTTTGTTGAGACGCCATATATCATGGTATCTCAATGTCACTTGTTATCCTTGTATCAGAGAGCGGTGGAAGTCGAGTAAAATTCCGAGAAGTCATATCACATTCCAATATTGAACTGTTTCAATGCAAATCGTCTCAAATGTTCTACATGTTCAGCTTCAACACTTGGCTTGAGAGTTCCACCTAAGAGATTAAGACTTATCCTTGTCTCATCGTTTGGTGTAGACGATTAGTTTAGGTTATCATAATGGTATAGACGATTAGTTTAGGATATCATTTTACATCACAATCTTTAATTGATGACCATGAGTTGCTGACAATGTTTTGCTCTATATGTTATTTCTTATCATAGTGATAATTTCCCAACCAATATTTTACCCTTTTCCTTCAATGCGCAGGTTGACATTTGTGTCTTTATCTTTGATATAATGTTTGCAGATGGAAAACAGTAAGGCTCTGCAAACTTTCCTCTTTCCTTTAAGTTGGTCCTGGTTGAAACTGCTATGTTTGAAGTTTTGAGTTTCATGAGAATTTGTAAGGAAATGAAATTTGTATATGAGCTCATTGCCGAAACTGTTCTGCAGTTTCAGAATGATGTATTATTATACCATCTTGTGTATGCTATGACATGACTGTTGTTTTGTTTCATGTTAGTATGATTCAGAATCACTGCCAAATAAGTATCCTTCTTTTCATTATCCAAAAAAAAAAAAAGTATACTTCTTTTTCAGGAGACAGCGTATATTGGCATCTTGAATCTATAAATTGCACTATCTCTTTGTTTTCCATCACAAAAATCAAAATGTGATTGTTCTGTTTGTTTTGGATAACTTTGAGCCAAGCCAACATAACAAGTATCATGATGTAAAAAGAAAGCACTTCTTGTTTGAAATTTATGTGGGCTGATTGGAGTAACTTTTCTTTTGTGGATGTGGCCCCTAGTTATGGGAATTCCTCTACCAAGGTCTTGGCCTTATCGGGGATCTCACTCCCACGATTCTTGAGAGGGTTTTCTTAGGCGCTGTAAGTGCCTAGCACAAGAGATTCCATTTCTGCCCCCCCGGGCCAAAAAAAAAAGCAAATCTCGTGTCCAAATTTTCAGGACTGCTATCCCACGATTATAGAAACCGTGTCATATTTCAAGTGGGACGGGTACCCAATTATAACCAAGATTACAATCCGCAGACCATTCGGGGTCGCTTCCCATAGTATGAAGACATTATCCTTTTTCTTTTTTTGGGGGTAGTTCAATGGTAGTGATGAGGAGCAACATTATTTTTGTTTTTTATTTTTATTCAATTTCAAATGATGTATATTATAGTTTTAGTTTTAGTGTTTTTTTTTTTTGAGAATTTAGTTTTAGGGTTTATTTCTAGGGGACTTTTAGTTTTTTCGGAATTCTAGGCTTTTGTTTTATTTATTCGTTTCATGAATACTATTCACAAATATTGTTTACGAATACTGCTCACAGCGGTAAAATTGTCATTAGGAATTTTAAGCTTAAGTTAAGATATATGGGTCGATGTATTATCTGTTTGGACTCTTTTTGTACTTGAACATGGAACATTAAATAACTGTAAATAAGAGTATGGAGCCTTAAAGGGGTCATTCCACTTGATTTTTAGAAATTGGATGAGAGAAAAACTTAGGCTTTTAGAACTCTAGCTTGAATTGTGCATGTGTTTGGCTTTTTTTCTTGCTAATTTTACTGTTTTCTCAAATTTTTCGACATCAAATGGGTATTAGAGTTCAACGATCCATACAGATAGTACTATAACACGTTATTGCAATATGGTACTGTAGCATGTTATTGTAGTATGATACTGTAGCATCATTTTTTGTGCCCTAGATCAACAACAAAGGCTAGATCTTGCTGATTTTGGCAGGTTTTTATTGATCATCTGCCTAGGATTTGTGATTTTCGACGATCCCATGGCGGCAAGGATCTATATTATAATTCTTTCATCCTTGATCTCAGAGATGAAAGAATTAAGGAACTTGAATGGCAAGTTTAACAGTTGATGCAGCAGTTTGCGAGCCTTAATAATGGGCAAGACGGTGATCATCCAGCCCAAGAGGATCTAGATTACAAGCCTTTTCACTTTTGCGCTCTGTGTGGGGAGTCGAGTGATGAGGATAGTGACAGAAGACCTAGTTTTGGGGAACATCACTCTAGGATTTTCAATTTGAAGGATGAGATTCTTGATTTTGTCACAGATTGTATAAAAGATCAGCAAGTTATAGATCTAATCTTTGATACATACTCTGATGAACAACAAGATCCTTTTAGGGATCTGATCTATAATAATAAAGATCAAGATGATGATGAAGAGATTTTGGAAGAGGGTAAAGTATATGGAGAGAAGGCAACATGAGGAGTAATCCAAATCATGTCCTTTGGAGATACCACTAATCGAAGAGGTAGAGCATTTAAGAAATTTAGGGTATTGCAATTAGAGTAGTGCTATGAAACGTGTTCAACTCATAAATCACAAATTGTGGCCCTGGATTCTGAGAGTAATGACATAAATGTTGAGAAAGTCACTAAAGACCAGAAAATTGAGTTTGGAGTATCCTACATGATTTTCAATGAGAGTTTGACAAAGACATAAGATAAATAGATTAACGATCAACACCTTCAGTATGGCTCATAAGTTTGAGCCCTTGATAGTTTGTAAAATTTTGTATGTCTCATTTGTTCTTGTAAATAGGTACCACAATATTTTTTTTCCATTCGTATTGCATTTTATTGTTCTCAACATCTTGTTGAACAACTTGGTCAGCCAACATATGCCAATCTTCCCCATGCCCTTCCAAACCTCTATCGGGATACCACATGTTCTAAAGCCTTTCCTATCTTCATCCTCAACATTTTTTTCACTTTTGACATTCTAATATTGCGAATGTATCTATCACCTCCGCCGTTATTTATGCCAAAGGTTCCTCCAAGCGCTGTATTCCTATTATATTCGTCTTTTAACAATTTTTGAAAACAAACTCTCTTCCTTTCGTTGATCTTGTTATCCTTCACCAAGACACTTTGATCCTCACTCTTAATGCATTTAATATGGTCTAGATCCCTACACTTTCCTCTCATTTTGGTTAGTTTGAAAGGCATCTTTTTCACCTTTATTTATCTTAATTATTGTATAGATTATCATATGCCTTAAGTTTAACCTTACTATTTCCTTATTACATTGTTAAGTTTTGTAACATAATCGTTTTTTGCTAATGACCTTTTGAACCTCCTCACTCTACCACTACGTTTTCTTATCAAAATTTCTTTTCCTTCTAGTTTATTCTAGAACTTCTTTTGTTACTTTCTTAATACAATCAGCCATCACATTTCACATTAACTTCGTGCTTAGAGTTCCACTTTCCTTCTTTTACTAATTTATCCCTAAAGTAAGTGTGGGACATAGTCACAAGTTGTGATGGAGTGCCTTAGTATTTCCACATTTTCCTTAACGGAGTTGGATCCAATTTCCATCAAATAAATTTAAAATGTTTAATTTTATATTAAATAATTTTTATAATAGTAATGTGAATTTTTAAATAGCTTTGGGTATTTTATTTTATGAAAATAGATTTTTAAAAGGGCTAAAATTGATATTTCAGGAATTAATATATTCAGAGAGAAAAATAAAATACTTATTTTTTTTTTAAATTGTGGGGGCCCAATATTCATTGCAGCTGCCACATTAGGCCCATTGAGATGGGGGCGTGGGTCCCACAATGGCCTCCCTAAGTGGGACACCCCACTCTTTCCTTGTTTCCTTATTTTCTCATAATGTGGCTTGTTGAAGAAGCCACATAGGTTGATTTGAAATTTAAAAGGAAAGATTTATGAAATGAGGATGATTTTTTTCAAAATAGGAAAGTATAGAGATTGATTGAAAGTACATACAATATTTGATGGGATTAGGTTAAGGAAGTTGAGGGATAAGGTTCTAGCACCTTCCTTTAGATCATGACGGCTAATCTAAGGATTGTATGGCTATGATCTCTCACCCCACAGGTTACCTACGATCTATGGTCAAGATAGAATCTTTATAATGATGGCCAACCCTAATTCCAAAAACCAAAAACTCAAAATTATATATACATTATATTGGGGGGTCCTTTCTCTACACCCCAAGCTTGCCCATCCCTCTCTCTTCCTCCTAGGGTGGCACGCCACCCTCTCTCCATTCTCATCTCTCTCTCACTATCTTAACACTTAGAAGAAAAAGAGGGGCACGCCCTTGTATACTTGTGAAGGGGGGCACGCCCCACATAGATGTGATCAAGAGAGGCCCATGTTCTAGTCACATGCCCTCATATGCTAAGAAAAAAGGTTTAGCCAAACTTCTCATTTGCTGAGATTCAAGAAAGACCAAAGATCTTGTTCGCCATCAGTGGAGGAGACTCGTTGTGGGGTGTATGAAGTCCTTGTGAGTAACTTGAGGCAAGGTATTCGGCAATTCTAGTGGCTCCATGTTTCTTGATTCTTCATGCATTGTATTTTTTTTTGTTGTATAGAATTGCAATGTATGTAAGAGAAGATCCTAGATTGTATTAGGGTTTATTTTTAAATTTAGATTGTAATGTTGGACATCTGTGAATGATTTAGCTTGTAGAATAAGAGAAAGAAAAGAAAAATTTTAACCTATAAATATTGTGCTAGATCATATAGTCCTTTCACTCTTGACATTTAATGCATTATGTTTAAGCCCAAATAAGGCCACTGGATGCACAGGAGGGAGTACCTCCACACCCAAAAAAAAAAAAAAACACCATGCTTCCCTTTTTTATGTCAGGGGTATATGTTCAACCCATTTTTTTGACACACATCCTCGACTCTAGTGAACACTCCCGCGAGAAGAGTTGAGCATAGGAAAACCGAACAAATGGTTTTCTAAAGAGAGTCAACCATCTATAAAATTGAGTGCACTGATAGATTATATATATATATATATATATATATATATATGGAAAAATATCTCCATATCCCCTAGTTTTAAGTTTCATTTCACAATAGACCCAAGGTTTTAAAAGATATCTTGGGGCATAAAATTGTAGATTTTATTTCTTCGAACTCCCCGAGCTAATTTAAACTTGTGTTTTTAGGCCAAACAAATCTAAAAAGACGTACCTTTTTTAAAAGTCATCCTTCCAAACTTCTAGAGAGAGAGAGAGAAGGGATTCATGGAGGTGAGAGGTTACCAGGAGGAGAGAGAGAGGTGTTTAGAAAAATACGGGAGGAGAGAGAGAGTGAGAGACACAGGAAGAGAAGTTTGAGATATATAAGTGAAGAGAGAGAAGTTTGAGATATATAAGTGAAGAGAGAGAAAGGATTGGCTTTAAAAAAAGTATGTCTTTCTCACATTTGTTTGGGTTAAAAAATAGGTTTAAAGTGGCCAAGAGAATAGAAGATATTTTTTGAAATATGGGGTTTATGAAGAAATGAAACCTAAAAATAGGGGATATGGAGATATTTTCTCTATATATATATATATATATATATATATATATATATATATATGGAAGAGTCTTAAAAACACCTATAGGTGAATTGCGACAGTGTCTCGCCTCACCACGGACATGCTATGTCTGTGGCAATTTATTGAACGACGTGTGGTCCGTGGAGGTTCCATATGTTTTTTTACCACCATGGACTTGCTATTTCTGTGACGGTTTGCTCACCATGGACGTGCTAGGTCTGTGGTGGTATTTAATCCTCACCGTCCGAAAAAATCGGATGGTGTAGAGCCTATGGGCGAAAACACTGTTCATTTTCGCTCATAGGCGTTGTGTAGTGGCTTACTATATATATATATATATATTTTTTAAGTTGTTCACATATTTTCTAAGACTATTTTCAAAATTTGGGGTCAAACAAATTCGATTTAGAGGGTGGTGACGAGGGTAGTGTACTTGGGGCATGGGCCAACCTAAGCATCCATGCTCGCATGTATTTTAGTAGATAGATAGATAGATAGAGTTTTCCAATGTAATTGTAGTACAATTATTCATTTGTAACATAAGTTCTAGGGACTGCTCCTTGAGAACGTTCTCAGGCACTCCTGAGGTAGGGAACCTCATCCATGGTTTGATCCTCTGGCCCCGCTACAGTTCTCTCTCCCAATAATTATGATCTTGTCTGTAGTTTTTCTTCTTTTTTTTGGGGGGTAGATCGGTGGGGAATTCAGGCCCCTACTGGTTTTAGAAACAGTGGTTTTCAGTCATACTGCAATTCAGACCAAGAAAGATAATTTTTAGAAAAAGAAGGGACATGAAAAACTTGAGAAAAATAGGTAGTAGGATTAGTTAAACCTGATTATTACCTCATTTCTGCTTGTGAACTGAATGATTCTCATTAATTTTCTGAACTATGAATGATATCTGAAAATAAGAGCAAATCAAACTTGATTATCTAGAGGTCAATGACGTGTGTATGAATGCTGAGAATTACATATATCAAAAGAGTTATTTTCTTGCATAATAGATAATGACATTAACATGAGTAATCTTATCTAAGTCATGCTTTCACAGGTTGTTGAATTATCCACTACGTCAAAGGAGACAGTGTATGTGCCTTTATTTTGTAAAGTTTGTTGTATCACTAACTTAAAGCTTAGTGTGTTCTCTACCCTTGAGATTTCTTCATATTAGGTAACTTGCTTTTGTCTATATATTTGAAATGTAGATGTGAAGGACTTGTTTCACAATGAAAATCGTGGTTACTTGGAGTTTGCAAAGGAGTTGACGGTAATCCTTTTGTATTAGTTCAGTTTATGATTACCCTCAATTGTGATTATTCATTCCTTACAACAGGTTGTTTGTAGGTGGAGGGAAATGAAGCATGCTTGAGCTCTCTGGCTACAGTGGTTAAGATGAACTCATTTCTCGAAGATGCATTTAACTCCTCTTGTGAAGGAATAATAGTGAAGTCTCTCGATGTTGATGCTGAGTATGCTGCCTCGAAGCGTACTGACACATGGTTAAAGGTTCTTTGATAATTCCGGTTTATTCTTTGGTTTTATTGATTAGATCTTTAGAAAAGGATTTTACTATGTTATCATTTTCCTATTTTTATCATGTACAAATCTTTTGGAATGATTGGCCTGAAATTTTACGAAAATCTGATGAGAGTAAGTTAACATTGTAGGTCAAACGAGACTATGTTGAGGGTTTAAACGACACTCTAGACTTAGTACCTATTGGGGCCTGGCATGGGAATGGAAGAAAAGCAGGATGGTAATAAGAGATGTGTATAACAACTGCTTCCTATAATTTTTTTCTATGAGAAAATTTTATCTTGAAGAAAATTACCTTGGTTTTGTATTTCAGGTTCAGCCCTTTCCTCATGGCATGCTATAACCCGGACACAGAAGAATTCCAAAGTGTGTGTCGTGTCATGTCTGGATTTTCAGATACTTTCTATATAGAGGTGAATATCCTGAAAATTTCATTAATATATAAAGTTTAACAGCTACCATTTCACAGAAGCTATTTGATGTACATGATTTCTGGCAGCGTGCCTTTGACAGTGCGTAACTTTTTGCTCATAGTTCATAATAGGGCGTATTCATATTCTATAGAAAGCACTTTCAAGCCCTATGATGTCTCAACCTGTTCTGTCAATTGCGGAAATTGATTTTGTCAGAATAGACCTCTAGAGACCCAAAATTGGCCAAGCGTAAACAGAAAAATTAAGGGTAGCTATTGTTTTGGTTGTTTTGGACTTGATTGTCTTTTCCTGCTTTCTTGCTTTTTGTTTATGCTTGTGATTTGAACTTTTTAATGGATGATCCACATTGTGCTTTGGCTAGGATTAAATTTATAAATAGGTTATGATGTAAGGGTGTGATTAGTTTTTGAGTTCTAATTCTATCCTTAAGGTTTCCTGGTCTATCCAGATGTGTGGCTATGGAGGTTAGCTTGTAAGCTCCCTTTACCATTTTGATCAGGTTTCTCTTGTTTTACTTTGCCTGATCGTTCCTCAGTCAACTGTTATCTGAGTGGGTCGACTCCCAAAGCACCTTGGATGCTTTGTAATTGTGCGCGATGACCACTAGAGGAGCTCGTGGAGGCCACGGCCATGGTGGTGGTTTTGGGCCTATGAAGGATGTCTTGTTGAAGTGATTTGAGGAAGTGGTGCAAGAGGTGTGCCAAACTCATTCCAAGCAGGGTTTGCTTGTCCGTGAGAGTGATGAATCGGAGTCTGGAAAAGATAACCCTTTCATAACCAGGGGAGGGTTGAAGCTCCACTTCTTAACTAGGGGAGGGACCCTGACCTGTCCCTCGAGGAGCATCTAGTACGATCCTTGGAAGTAGCAGATAAAGACATGTGGGTTGATGTACGTGAGTTTTCTGGTTGGCCACAAACAGAGGACTTCTTAAATTGGCTTGCTAACATAGAGATTTGAGTGGAAGGAGCTATCTGAGCAAAAGGAGGTGAAGTTTGTAGCCACCTAGATGGAGGGGTATGCCCTCATTGGTGGCAGCAATTGCAGGCAAGTAACTTGGAGAGAGGGAATGAGTAAATTTCGACCTGGAGGAAGATGAAATCATGTTTAAAAGCAAAGTTCGTCTTGGTCGATTACGCCCAAGGTCTATACCAGAGGTTCCATCATTTGAGCCAAGAGGAGAAGAGTGTGTAAGAATATATATATATATATATATATATACACACACACACACGAGTTTACCTGCTGACGAGCTGAGGCAAAATTTGCACAAATGATGATCAGGTTATAGCACTCTACTTCAGTGCCTTGAAACTCAAAAATTCAATATGAGCTAATTGTACATCGGGCGATCAATGTTGATGAAGCGTATCAATTACCTTAAAGGCTGTGGCGAACTTGAAGAGAACCACTACTGTTCTCTTCTCTGACCGAGGGTCCTTTGCCACGAAAGGGCGTAGTGCTAATCTAAGGGAGCTAGAGCTAGTTGACCCTCGTTTTTGGCCCGGGGATAGGGAAAACAAGAACCTGACCATGACCAAGCCTTCATAAGCTCGAGATCAGAGCATTAGGTTTTTTCAATGTGGTCTTTCGAGTGCCCCAAGAGGCAACCCACCACACGCCTTATTTTGGCGGACGAGGATTATGGGGGTATATTGAAATGGATCCCCTCTATGATGAGGGACCTAGTAATGAACGAGAAGGAGGTGCAACAGAGCTGTATATGAATGAGGGGAGTTGCACATAATTAGGCTACTATGGTCGGCCCCGAAGATAGTCGAAGAGCCTTAGTTACGAACAAATATCTTTTGCATCAGATGCACCTCTCATGGTAAAGTCTGCACCATCATCATCGATTGTGGGAGTTGCGGCAATGGTGTCGTAGGAGATGGTGGACAGGCTCATGTTGAAGTGTGGACAACACTCTCTGCCCTGCAAGATCTCTTGGTTTAAATGAGGCAACGAAACCCTTGTTAACCACTTTATTTGGTTAATTTTACTCTTGGGAAATCTTACGAGTTAGTTTGGTGTACCGTGCTTCTTGTGGATGCATGCCACATTTTGTTGGGTTGCCCATGCCATTATGACCGCTTTTCCATACACAATGGGAGACGCAACACATATACCTTTTGGAAAAATGATGTTAAAATTACCCTGTAACGCTTGAAAGAGGATGCCCAACCTGAACCTAAGAAGGGGGAAAGTGAGGTCCTACTCCATGAATCAACGTTTGGGTGAGGACTGGAGCAGGGAATCGTGTATGCCTTATGAGGACCCTGTAATCCTTGAAAGAGGATATCCAATCTGACCCTAAGAAGGGGGAAAGTGAGGTCGTACTCTATGAATCAATTTTTGGGTGAGTACTGAGAGCAGGGGATCATGTATAAGCAAAAGAACCTTTTTCCTCCAACTACTATCCTCACTGTGTAGGGCCATTGGTCTGTGAGTTTAAGGATGTTATGCCAGAGGAGTCGCCTAGTGCTTTGCCTCCTATGAGGGAGGTGCCAGTTGTCCAAACCAGCCCCACAATTGCAAGAGCCTATAAGGGCATGAGGAATTGCTTGGCAAGTCTTCGAGTTACTGGATATGGGGCTGATTAGGTAGAGCACAAGCCCTTACACTGTTTCTGCCTTGCTAATACCCAAGAAGGATGGATCGTGGCGGATGTTTCTGGACGACAAGGCAACCAACAAGATAAGTATGAAATACCGCTTCCCAATCCAACAACTTGATGACATACTTGATATAGTAGCAGGCTTAAGGGTCGTCAAGATCGACTTGAGGAGCAGGTATCACCAAATTCAAATTGGCCTGGTGATGAATGGAAGACCACATCCAAGACTTGGGAAGGGTTGTATGAGTGGCTCATCATGCCATTTGGATTGTCCAATGCCCCAAGCACCTTCATGTGGGTGATGTAACAAGTATTTTGGCCATTTATTAGGAATTTGTTGTTGTGTATTTTGATGATGTTCTTGTTTACTGCTCCATTGTAAAGAGCACTTCAGCCATTTGAGGCAAGTTTTTGAGGTTTTGCGCCCGGAGAAACTGTTTGTAAATATGAAGAAGTGCTCCTTTATAGCTTGATATACTAGGGATTTGTGGTGTCAGCAAAAGGGGTATGGTTGGACCAAGCCAAGTTGCAAGCTATTGAAGAATGCTAGATGCCAAAAGCCACAGGGAAGTAAGAAGCTTCCATGGCCTCACTACCTTTTACAGGAGATTATCAAGAATATTATAACTGTTATCGCTCGTAGGAGCAACTGTACAAAGAAAGACGCCTTTCACTGGCCTGAGGCTGCCGAGAGAAGATGACTAATTCTCCTGTGCTAGCATTACCACCTTTTGAGAGGTCTTTCATGCAACTGTGATGCCTCCCTTGTGGAAAATGGGGTTGTCCTTTACCAAGAAGGCAAACCAATAGCTTTCTACAGTGAGAAATTAAATGAGACCAAGGCTTAATGTTTTCCAACTAAGATGTTGGGTTCTATGCCATTGTTTGCAAGCTCAGCGTCACCGGTGGCACTGTCTCATACAATGAGACTTCATTCTGTTCTCAGATCATGAGGCATTTCTTACTTACAAGGATTCACCTTTGTTATTCGACACAAGGTTTGCAGCTAAAACATTGTGGCCTATCCTTTGAGCCGAATAACCTAATTTGGAGCTTGGAGCCCTTGCAGCTTCAGTGGTTTGATTCGGTATCCTGCCACAGCTATATAACACTGACCCCTATTTCTGTAAAATTGTTAATCAATGTGTGCAAGAGGGAAGCAAGGTTCCTACCTCTGACGTCATATTGAGGTGCAGAGGTAAGTCTTATTGACCTAGACTCAAACAAGATTTTCAACAGTTAGTGGAGAGGTATAAAACTTGCCAGTTTGGTCAAAGGCCTGTCTCAAAACACAAGCTTATAAGAAAACTCTGCCCGTCTCTTCCAACCCTTGGACAAACATTAGCATAGATTTTGTGGTGGGACTCCCTTGCGCTGCTAGAAGTTGGGATTCTATCTTTGCCATGGTGCATCGGTTTTTGATGATGGGACGCTTCATCCCATGCAAGAAAACCCTCGACTCAATCTGTACAGTTGATCTATTCCTCAAGGATGTGTTTTGCCTCCATGAAGTCCCCAAAACTATCATCTCAGACGGGGATCAGTGGTTCATGATTCACTTTGGGTGCACTCTTTGGAGGAAGCTGGGAATCCAACTTCAGTACAACAGTGCCTACCACCTGCAAACAAATGGTCAAACTGAATTGGTGAACTGAAACCTGGGCACTCTCATTTGGAGTCGAATCGGGACAAGTCCGGCTAGTGGGATCAGGCCCTATCCCAGGCAGATTTCTCCTACAACAGTACTGTCAATAGGTCGATTGAAAGATCCCTTTTTGAGGTCATATATAGTCAGCAGCCAAGCATAGTGCTCGATGTGGTTCCCCTTCCGGAGAAAGAACGAGCTAATTATGATGCAGAGGCTCTAGCCGAGCACCTTCAAGACATCCATAAGGTGTGAGAGAAGCTACAGGCGAACTATGCTAACTATAAGGATGACGCTAACCAAGAGAATGAGCATAATGAAGGATAGCCAGTGATGGTGTACCTGCATTAAGAGTGCTTTCCAGTTTGCCCTATCATAAGCTGAAATACGAGAAGATCATGTCAAGTCCTACAAAGAATAGGCAGCAATGCCTACAAAATTGAGCTTCCCGATGTAGCATATCCCTCATCAATGCTGTTGACCTCTACGAGTATAATGGAGCTCAAGTGAGCATAGGTGAATCCAAGTGGGAAGCCCAGCTGCCTAACTTATTCATGGGGTTTTGGATATTCGGACCATCACTGGTGTGGTTCCTATGATCAATACCTTGTCCATTGGAGGTGTAAACCAGAGTCAGAGTTTTCATGGATCTCAGATGAGGACCTAAAACGGACTGATGAGGAAGCATGGAGGTTCATGGCTAAGCAGGACTCGAGGGTGAGTCCTCCCTAACTAGGGGCGATTTATGTCTGCGGTTTTTGTGCAACATTCCTTTTGACATTGTATAACTTTTCACCCATAGCTCAAAATATGGCGAATTGGTACTCCATGGAAAGCCCTTTTAGAGCCCTATACCTGATTTGCCTATTGCACAAACCGATTTTGTCAAAAAACCTATTGCAGAAACCAATTTTGTCAAAACAGTCCTCTAGAGGTTTGAAAATTGCCTTCAAAGTGCGAACCACGAATGAGGGGTGGATTCATCTTTTGAGCATTTTGGACTACATTGTCTTTTCCCTCTTTCCTGTTGTTTATTTGCATCTGTGCTTTATAGTTTGTAATGGATGGTCCAGATTGTGTTTTGGCAAGGGTTAAGGATATAAATAGGTTACGATACGGTTGAGATTGGTTTTTGAGTTCTCTTTAAGGTTTCGCAGTTTATCCAGAGGTGCGGCTATGGAGTTTGACTTGTAAGCTACATTTACTAGTTCGATCCATTTGCAGGTTTTTCTTGTTTTTCTTTGTTTGATCCTTTAGGCATATTTCAGGTTTTTTTAGTTAGTGCGAATTACAAACTGGGAGTTACTTTGTAAATTATGTTTGTCTCAGCTCCCATCACGTATCTATTGTACGATGAAAAATGACATGCCAACAATACCGCCTCAGATAGAAATATTCCAGAGATGGATTTTGGAGGTTAAGAAAGTTAATTTTTTTTACTTGTGAGAACATTGTGAGTTTTTGTGAGGAGCAAGGGGTTGCCCTGTTTCTCCTTTACAAACCTTGTAGTGTCAAGTGAGTCCATGAGCAAACCTGTGCCACCTAAAGTTTGATTTTTCCCCTGATTTTATGGTTTTTATGTTTTAAACAAGCTTTTCAATCGAGGAATTAGTCATCCATGTTCTTAGGAAGTCATTTAAGTAGGTTGTATAGTTAATTTTTATATTTTTTGTAGATGGAGGAGTTCTTCTCCGGGGATAAGATTCTAGGCAGGAAACCAGCATACTACCAGACGGCTGACAAGCCTGACTTTTGGTTTTCTACAGAACTTGTGTGGGAAATAAGAGGTGCAGGTAAAATATATTATTTAATATGAAACCCTTCAGCACCTATCCAAAAAGAAAGGAAAGAAAAAAAAAATCAAGAATTGGATGTTGTTTTTCCAGTTCTTGACCTTTGAATCAGGTTTTTCTTGTGTATTGTTTTTGCAGACTTACTGACTTTAAATGAAATAACATGCATGGCAGACCTTACGATATCTCCAGTTCACCAGGCAGCATTTGGTTTGGTGCATCCCTCACGGGGCATTTCGATACGATTTCCAAGATTCATACGTACAGTGACCGATAGGAAACCAGAGGATTGCACCACTGCTATGGATATTGCTGATATGTTCAACAGGCAGACAAGAAAGCTGGATGTCGACATTGACGAGTGAGACAGCAAGTTTTATGTTGAAAATTTCGATACGAGAAGGATTGAGTGGTATTTTGTTCCCTTTCTGTGTTTATCTTGAATGGGTTGTTGAACACCCAGGTGGACTAGACTGAGCTTTTGGGTTCAGCTCCATTACAGTTGAAGAAGGCCTTGGTGCATGATCTCAGTCGTAAGTAACAACTCATTAGAATTAGCCATCAAAGCTTCCTTTCGAAGCTTGTTCTCGGAAGAGAGCATTTTTTAGGGGCTCTGCTTGGCTCAATTTTTGACATTACCATAAGCAGCCTTTTTAGGTAGTCTTTGGGTCGCTAAGCTGGGATTTGTACCTAGGTCGAGTGCTGGAACCCTATACACGAACCTCAAGCTAAGAGGTTGAACCTTGGGTTCAGCTCTTGTGAGGACAAGCCTCATGGTTTGGAAGAAGCAACGGTTTGTGGAGGGAGTTTGTTTCGAGAGCATACACTGGTGTTTGAATCAGCTCGTGCTTCATAGCGGGCAGTAAGCTTTTGGGAATGACAAGACTATTTTGTGGATATGTATATATTTGATATTGGCAGATGGGTTTTTTGTTGTGGTTCTTTCGTAGCCTTTATTTGTGTGCCCCATGCATGTACTAATTTCCAATGCATGGCATTAAACAATAAAGTGATGGAATCCATAAAATATAGAATGGACTGGACTAGTGGTCTAACCAATAAGACTGTTGAGCAGACACCAAATCTAAAAAAACTGGTTTTAAAAAAGCATGCAACTCTGCAGAAACCTCATCATCGTGGCTCATTAGGATCTACAAATTCAACAAATTGTAGCATGCATTCACACGTCTTTTTGATGGAAGTTTATAAAATTGGCATGTTGATGTTTATGTTGGCTCTTATCATTATTATCATCCTCATTCTCGGATCCTTGTCCCAACTAATGAATGCAAATAATAACAGGGATTGTCTACAAAGAGACTGTTTATCTTTTGTATTTGGAGGTCACAATCATTCATGTACCTTATATTTCAAAATGGGTTACTGTAAAACCGTCATTGAATATACACAAGCTTTTAAAAAGAAAAATTTCGGATTTCGTGACTCGTCGCAAGCCATTCAATTTGACATCTAATGAGACCTCTATGAACAAAAGATAAATGGTATTTTTGTAGACAATCCTATAATAACAAAAGGGGACATGCTGAGGAAGTTGTGATGTGATAATTCTGCATTAGAGTCTTGCCTTACATCCATTGAAGAGTCCAATATTTAATTTGAAAAGCAGGGCCAACAAACATTAATCCCTTTTGGATATACCTAGAAAGAAATAGCTTGATCTGCTTTACAAGCTGCAAACATATAAAAACCAAAACCTTTCTTCCACTTAGTTTCAATTAACGACCTTCCTTAATAGAAACTGTTTTGACTGTCTCATCTGAACGTCGCTTGGTATGCAAGAAGGTGATAATGCCGAGTAGTTTTAATGCAGCGTATCCCTTTTCCTTTGGATACATTGATATATTGCTCTAAATTGTGCACATATATATGATTGTTGGATAATCATATATTGTAATCGTATATTGGGACTTTAAATTTAAGGTTTTTTGGGTCCTTGAAAGTTAATTTCCAGGATATTCTTTTGTGGAAAGGAGGCATCTCTAATTATTTTCAATGATTGACGACCACATCGGGAGGAAAATCTTCCAATCATCCCCATTTTTACGTCATTTTTTAGAGTACATCTTTCAACTCATTATAGGTTAAAAATTTATTTTCCGAAGATGAATCTTCTTCTTACCCCATCATGCCTTCCTACAAACATATGCCTTCTTTTTCTCTGGTGAACCGTCGATCATCTTTCTCTCCATGGAATTTTCAAGTAAATTATTTTCGAGGGAGCTATATGGGCCCTCAATATAAAATAGTTGTTCTATCTTTCAAAATTACCCTTCTTAGACACTCTATTGTGATCTGGAGGTAATATAGCTTCAAGAGGACTGATGAGGCAACTTGCTACTAACAACTTGCAGCAATTACCCTCATATGGATGTTGCCCTTTTTGCGATATAAATGAACCCCGCCTATGCTTTAATGAGATTATAAATATTCATGATCAAGTTGGATCGTTTTCTGAATTCAACTACTTGGGAATCTCAATTTCCTTTGGCAAACGTGAATGCTAAAGGAAAATTCCCCTCAGACGACTGCAATTTTATTGCAAACTGATTTTGTCTTAGGCCTTTTAGAATGGAGGTGGCATGGTTGGAAGTGAGAAAGGCTGTAGATCTTATCAAAGATGTTTGGTGTACAACTGTAGTGTTGGGGTGGGCTGGGTATAGAGTTTTTTAAGTGATGATCTTAAAACAAAACCTTTTACAATGGAGAAAGGACCACAAATTTAATATTACGCATCGAATAGAAGATACTACTGGTAGAGTTGGAGGTATTGATGATTCTATTGATGCTAAGGGTCATGTGTAGGCTGAGGTATTAGGTGAGCGAATTTGTTGCAAATGGAAGAGGTTTATTGGAAGCAGCGATCACATATGAAATGGTTGAAGGAAGGCGATATGAACATTAAGTTTTTTCATGCAATAGTGAATGTCAGAAGGAGACAAAATGATTTGTCGAGTATTAGATTTCAGGGAGTCAATGAGGAGGATTCGGAAGCTTGGGAAATCGAGTTTGTTAATCATTTTCAAAGGCCTTTTCCTCTGAAATTCCATTTCATATTAACTTGAATGGATCACCTTTTAAAATTTTACCTCGTGAAGTGGATTTGGATTTGGAAACAAAAGGGATTATAGAAGACTTTAAGAGTACAATGTTTATGTTGCCAGGTGACAAGGCTCTTGGACGACCTGATGGGTTCCAATTAGTTATCTTTCATCGGTTTTAGTCTTTATTGAAAGAGGATTTGCTTTTGATGGTCAATGAGTTCCTAGAGAGGGGTGTTCTGAATAGAGGGATAAATTTGACATTTATTGCTTTAGTCCTTAAGAAGCCTTCGATTTCGAGGATTAATGATATTCGTCCAATTAGTTTGCTGAATAGCCTCTACAAAATCATCTCAAATGTGTCGACTGAAAGACTAAAAAGGGTTCTACATTTGTTGGTCTCCAGAACTCAATCAACGTTCATAAGTGGGAGGGTGATTATGAATGGAGTCTTAATTGTTCAAAAATGTATCCACACTAAGATACAAAGTATTGAGCCAGATTCTCTTATCAAGCTAGGTATGGAGAAGACATATGATCAAGTAGAGTAGAAAGTGTTGGATGAGATTCTTAGGCATATGGGATTTGGGTTTTTGTAGAGAAAGTGGATTGTTGCGTGTTTGAAGCTTCAAGCATATTGGACAAGGAGATCCTCTTTCTCTTTTTCTTTTCACTTTGGTGGGGGGAGCTTTTTGGCTCATGGTAAAAAATGTGGAAAATAGGAATTGGTTTTGTGGTTTCCAGGTCAATTCGGAAGCCCAACATATATCTCAGTTATAGTATGTTGATGACGCCGTCATTTTTTGTGGGGTTCAGTTGAATCAAATTATATACATCATGAGGTTTTTGAGGTGTTGTGAAGTAGCTTTCGATCTGATAGTAAAACTTGGGAAGACTTCAACTATCGGGGTGGGTTGTGATGCCACCTTGGTTACTCGATTGGCCGGGGTTATGAATTACAAATTTGAGTCTTTCCCATTTACGTATCTGGGTATGCTTATTTTCAGATTCTAGATTGCCAAGGGAGATGTGGGACCCTGTTATTAAGCAAGCACATGTGAAGCTTGATTTGTGGAAGGCTATGAATCTATCTTTGGGGTCTAGAATTTTACCTGTTTATTAGATGTTTTTATTGGTAATGCCTTCTGTCATTACTAAGAAGATTGAGCAGTTAATGCAGAATTTTTTATAAGGGTCAGCTGGCAACATTAGAAAGTTTCACTTTGTAAGTTGGCATAGGGTGTGTACACCTAAAAGGGAGGGTGGCTTGGGCATTTGTAAGCTTAAGATTGTTAACCAAGCACTTATAGCTAAATGGTGGTGGCATGCATTAGAACCGAAGGATCATTTATGGAAGAAATTTTAGGCTGCAAAATATGGAATTGTTCCACTTAATAATTTTATTTACAATGGCAGAGGTGGGTCGCGATAGTCACATGTGTGGAAGTCGATTAGCTTTATGTTGTCTTTTGCGATAAGGCACATGAGGTGGTCTATGGAGAAAGGTGTGGAAGTCGATTAGCTTTATATTGTCTTTTGCGATAAGGCACATGAGGTGGTCTATGGGGAAAGGCGAGGAAATATTGTTTTGGCATCAAAAGTGGGCTTCAGCTATAGCATTCAAATTTGTATATCCAAACCTATTTCAAAGATGTTCAAAACCCTTTGGCTAAGGTTAGTGATATTGGTGAGTCTAATGGAGGAGAAGTTGTGGGTATCCAAACATCAATTGTGGGTATAATAGGATTCTGCATGTGGTTTATGACCAACTAACTGATTTACTTAAGATGCTTGTTGATGTGCATCTTTCTAATGTGCCAACTGATGAGGCTATTTGGGAGTTTGAAGCCGATCGTGTTTATTCGGTAAGATCTGTGTACTCTCTACTTTTTAATTAACAGATTAGGTGGAAGCACACAGAATTACAAGAGATCTGGAAATAGAAGATATCTTTTAAAGTCCAAGGATTTATTTAGGTTATGATTCAAGGTAAGGCACTCACCATTGATAATCTTAGAAAAAGAAAGAAGGTGTTAGTAAATGTCGGTTTTTTTGCAAGAATGATGATTTTTTTTTTTTTTTCTTTTCATGCTCAGTTGCCTTTCTCATTTGGCAATGGGCGATAAATAAAATTGGAGTGAATATGGTTATGCTAGGTTCATTGATCAATGTGTTGTATCATCTTAAATTAGTTGGTTTCTCAAAATTGAGAGGGATTATATAGGATATTTTCATAGGAGCAATTATTTGGGAGCTATGGCTTGACATGAATAGAAGAATTTTTGATGGAGTTTCTTTGGAGATTCAAGGGCTTCAAAATAAAATTATGCATACTCTTTGGAGTTGGTTCAGTATTACTAAAGAAGAGTATGAAGCTTTGAAGGTGGATATTTTCCTCAATTTGGTAAATATTGTATCTTATAAGACTTTAAAGGTGAGATCAAAATCCAGGTGGCAGCCTCCTCTTGGGGGGTGTAAAACTTAATTTTGATGGATCCTCTTATGGTAACAGGGAATGCAAGAGTGAAAGGGGGGGAGGGGGGGTGTTGGGGCCAGGGTGTGGGGTATATAGGGAGGGATTCTAATTATTCGATTGTTTTTTGCTATGCTGAGCCATAATTTTACAAAGAAAGGGGTTCTTTTGGACTCCCTGATTGTTGCTTTTATTCTTTTATGAGTTGTGCATTGTTGTGTTTTACCATTGAATAAAAAGTAAGCACTCGTTGTCAAAAAAAAAAGAAAGAAATGGACCCCAGCTACATTCGTACCTAAGTGGGTGGCATGCAAGTTGTGATGCCCACTGTTTATGGCACTAATAAACCATGGGCAAAGATATTTTTTTTGGCCAATTTGTATTGATACCTCATATTGCAAATTATGGTATGCCAAAAGTATTCAATATTACTTCATTTTGAATGTGGTATTTTTTTTTTTTTTTGATAGTGTGAGGAAATAGCTCATATTCTTTAATGGCGAAAGATCTACTCCCGCGGGAGCATACACTATCTATTTTTATCTCATGTGAAACCCAATTTAGGAGTTATTTTAGGGTACCAATGGTCGGCCCTGGTTTCAATGTCTTGGGCTATAGAACCCTTTCTTAAAACCATAGTGCTTTTTCTTTTAGAGAGAGAGAGAGCAGAAAAGGGTGTGTTGCACCCCCTAGAGTTCGTGTGCGTGTACATGTGCATGTGCGCATGAGGGTGACCTTGATGCCCACTAAGATAAGGGTTGGGCGGTGCGGTGTGTGTAGTTAGAATCAACAAAACAAAATTTTAAGGTCCATAAGAGAAAATGAGTACTAGTGCACCGCAAAAGTGAACATTGTTTTCGCCTATGGGCTCATGGCAATCCAATTTTTTGGCAGAGAAAAATCTACCACCACAGACATACTATGTTTGTTATGGTCGATTTTTCATATGAAACCACAACTGCACTACGAGAGCCATTGTAGGGCGACATCACAATATATATATATTCATATGAAACCACAACTGCACTATGAGAGCCATTGTAGGGCGAAATCACAATATATATATATATAGAAAACCTAAAAAACGTGTATAGGCAAAATGCTACAATGTTTCTCCAGCCACATTCTTGTTATGACCGTGGTGGTTTATTGAACGGATCCGCAACGGACGACGCATTGTCTATTGTGGTTCCGCGTGAATTTTTTACCGCTACAGACCTAGTATGTCCGTAACGGTACTGCTATAGACATGCTAGATTCGTGGCGATCAAAAGACGCTTGCTGCTCAAGTTTTTTGGACGGTGATGAGACTATTGACAAAAACACTATTCATTTTCGCCCATAGGTGTTGCATAGATGTTATATATATATATATATCACTAGCAAGACAGGTGGCCGACCAGAAACATCTACTAGAGCCACTTACCAACTTTTACGTGAAAACACTGTGGAGGACCTATGGACTTAATAAAATTTAAAGTCCACCGACACCTTTTGCATACTTGATAAGATTTAAAGTCCATCGACACCTTTGATGGACTTAAAACTTTTTGAAATCCGAAATCTATAAAGGGGACGGGGCGCTTCTCATCTGGATAGCTCGAAGTTTACCCTTTTATGTTTTCCTTGTTTCTCTGAGTTCTCTATCTCTTTCTATTTGTAAAATACTTTCGTGGTCTCTCACCAGCTGTCGCCTACAGTCATTCTTTTACAATCCACTCTTCTCTACAACTGTTACGCAATTATAATATATAGAACGTTTGTATAATAGCGCATTTGTTTAACTTATTATTAATGCTTCTGGGGTTTTATATAGGCTTGTGCTTATCTTGAGGCCGTGCGTACATAGTCATGTGCTTCAAATGTTTATTATATGATATTTGGATATTCCATTTTAAGAAGCATCTGATGAGGAACCCATAATAGGTAGTATTAAAGATGAAAACTTTGATAGTTTCTAGTATAGATGAAGAATCCTCTGAAATAGAGGAAGAAAATGAGGATAGAATGAATTGTGATTGTAACGACTATAAAGCAGTAAGATATATATATATATATATATACATATATATATATATATATATATATATATATATATATATATATATATATATATATATATATATATATATATGTATGTGGGAAAAGATCCTGTTAGCCCAATGGCGTACTACTACAGTAAACGCCAACGGTCCAGATTGAATCTGGGCCGATCTGACGATCCTAAATGTCTGGTAGTATTTTAATTTTAATTTTTTAAAAAAATCGGAATGATCGAAAATTTGGAGCGTGTGTACATAAAAAATATGTGGATCTTCAAAAAATATAAAAAAATATTTTACATTAAAAAAATTGACCAAAATACCCCTATAAATTTCGGCGGTATTTTGGTCAATTATTTTTGTAGATTTATTTTTTTATATTTTTATTAGGTGTGCCTTGATGAGAAGAACATACACTTAAAATTTCAAGTGATTTGGATTTATAGAAAAAAATTAAAATTAAAACACAAAAAAGATGTTGTGATCGTCAGATCGGCCCAAATTCATTCTAAGCCATTAACGTTTACTGTAACGGTCAGTTAGATGGCATACTGAATCCCTCCCTATATATATATATATATATATATATATATATATATATATATATATATATATATAGAAAAAAAGATGGGATTAGCCCACTCGCTCATCCCATGCAAGTGTGCCTAACGTCATGGATTAAATGGGATAAGATTGGATGGCCAAATAAATATGCCTGACATGTAGCATTTAATGGGAAGCCTGACGCCATCTTTTTCTCTCTCTCATCGATTTAATTTGCTAATTCCCATCTTTTTTTCTCTCTTCTCAATTTCATTTTTCTACCCTTTCTCTCAACGTTTTGGTTTCCCATCTTTTCTCTCTCCTCGATTGTTTGTCCACTCTCTCTCAACGTTTTGGTTCCCCATCTTTTTCTCTCTCCTCGATTGTTTTTCCACCCTCTCTCTCAACGTTTTGGTTCGATTTTTTTTTCTCTCTTAATTCAATCCTAAATTTAGGTGTACGTTCCATTTAATACGAATTTTCCTCTCTCTCTTAATTCAATCCTAAATTTAGGTGTACCTTCCATTTAATACGAATTCATTCAAAGTGAGTCAATCCCACCACAGATTATTCTCAAATAGAAGCTATGCAGATGCATACAAGTTCGAGATACCAAATTCATATAAGTTCAAGATACTAGACTCAAAAAAAGAGCCAAAAGAATAAGTTTATAGATTCCAAGAACCAAAAAACATAAAAATAAATAAAAAGATACACCCATTATATTAACAAAGTAGTACATTGTAGCATTGTTTCATAAGTAATAACAACATTCATACTAAGGCAAGAACTGAAAAAATATCAAAATAAAGTAACACTTAAAATCCTTATCATGGGAATGTCAGAAGCTGAATAACTACAGGGACTAACAAGTAAAACAACTCTTGAGACATCAGATAGGTCACCAAGAACAATAGAAACTTAAATATTGGAGATACTTCAATAATGAAAAACACTACGCAACGCCTATAGGTGAAAATGAACAGTGATTTTGTTTACCCCCTATCATCGTCCAAATTTCATCGTACGGTCACAATTGTCAGGTAGTATTTTATTTTTTATTTTTTTTCTACATATCAAAATGACGTAAAATTTAGATCGTGTATTCATAAAAAATAGAAGAATCTTTGAAAAATATAAAAACAATATTTTAGAGGAAAAATATTGACCAAAATACTCCCAAAGAGTTTTAGGGGTATTTTGGTCAATTTTGTTTTATGGATAATTTTTTTTATATTTTTATTAGATGCGCCTCAGTAAGATGTACATACACTCCAAATTTTAGGCCATGCTAATTTGTAAAAAAAAATTAAAAATAAAATACTACCAGACAATCGTGACCACACGATAAAATTTGGACGGTGATGAGGGTAGGCGAAAGTACTATTCATTTTCACCTATTGACAATAGGAAAACTTTTCTTATATATATATATATATAAGCTTTTTTAGAATTAACAATCCCTCAAAATACAAAAGTTCAAGTTAGAAGGGGTTGTGAGGGGTATATTTATTAAAAAATCATTATTTTTTTATTAAAAAATTATTTAAATGGGTAACTTTACCATTAAGCAATGACAACTTTAAAATTTTCACAAAAGTACAATGACATTTAAGAAGTTAGTGTCTTGAAATTTTATTTGTAGAGAGCCCCTGTCCTTTAGTTAAAATTTCCATTTTACCCTTTTATGAAGATGATAAAAATACCTTTTGTCTTGAGTAATTTTTACAAATTTGTCCCACAAAAGTAACTTTTTTTAAAAAATAGAAAATAAATTTAATAAATCCACCCTTCCCAACTCTCTATATCTTGAACTTTTGTAATTTGAAGGGATGTGAAGTTTAGAATATATATATATATATATATAAAAGATTCTGTCAGCCCAGTGGCATACTGCTACAGGTGGCGTGAAGTTTAGAAAACATCTGATGAGGAACCCAAAATAGTTAGCATTAAAGATGAAACTTTGATAGTTTCTAACATAGATGAAGAATCCTATGAAATAGAGGAAGAAAATGAGGATAGAATGAATTGTGATTGTAATGACTATAAAGCCACAAGATACATATATATATATATATATATATATATATATATATATATGGGAAAAGATCATGTTAGCCCAATGGCGTACTGCTACAGTAAACGCCAAAGGCCCAGATTGAATCTGGGTCGATCTGACGAACCTGGATAGTTGGTAGTGTTTGAATTTTAATTTTTTTTTCTACAAATTGGAATGATATGAAATTTGGAGTGTGTGTACATAAAAATTAGGTGAATCTTCAAAAAATATATAAAAAAATATTTTATATGAAAAATTAACCAAAATACCCCTGTAAAGTTTCGGGGGTATTTTGATCATTTTGTTTTGCAGATTATTTTTTTTATATTTTTATTAGGTGCTCCATGATGAAACGAACATATAACTAAAAGTTCAAGTATTTGAATTTATAAAAAAAAAAAATTTAAATTCAAACACGAAAAGATATCGTGACCGTCAGATCGGCCCAGATTCAATCTGGGCCATTGTCGTTTATTGTAGTGGTCAGCTAGTGGGGCATATTGAATCTACTCCCCTCTATATATATATATATATATATATATATATATATAAATGACACTATGAGACCCTCCCATACCCATGTGAGTAGGACCCCAAAGGATTTATTAAATTTTGACATAGACATCTCGAAGAGTGTGAGATTTGGGTGAATGGGTTTTCTAGAGATCCGTGTCAAAATTTAATGGTGATCCTTTGAGGTCCTACTCATATGGGTGGAGGAAGGTTCTATAGGATCATTACTCATATATATATATATATATATATATATATATATATATATATATATATATATATATATATATGTCAAAATTTAATGGTGATTCTTTAGGGTCCTACTCACATAGGTAGGGGTTGGTCCTATAGGATCATTATTCATCGAGTGGTTCAAAATACATATCACTATTTTAAATTATATATATATATATAGGCACACATGCACTTTTTTTAATAAGTCATGTCCTAAATCTCCTATTAAGATAATTTGTACAAAAAAACAAAAAAAAATATTATTAAGCATGAAATTATAACTAAAACTATCCCAATCATCTGCCTAG
This sequence comes from Amborella trichopoda, assembly GCF_054954075.1. Lineage (NCBI taxonomy): Eukaryota > Viridiplantae > Streptophyta > Magnoliopsida > Amborellales > Amborellaceae > Amborella > Amborella trichopoda. Next base: position 21,352,659 of record NC_142348.1, on the reverse strand, counting down.
ATCTATATCACACATAAATATGTCTCTGTGTACAAGTTTAAGGTGATTACTACTTATCTAGAATCAACCCCTTTCCCTTGAGCCAGAGGCCCAGGTACTCAGTTCCCTCACTTTTTGAATGGGGCTACCACTCAGCCTGGTCTCGAGCCTAGAAAAGCTTAAAAATTATCATCACCCGTCCTGCCCCGTAATAATCTATCAAGCTTGGTCTAGGCCCGTCCAAATAAATACCAGGCCCCGCCCAATTAGAGGCTATGTTTTTCTAAAAAAGAATATCTCTCTCTTCAAACTTTTATTATCTGTAGTAAGCCAAAAAAAATGCTAAAATAATTTATAAAAAATTTAAAACCTTATAACTCATTGAGAAATAAAAAATATTGGGAAGAGGGTGATTACATGTGGCCATTCACCCCACATTCCCCATCCCTGCCGCCCCCTCTCTCTCTCTCGAAATCCTCTCGCTCTCTAAAAATTAGTAGCTTTCTATCTTTGGCCTAAAACGGGGACCTCTGAATTTAGTGAGTTCTATTTTTTACCTGGAAAGGGTCACCTTGGCAGATGAAAGAGAGAGAAGCTGGAGAGGGCTTTCGGGCTGGGGGAGAGGCGGGCAAGAAGGTTTTGGGCTTTTCAGGCCATTTCATTAAAATCCCGCCCGACTCCGATAAAAGCCTGTATTCCCTTACCCCGATCTAAAGCCCGTACCAGCACCGATTTAGGTCCGAAAATGGCCACATTTCGCAGCCCAGCCCAAACCATTGGCAGCCCTACTCTGGAACAATCCCAGCCTTCCACTCACTGTATTGCTAATAAACCCCGCTTAGTTTTCACTTACTTTTAAACCGTCAATGTCATTTTCCAATCCACGAAACATAAAACTTCAAATTTCCCGCCAATATTGGCAGCGACATTAGCCCGGGCTCTTTACTGTAACCGGCCACTGCCGGTCAACATGACCTCTCTTACGGGCAGGCCTCACTATAAAATGGTTTTTATTTAGAATTCATAAATCAACACAAAATAAATAAAAAGAAAGAAAAAGCTTGTATGTATTTGGTTAATAAAGATACTAACTAGGGTTTTGGTCTAGGGTTTCGTTTGTCTGCAACTTTCATGGCGTTGTCCTGATTTCATTGGTTTTCTCGACGATGAGTGCCGTCAATATAACAAACGTCACGGTCTTGGATAACCCTGCTGCTTTCCTCAACCCCTTTCAGTTTGAGATTTCATATGAGTGCTTGCTTCCCCTTAAAGATGGTAAAGGCTTTGCCCTAATTATGCAATGGTAGCTCTAATGTTTTTATTTTTATTGGTGCATTATAGGATTTTTTTGTCTGTATAATTATTAAAGTGGAATGGTTTGTGAAATCTAAGTTTTTGATATTGATTGTTTTGTGGCAAACGCTAAAAAGCCAGTTTTGCTTTGTTATTTCTTGTTAGGAGAGCATGTAACTCTTGTTTGGTCTTCTTGTGAACTATTGAGTTTACGATGTCGCATCTAATGCGGGTGTGTATGGTTCTGTGTTTTTTGGAAGTGATTTTTTCTTTTGTTATTTCTTTATTTATTTGTTTCCTGCCTTTATTGGCTTTTCCTTGGGTTAATCCTTTTGAAATGTATTTGTATTAATCACTTACCAAAACAACTGTTGTTTTCATTAAAATTTTCTGTCACACTAGTTATTAATCAAGAAGTTATCTAGTCAAATATGGTCTTTGACCAGGGATTACTCATTCTGGCTTCTTATCTAGCTGCCTTGCTTTTGGATTTGTTCATTTTAACATAGACCTTCTTATAGTATGCAATTTGTCTCTCCTGTCACGCCTAACCTGTATCTATGTTTGGGAAAGAAACGTCTATTATTTTTTCACCCCAATGGTGGTAAAATTGATTTTGACGATACTATAATTTTTTTTTTTTTTTAGTTCCAACCATGCAGTGGGATGATGATCCACTGTTCCATCAATTACATATGTCAACATAAATAAAACCAAAATGAAAATATTTGTACGACACAACATTTCCAAAATCAACTGGTGACCAAACTGGTGATTTGGTTTAATCAAAACTAGTTCAACTGCTGGTTGAACTAATTCGACTAGATTTTCATAAAAAATAGGAATAATAGTGTTAAAGCATAAATATATTTTAAAAATTGCACAACGCTATTTAACCGGTTTGATAATTCAAACATTGGCTTTGATCGGATTTTACGGAACCTTTTTTACTTTGGATTGGACCTCTTCTCACACTGATTAAACTTCTCCTTTAATATTATATGATAAATACTAAATCATTGAGCTTCCTTTGCTTAAGTCTATTCCTTTTTTCTTTTGTATATGCACCTATAAGAAAGAATGCACGTGTACTACATGAGCCATCCACTTAGAAATTTAAATTTACGCTTAGGGAGAACTGAAAATAAAAGTATAATTAATGCTATGCCTTCTCTAATAGAATAGTAATGTCAAGTAAACAACTAAATATACCATCTTAAACGAACTAACTTCATCCACAACCAGAAGAGATTGTAACTAAACTTAAGATTTGAATAGCCATCTTTTGGAGGTTTGGAGCACCACTTCCATTATGGCTCCACCATTGGGCTGCAAATTGGGTACAATCTCTATAATTAATTTAATTTTATCAAGGTCATATGGACCCAGACCCAACTTGTCGGATCCAAAATCCAGGTCTAGATTCGGACCCGGACAAGTCGACCCATCCGGTCCATGGTTCAACCCGACCCAATTCCCATGCCCAATTGTGTGTTGGATTTTGGTTTCTCAAAAGCTACATTTTAGGTCTCCCTTAACTGCCTAGGGCATCCTTAACAGCAGTCAAACTGCAATTTCTCATTAACCATGGTCAAAATGACAATTTCTTCTCATATGTAAACATGAGACTCCTCAAGAAAACACAATCAATGCCACAAGGAGAAAGGTGTGGCAAAGCTCAGTGGTTAAACCTTAGATTCCAAGGTCTTTTAGCAAAAATAAGCTATATGTTAAAGAACTATTTCCAAATTCATTTAAACGAGAGGCTTGGGGAGGGGCTACACTAATGATGGAAAGGATCAAGTAGAAGAGCAATCACAAAATTTATTAGAACATTCTGGGCAAATATAAGCCATCTCAAACGTCATGGTTGTTCAATAAATTTTCAACTATATCAATCTCTTATTGTAGCAGGATGCAATTGAAACTTTAATTTTCTTCAATACAACTGGAAATGATTCCAAAATCATAAAAAATCTATATCAATGTGTAAAATTATGTTAGAATCATGACAGAATGTAAAGATTCTACTCAAGTTTCTTTGAATCAACAAAAGGAATCCTAGGTCAAGAGCGCAGTCCATGGAATATTATAAATAACTAATGAAGTTTTAAAAAATTCAAAATTTTATTAAAAATGTAAGAAATCCAAGGATTCTATAATAATTTAATCCTTTCACTCCTAATTTAAGTGCAATTTATATTTTAATTAAGTAATAAAACTTTTAAAGAAATTAAAATTTGAAACACTATTAAAAATCAGTGTGGAAGTTGAAAACTTGTAAAGTTTCCGTTAACTTGCAACTTGGAAGAAAGTTTCAAATGAAATATTACCTGGATTGTAGTTGGTCCTTGCGTCACTACCATTTCCTTCCCAAATGACTTTAATGCATATTTGTACAAGATGAATTCCTTAGTAGATATCTTATCTTAGATATTTGGCTTAGGAACAAGTTCACTTTCCATCCATAATCTCTCAAATTGTGCCATACTTTCCCTCGCCATTGCCCAAACCCTTTGCTATCTCCTTCTTAGCTCCATCTAAAGAATAGTGCATAAAGCCAGCCCACCGAGGGCTGGTTGCTATCAACCAAGTGCAAGACCGTGCTAAGGTAGAGATAACTCTTAGTGAGCCGCCAAGAATTTATGGGTGACAGATCGGGCATAGGAGTACTTTGGGATATACACAATGGCAACAAATGTCGAGCATACGATGATGCTGCCCCTTTGAATTTTGTGGAAGTGCACGGCAGAGGAAAGGGCTATTCTAGGAGGGGAAGTCAGCTTGACTGGAATACTAATGCTGTGGGGCAGAGTTGAGATTAACAACAACCTAATGAGAGCCACTCTAGCAAGTGGTAGTAGGATTGACAAACTGTTATGTTGTGTGCTCGACAACACACACTTAAGGAGAAACAAGCAAGTACTTACTTCACAACAAAAAACCATAGATAGAATATTATCAGGGGCCCTCTTTGCTTTGGGATCTTTAGACCGCTTGCATATGTTCCAATCCTTTGAAGTGAACATAGATCTTGATGGCATCCTCTCCCATATATTATGTAAACTCAAGTAAGCGGTAGCAAATCTGGTGACCACGAGCCTTACTAAATCTATCTTTTTTGTAAACTTGCGCATCATGCGAAGAGTAATGGTGTGTCTGTATATGAAATTTGGGACCTCCTTAGCCTTGGAAAGTGTCCCTTTGACACTTGGAATTCTGAGCCTTACTAAATCTCTCTTTTTTGTAAACTTGCACATCATGCTAAGAGTAATGGTGTGTCTGTATATGAAATTTGGGACCTCCTCAGCCTTGGAAAGTGTCCCTTTGACACTTGGAATCTCACCATTGGTCTCAAGCATGAGGTATGTGCAATGTGCAAGGGTGTCCAAATATATGAGGCTTTGTTTATAGAAGTAAATGAGCGGTACAAAAATTAGATGCAACATCATTTGTGACCTCTCGTATTATATGCTTGTGCTTCACCTCCAACTTGCCCTTATCAATAAAAACGCATATATAATATGCATTGCGAACATCTGTAGCAGCATCAATAGATCTAAAAAACGTTGTTCCTAAATGATAGTTTACCAAAAGTTCATGATGCTCGTTCTCCTCCTGTCACACCATGGATCTATCATAATGGACACCTCAAAATGAGCACACTCATCCTTATTGTACTCCTTGGTGTATTCTATCTCTTTCTTCAATAATGTCTTTGAAAGCTCATATGGATATGGGCCTTTCAAACCTTGGCCCAAATTGCCCAATTACTTCCAGCATTGTATGGACACAAGGTTTCAAAATATGCTAGGCGGCTCGTGTGGCCTTGGGTGCCCAGTGGCTAGGCGGGTGCCCAAAACCTCAAGTGCCCTGTGGTGACAAAATTTTCATAAATAATGCATATATGTGCTGTCCAAACGCTCATATATTCAGATATTTTTGTCGATTTTGTATATTTTCCTTTTTAACATTTTTATATACCCTAACTAATTTTTTTGTGCTTATGTAACTTCAAATTATTGAAGATTTAGTGAAAGACATAAAAAATCCATAGTGTATTAGTCTCGAACTCTCCATACTCTATAGTGCCATACAATCTTCGTAGAAAATTACACAGACTCGAAGTCTCCAATAAGACCAATACAAAATGATGTAATATCAAATATAAGATAAATGTAAAAGAATGAAATGGGATATTTTCAATTCCAACAAGATTGGGTAAGCTTTTGGATGATTCTTAAAACTTTACAATTTTTTCTCGATTCCAAAAGATTTGCAAAAGCAATGATTTTTGGTGTTTTTAGAGTTTAGAATTGAATTTTTTCACCTTGGGAGTATAGAATACCCCAAATGAACCTTTTCCCCCTATTTTATGGGTCAAAAAGACCCAAAATTGCCCTTGACAGGTTATTTTTTTACCAAAACAGGGCCCAATTCTTGGGCGCTCACCCAGGATTGGGCGCTGGGCATCCGCTTAGCCTGCCTGGGCAGGCCTAGGAACTGGTGCTAGTATATGCCTAAGCTAGGTGAGGTCAAGCTCAAAACCACCGCAAAAGTCTTCTAATAACCTTACTTGTTCCCTAGGAATGATTTCAAGAGGATATGGTAAGGTTTCTGAGGTTTCTACAAGATTTTCAAAAAGTTCTTCATTCAAAAAACATTGCACGAATCGATCGATTTTTTGAAACCTTGTATTTGACAGTTTAGGTTCTTTTGCCACATTATTATGAAAGTCAACTGGTTCTATCTGATGCTTCTTGTCTTCTTATTTGTCTGCAGTTTATTTTCTTATGTATTCCTTGAATTATTGTGCTACATCTTCTTTAACCATTCCGGCAATGTGGTGATTCACTCCAAAAAGAAAAATCTCATCATATGAAATTGTACCTTGCTATGTTGTATCTTTTCTCCTTGTTGCAAGGGCATTGATTTCCATTGATTTTGGCTGCAGTATTTTTCTATTGTTGAAAACGATAACAAAGTTACAATTTTCTTAGTTTAAGAAGTAGAAACGTGGCTTACTTGGAAGTGCACCAAGTGTATTTGTGAATGTCTCATATGATAATAGGTCTTTGGCAGTGGTTTTTAGTTTTAAATATATAACTAGTGATATTCTCATAAGAAGAAAAAGTGAAATAAATTTATCCTTTAAAGGCTTAAGGAAAAAAAAAGAAACCTTGAAGACTCTGCAATTTGGGGGAGTACAATTTTCTCAAGGTGGTGTGACATGCTGTAGTTGTGGGATTTTACAAAAAATTGAGGTGTATGCATTGCATTTATTCACCAACCTATGCTTTTAGGGGTCTGCCTCCCCATTCCCCACACTTTAGCAAACGTGGCGCACCTTTTTAAGGCTTCAAAGGTGTGTTTCAGATTGCTTTTGGTCACGTTTATTGCTAAGATAATGTTTCTGGGTGCCAGTCTTTCTCCTAAAGTTACAACTATACTTCCTCTATTCTACTGTTGTTTCCTCATTCTCTACTATCGACCGTGTGATCCGTACTGCAGTCCATCCCCTTTCAACAATTCCTTCAATTTTTTATGATAACAATCCTTTTTATTTTGAAATTTGGTGTACTTTGTGATTAGGGTTTGGTCCCCACGATAGCATTCATTTGTGTGGGGTTATGACTGATTTATTAAAACACACCCACAAACACATATATGTATTTGTATTTATGTCTATGTGTTTTCCAATCAAACTCATCACTAATATCATGTAGGACTTATTTGAAACATTTTTTTGGGGAAATTTATAACCAAAACCCTCTCTTAGCGCAAGGTTTCAAAAGACACCTCCCATTTAAATTCACTACGTGCTGCCCTACGGACCCAATTAAAGCCTCCAAAAACCATACCGTTCCCAACCAATTGCACTTTTCCCCCCTAAACTAACTCTTAATTCTCTTTTTCCCCTGAAGTCCTGAACCCTCAAAACTCTCTAAAACTAGTTCCTCTCTCACCAACTCTCTTTGTTGATCAGCACCTCTCATCAGCTTTCGCTCTCTCAATTACAATCTCTCTCAAGATCGTTAGAACCATTTTGTACTCTCTGGCTCAATTTGTGAATAGCCATTTCTACAGTTGTTTCTCTCTAGTAGTAGTCATGGAAGAAGAAACCTCTGATATGTCTTCAAGGTTTGTGTGGTTCTCATTACTTGTCCGTTTTTCAATTCCAAAGCCAAGAAGTCAATAACAACTCAACGACAGCAATAACCTCTCTTTTGTATTCAAAACCACGTGTTCTCTCTCCTCCTACTGAACTCCTGTTTCTCTCCACCTCTTGATGAGATCCTCTTCTCTAATAGCACTCTACATCCAGCCCATCCAATTGATCCTGAATCCCTGAAATCCAATGGCCATGTGATCTCCACAACAAGGCAGGCATCTAAGTAGAATCGAGGGATAAGGATCGTCTACATAAGAGAAATCTTAGCCTTTGATAATTTAACCCCTCTAAACATCTCTCTATTCATGATTCATTTTTTGTGAATTGCTATAGATCGATCAATTGGACAATTCTCTACACATTTATTATTATTATTTATATTGTTGATGTTTAGTCCCAAGTTGAGCAGTTGGGGGTATATATGTCCCTTGAGGCTCTATTTTTTTTTTTTTTGGGGGAACCCTAAACCCATCTCAGTTCCTCTTATTTTTTATCTTTTTTGGTAGCTGAATTGTATTAAATCATCTCTGTTCTTGGACTGAAGTGTTCCACTCTAAAAGTTCTTTGGGAGCTGTGCATCTCAGAGAAATTTCTTGGGATGTTGGGCACACCATAGAACAGCAAGCAAGAAGATTAAGAATGTCCTTATGGCTTGGGCTTTGTTGGCACTGAGTTTAGAGGAGCTGCAACCCAAGACTTCATACTTGATTGGTGTATGATGGGAGAGTACCTGGATAGATGACCTAAACCTAGCCTGCATTTCTGTCCCCCCTCTATTTAGCTTTTTGAAGTTTGAAAATCTAATTTTGATGGTAGCTCTTTAGGGAGCCTTGAACCCTTAGGGGTGAGTGTAATGTTTAGAGAATGTAACGGAATGATTGCGAATTTCTTCAAGGGCCAAACTGGCATGTCTCTCTCTAAATAAAACTAAGATGTCTGATGGGTTTGATATTGTTGATGAGTAAATTCTCAGGTACATGTCGGAGGGAGACTCAATTTGATTTGATGAGCAAATTCTCAGGTACACGTCGGGTTTGACATCATGGAGGAGTTGATGTGGTTGCAAAGTCCATTGGTTGCTCCTTTCAACACGTACGCAGGGAGCTGAATGGACTCACCAATAGACTCACTAAGGAAAAGGCGACCCTCACCTCTCACTTGTCAATGAATACTTGCCCCATTATACTTATCTCTTCTCGATCTAACTTTTCTTTGTCCTTTCTTGTTTGTCTTCTTTCTTTGATGTATATTTTACTGTTCTGGGCTCACTTTGACCTCAACTAGGTGTAAACTTCTCTTCAGCAAGGATGTGGTCATTATTAAAAAGAAGTATTACACTCTAAAGCCCAAGAAAGGGATTACATGATTATGAAATTCTCGATACGCTCCCTGGATCACAGATAATTTTTGTATAATATGTAATGTGAAAGCTCTTTTTATTTCTCTTATTCCAAAGGGTATAGATGATTATCTCCATGTATTTTCTTTTGAAAACAACTTAAAATTGTTGTAGTAGTTGGATTACATTTGGCTTAGGTAATGTTGCAAGGTAAGTGAGTAAGATTTTGGAGGTAGGGGCAACATAGAATTGTGGTAGACAAATTTAGGACCTGCTTAGATTGCATGTAAGTTTCTTTTTTATTTTATTTTTTTTGAATTGTTGCCGAAGTATTTCAATTACTGGAGCAAATGCTTAGATCGCATATAAGTTGGCAATGGCACTGCTTATAGGGCTTTTAATGGCATTGGGTTGACCCGGCCTTGGTCTGGGCGATGTCCCCATTAGGACCCACCTATAAGAGGGTTTGGTTGGGTTGGGTGAATTCTGGATAGTTTGGGTTTGGCTCTGGGTCTTGGTAGGGTGTAGGTCTAGACGTGGATTGACTCGACTTGGGTTTTGTAAGTGATAAAGGCCCATTGAGTTTACTTGGTTATGGGTCTTGACTTATCCTATGGTCTTGTGTGGTCAGATCTGTGTCAGGGTTGAGTTCAGTTTGGGCTCACCTTTTAGCAAATAGTTGAGGTCATGGTTGTTGTTGACCTAACTTGGAACATGTTTGCGACATTAATGGATTCATATGCATGGTCCCTTCTCCTCAGCAATTTGCATAGTGCTGATTTGTACAGAAATACTTGCTTTTACGTAAAAACTCACTTATCGGATGGGCATAAAACTCTAAAAACCTGTTCTTCACCCAAGGCAGTTTGGCATGGTGACTAAACACTCCAAGCAAATTGGCTCTTTGTTTAGTACAAAGGTCTTTGCTTTATCAACTATTGATTAGCCATAGTTTATTCTTTATTTTTGTGAAAAGGCAAAATGAAATTATTCCAAGCCACTAAAACTAGTATTTTTGACCTATTTTTATCGAATGGCATAGAAGGTTCATAAGACCATTTAGTTTAAAGGATTTCTTGATTTGATAAAATGAATTCCTAAATTCAAAATAAGGTTGGAATAAAATAAAAAATTAATTGTTGCACTTAATGATGAATCAACAATAGATCAATGTGTCAAATGAGTGGCAAAATGTTTAGATAAATATGGCAGGCTCTCGTTTAGTGTACGTTATTAGAGGTTATAAATTAAAGAGAGTCTCTCTAACTAATTTTTCAAGGGATTTATTTTGAAATATAACATATTAGAGTTCTACGGTACATAAACCGCATCTTCTATCATAAATATAGTAAATTTAATTTTTTTTGTGGTAGTATTTTCTTGTTAGATATCATTCTAATAATTTATATCTCCATTGGGTTTCTACAATTTTGTATAAATTGTTGGAAATTAGCTAGTACAAACTGTCGGCAATGGAACAACGTTTGTTCTTGCTAGTTTTGATAAAAGGTTGTGGAGGTTATTAAATATTAGACCTTAAATTATGAGAGATTATTTTATATACCCTAGATCACTGAGAAAAATAAAAAAGATTATTGGGGAAGTGGAATGGTTCCCGAAGCTTGGAGCAAGTTGGCTGTTAGACAGCTTTGAGGCCTCAAAGTTAATGGCGGGGAAGACCTAAGCATTAGGAAGATGCAGGAAATGGGAAGACATAAGGATACTCTTTGGAAGATCAGGGGCATACTTTTTTCAGTGGGGGTATCATGAGCATGAAAATCCCTTGTCTTAGATAACTAGAAATTAACTCATGTAAGTGGTGACCTCTTTTAACTCCGCCTTGGCGGGCCCCATATTGGTCATACCAGTCCCAAGCCCGGATAAAAGAGGAGAGTTGTGTTAGGTAGGTAGCCATTGTAAAACTTTGTCAACATTTTTCATGAATCCTGAAGACCTGAACCTATGTTATATATGCTCATGTTAGGGCGTTCCCTATATACGAAGTGACTTATGGTTTTATTAAGGGTATGGCCCTTGATAGAACAAAATGGCGGAACAAGATTCATGTGGTGGACCTCAAATAGTTGAGATAAGCTTCGGATGATGATGAAGTGGTGACCTCTTTTCTTTCTTTTCCTGTTTTTCTTTTGAGAAATGTGGTGACTTCTAAATGAATAAACTAAGTTACTAGGTGTTTTGGTAAAGTATCTGGCAGCTATTAATAATTATCTTATTGCTTGTTTCATACCATGTTAGGCAGATTTTCCCTCTATTTTTTCAGAAATTTTCCAATTGAGAAGTTTGGTTTCCTAAAAATGGAATGGAAAACGAGAGGTGTTAATATTGGGGTGGCCGTACGAATGTGCTGCTATTTTGGGAAACTTTCCTCTTAAATATTATATTGATTATGTTTTGCTTTTTGAATTTGAGTATCTTTCCTTGTTAACCTAATGTGCTTAATCGATTCTATGATTAAACCTTACAAAAGCTTAAAACATCATAAATAAGTATTCCTATTAGTGAAATCACTCATTTCTGCTTGTTACATTGCATATATGTCAATGTAGTGTCTCTTTAAGGAGAATGTATCAGTGGATTTCTTTAAAAAAAAGAAAACAAAAAAGGAATGGTATCAATGGATTAACTATGCATATGGTTTGGGGGTGCGGTGAGGAGTTAGTGGACGAATCATGCGAGCAATGAATTTTTGTTATCTAGTTTGCGTTATGCCTTTTTTTTTTGACAAGGTTACATAGGATTGGAACTTGAGATGTTGGGCTATGAAAACCTAGCCTCTACCGTCTGGACCCAAGCTCGTTTCCTTAGAGCCATGACTTTTTGATTCGCATTCTTTATGTAGAGCTGTTAAATTGAAATATAATATTTATGAGCCCCTCTTAGCATTTTCCAGAAAATTGTGCTACCTGTATTGCCGTGTACATTCTGGTAGTGCAGTCGGTGCTATGCTGTATATAGTATCAGACTATCAGTACTCTATTACTTTTGCACTGCTGTCCACTGCATTTCAGCAGCTAGTGTATCTTCTGCATTCTTCTTTTGTTCTAAATCACATTTTCTCTATATTATACTTTAAATCATATATAATTTTGGGAAAGTTTGGGGCTTCTTTTGGAATGGTAGCATCCGTTCCTGTTGAGTTGTGTAATGTTGAGTTGCTTCAATTTGGACCCTCTTGGAATTCGGGATTTGATTGGGCATGCATGGGTCGTCCAAAATTTGGAGACCACCAATGAATTGTATGGGCCTTTTGCAAAATTCGATTGGTCCACTGAGAAGTGTGGATCTGCTGTAAATCCTTTCAAGTTTGAATTGACCCCTTGGATCACGAAATTTAGAACTGGGCTTGAGCATCAAATAGCTGTTGGCTTGGAATATCCTCAGTTTCCGCAGAAATTTCAGTCAATGGAAAACTCCCACCTGTTTCTTCTTCCATGTGAGTTTTTCACAGGACAATATTTCTCATCTCTCTTCACTGAATCTTTCTTCCTCTGTTTCTCCATCTGGGTTCCTTGATTCTTTACCTCTGTTTGTTTCTGAAGACTCGCCATTCTTATCCGCAACAAGGCTGATTGATTCATTTGAGGAATCTTTCCCATTTCTTAGCTTAGTATCTCCACAGCCAATGCTTCTTGATCTCCTTCATGTTCCCCATCCTTGTAATCCTTTTCGTTGGTCCTCCACACCTTAGCTTTCTATGTCTGTTAGTAGTTCATATTCTGAGTGCAAGTTGCTGATTTTAATCGTATCAGTTCCTTTCTTTTCATTCTCCCTTTTAAGGACTGATCACTGCTCTTGTTGCTGTTGCTGAACAGTTCAGCCTGAAGTTTTTTTTTAAGCTGCCGATCTAGTTTCACTATTGTGTTGATTAAATTATCTACTGCCTCATTGTTGAATGTCCAAAAATAGCCATTGAGGACCGCTTTGACGCAGTTCATATTCACGAGATTCCTTTCAAACCCTGCATCTATTAGAGTTTTTTGCGGAGTGGTGCTTGAATTTTACCTCCATACAAACTCGAGCGCATTCCATTTACTTTTTTTTCTTTAGTTGCACTATGCATTGCAATTGGTTTTCCAAATGCAGAAGCTATATGTGCCCAGTGAGACATTCATCCAACAATACTTGGGCAAATTTTTTAGGCAGATCTAAGTCAATTGAGTTTTGGTTTTGGGTTCTGTGGAAGTCCCTGCCCATCCATTTTTGGAGTTTGAGATTGGTGCCAGCCTCCAAGAATCTTCCATGGCCTCTTCCTTTCTGATTTAGAACAAGATGTGATCCTAGCCCTTGCAGATATTGTTTATCTTCCCTTGTATCACCTACATGGGTTTGGTTTTTTCTAACAAGAAGCTCCATGATGGTTTGGTTCCTATAAGATGGTTGGAAATCAGGTTTAGCCTTGATGAATTCTTCTCTATTGAGTATCACCAGTGATTTTCAGTCCTTAGATCTAGTTTGGGAATAGCTAGATTTGAGGAAACTCAAGGGTGGTGAAGTAGCACCTACCACGTCATATAACAGTTTTCATAGCTTCCCAAGCCATGGCTTGGCTTTTTCTTCGATGATGGGAGAACGAGTATGTTGTTGGAAGGAGTTTAGGGGAGGAAGTTTGAGGTTGTGGATGTTTGGGAGATGGTGGGTGATGGATGGTGGTGGTGGCCTTTGGTGTAAAGGAAGCGACTGTGCATGTGCATTCATGTTGCCTGCTTCCATGTGTCTTTCCTCTTGCCTGAGCGTTGAATTGCTTCTCTTCATTGGAAGCTTGTAGAATGGGTAGGAATGAGGCTTGGGCTTCATTAGGTAGCTGTCGATGATTATGACACTTACATGCATGTCAATTGTGCATTGGTTTGGATGGATTGATGTGAATATTATGTTGTTACTTGTCCAAAAACAGTTGTGGCATTTATTTGAAAAGAAAATGAAAAACTGAACCCAATAAGGCAATGAACAATATGTAAACTTGAGTAAGTTTCATCTATCAAAGCCAAATAAATAAAAATTACGAGGTCCCTAGAATATTTCCTGATCCAAATTAAGTGTTCCACTTCCTTGCACAAACTCCTCTTCTGTGACTTTCTTAATTTCTTATTGTATTTTTTTTGCCTCCTGGGTGCTGATTGGTTCTGAACTATATGTATTGAAGCTTAAAATTGAGTATGTTGATGTTGCTGTAGTGTTGGAATTTTTTTGAATATAATTTTTTTTTTTTAAAAAAAGCCTGGTTTACTTTTCACTGCATTGCTTTAATTAATTCTGATACTTTCTTGGGAAATATCATGATGTTTAGTGGGATTCCCATTCCATTTTTAAGGCGTTTACTCATCTTGTGCTTGGGAATATTGTTAATATATATGCTTGGCCCCAGCAAACATTGAATCCACTGAATGAGTTGTCAGTTCTGGATGTTTAGTTAAAGCTGACTCCAATCTTCATAGGGTGCAGTTTGTATAGAGCCGAGGCTCTAAACAATAAAAGTAAAGTGGACCGTCATATAGTGTCGAGAAATGTGGTTTCAATATTGGAAATCTTTGTGATAGCCTTAAAATGTATTTTCATATTTAATTATAAAATTTAATGCTTAAAAAATAGTGTAGATCGAGCAGATCTATGAAAACTTGAAAATCTTGAAAATTGACTGTCAAAAAATGCGTTACAAGATGCACTATTTCCAAAACTTGAAATCTAATTTTTCTCATGTCCATGCATCTTGATGTGAAATTTATCAAGATATATTTGCAGAATTATTTAAAATTTTACTTTAGCTGTAGACTAGTAAATTTTAAAGCCCATTTCGATGTGTCATTTGATGGGCTATTTGAAATTTGATTGAGGATATTTTGGTATTAAAACAACCTCTTCTAGTGAAATTTTTGAGGTGGGCTCCTATTTGATTGTTTAGAGCCTCGGCTCTATATAATTTTTTTCATCTTCATATGTATAAGGATAGCCACATTTACATGATTGGAATTGTTGGCTTTATGGACGGTCCTTAAATTGTATTTTGGTTTAGGTGGCGCGGGCATTGTTATTGCTAAGAAATTTGATGCGTTGTAGCCCTGCTGTATTCTAGAAAATTCTTTACGCGTATCTTCAAAAGTTAAAAAATGGAGGTTCACATTGTAACTCTGCCAAAGTAATGATAAATTCTACCAAGCCTTAATTTACTCTCTTGTTAATAAAATTGTGATGATGATGTACAGGAATTACTGGCAATTTACAAGAAACTAGTGTAACTGGCATTGTGTTTCCTTTTTTTTCATGCACTCTTGTATTTCTCATCTTTCATTCGAAATCTATTGCTCTATTGAGAATAATTCTGAAATCTTATGCAGTGAGTACTCTATACAATTGCTGTCATCCATTAATTCATTTCAAGTATGTGCTTCTTTAACTTTCTTCAGGTTACAATGGATTTCATCTTTTATTTTGATTTTGCACAGATCTGGAATGGAAGCTCATATATGTTGGTTCGGCCGAAGATGAGACATATGATCAGCTGCTGGAGAGTGTGCTTGTGGGGCCGATCAATGTTGGAAATTACCGATTTGTATTCCAGGTTATTCTACCATTCATTTATTAAAGCATTTATCCCTTTATTGGTATTAATATTCAATCATTTTGTTATAAAAAGGTAGTCTCTGTTTTTATTGAAGCTTTTTGCTTGTTCCTTTATTGGAAAGTGCACCTTAATCTAATAGTGGCATATGGAGCTCCAAGAGGTACATCCATCATCTGTTTTTGATGACGTGGTGGAGATTTAACTCTAGTTGAGCTGGACTTTGGCATGGGTTTGAGTGGTAAGGGTGGCTAACTCCCTCACCTTACCTTTCTAAATATTTGGATGTAGGACTAAAAGTTCGTTTAACCCACAAAGCAATCACAATTTTCTCTCTCTCTTTTGCCCCTCTCACCGACCACCTAATAATCTGCACCAATAAGGTTATTAAAGTGACATGCCTTGGCAAAAAAGGTGGGCTGCCCATGTGGTTTTCAAAAACAAAATCCCAAACATTAAGTTTAAAAAAGACAAATAAGGTTATTAAAGTGACATGCATGAGTTTGCCTTGGCAAAACAAGTGGGCTGCCCGCGTCATTTTTTCAAAAACAACATCCCTAACATTAAGTTTAAAAGAGAGGTAGGCTGTTGTCTTATTGTCTATTAAGATTAATCCCACATCAATGGGGATAGAAAGAAATAAGTTGTGTTCTATAAAAGCAGAGGCATTGGGGTACTTCAAGCAATGACCCAGCCTATTGTCAAACCTTTTTATTGGCAAGTATCCGGGTCCGGGTCCAAATCCGGGTCTGGGTTTGGGTCCGGGTCCGGGTTCGGGGTCTCGGGTCCAAGAGTGCCCGTCGGGTATGGGTACTGGTATATAAAAATTAGGCCTGTTGGGTACGGGTTTGAGTCTGGGTATATATAGTCTATCCCGAGTCTGGGTTCAGCTGGACCCGACCCATTGACACCCCTATTGAGTGGTTAGCAAATGATGTTATCATGCTACATCTGAAGGAAAAAAACAAGTGAAAATATCCTATTAACCCCTATTTTTAACTTTTATATCTCATTAGACCCAAGAATTAAAAATATTGCTTGTAAGCAAACTGACTTCATCTTTTCTATCTTTTAACCCCCTAAACCCTTTTGACCATGTATTATTGACCTCAACAACTTATGAAATGACTCTATATATATCTCTATCTAAAATTCCATCTCTCTCACATCACCGTCTCTCTCTCTCTCAAGATTCCATCTACATTTGAAGTTTAATTCCTACTGCTGATCTACCCAAAAGGAAAAAAACAAGTGAATATATCCTATTATCCTCTATTTTTATATCTTGTCAGACCTAAGAATTGAAAATATTACTTGTAAGCAAAATGATTCTATCTTTTCTATTTTCTAACCCCCTATACCCTTTTGATCATGTATTATTGACCTCAACGATTTATGAAATGACTCTATATATATCTCTCTCTAAAACTCCAGCTCTCTCACATCATCGTCTCTCTCTCTCTCAAAACTCTATCTCTTTTTAAAATCCAAACTTCATCTCTCTCTCTCTCACATCATCGTCTCTCTCTCTCTCAAAACTCCATCTCTCTTTCTAAAACTCAAACTCCATCTCTCTCTTTAAAACTTCATATCTCTCTCTCTAAAACCCAAACTCCATCTCTCTCTCACACATAAGAAGGTGTGCTCGTGTTCGAGCTCACGCTAAACCCCTTGGCTGGTAAACTCATCAAGAAGCGAAGAGAGAGAGATGGAGTTTTATAGAAAGAGAGATGGAGTTTGAAAAGGGTGTCATTTTAGTATTTGTTTGGGTAAAAAATTTATGGTTAAAGGGGTCCAGGGGGTTGTAAGATAGAAAAAATGGAGGCCTTTTGCTTACAAGTAATATTTTCAATTCTTGAGTTTCATGAGATATGAAAGGTAAAGAGAGGATAGGGAGATATTTTCTCAAAAAAACAAAGTGCTTAAATGACCCCACTATGGTTGATCTCCATCGTCCATCATTAGAAATGGGTGCCGGATGCCATACTCCTTGGGATCATGCTTGACTTTGTTTATTTTCATAGTATATGAAAATTTAGTTCAAAAAATTATTTTTGTTGTCTCAGGCTGACCCACCAGATCCCACAAAGATCCCTGATGAGGACATCATTGGTGTGACTGTGCTGCTTTTGACCTGCTCTTACATGGGTCAGGAGTTCATCAGAGTAGGTTACTATGTGAACAATGACTATGATGATGAGCAGTTGAGAGAGGAACCTCCCCCCAGGGTTTTGATTGATAGGGTGCAGAGGAACATATTGGCCGACAAGCCCAGGGTTACGAAATTCCCCATCAATTTTCATCCGGAGAGCGCTGACTCCACAGATGCTCCTCCCCCTTCATCTCCTCCATCTTCTGAGAATCCCATAGAAGAACCACAAACAGAGCCTTCTGCTAGATTGGATACCTGAAAAGGGAAAAAACAGCTTTACTTGACCTAATTTACACTGGGTGTGTTAAACGGAGTTAACCACTGAAGCCTTATGGGAAAGCAAAGAGAGCCCTAGTACAAGAAAATGCAACGATGTGAGGGTTTGCCTAATGAGCAAGTTGGGTCCAATCTTTGATTTTCTGATTAAGCATTGCCCATGCCTTGCTTTGCAGATGTATGATGATGGGTTTCTTGCCTTCTAGCTTCTTTTGCGTCTCCCACCAACTTTTCTCTGGTTATTGTGAAGCTTCTTGCGACATTTGAACAACTATGGTGATATATAAATCTTGTGACGTCACAATTTGGACACCTAACCGTATCCATGGGTGGTGTAACCAAAGTTTGTTTGATCAGAGCAGTGTGATTTTGTTAAGTGTGAATTAGCATAGTATTCTGAGACCAAGACTGCTTGAATTTTCCTCTTTTATTTGGATTTTTCATTATTTTGTCATCCACAGGAAGTACAGGTTTTTGAATTTCTGAGCCATGAATTGATGCCTTTAGATCATGGGTGATACACTCTCTCTCTCTCTCTTTCAAATTTGGGTTGTAATGAGCAGTATGTGGATGCAATATTTTCGTTTCAAAGCTGATGTGGATTCCTGTTACTACACCTTTTAAATATGGATTTGGTATAGGCCTGTAGGAGCTAATATTGTTTTTACGCATCCTTTTTGGTTTCCCATGTGATTTTTGCCATATTGGAAGGAGTTTTTGCAAATTCATTGACTTTCTCTTCTTAAAAAATAATCAGAAAAGCACTAAATGTTGTTTGCATAGGGCATTTTTTGGGGTTTCTTTTTACCGGGTTTTAAATCTATTAACTTTTTAGTATTTTTTGGATCATTGATTGGGACCGATTTAGACCCAATCCGGATAGTTGAGTAGTGATGGATTTGTGGGTGGATGATCTGGGTTTTGAAACACTGTTTTTTTAAGTATAGGATTGTATACGCTTGAATATGGTTAAATTTGTTGGGTTTATGTGGTTTTTAAAAGTTTTATGAGTATGTAATGAAAAATATTTATTATAGTGGAACATAAGATCAATCGGAGTATGGTCTCTTAGGGATCATATTAAGCAAATGATGTTTGTTGATGTCGGGATGTGCTTGATGATCTAGGCCAGTCGGTTGAAAAACCCATGATACTTGAGCATAGAGAATAAACTGAGAAGGGTTATGAGTTATCTCTTGATGAGGTCGGAGCTTATGCTTGGATGAGTGAGTAGAGAGATTGTGTGACTTTTGTGTGAGCTTATGCCTGGATGAGTGAGTCGATGGAGTGTGACTTTTGTGTGTGATGGTAGGTCTATAGAGATGGGAGTACAAAACCTCATCTATGATCCATTATACGGTATGCATATCGATAGATCATTTGGGAAAACCAGATATCAACTTTTGGGTGAAGCGTATGCTTGTGCGAGAGATACCCTTATGCACTATAAAGCTGTAGTCGCATCAGGTCGTGGTGACCTTGACTCGTCTATAGGGAAGGACTTGTAATCCACAAACTGGGATTGCGACCCCTTGGTTCATCGGCGACTCTGGTGACTTGCTAATGAGTCCCTACTTAGACTGTGGGTCATGGGAAACACTGGGTCGGTTTGATAAAGCAAATGTGGTCTGTAGTTTACTGTTGAAGGTGGAGTACCCCGTGATCGTTGATCGAATTCTTGAACTATATGGACCTATTTCCCATCATATTAATTTAATTGTGTTTATTTTATTATAAAAATTATTTTAGATTCATTATTTAAATTTTTATAAGTTATTTGATATTTTATTTATTATTTTTGGACTTATAAAATGAAGTTATTAATTAACAAAGTTATAATGTTTTAAAATTCATTTTGTTTAATTTTAAAAATACTTATGAAAATTACATGGGGGGCCCATAATACACATGGCCAACCATGTAGGTATTGGGTGGGGCCGCACGTGCCTCATATGGGTGGCACGCCCCACCCTTGGATGCCTCCTCTTGATTACTTTGTGTACAAGTTAATTAAATATAGTAACTCTATCTTGTAGCATATGGTCAAATATTGATTTGGAAATATTGATCATATTTTATCTTGATTATTGAAGGAATATCTTGACTTGTTATATTATTATGGAAAATAAGAGATAGAACATGCTATTTATGGAATGAACAATATGTTATTAGATTTAATTTATTTATAAAATATTGATGGGAAAATGGTTTAAAAAAAATGGGATAATAGTTCATGAACCTTCCATAATGCTGATGACCCATCTATGAAATGGATGACTCAGATCTCTTACCCCACAAGTCACCCTGATCAACGGTCCATATTCAGTCTCAGGAAAGAAGCAAACTGCGAGAAACCCTAAGAAACCATAAACTTAACTTTGCACTATAAATAGGGATGTACCGTCTCTTATTATCTACACCTTCTCTCTCGCACAACTCTCTCTCTAACCCTCTCTCTCTCCTAAAGACCCATAGGGGGACATGCCCCAACCCTAAGCCTCTTACTCTCTCTCTCTCTCGACCTAGGTATTAAGGTTTGAGAAATTAGGGTTGAGCCTAAATTATTTTGGGGTTAGGGTTTTATAGAGATTTAAGGGTACTTATTCAGTTTAACCGAAATTGACTTTCCCAGTTCGAGATTGAAGCTAGACTGCTGATCCCGCGTTATCAGATGTTGGTGACTCGGTGTGGGGTGTAATAAACCCGGTTGAAGTAATCTCCAACATCTTCTTTTATTTCATACAATTTATTTTTATTCTTAAGCGTAGTATTTAGTTGTATAAATGACATCAAGTGGTTGAGTTTTATTTTATTGTTAAGTTACCTTTATTTTGAAACATTTATTTATTGTAATATGACCATCTGTAAGTGATCTTTTTGCCAAGGAAAAAAGAGTAATTAAAAAAAAAATTTATATTCACCGGCAAAAAGTCGCATAGGTCTTACTTTTAAAGTTGTCATAAGAGTGTCTACAGTCAAGTTGTCATAAGAGTGTCTACACTCATGGCACAATAGAAAAAGTGGGTGGTAGTGTAACAATGCTTTGTCTGCACATTTGTGAATAGGGAAAATGTTCTCATTGGAACTAAAGAAATTAATTTAAGAGGAACATGATCTATCAAGAAAATATTTTCCCTATTCGCAAACTAGGTTTGAGTTATGTGACAAACTAGTTTCTTTTGTTTGATAATATTTGGGAAACTATTTCTTGTGGTATCTGGGAAGTTGCTTTTTCCTATTGTTCGTTAAATTAGTCCATTTATTAGAGATCGTTACTCGTCTAACGAGGGAAGTGTTATTGAAAAATGATAGTACTCCATTCATAGTCGGATTAACAAAATGGTTAGCTCATATTATAACTTCTTCATTTATTAGTAATATCAATGGTTATCTATATCTATACTACACTATTAAGCCAAAGTAGTAGACACATGTCGCAAGAATAAAAAAAGATTTTAGAGAGATTGTAGGATATGTATTTTTTGATTGTAGAGAGAGAGGGCGATAAAAATTAGAGAGAGAGTTACACCGAAGGCTCAGTGGAAAGTTTAGACCTACTTTTTTGCAGGTTTTGGACAAGTTCTTTAACTATTTCATTTGTACATAACAATAGGGAAGCCAATGGGTTGGTTGATTCACTTGCTACGGGAGGAGCATCCTTACCCTCACTGATTGTTTCTGACAATGTAACCTTTTTCCAGTAGTTTATTAATAAAAGAAGCCAACACTTCTCCAAAAAAAAAACGGAAAAAAAAAGAAAGAGAGTTAAGCCAAAGTTAAAGGGAATATGTGTTGCAAGAATAAAAAATGATACTACTTCTAGAGACATTGTAGGATACTACTTTCTGGAGGAGTGATTTATGATTGTTCCCATGGCAAAAATGTTTTTGAGATGAAAGACCACCGACAAGTTTTTGGGACTTGAGACCTTCAGCCTTGCAACCTCTAGTGAGCTTTCGACAAGCCACTGGTGACCCACTTTTAGCAACTTGTGACCTCTGGTGACTTGGCTTTTTGGCGCTTTTACCTTTTGGTTCTTTTTCTCACCCCCACCTTTTTTTTGGATTTAGATATGAGTCTTTAGACTTAAATCTGAGCCATGTTTTCTTAGATGTGTCTAAGATCTAATTCTATCTCTCTCTTTCTTTTCCTTCTTTTTTTCACTTTTTTTTCTTTACCTAGCTCTTATTATATTTTTTTAGTTTTTTTGTTTTGTATCTCTTTTTTCTCTCTTCCCCTCCTTCCCTCGTTCAATCATTTTTTGCTTTCCTCAACCCTCTTCGTTATTTGCCATCTCTCTCACTCTCTCTCCTCCCCCCTCCTTTGTCTCTGTTTTCTCCATCTCTTGTTGTCTCTTGCCTTCCACCTCGCTCTCCCCTTCTCCATCTCTCTCTTTTATATCTTTTGTTTTTGTTTGTACTTTTTTTTGCATTCTTAGCTTAACCCCTCTTTCTTTTTCCTCTCCCCCACCCTGTTTCTCCCTTCTCTATCTTTTTTTCATCTCTCCATTTCATCCCTTCCTCTTTCCTATTGTCTTTTGTCGCTTTCCACCTTTTATCGATGTCATGTTCTTGATTTTCGGCTGCCTTTCCTCCCTTTGACTATCTTCTCCCCTAAGTAGGTTAACTCCTAAGATGAGATTTCCTCTTGTGTTGGGATCGGTATCCTATCATAGTCATCTCTCATGCCTTGGTGAACACTTGAGATGGGGTGTAGCCTATAGGGGCCCTCGTGAGCCCTATCAAGGTATTTTATGTTCCCTTATGGTGGCTTGACATTCCTCTGAGTAGTTAGATACAATTTTTTTGAGGAGTTGTTTAGAGCTTGCCTTCTCTCCCCCTCGTCATTTGTTCTATCTTCATTTCATTTTAACTGTTTTGCTTGATTGTATTCTACTCTCTCTCTCTCTCTCTCTGTCATTTCTCATTTGACCTATCTTTTTTTTGGTAATTTTGGTCGCTGGTTGTGTGTCACAGCCACCTCCTGTATGCTGCAATGCTCTTCTTGTTGTTCTCTTGGGCGCCATTTCAGTGTAGGTTATGCTCAATTTTATACTTATTTTCTTATGTGCCAACCCAACCCCAACATGTGGGGTCATGATTGATGGGAATACCGTTACAATTGAGAATTTTGGGTTTTTTATTTTATTTTGACAAGATCACAAAACTTTATTAATCACAAATGGAAAACATCAATATTACAATGATAAAGAAGAAACAAGCAACTGGTCAACCACCACCCCATCTTTAGCCAAAGAATCTGCCCTATCATTTGCCTCCCTATGAATATAGTTAAAGACCATCACTTGATGATAACAGATATCTAAAGCTTTTATCCAAAACTTTCCATGGAGGCCTACCATTTCCAGTGCACCAATTGATCAAATTTAATGAATCACCTTCCACCACCCAACCAAAACTAGCACACCAAACTTTCAATAGTTTTAGTCCATGCAACAATGCTAATAACTTCGCATTATTGGCTGTCACTACCCCACACAACTCATAATATGAGAACATCTCCACACCCATGTAATCCTTAAGCACTCCTCCAAAACGAGCAAGTCCTAGATTGCAAAAAGAACTTCCATCAAAGTTGAGTTTAACACGTCCATCCACTGGTGGTATCTATTTACTTTTAGGTCAGAGCCTTGCGAAAGATTATTTAACCAAATCATGCAGATTAAGAATGATGTCCATCTTAGACACCCCGTAACATTCTTTGCATTGGAGAACCAAAACCATACATTGTGAATGATCTTATCCTTTATTCGAACTAAATATGAATCCCTTCATAAGGCTTCTGTTTATTTCCAACCAAAACTCCTATAGAAGCGCTGCCCAAAAAATCTGCCACAAAATTAGCCCTTTTTTTGTTGATGATGGAATAGCGAGCTGGTCAATAATTCTTGTGTCTAAGAGGCAAAAACAAAGAACATCCAATACATGCAGAGTCCACATCCATAATCCATGAGTAAATGAATAATGAAGGATATGATCCCCAGTCTCCTCATCTTCCTTACACAAAATGCGAACATTGATAATCATTTTCCTCTTCTTTGCAAATTGTCAACGTATAGCACTTTGATTTGAGAAGAAGTCCAAAGAAGAACTTGCACCTTATGAAGGGTACACCATCTCCAAATATTTCGCAAATTAGGCTGCTCTTGTCTTAGCCTATCACAAAAAAGTAACTAATACACATATTTTACTAAGAAGGCCCCATCATTTATAAGCTCCCATACCACCTCATCCTCAATATTTTGAGAAACATAAATCCCATTCAAATCATTCATGAGATTGGCAAACTGTGTCATCAACGTATCAAGCAATCTTTTATATGAAAACTGCAAATTCCAATTTACTTGATAGGTATCATGACCATATGCCTCACATACTTTTAGGTTCTGATTAATGGCTTTATAAAAAATATCATTATATTGCACTTTAAGAAGTCTATCTCCAACATACTTACGACTCCAAAAGTCTATACAATCTCCCCCACCAACGATCCATCTAATATTCCTTGCCACTAAGCCTTTTGACGTAAAAATCCCTTTTCAAACTTGGAACTGAGCTCGACCTCCTCTACCCTTACTAATAAAACCAAAATTATCAATGCGACATTTTGAAATTAGAGCATCTTTCCATTGCTGATCCCCACCTAACAAAGACCTCCATCACCATTTAGACAAAAGAGCTTGATTTACCATCTTAAGCTTTCAAATCCCCAATCCATCTTCTAATTTTGGTGTACACACCTTGTCCCAACCTATTAAATGATATTTCATTTTTTTATCAAGAGTGCCCCATAAAGTGTTTTGCATGAGTCTCTCAATATCTTTAATTACAGAAGCAGGCATGTGTAAAAGTGAAAGCATATAAACATACAATATTATATAACGTAGACTTGGTCAAAGTTACGGGCCCCCTGAAGATAAAATTTTTGTCTCCCATAAGTCGAGCTTCACATGAAATCTTTTCAAAACTAGATCTCACATTGACTTCTTCAACATTAAACTAAAACCCTTTGCAATCAAGGTAAAAAGGAAAGGAGACAAAGGTCCCCCCTTGTCTTAACCTCTTGAAGCTTTGAAAAACTTTTAAGGGTATCCATTAAAAAAATAATGGAGTCTCGAGAAGAATCAATGCTATAAAAGTGAAATTAGTACTTTTGTCAATGGTTTTTGCACCATGTTGAATACCTTCTCCTTGACAACGTCCCAAAATTGTTGAAAACATTGTAACGAAAAACCATATGGGTCTGGTGCCTTATCTCGAGGTACTGAAAAATGAAAAACCATATGGTCCTGGTACCTTATCTCTAGGTAAAGAGAAGACAACCCTTTAACTTCTCCTTATAAATTAGGGCTTCCAATTCATGTGCTCTTTGGAAAGATAAACTTTTAAAAGGAACACTAGGAAATCTTAACCCTAAATTATTACTCACTTGCAAAAGCCCTCTCAAAATGTTTAACAAATTTATTTTTCTCAACGATCTCTATCTTCCTCCACAATCCCTCCAAATGAAATCACTGAAATGTCGTTCTGACACATTTTTGTACTCAACATTTCATTGAAAAAAGCAATATTCAAATCACCCTCCTTCAGCCGTTTTACCCTTGACATCTGCGTCCAATATATCTCTTTTTGCCTCAATAAATCATGCAATTAATTATTCAACCTTGATTTCTTGGCTAAAATGTCCTGAGACACCTTACCACTCTCTTGAGTGTCATCTTCAATTTGGCTGATGCTCATCAAAATAAAATCTAATTTAACTATGAAATAAAATCTTGTAGAGTTCTTCCTTTCAATTAGCTTATATTTGATATTCAAGAACTTCTTGTGCATCGAAATCCACAACGACCATGAGTCACAATGTCTAACTAAGTTTTTTTTTTTTTTATTGATTTCCTTAACATCAACCTGTAATAACCACACAATCTCCTCTATGTTCTGGGACTCAAAAGCTCCTTACAAGTTTGCCAGCACAATGGAACTTGATTTGAGACAGTTTAGGGAGAGAAACCATATGAGCTAAGGGAAACTCTCTCTCCCAATCTACAAAGACAAAAAAGCTATCTAACTTGCTCATCACCAAATTTATAAGACTATATTATTGGACCATGTAAATTCAGCCCATTAACAGGCAGCTCTATCAACCCATTTGACATAATACAATCATTGAACATTCACATCCAAGAATTAAAATAAGCATCGGCAATAGTTTCATCAAGTCTATGAATAAAATTGAAATCCTTAGGCAGAGCCACATCCAACATACAATTACATAACTTAGGAAGAAACACATGTTTAAGAGCAGCTATATTTGGTCTATAAACAATTAATATCATCCAACAAAAGTTAGAAAAAGAACCCTAAAAAATAATACCCAAAAACTGATCCTTTTTAAAACCATCCATACAAAACAAAATAAAACGATTCCAAAAAGCCCACAACCAAAACCACCACAAAACATGACAGGGCCCATTCACTAAATTTCCTTAATTTGCTAACAGACAAACTGGGTAACTTAGTTTCTTGAAGGAAAATAATATCAAGCCTAAATTTTGGAACAAAAAATTTCACTTCCTATTTCTTTTAGCATTACCTAATCCCTAACATTCCATGAGATCATCTTCATGGGAGAGAGGAAGAAGAACATCCAGCCTTGGCGACATCCACATTGTTGGTAGATAATTGGACAGGAAATGCATTGAGCTCATTATCACTATCATCGATTTGGATGAGAACCTCACCTTTGTTGTCCTTGCAAGTAGTTCTGGCCCCCCCTCGAGCAGCCACCCTTACAGAAGAGCGAGCGGGAAATTGATAGATCTTATGTTGCCTTGGCGCTATGCGCTCCATCCCCTTTTTGTCGACCTTTACCAGCAACATTCTTCTCCATCTTTTCAACTTTGGCTTTCTTAATATTATCTTTGATAGCATTAAAGATAACAACTAGAGGAACTTCAAAATCAAGCCCCATATCAGAGAGGATGTTGTCCACTTTTTTTGGAATAATTTCTTCTCCTCCTTCTTCAGCTACTTCAGACGAGTCATTCCTTCTTCAGCCACTTCAGACGAGTCATTCTCTAACTACTGACCCGAAACCTCTAACATACCCATACCCAAAAGAGGAGGGGTAGATTGAACCCTGCCATCTCCTAATGCTCAATCACAGGTAAGTGCACCTCATTGTTCGTTGGTGGAAGAAACATTGATTGGCGGCACTGCCAATTCATCCTCCACAAATTCCCTAGAAAATGTTTTGCTCACCACCGCAATTATTTCCTAAATCTCCCATTTCCTTACTCATCTTGCTCTAGATTGATCAATACACCCACAACAAAGTCCAACTCTCCAACACGAACCCTTACCATGTTCTTCTTCGCTATTAGTTTTAACAACAACAACCTTGCAGAAGCATCGTCAAAATGAGAACCAGAAAAATTGAAAATAACCCCAAGTCGTCATGAAGGAAAGAAACAGCAAGATCTGAGATGAAATAGAATAGAAATAGAATCCACATTCCTTTTCGTTAATCTCTTCTCCCCAAGAGGAATAACCTTCTCGTACCTTCCCAAAAAAGAAGTCGATTCATTCATGGGGCTTGCACTTTCCCCGTACGCCTTGAAACCCTCAGGCCCCTCAATAAGATTTGTTACATCTCTACCCGTCCCAAACAAAGGTCAAAGTCCAAGCCATTCCAACCTAAATTACCATGCATATCCTCAAGTTGCGTTATCTGATCTTCCTTTTTGGTGTGGGTTTTCAAAAAAGAAATCTCCTCTAAACAATCCAAAAAGTTAGTCGCATTTGCCTTTAAAATAGCTGTCACAGCTTGTAACAATTGATCTCCATTGCCTTTTTAAGATTGATTTCCAAATATTTTTCTGTTTTCTAAAGGAAACATTCAATTTGAAAGAATATTTTGAATTCAAATTTAATAATTTGGAACCCACATTGCTGTTACTTGGTCCACGTGTGCCAACAAGATTGGGAACTTGATTGTGCGAAGAACCATCCATGTCCATCCTTGAATTCTGAACCTTGCAATGAAACTCCTCCTGAACCACATTAGTCGAGGATGATCCTACATAGTTCCTTCGATGTCATCCACTGACCACATTCCAACCCTCATTATTCTGACTGCCAAGGACCCTATTACTGATAAGAGCTCTCACTCAAATGCATTGAGTTTACCTCGCATATATCCGCTCTCCACAAACCCTCCATTGTCACATCAATCAAGAAATCATCTGTACCAACTCTCAATCTAACCTGTTTTGGTGTTGGATGAAATTTATTCGGGGAATCTTAAATCGAACAAATTTCATTTCGATACTATTCAAGAGATCTCAATCAATAGAGAAAAAAGCTTCACATAAAATTGCCAACTACTGAAACATACCCAAATTCCAAGCATGCAAAGGTATGCCCCAAAAATGGATCCACACTGACTCAGACTGAACAAAAGATGAGTTGAGGTTTTGTGGCGGATGTCTTTGGAAGTGCTTTCTGTAGGTTACTTGGGGTCTTAAGCGATAGATGATGTAGGAGCCTCCTTTAAAATTTGAATAGAAATTTACCTTTAAAATTTTCAAACTTTTGATATTTAACTTGAGATGGATGTCTACGATGTAAACATTTTGAAATAATTATCTAGAGAGTGAGAGGGAAAGAAATAAATATTTAACTTTAAAATTTCCACATAATGTAGCTAAAAGAGAGTTTTTATTCTCAATTATTTGAGAGGTACATCCTATTATTTAAAAATTTCATTTTTTTGTTATATTTCTCTTATTTTCTATTTTAAGATGGGAAGCATTATCTCTTACCATTTTTTTTTGAAACAATCCATTGAAGAGTCATGTAACTTTAAGATGACATAATACGAGTACAACTATTATAATATCTATCATGTAACATATAGAATATTAAAGGGAGCAGTTGAAGTTAGCCCACTAGCTTATAGCTATTATAAACACCTAATGCAATAGATTGAATCTAGGTTAATCTAATGGTCACTATTTTGAATTTTAATTTTTCTCTATGAATTTAAATCATTTAAAATTTGGAGCGTCTAGTGAACTTAAGAAAATATTAAAACACAATTCACAACAAATAAATTGATCAAAATACCCCTAAAATGTTTAGCGGTATTTTGGTTAATTTATTTTTTAGAATTATTTTTTAATATTTTTATCGGGTGTTCCCTAATGAGAAGAGTGGATGCTGCAATTTTTATGAGATTTGGGTGTGTAGAAATAATGATTAATTCAAATATGAACCAATTCATAAAGGCTAAATAATAAGGGAAGTAAAGATCATAACTTAAAGGACCTCTCCCGATCTCTCTACGCACTAAATCAATTTTAGGATGTGTAAGTTTTAGAAAGGCCAACCCAAAAATAATGAATATTATAGTTCATTTGTTCTTGAGGAGCATATCAATCACCTGGATATACATAGATAATTACCTAGAGTTTCTATTTTTTAAGAATTTTAATTTCGTGAAGAGATCGAGAGAAAAGAGAGAGGAGAGAAATATTGTAGATAGTGGGAGACGAGATTGGAGTGGATAACAAAAGGGTGATGTTTGTATGACGTATCAACCTTATACTATTGAAGTAAGGTGCACCTCAAAACTATGCTGAAAGTGTAGTTTTGGTGGCACCAAGACTTGCGATAATACGAAAATCTATTGTTGCTCCCAATTATGAAATTTAAAGTTTTAGAAATGGTGATGACCAAGTAGACCTATAAACATTTGAACAGTTTGAAAATAGACTGTCAAGATAATGTGTTAGAAGATGAACTATTTTTAGGACTACAAATCCCCTTTTTTCATGTCTATGATTCTCGAGGTCAACATGATTGATTTGAGGGTTTTTCAGCGTAAGAACAACCTTCGCTAATGGATTATTTAGGTGAACCTTACTTGTACAGTATAAGGTTGATACCTTATATAAACGTTTTTCATAAATCAAACATCCCCAAAATAGATCCATGAGAGATTGTAGGAACCAAAACTATAGGAAGGAGAGGAAGATATATTCATGTGTGACTGTTTGAAGACATTTTTCAGCACCTTGGGTCCCCGATGCGGAATAAAAGAGAAGCCGATCGATAAAGCCCTGACTTACAGGGGAATTTTTGACAGTATCAGAATGTACCCAGAACAGGTGAGAATGTTCCTAAGGACCTCAGAAGGCCACCTGCCAAGTTTAGTCCCAAACCGACATGTATAAGGAAGTGCAGGTAAAGAAACAATTTTGAAAAAATCGGTCTCTAACACTCTGAAACAGACTTTATAACTGAAACCCTATTACCGGAGTGTCAAAAGGCTGTGGGACCATTGCCATTGGATCCGACATGGTCAAAAACCCCTAGGGGTCAAATTTTGGCTTAAACAGACAATCTAAGACAAAGTTATGAGCAAAAGACTAAAAAAGAAAAGTTTGCACGCTATTCCCGTGCGTCCTCCCTGCACCAGTCTCCATTAGTGAAGATTGGTTTTCACATTTTCGTGCAGTGACTTTCGGGAGCCATATCTCCTTCGTTCCAATTCGGATTACGCTCAAATTTTGTGAACATGTCTCGTCAAGACGAACGTTTTGATATGTGGCACGCCTCGTGATGACGCTCGAGCAGGGAGAAAAGCTAGAGAGAAGTTGGGGATTCATGATCAAAGTTGTAGGAAAATCAATAATAGCCCCACTCGAGTGGCCATATCACGACGCTCGCATACCCGATCGACCCGAAACCAATTGTATTGCGTGCGTAAGGTACATGGTTATGTCTGGTTCGAACCCCGCGCATGATGAACAATTAGATTTGGGGTACGAAGGTGTTAACATTGCTGCAAAATTGCGACCGCCGAAATTCAGATTCCAGCTAAAACCAAAAAATTGTAAAATCTTCGTTCGGGCACGAATCGAGCTACGTTTGTTGAAAATCGATCATAACAGCATGCTCATTACAATTCAATGAAGAAATCATGAAAATACATAAAAACATGAGCACGATATTGATCCAAAGTTTTCAAGTTTCTTATTAATTTCGAGTTGCATGATCATCGCTTAAAACAACGATCAGTGGTTCGAAGTTGGTACCAAATCAATCGTCCTGCTGAGCCCAACGAGAAAGTAATGATCTTTTGGCCAAACGGGCGCTAGAGCAACCTAAAATCATATATGGAAGATCATGCACGTTCTAGGGCAGCAGCAGGAACTGTTTTGAAATTTGATGTATTATTGGGCAGAGGCAAAACCATAATTTTTCACAATTTTTATATTTTATTTTAATTCAAATAAAGTATAATTATCATCAATTAGATTATATATCATCAATTAGATTATATTTTAGGCATCCTCCTATGTTTTGGGCCCAACTCTATAAATACCACGTTATACCTCAATGTAAAAGATCCCACTTGGCTTAATAAAATTTCAAGCTTTTTTCATCGTTGGGTCACGTTTTTGGAGCACCAGGAAGAAGTTGGGTCACGTTTTTTGAGCAAGAGGAAGAAGGGATAAATTTTTCGGTCGGTACTCTTAGGCATAAGGTAATTTTCTCTTTTCTTTCATTCTCTCTTTTTCTTTCCTCTCTCTGTCTCGCTCAGCGGTCTCACTGCGGAGCACAACATTTTTTTTTCTCTCTTCTCTTTCGCCCTTTTTGTTGTAGTCTCGTATGACCACGATCTCCTTCTTTTTCCCTCTTCCATCTTCCCTAGGGGTCCCTCACGATCACAACCTTCCATTCTTCCCTCGTGTGGTCTCATATGACCATCATTCCTCTCCTTTTTTTTTCTTCCCCCTGCACGTGCACCTGTGCCACATGGACCTTTGGGTCCACTTCCTCATATGACCAACATCCCTTTTTCTTCTTTTTCTTTACCCAACACGTCTACCTGCTCGCTATGTACTCTCCGGTCCACTTTCTCATTCTTTCACTGGTAGTCCCTCGTTTCCACCTCTTTTTTTCCTGCGTACCCTCACGTCACCCTGCACCCTCACCCTCATGCACCCTTTCCCTCTCACGATCCGTGGTCCGACGCGACCACCATATTTTTTTCTCTTCGTCGGACCACCATATTTTTTTCTCTTCTCTTTCTCCCTTTCTTTTGTAGTCTGGCATGACGACGATCTCCTCCCCTCTTTCCTATGTCCCTCACGACCACAACCTTCTATTCTTCCCTCTTGTGGTCTCATATGACCATCATCCCTCTCTTTGTTTTTTTCTTTACCCCCTGCACACGTGCCCTGTACACCCTTGGGTCCACTTCCTCATATGACCATCAACCCTTTCCTTTTTTTTTCTTTACCCTGCACGTTCACTTCTCCCTATGCACTCTCAGGTCCACTTCCTCATTTTTTTCTCTAGTAGTCCCTGTCCACCTATTTTTTTTTTGTTTTTTTTTTTGGTGTACCCTCGCATCACCACGTTATGCACCCTCACCCTCGTGTAGCCTTTTCCCCTCTCACGATCCACGGTCCAACGCGACCACCTAGCATTTCATCCCCAACGCCGTGTGTGCAATCCACCCCTGACGCACGGTCCATCGCAGTCTTCACTCACCCGCTTCCCTCTCTCTGCCATCCGCCATTTCTGCCCTTCTGTAACTCTGCAACTTCCCTCTCCACGCCACTGCCGTGCGTCCATCTCACGGCTCCATCTCAGTTGCAGTCTCTCTTCCTTGCCACCATCTTTTCCTTCACCACGCTTCCATCGGTCTGCTTTCCTCCACCAGTTGTTCCCGCAGCCCCCTCTCCAACTCTCAGCCACGACCATCCGTGACATTCCAGACCCTAATTCGCCACCATCTCTCCACTCCAACCGGCTGCCACCATCTCTCTACTCCAACCACCACCGCTCTCCTGCAACCACCGCCGTCCCTGCCATTTCCATCACCCTGCTGCCCCATTACCGCCACGCTCCACCCTCTGCAATTCTCCCACCATCTTTTCCACCCACCTGCAACCATTCGCCCACCTCCTCTCTGTGCTCCTCAGCTGTCACCTCCCATTTCTGCCATCTCACGCAGCCATCTCCACCACTCGTCTGCCATTTCCGTCACTTTTGCCCCCCATCCTCTCGTGCTCTCTTCTCCTTGCAATTTCACGATTCTCTCTCTCTAAACACCCACAAGCGAAACCCCACCTTTTCTTACGTCTATTTCTCGTTTAGTCAAAGTTTCATCCCACCCCTTTGTTTTTTCGTTGCACTTTTCTGACTCTTCGTACAATTGACCAACTCCCACAAAAAAAAAAAAACCCAATACTCAACCCTTTCTCCCCCTTTGTTAAAACGTTACTTTTTTTTAAACTTTACTTCCCTCAACCTAAATAAACCTAACTCTCTATCTCACTCTCTCTCCACATTAAATTAGAAAAAAGGAGACACTAATTGACTTTTTCTTTCAACTAAAATTTTTTTTCCTTTATTTTATTAAACCATCCTATTTTACTTTCCACCCCTTCCCTTTTATCTTATTCCATTTTACTCCTTCCTTTCATTTCATTTCATTTACTTCAATTTATTTTCTTTTATTGCATTTTATTTTATTTGTTTTATTTCACTTATTTTATCACATCATACCTTACTCTATTTCACTCATTTATTTTTTTTAATTATCTCATCTTATTTTAGTTTCTTCCATCCCTTTTATTTTCATTTTACTTAACTCCATTTCATTTTTAACTCATCCCTTTACCCATTCTACTTTTATTTTAATTATATTTTCTAATTAAATTTTATTTTAATTCACCTTTTTCATTTTCCTTTCATCTTATTTTTCATTACCTTTATTTCACCATCACTTTTATTTTCACTTTCGTCTCTTTTGGAAGATCTAGTGAGAGTTAAGCTAGTCTTCACCTCCCCTCTTTCTCTCATTTGATCGTTTGACCAAAGGGTAGGTTGAGCCTTGTGCTGCCGTGCCAATCTTGTCGTCGAGCAGTTTAGCTGCCGTGCCGGTCTGAGTTACTGTGCCCGTCTAGCCACAGCGCCAGACTAGCCGTTGCGCCAGATTAGCCGTCGTGCCAGTCTTGCATAGAGCAGTATTGTCCCCGTGCCGGTTTGAGTTACCGTGCTTGTCATGCTGCCACGTCAGACTCACCATCGCGTCAGGCTGGTCGGTGTTGGTTGTACCGTCGAGTAGTATTGCCGTCGCGCTAGTCTGAGTTACTGTGCCCATTTTGCTACTACATCAAATCAGTCACTGTACTAGTCTTGCCACTGTGCCAACCTAGCTGCCCGGTCAAACTTCTTCTCTCACCTTCATTTCTCTTATCTATTTGCTTCTCTCATTCTTTACTGTAAAATATGTACCGAGAGTTCCTTGTCAAGAAGACGCCGTGAGGCTGTTGAAATGACATGGATTTTCATGTGTTATTTTTTTTCATTTCTTCTTTGAGTACACATGCACATGTGCGCTCACCCTATAACAAGGTGGGGACCTATGCCCCACTTGTCTATACTTTTAATGTGTGTATGTGTATTTACAGGAAAGGAAAAACATGGCAAGGGAAGCGATTCCAAACCGTCCATAGACCAAGGGGGCATTCCAACGTGATCTAAGAGGGTGCCTACAAGAGCCAGCCCAAGCGTGTCACAGACCCATGTGAGGCAAGTCCTGCCTCACGATCCTTATTCCTCTCTTACCGGTTGGTACTCCTGCCCACGTCTTCTTTACGTGGTTCCCGAGAGAGCGATCTCAAGTCCCGGGTCCATCTCGAACTCGGAACTACGCTATCAGGTCAACCCGACCCGGAGGGTGAGATCGAGGTACCTAACCAGTGACCTTCCCATTGTCTTTCCATTCTCCAAGAGTAAAGAAAACCTTGACCATTTTTCTTTACTCACATATTGAGCTCCTCACTCTATGATGCATATATGGTATATAATATATTATTAGTAATATTTATTACATTATTATAAATAGTATATACGTGTGTGCATGGGCGCACGCTTGCGTGCGTGCACACACACACACACACACACACACACACACACACACACACACACACACACATATATATATATATATATATATATATATATATATATATATATATGGCTTGACTTAATATAGTAATGTATATCCACCGCTTTTTGGATATCTTCTATCCAAATTTACTACTCTCACGCCCTCAAAAAGTTACCATTAACTCTTTGTTGTGCTCACCCAGTTAGAGTTGTCTCGCACGAATGCATATGTATGCAGCAGAATTAGGAAATATGAGAAACAAAATTATGTCAGAACCGATGTGTGTGTGTATAAGTGAGAAAACATGTAATAAAGCAAATAAATAAATAAATCTTACTGATACTAGATTTACGTGATTCACTTTTTCAAGCTACGCCCATGGGAGAAAGGAGATCAAATTCACTGTAAACTCACTTGTTATAATGGTCATCCAATAAAACAGGCTTTCTTGGGCTCTCTGATTTCTTCTAGAGACTTCACTCTTTAAGTTTTCTTCTTTGACACTCTTCTCTTTCTTAGAGACTTTTTTTTTTTTTTTCTAGAGGATTTCTCTCTCTAAAAGAAAACATTTTCTCTTTCTATCTTCTTCTTCTCTCTATTCTTTTTCTCTGAAAAAAAAGGCTCTTTGTGTTTCTTTTCTCTGTAAAGGAATACACAAACTCAAGAGACAGTTCGTTATCACTCTTGTCTCCCACGTTTTTGACTTTTAGTATATGGGCCAAGGGATAACAACCATATTTGGAAGTGTATATCATAACCTCCTAAAAAGGAGGTCCATCTTTATCTTCCTTTTTGGAAAGAGATAATAAGAATAACTAGCATACCAAAATCATAAGTGAGATCCTATTCTTGTGGTATGCTGGCTTGGTCAACAAGTCACCCTCTTTTGCTTTCCCAAACTGCTCTTTTAAGATGGGATAATTTCATTCGTGCCCTCCCACCATGGGATGGGACACCCAACAATCTCCCCTTCCAGTCCCAATGGGGAGGTTATCCTTTACAGATTAACCAGGTGCTAAAAGGCACTCATGCCTGCCATGTTTCTGCATAGATTCTGTTTATCTCTGGCTAAGGTCTTGGTCATCATATCCGACATATTCTTGTCAGTATGGATCTTCTCTAGCTGCAATAACTTCTTCTCTAAAACATCACGAATTCAATAATAACGCACATCAATGTGCTTCCTCTTATAATGGAGGCTAGCATTCTTGCTCAAGTGAATAACACTTTGACTGTTACAATGGATGATATACTTGTCCTAGTTCAAGCCCAACTCACAAAAGAATCTCTTTATCAATATCATCTCCTTGTAGGCATCAGTAATTGCAATGTACTCTGCTTTTGTGGTTGATAGAGCCACACACTTTTGTAGTTTGGACTGCCATGAAACAAGTGCCCTGCAAAAGTAAACAGGGACCTTGAGATTGACTTCCTGGAGTCTACATCTCCAGCCATGTCAGCATTCGTGTGCCCTTGTAACACAAATTTACCTCCTCCAAAGCACAAACATACTTTGGATGTTCCTCTAAGATATATGAGTATCCACTTGACTGCTGCCCAGTGTTCCTTGCCAGGATTAGCGAAAAATCTGCTAACTACACCAACTGCATGTGTGATATCTGGCCTCTGCACACCATGACACACATTAAACTTCTTACATTCGATGTGTAGGGAAATTTATGCATTTCTTCATTCTCATTCTTATTTGAAGGGCTTTTCTTGGCACTTAACTTGAAATGACTTCCAAGTGGGGAACCGACAGGTTTTCCATTGTTCATACTGAACCTTTCGAGCATTTTCTCAATGTACCTTTCTTGTGACAACCACAACTTCCTAGCCTTCTTGTCACGAGAGATCTTCATGCCCAAGATTTGTTGAGCATGAGCTAAGTCCTTCATGGCAAAGGCTTTGCTCAACTCTTTTTTCAACTTGTCAATCTTGCTAATGTCGTGACCGTCAATTAGGATGTCATCAACATACAGTAAAAGAATTATGAAGTTATCGTCGGAGAACTTCTTAACGAATACGCAATGGTATGAAGTTATCCTCTTATACCCATGACTCCTTATGAAAGACTTGAACTTCTTGTACCACTGCCTTGGGGCCTATTTTAGCCCATATAGGCTCCTTTCCAGCTTGCAAATCATCTGCTTATTTCCTTTTACCTCGAATCCTTATGGCTGCTCCATGTAGATCTCTTCCTCCAAATCACCATGGAGAAAGACAATCTTAACATCTAGTTGTTCTATCTCTAGATTCAAGCTTGCAGCCAGGCCTAACACCAAACGGATTGATGACATTTTCACCATGGGAGAAAAGATTTCATCAAAGTCGATACTCTTTTTTTGCCCAAAACCTTTCACAATCAATCTGGCCTTGTATCTTGGTTGTGAGATTTTCTCTTTAGTCTTTATTTTGAAGACCCACTTGTTCTTCAATGCCTTCTTGCCTTTAGGCAACTTTACCAAGTCATAGGTGTGGTTCTCCATCTCTTCTTGCATGGCTTTAACCCACTCCTCATTTTGTTTGTTGGCTTGAGCTTCTTAGTAGCTTTTTGGTTCACGCCTTCAGTGTATAAGATACACTCTGATGCAGGGTATCTAGTAGAGTGTTTATATCCAAAGGACCTTCACAATTCAATTGCAGGTGGGACTTCTTGAACATGTTGCTTCCCTTGTTCCACATCACCCGAAACTAACATGTTTAACTCTTGGGACCCACCCTCTTGTTGCACTTCTCCCCCATCTTCATGTATTACTGTAGGAGGAACTATGACTGGTTCTGTACTATTAGAGATCAGTGGCTTTTCTGACTTCTTCACATATTCAATGGTAAGGTCTTCCTGAATGACCACACCCCTACTCCTGATCACCTTCTTGTCCTCAGGATCCAATAACCTATATCTGAACTCTTCATCTGAGTATCATAAGAAGATGCATCGGAGTACTTTCTCATCGAACTTGGATATGTGTTCCTTGGGCACGTGCAACAACGCCTTGCATCTGAATACCCTCAAGTGTGAATAAGAGATATCTTTTCCAGTCCAAACTCTCTCTGGGATATCACTATCTAGAGGAAATGATGGGGATTGATTTATTAGGTCGCATGTTGTGAGGATTGCTTCACCTCAATATGGTTTTGGTAACTTGGCGGTGGATAGCATGCTCCTAACTCTTTCCATAATAGTGCGATTCATTCTCTTTGCAACACCATTATGCTGGGGGGGATATGGCACTGTCTTTTCATGCCTTATGCCACACTTGACACAATAGCTTTTGAAAGCATTCGAGGTGTACTTTTCCCCATTGCTTGATCTGAGAACCTTCAGTAACTTGTTTGTCACCCTTTCCATCTTAGCATGGAAATTCTGAAAGACCTCAAACACCTGATCTTTTAATTTCATCAAGTACACCCACACATTTCTCGAAGCATCATCAATAAAGGTGACGAAGTATGATGCACCACCAAGTGACTTGACATCCATGGACAACACACATTTGAATACACCAGATTCAGGATTTTCGTATCTTTAGAGCCCTTACTGGAGAAAGAGACTCTATGTCATTTGCCTAATAGACAATGGTCACATGAGGTTAGAGATGCAATTTGACATTAGGAAGAATATGCTTCTTTACTAAGATTTGCGTTCCTTTCTCACTCATGTGGCCCAGATGCTTGCGCCACAGATTTTGTGAGGATTCTTCCATGGTGGCATTAACTTCGTCATCAGAGACTTGCACCTGTGTCCTATAGAGTGAACAACATTTCATGCTCTTTGCTTTGACAAGAGGTCCCTTTGTTTTATCGAACACTGAGTGGTATCCTTGATCATCTAAACACCCTCCTGTGATAAGGTTTAGACGGATATCTGGTACGTGTCTGACGTCTTTTAGCAAAAGCTTCATCCCAACATCAGCCTTTATGTGTACATCTCCCTTA
The DNA here is from genome assembly GCF_054954075.1 of Amborella trichopoda. Lineage (NCBI taxonomy): Eukaryota > Viridiplantae > Streptophyta > Magnoliopsida > Amborellales > Amborellaceae > Amborella > Amborella trichopoda. Next base: position 21,313,937 of record NC_142348.1, on the reverse strand, counting down.
CCCACAATCTTTGAGGAATCATTGTTCCCCATCTTTACAGGGCCATAATCTCCAGCACTGTAAGAAGCAAAATAACGTCTATGTGGGGTAATATGAAACAATGCTCTAATATCTACAATCCAGTCTGAGTTGAATGAACTTGATTGAATATTGACGCATCCATCACCATAGTTTTCAACCACACCAACATATGTGTGGTTAGATGCCTCGATCTCACCCTTGGGTAGGGATGACTTGGTGGCATGTGTTGCGGGTTCCAAGGAAAACCCGGGACTTGAGACCGCTCTTTCGTGAACCTTATTAAGGACAAGGGAAGGTACACCAACCGGTGAGAGAGGAATTTGGTGTGAGGCGAGGGGACACACATCACTTGGGTCCATGACTCACTCGGGCTAACTAGTGTGAGCGCCCTCTTAGATCACGACGGAAAGGCCCCCAGTCTTACAACTAGTTCGAAATCGCTTCCCTTGACCTGTACTCTCTTGTTTCTGTGATCACACACACATGGTTAATTTACAAGACAAGTGAGCTAGAGGACCCCACCTTGTCTTTGCGTGAATGCACACGAACGTGCACATTCAAAAGAAGAAGGAAAGAATAGGAGGATAGAGATTGGGGTGATAGAGAGAAAAAGAAGGAAGAAATAGAACAGGGAATGAGAACAAAAGAAAGAGAAGTTTGAGCGGATGGCTAGACTGATACAGTGGCTAGACCAATATAGCAACTGACCTTTTATGGTAGCAAGACGGCACAGTAACTCTGATCGGCATGACGACTTGACTACTCGACGACATGATCAATACCGACTGGTCTAGAACAATGACTAATCTGACATGGCAGCAAGACGCGCACGATAACTCTAACTGGCATGGCTGCTAAATTGCTCGACGACAGAACTGTCATGATAGTGTTAGACTTAGCCTATCCCTTGGTCAAACAAGAGGGGACGAAGAAAGAAGAGAGAGAAGAAGGAGATGAAGAAAAGAGAAGAGAGGGAGGAGTAAGATAAGAATAGTGAAAGAGAAGAAGGAAAAAAATAAGATAGAAAAGAGAAGAGAGATAGAAGAAAAGAGACGGAGAGGAGAAGAGAAGAGAGAGAGAAGAGATGAGAGAGAAGACAGAAAAGAAAGAAGAGGAAGAGTGAAGAGATAAGAGAGAAGACAGAAGAGAGAAAGAAGAGAGATTAAGAGAGAAGACATAAGAGAGAAAGAAGAAGTGAAGAGAAGAGAGAAGACAAAAGAGAAGAGAAGAGAGAAGACAAAAGAGAGAGAAGAAGATAAGAAAAGGGAGGAGAAGAAAAGAAGAAAAAAAGAGGAGAGGAGGAAAAAGAAGAAGAAGAAGAAGAGAAGAAGAGAAAAGAAGAAAAGAGAAGAAAAGAAAAGAGAGAAGAAGAAGAGAAGACGACAAGAGAAGAGAGAAGAAGACGAGAGTGAGAGAAGAAAGAAGAGTGAGAAGAGAGGGGAGAGAAGAGAGAAGAAAGAAGAGAGAAGAGAGGGGAGAGGGGAGAGAAGAGAGAAGAAAGAAGAGAGAGAAGAGAGAAGAGAGAGAAGTGAGAAGTGAGAAGGAAGAAGAAAGAAGAAAGAAGAAAGAGAAAAGTGAGAAGAGAGAAGAGAGAAGAAAGAAGAGAGAGATAAGTAAGAATAGAGAAAAGAGAAGAGAGAGAAATGAGAAGAGAGATGAAGAGTAAGAGAAAAGAAACATGGATGGCGATAACGTTCCACTGTCCAAAACAGATGAGAGAGAAATGGGAAAGAAGCATGGACGACGATGGGGTTCCGTCGTCCATGACAGAAGAGAGAGAAAGGGGATAGAAGCATAGAGGATGATAGGGTTCCATCGTCTATGATAGAGGAGGGAGAGACGACGGGGGAAGAAACATGGACGACGATGGGTTCTACCATCCATAGCAAGAGAGAGAGCAAGAGAGAACATGGACGACGATGGGTTCCATTATCCATAACAGAGGAAAGAGAGCAAGAGGGAATATGGACGGCGATGGGTTCCGCAATCCATGACAGAGGAGAGAGAGCAAGAGGGAACATGGACGACGATGGGTTTCGCCATCCATGACAAGGGAGGAAGAGATAAGAGAGAGAGAAAAAGGGATACACTCGGCTTTAGGCATCATCGCACGTGTCAGAAGAGACTCTAGCACGACCTGGCCGGCCACGTGGGAAAGGGTCCGGTTCTGTACCTTTGTCAAAGGATAGGGGAAGAAATGCCATGCGTGGCGATGAGCATCGTCGTGCACAACATGGGGGAGGAACTCAAACAAAGGCCCTGCTCGTCACTCTGGTTAAGGCCCGACATATTTCAAGAGAAAGAGGATGTCATGCTTGGCGATGGGCACCGCCGTGCATGACTGGGGAGGAGAAAGAAAGGAAAGAATAAAGAGCGAAAATGAAAGACAGAGAAGAGAGAGAAAGAGAGGGAAGTGCAGAAAGAGATCAGGAAAGAGAGCCGAGAAAGAAGAAGGGAAAGTAGAGAGAGAAAGAAAGAGAAGATTAGGAAAGAGAAAAAAAATCAGGAAAGAGAGAGAATGAGAGAAAAGAAAAAAAAGAGAAAAGAGGAAAGAAGGGGAAGAGAGGCATGCACGGTGATGCCTACTACTGTGCATGTTGAGAGGGAAGAGAGAGGCAAAAGGAGGAAGAGTGAGAAATACAGAAGAAGAGAAAGAAAGAGAGAGAGACATGCACGACAATGCTTACTGCTACGCTTGTTTGAGGTAGAGAAGAGAGAGGCAGAGAAGTAGAAGTGGAGGGAGAAACAAAGAGAAGAAGAAGAGGAGAGAGTGACAGAGAGAAGAGGAGGGAGAAAGAAAGAAGAAGCAAGAGAAAGAAAGAAGAAGAGAGAGAAAGAAAGAAGAGAGAGAAAGAGAGACGAAGAAGAAGAAGAGAGAGAAAGAAAGAAGATGAGAGAGAAGAGAGGAGGAGAGAGATAATTACCTTCACCTAGGGGTACCAAAATTTTTCTTCTCTCTCCTCTCTTTTGCTCTCCAAGACATGTCAGAATCTCAAGACTAAAACTCCCAATTTTTATTCATGAGGTTGAAGCCATTTACAATGAGATGTAGCGTGTATTTGTAGAGTTGGGCCCAAAACATAGGTGGATGCCTAAAACTTACCCCAATTATTAAAAAAATACAATTTATCTGAATTAAACTAAAATCTAAAAATGGGTGTAAAATTACGATTTTGCCTTTACCAACAATACACAAAATTCTAAAATAGTCTTTATTACAATCATGGAACGTGTTTGATTTTCCTATGATGATCCGAGGTTGCTCCAGTGCCCGTATGGCCAGAAGATGATTACTTTCTCGTTGGGCTTGACATAACGATCGATTTGGTATCAACTTCGAACCACAGATCGTGTTTTTAAGTCACGATCATGCGACTCTAAATTTATAAGAAACTTGTAAACTTTAGATCGATAGTGCATTCGTTTCTAGATGTATTTCTTTAGTTTCTTCGATGAATTGCTCTGAGTATGCCATCTTGATGTATTTCTTTGATTTCGTGCCTGAACGAAGATTTTACCATTTTGTGTTTTAGTCGAAATTTGGATTCCGACGGTCAAAATTCTACAACAACTTTAACATCATCATACGTGAAATCTAACCGTTCATCACGCACGACGTCTGGACCAGTGGTAGCATTGAACCTTACGCACATAATGCAATTAATTTTGCGTCGATCGGATCTGCGAGCATTGTGATATGGCCGTCGAGTGAAGCACGCTACTACTGATTTTCAGCAACTCTTGTTCTCGAATCGTCATCTTCTCTCTAGCTTTTATCCTTGCTCAGACGTCGTCACGGGACGTGCCATATATCAAAATGCTCGTCTTGACAAGACAAACACGCTCGTAAAATTTGAGCGTGATTCAAATTGAAATGAGGGATATATGGATCCCAAAAGTCACTATTCAAATATATGAAAACCAATCTCCATTAATGGAGACTAGTGCAGGGAGGGCGCACGAGAATAGCGTGCGACCTACCCTTTTTCAGATTTTTACCCATAACTTTGTCCTGGAGTGTCCATTTAAGTTGAAATTTGATCCATAGGAGTTTTCGACTATATCGGATCCAATGGCGGTGGTTCAACAACCATTTGAGGCTCGAAAATTTGGGTCCCAATTATGGGGTCCGTTTCAGGGTGCTTGAGGCTGATTTTTTCAAAACTGTTTCTTTTTTTTAACTACCTTAGACTGTCGGATTGTAACGAAACTTGACAGGTGGCCTTTGGAATCCTTAAGAACATTCTCACCCGTTTTGGGGAAATTATGAGACTGTCGAAAATTCCACTGTAAGTCAGGGCTTTTTTGGCCAGCTTCTCTTTTATTCTGCTTCCGGGACCCAAGGTGCTGAAAAATATCTTCAAACAACTTGCCCCGCCCAATGTTGTGCTTCGAGAGAAGCAAGAAGGACAACAATCGAAAAATTTCCTTCAGCTTTATTAATTCTTTCTTCTTAGGCACATGACCACATGAACACCGAGGAGATATCCACGCAATGCTGTAACTATGATGCTTAGACATTTGGATGCATTTGTCATAGATAAATTCGTGGAGACTTTGGGGGAGAAGAGCCTTTTGAGGGATCCTGTCGATGTCCTCACCCTCAAGGGACTGTTTGTGATTTGGAGGGATTAGTATTTTAAGTCCTCATCCTGTCGGATGTCGGATGGTACCTGTGACGACCTTGTGGGAATGACTTGGCTACGTGTTCACTAAACACTGAAGAAGGAATGTTGACTAGGCACCCAGCAGTGAAGAAGGGATGATGATTGAGCTACGTGTCACCCTGCTCTGAAGAAGGGATGATGACTGGGCTACGTGTCACCCAGCTCTGAAGAAGGGAGAATGAGACAAAGAAAGAAAGAGAGGAGCATAGAGAAAGAGAGAAATAGAGAGAAAAAGAGATAGAAAATGGGGAGAGAAAAAAGAGAGGCATGCACGGCGCTGCCACTACTGTGCATGTCAGGAGAGAGAAGGACAAAGAAAGAAAGAGAGGAAGAGGGACACGCACCATGTTGCCACTGCCGTACATGTTAAGAGAGAGAAGAAGAGAAAGAGAGACATGCATGGTGCTGCCATTGCCCGCATGTGAAGATGGAGAAGAAGAGAAGAACAGAAAAAGAGAGGCGTGCACGACGCTGCCACTGACATGCATGTCGAGAGAGAAGAAGAGAGAGAAGGAGAGAAAGAGAGGCATACACAATGCTGCCACTATCGTGCACGTTAAAAGAGACAATAAGAGAAGAGGAGAGAGAAAGAAATAAAGAGAGGCATGCACGACGCTGCCACTACCATGCATGTTAAGAGAGAGAAGAGGAAGAGAGGCAGGAAAAGAAAGAGATAGAGAGTGGAAGAAACATGAAAGGAAAGAGAAAGACAGAAGATAGAATATGAGAGAGAGAAAGAGAGGAGGATGTTGAGGGAAGAGAGTAAGAGAGGCATGCATGACACTGCCACTACTGTGCATGTCAGGAGAGAGAAGAAGAGAATAATAGAGAAAGAGAGGCATTCACAGTGCTGCTACCGCCGTGCATGTCAAGAGAGAAGAAGAGAGAGAAGAAGAAGAGAGAGAGAGGGGCGTGCAAGGCACTATCACTGCTGTGCAAGTCAAGAGAGAAGAGAGAGGAAGAAACATGAAAGGAAAGAGAAAGATAGAAGAGAAAAAAGGAGAGAGAGAAAAGGAAGATGTTGAGGGATGAGAGAAAGAGAGGCATACACGACGCTGTCACTACCATGCATGTCAGGAGAGAGAAGAAGAGAGAGAAGAGGAGGAGAGAAAGAGAGGCACGCACGACATTGCTACAGCCGTGCACATCAAGAGAGAAGAAGAGAGGGAAGAACAGAGGCAGGGAAGAAAGAGATAGAGAGGAAGAAACAAGGAAGGAGAGAGAAAGATATAAGGGAAAAAAGGAGAGAGAAAAAGGAGGATGTTGACTGGGCTATGTGTTTACCCAGCACCGAAGAGGGATGTTGACTGGGCTACATGTTCACCCATCATCGAAGAGGGATGTTGACTGGGTTACGTGTTCACCCAGCACTGAAGAAGGGAGAAAGAGACAAAGAAGAAGAAAGGAGAGAGATAGATGAAGAGATAGAAAAGAGAGAAAGAGGTGAAAAGAGAGAAAGAGAGGCATGCACGGCGCTGCCACTACTCTGTCTGTCAAGAGAGGAATGAAGAGAAGAAGAGAGAGAAAGAAAGAGAGAGAGACATGCACGACGCTATCACTACCGTGGATATTAAGATAAGAGAAGAAAGGAAAGAGAGATGGGCACGCATGATGCTGTCACTACCGTGCATATCAAGATAAGAGAAGAAAGGAAAGGGAGATGGGTACGCATGATGCTGCCATTGTTGTGCATATCAAGAGAAGAGAAGAAAGGAAAGAGACATGGGGGATAGAGAAGGAGAAATAGAGAGGTAGAGGAAGAGATAGAAGCATGAAGAGAGAAAGGGAAAGAAAGAGATAGGGAGATAGAGAAAGAGATAGATGAATTAAGGAGAGAAAGAGAGATGAATAGAAAGACAGATAAAGAAAGAGAGAGAAATAAAGAGGAAGAGATATAGAAAGTTTTGAGGGATCCTGTCGAAGTCCTCTAACTAACAGGACTGTTCTGTTTGTTTGAGGGATTAGTATTTGAAGTCCTCACCCTGTCGAACGATACTTGTGACGATGAAGGCTCTTCTTTTCGGGTCCCAACATCAGGGGACTCTAGTATCAGGGATCTTCTTTTGGTGTGCTGGCTGAAGCCGCCTACGGAGGTGAGCATTGCTATCACGCCCCAAGAAATTACAATACTGATATTCCTGAGATGTGACAGTCAAAACATATATACATCTCTTGATAGGACAAATTTATAGTGGCAAATGCTTACAATGTAACGAAAGAAAGTTTAAGCACAACTACAATATCTTCCAGAGTTGATCCTGACGAGCACTCAAAATGAAACTGCAGTTATCCTGAAAAAAAATGTTTACCATAATTTGATGAGTTTGGCTACTCAATAAGTGATCATCATAATCCTAAAAATAATCATGGTTGAAAGATATTAATATTTTCAAAAAGGAGATCTATTAACAGAAATCCATTAACAGTTTCACTTTCAAAAATAGATAATTAAGTATAATCCGAATAATTGAGATACATATAACATTTTAACGGCAATGCATAATTCAAAGGATTTCACAAATTACCTTACAGGCGTCCCAAGTAGGTCACCTATATACCCCATCAGCGTCCTGATGGGTCCACTTAATCCCTATCGGCGTCCCAGATAGGTCCACTTAATCCCTGCAGGTCCACTTATACTTCACTGACGTACCGGATGAGTCCACTTAATCTTTACCGACGTACCGAATAGGTCCACTTATACCTCATCGGCGAACCGGACGAGTCCACTTGCATACTTAAAGTATTTCTAAATCTCTTTAAACATTCGAAAGCAACAATATCATGTACTCAACATATCACTGAAATTATTAATATGAATTTCACTGAAACCATTAATAACAGTCACTTTCAATAACATTTCAAAAATAACTAGTCAAATATTTTGGGCTCATGTTTAGAAAGGTAGCAGTTTGTAAGGACATTCTAGCATAATTGCCAATCTAGTATGTATAGAAAACTCGTATAGAAATCCAAGAATACGGAATTATCACAATTTATGGGATGTCAATTTGTAAATAAACATTTCACAGACAATGCTATAATCAAATGTAAAAATATCAGTTTTCAAATAATAAGGCAGTCATTTACACATGAATTTTACAATGTCTAAATATTCAAAAACAGTAGAAAGAAATCTCAAAGTTTTACTAAAAGCAGAAATATCACATTTATTTCTAATAATTTTACAGTATCTAAAATTTTCTAACAATAGACAAGAAAAATAAATAAATTTATTTCTAAGAATTTACAGCACTTAAAATTTCTAACATAGTATCACAATTTCATTAAAAAGATTATTTTTCAAAATAATGAGGCAACTTACGCATAACATTTATCGCGCCTAAAATTCATGATAATAAGCAGACGTAATTATTTGATTTCATGTTTAAAAAGAACATATTATTTTTCAAGATAATGAAGTCACTTACCTAAAATATTTGAGAAGGAGCTTCCGATAAAAATTGGGCTAGAGAGAGGAGCTCACTGTGTTTGTAAGAGGGAAAGCGAGAAAGGAGTTGTTAGGCAACGTCTTATCTTTCATCCTATTTAATTTTTTAGAACGCCTCCATCTCATGTATGAGGTGTCGCGTAATTGACCGCCTTTAACACTTGAAAACCACGTCCACTAAAGGACGTGGCAAGGCAGCAAAAGCTTAAACCAAATGAAGGTAAAAGCTTTTGAAAGTAGTGATGGTCCCTAAGGACCATCATGCTCATATGGATCATTACTTATTAAAAGTTTCTTTTCTTCTTTCTTTTTTTTTTTTTTTTTTTTTTTGAAAGTTTAGGATTGTTTCATTCTTCCCCCCTTAACGAAATTTAGTCCTCTAAATTTGTGTACCTGATTACTGAAAAAGATAGGGATATTTTTCTCTGATATCGTCTTCTCGTTCCCAAGTCGACTCCTCTCTTGAATGGTACTGCCATAATACAAGGACCAAAAGAATCTCCTTGTTGCGCAACACTTTTACCCTTCTATCCAGTATCAAAATTGGCTGCCCAATGAAGGATAGGTCTTTCCTGATCGGTAAAGGTTCATATTTCAAGATATGAGATGTGTCGGACTGATATTTTCCTAGTGATGATATATGGAAGACGTTATGAACGTTTGCCAATTCGGGTGGTAAGGCAAGTCTATAAGCGACACCTCCGATTCGTTTCAGGATTTCTAATGGTCTGATGTTACGTGGGCTCAGCTTTTGTTTCTTGCCAAATCTTATAATGTCTTTTATTGGTGAGATCTTTAGGAAAACTAGATCACCTTCCTCAAATTTAAGATCTCTCCGTCGGTTATCGGCATAACTCTTTTGCCGACTCTGAGCTGTCCTGAGCCTTTCTCGAATTAATGTTATCTTATCTGTGGTTACCTGGACAATTTCTGGCCCCAAAATCTTTCTTTCACCAACCTCGTCCCAACAGATGGGTGACCTGCATTTTCTTTCATATAGGGCTTCATATGGTGTCATCTGAATACTGGCTTGGAAGCTATTATTATAAGCAAACTCAATTAGGGGTAAATGGTCATCCCAACTTCCTGTAAAGTCAATGACACAGGCCCTCAACATATCTTCCAAAGTTTGGATGGTCCTCTTCGATTGTCCATCAGTTTGGGGGTGAAAGTGCTAAAGGTGAGTCCCGTCCCCATGGTTGACTATAGCCTAACCCAAAATTTAGAAGTAAATCGAGTATCCTTGTCAGATACAATACTAACCGGAACTCCGTGCAATCGCACGATTTCCTTAATATACAACAGGGCCAGTTGATCCAAAGTGTACATCGTACGAATTGACAGAAAGTGGGCAGCTATGGTCTGCCGGTCCACAATGACCCAAATGCTTTCATGTCCTGAATTTGTTCTAGGCAAGCCAGAGACAAAATCCATAAAGATGTGCTCCCACTTCCACTCTGGCACGGGTAAAGGCTGCAACAACCCAACAAGCCTTTGATGCTTAGCTTTTACTTGCTGGCATGTTCGGCACTTAGACAAAAATAGTGCTACCTCTTTTTCATATTATTCCACCAAAAGGTTTTCTTCAGGTCCTGATACATTTTAATACCTTCAGGATGTATCGTATAATGAGAGTGATGTGCTTCTTCCAAGATAGCTTTCTTTACACTCTCATCATTCGGGACACAAACCCGACCTTTAAATCTTAGCAAATCCTCACTACATATAGAGAATTCTTTTCTCTTTTTCAGCTTCACCTCTTTCACAATTATTATAAGCTGAGGGTCTTTCTTTTGTGCCAATCGAATCTGTTGGATTAATTGGGGTTCTACCTTAAAGTTGGCAATCATACTTATCACACCATTAATGGACAGAGTCGGATGCCAATCCACTATTTCCTTTAACAATCTCATTTATTGGATCATTATATGAGCTAAGACTCCCGTAGATTTTCTACTTAGAGCGTCGGCCACAACGTTAGCTTTTCCTGAATGATAATGGATTGTAATATCATAATCTTTTAAGAAATCCATCCATCTTATCTGTCGCATATTTAAATACTTATGAGAGAAGAGGTATTTTAGGCTCTTAAGATCCGTGTATATTTCGAATTGCTCACCATATAGATAAGGCCTCCACATTTTCAAAGCGAATACTATTGCAGCCAGCTCCAAGTCGTGAATTGGATATTTTTTCTCATATTCTTTCAACTGTCTGAATGCATATGCCACTACTTTCCCATATTGCATTAATACACAGCCCAAGCCTTTATGTAAGGCATCACTATAAATCACAAATCCCTCACTCCCCTCAGGAATTGTTAAAATAGGTGCCGAAGTTAATCGAACTTTTAGTTCTTGAAAACTCTCATCACATTCACTTGTCCACTCAAATTTGACATTTTTCTGTGTCAATTGAGTCAATGGGGTTACGATTCGAGAAAATCCTTCTACAAATTTTCTGTAATATCCTACCAATCTTCAGTCACATTGCTTGGTTGTTTCCAATTAACAATGGCTTCAACCTTTGAAGGATCAACTGATAGACCTTCCTTTGAAATGACATGTCTTAAAAATGTCACTTGTTCAAGCCAAAATTCACATTTACTGATGCATATAATTTCTTTTCTCTTAATATTTGCAATACCATTCTTACATGCTGCTCATGTTCCTTCTGATTCTTGAAATAAATTAAAATATCATCGATAAATACCACAATAAATTTATCCAAAAAGGGCTTAAAGACCCGATTCATTAAATCCATAAATGCAGCTGGTGCATTGGTTAATCCAAAAGGCATGACTAAAAATTCATAATGGCCATACCTTGTTCTGAAAGCTGTCTTGGGAACATCTTCTCTTTTAATCGTAAGCTGATGGTATCCAAATCTAAGATCAATTTTTGAAAACACTTGTGATCCTTGTAATTGATCAAATAAATCATCAATTCTAGGTAATGGATACTTATTTTTCACTGTCACTTTGGTTCAACTGATTATAATCGACACGCAATCTCATGGTCCCATCTTTCTTTTTAACAAACAGTACCGGAGCACCCCAAGGTGACACACTGGGCCTGATAAAGATAATTCTTCCAATTGTTGTTTAAGTTCCTTAAGTTCTGCTGGTTCCATTCTATAAGGTGCCTTAGAAATTGGGGTTACCCTTGACAATAATTCAATAGAGAATTCAATTTCCCTGTCGAGCAGTAATCCTGGCAATTCTTCAAGGAAAACGTCGGGAAATTCTTAGATAATCAAAGTGGTATCCAAATTTATCTCTTCCTCTCTATCTTCTTTGCTATAGGCAAGAAAGCCTTGACACCATTTTCGAAGGAGGCGATTAGCTCGAATACAGGAGATTAAATATGATGGGGAGTCTTCATTGATAGTATTGAAGTAAAATACTGGTTGATCCGGAATACTAAAGGTAACCATTTTCTTGTAACAATCAATGCTTGCATGGTATGCAGAAAGTCAATCCATGCCTAAGATTACATCAAAATCTTGAATTTCTAGGAGTATTAAATCAATCAACAGTTCCTTGTCTTCTATCTTCATTACACAGGATTTGTATACTGTATTGGTGTCACTTGAATTTCCCATCGGTGTGGCTACCTCTAGAATGTATTCTAATTGTTCTGGTTCTACCTTTAAGTGGCATGCAAAGTGGGGTGACACAAATGAATGACTAGATCTAGGATCAATCAAAATATGAGCTACTTTTTGGAAGATAGTAAAAATACCTTGAATCACTGATTTTGAGGCCTAAGCGTCTTGCTGGGTGATTACAAATACTCTTCCATTCATCTGAGGCTTTTGAGCTATCTCTCTTTGCTTTGGAAGCTGTTTCATCTGTAGGCTAAGGCATTCTCTAATCTAGTGCCCCAATTTTCCACATTTAAAACAGGCTGCAGTATTCTAATAACAAGGGCTCGATCCATGCTTTTTCCCATATTTTTTACATGGTTCTATTGGGATTTGAAATGGCAGGGGCCTCGGCTTCTTGTTTGCCCTTTCAAAGTATTGTTGATTAGATGGTGTGGGTCTAACCTGACTTTTTGATTTTTCATCTTTTGGTAATCTTCGAAATCTTTTTCTACAATTTGGGCTCGATCTACTATTTCAGCTTAAGTTCTCAATTTTAAGATTGATATTCTGCTTCTAATAGCTGGTCTGAGACCCCTTTCAAATTTTTCACCTTTCTTGCCTCATTAGTAATCATATGTGGTGCAAACTTGGCCAATTCAGTAAACTTGGCCTCGTACTGTGTTAATGTTCAGTTTCCTTGGATTAATTCCAAAAATTCCATTTCTTTTTTGTCTAGAATGAAATCTGGGAAATACTTTTCATTAAATGCCTCTAGAAATACTTCCCAAGTCAAGGGTTTATTTTCTTTGACCAATACTCCTTTTGTCGTACGCCACTAATGTTGTGCTTCACCTTCTAATATAAAAGCTGTCAAGGCCACCTTCCTATCATCAGGACAGTCCATTACCTCGAATATTTTCTCCAATTGCATAATCCATCCCTCGGCTTCCAGTGTTTACAACACCCTTAAAAGAAGGTGGGTTCAATTTTTTAAATTGTTCGATATTACTCCCACCATTTCCCGTAACTAATTGCCTGAGTGGATTGTTTTTTTCCATCTGATGTTGCATTAGAGTAACCATATTTTCCAAGGCTTTGTGAATTCCTTCCACACTAGCTTCAGCTATTCTGGATCTTGACTTCGTCCCGGTCTGTACACACAATAAATGTGATTTTAAGTACATTTTTTTTAAATTTCCTAAGAATGTTAAACCTATTACTCTGATACCATAATTGTCACGCCCCAAGAATTTACAATACTAATATTCCTGAGATGTGACAGTCAAAACATATATACATCTCTTGATAGGACAAATTTACAGTGGCGAATTCTTACAAAGTAACAAAAGAAAGTTTAAGCACAACTACAATATCTTCCAGAGTTGATCCTGACGAGCACTCAAAATGAAACCGCAGTTATCCTGAAAAAAAATGTTTACCATAATTTGATGAGTTTGGCTACTCAGTAAGTGATCATCATAATCCTAAAAATAATCATGGTTGAAAGATATCAATAATTTCAAAAAGGAGATCTATTAACAAAATGCATTAACAGTTTCACTTTCAAAAATACATAATTAAGTATAATTCGAATAATTGAAATGCATATAACATTTTAACGGCAGTGCATAATTCAAAGGATTTCACAAATTACCCTACAGGAGTCTCAAGTAGGTCTCCTATATACCCCATAAGCATCCTGATGGGTGAACTTAATCCCTATCGGCGTCCCAGATAGATCCCCTTAATCCCTGCAGGTCCACTTTTACCTCACCGGTGTACCAGATGAGTTTACTTAATCCCTACCGGTGTACCGGATAGGTCCACTTATATCTCACCAGCGAACCGGATGAGTCCACTTGTATACTTAAAGTATTTCTAAATCTCTTTAAACATTCGAAAGCAGCAATATCATGTACTCAACATATCACTGAAATTATTAATATGAATTTCACTTAAACCATTAATAACAGTCACTTTCAATAAGATTTCAAACATAATCAATCAAATATTTTGGGCTCATATTTAGAAAGGTAGCAGTTCGTAAGGACATTTAGTTTTCAAATAATAAGGCAGTCATTTGTACATGAATTTTACAATGTCTAAATATTAAAAAACAGTAAAAAGAAATCTCACAATTTTACTAAAAGCGAAAATATCACATTTATTTCTAATAATTTTACAGTATCTAAAATTTTCTAAAAATAGAAAAGAAAAATACATAAATTTATTTCTAGGAATTTACAGCATTTAAAATTTCTAACATAGATAAAATATCACAATTTTATTAAAAAGATTATTTTTCAAAAGAATGAGGTCGCTTGCGGATAAAATTTATCGCGCCTAAAAGTCATGATAATAAGCAAAAGTAATTATTTCATTTCATTTTTAAAAAGAACGGATTATTTTTCAAGATAATGAAGTCACTTACTTAAAATATTTGAGAAGGAGCTTCCGATAAAAATTGGGCTAGAGAGAGGAGCTCACTGTGTTTGTAAGAGGGAGAGCGAGAAAGGAGTTGTTAAGCGACGTCTTATCTTTCGTCCTATTTAATTTCTTTAAAACACCTCCATCTCATGTATGAGGTGTCATGTAATTGACCGCCTTTAACACCTGAAAACCATGTCCTCTAAAGGACGTGGCAAGGCAGCAAAAGCTTAAACCAAATGAAGGTAAAAGCTTTTGAAAGTAATGATGGTCCCTAAGGACCATCATGCTCATATGGATCATCACTTATTAAAAGTTTCTTTTCTTCTTCTTTTTTTTTTTGAAAGTTTAGGATTGTTACATTTGCATCAACCTGCTCTCTTGGTCCAAGCGCCCTTTATGGGTTTTCACTTGGACTTGAGAAGTGGTGCCATAAAGATGGTTTTCACCAAGCCCCTTTTTATTTGGGCTCTTTTACCCATGACCTAGCAGCTATGTCCGCCCTTATTCTTCCATTTTTACTCAAAGTGCCCTTTCAGGTTTTTACCATGCCCGGGTTTTTATTTACAGAACTCTTTTACTCATGGTTTTGTGACCATGCCTGTACATCATTTTTAGTCATGGGGTTTCCTTATTCAGGTTTACACCATGCCTGCTTTTCTTTTTTTGTGAAGGCGTGTTTAGGTTCATGCCTTTGGGGACCTGTGCGTAGCCTTTTAACGTCATGCAGCTTGGATGTCCGCTATAATTTAGGGTCATACAGCTACATCGTGGTGGCAATGGATGACGGTCTGTGGAGGCCATGGAGTGAGTATGGTCGTGGTTTGACTCACTTTTGGGGATATGACATGCTGCCTACAAAGGATGTATGGTGCTGGTATGGAAGGTGGATAGTGGTGACTCACTAGCTGACGGTGAGTATGAGTGGTGAGATGGCTCGCCGTTATTTTGTGATTGTGGGTCAGATTCACTGGGGAATGATGGATGATGATAAGGGAAGTGGATGCACTTGAGAGTTATGAAAATGGTACAAGCAGAAGAGGTGTACGCATATGTGTGGGGGCATGTTTAAGGTCATGCCTCCTGGACCTGTGCAAAGTAGTTTAATGTCATGCGACCAGACATGCACTATATTTTAAGGTCATATAGCTTGGACCGTGGCTATGCAGTTTAAAGTCACAGTTAAGACCATGCCGTTTAAGATCTTGCAACTAGACCTTAGCTACAGTTTAAGGTTGCGCAACTAGACCTTCGCTACAGTTTAAGGTCGTATAGTTTGGACCATGAAGTTTAGAGTCATGCATCTAGACCACCGCTAGAGTTTAAGGTCGTATAGCTTGGACCATGCAATTTAGGGTCATGCATCTAGACCATCGCTACAATTTAAGGTCATATAGTTTGGACCATATATTTTAAGGTTGTGCATCTAGACCACTATGTGGGTCGCCATGTAGGTGAAGCTCCATGGAGAATAGATCTGTGGATGTCAATTCGACTCCCTGGGGATAAAATGGTTAAGACCATACACAAGCAGAGGGCTCAGATGGAGATGGTGGCCCGACGAGGGATGGCAAATGAAAGCGGACTTTACTGGGGTTTATGGGGTGATTCCTTGAGGTGAAGGATGAGGCTTCACAGGAATAAGGCTATGGATGATAGCCTGCCTCACCGGGGATATAATGAACCCAGATGAGGAATGTTCGTGGTACGGACCCCGTGGGATTAAAAGAAGGTAGGACTCCTTGGGGATGAAATGTTGTGGCATGCTTGTTGCTTTGGTGGGGATGACAGGCCAGAGCACATGTGTAACTCCACTAGGGGTAGTGGCAAAACACTCACGACGGTTACCAAGCTCAAACACACACAATGCTAGCATGGGCGACAGTAACACATGTGGTGCTAGCATGAGTGACACTTGCACGAACGGCGCTAGCATGTGTCACAGACGGCGTTGGTCGCGCGTAGCTTTTGTCAGTCACTTTCACTCGCGGCGTTAGTCACACGCAACGTTGGTTTGAGTTCGGGCCTCGAGGTGAGCCCGACCCGGTCCATTCCATTGTCGTTTGGCCTTTTGGATTGGTCTGTCATTTCCACTTTGTGAGGGGTACTTCGGGAAAGCTCTTGCTATATAAGGGGGTAAACCCCCTTTTATCATTTACGTTTGGTAAAATAGTAGTGAGGTTTTAACAATAACCGGGAGCGAGAGACCTTTCGGTGAGGATTCTGGCGAGAACGCAGGGCACTCAGGGGGGGGGGGGGGGGGGAGTTGTTTGTAAGAAGACGGTGTGAGTGTAGAGGTTTGCAATGAGAACTTCGGCCAGGACATAAGGCACACAGGGGAGTTGCAATCATCTCCTCGCTCAGGGAAGTTGTCGGTGTCTTGTTAACGAAGTTATAGAAGCTTCAACAAGGGTTCTGAGATACCAAAATAGGGACTGAGGGTGTAGCAGAGGCCTGTCGCAAGCTTCTGGTGGTTTTTTGGTGGTGTGGAGGAAGGGGAAAGGTCTGTCAATGGGTTTCCGGCGAGTGGAGGAGCTCCTCGGTGAGTAGCCAGAAGGTCGCGGGACTGTGAACGATTATCAGGAACGATCGGTTGTGGGAAGTGAACGGTCACCGTCTGCACTGCGTGTGTCAAGCCATGTCAAGGCCGGCAGCTGTCAGGCGGCGTGCCCGGGATTCGAGGTGACACGTACACAATCTGTGGCACGTGTAAGAGATTTGAACACAAACGGTGCTACTCAAAGATCACAGGCGGCGATAGTTGTGATAAACCCAGCCGGCGTTAGCCCTTGAGGAACACGGCCGACGTTAGCCCTTGACAAACATGGCTGACGTTAACGCTTGAAAACATAGTTGGCGTTTGCCTTGACAAACACATCCGAGGCTGGGTTTTAATCAACACAAGCGGCACTAGTCAAGCACAGCTCTAGTCAGTTCCTTTCACGTGTGGTGAAGCCATGCGCCCTAGTGTTTCACACACAATAGTGAGCCCTTAAGCTAAGTCTAATGGCCGGGTCTTCATACAGTATCCTTGAGGTGAAGAACCTTCCAAGAGGAGGAGAGCTTGGCACCAGTGAATTCACTGGTGAAAGTTTGATCAGGGGTGAACCCATTTGGTTGATGGAATCAATATGCAAACCGGAGTGGCCCCTTAGCGTCACTTTCATTACTGACCCAGTTTGTTTCGAGGTCCTCGAAGGTGACGATGAGAACGTCAGTATTGAAGAAGGGATGGCCCTCCTCCATTGCATGCACAGGAACGTGGCTTCTGGTGAGAACTAGCCCACGTTGGGGAAGAGGATGGTAGACACGCTAGTTTTTGAGTGAAAGGGGAGCACCAGTATTTGAAGGGGTACTCTTCCTGGACCATTAATGTGCTGGGGTTGTACATAAATATTCTCGAGCGTGCCTCTCTATTAGCTATCATGCAGTGTTCAGGAAGCTATTACGACCGATGCTCGAATACCACCAAGTTATTACTAGAGACATGGAGTCATGCAAGCAATACATGGCCCTTCAATCATGGTGAAGCAGGGATCTCCTTGCTAGATCTTCATTTTATTAGCAGGCTCTCGCTTATAAGCGTAATGTATAACGAGTTCGTACTTCAGAACTTGGTGATTTTTGGTGGTGTCCGCCTTGGGGAAGAGGAACAACACGTTGGTCTTCAGGAGCTCTTCGAAATTTACCAGCTGCTTTACTCGAAGTCCAGCAATGGTCGTGTTACCTTTGCTGAATGGTTGAAATTCTTTTGCGGGGATTACCTTGAGGAGGCTAGTCCAGGTATTTCACGAGGAAAGGGGAAGGCAGCTGTGAAGGGGACACATTCAGTTTACCAATCCCAGACCAGTGACGACTGTGTCTTTTTGACCGCATACCTGGCCTTATTCCTATGCAAGTTTGCTCTCCTTGGAGAAGTAGGTACAATCCGTCCAAGCACGTTCTATGTAGCTTGTGACATGGCGAGGGGGCACTAGTATGCCCTTGTACAACCAGTCCTGTGTAGCATCTACCATGGATTGGGAGCTATCTCAAGAGGGAACGCCTATGAAGGCAAGGGGCGAGGCAATGGCTTTGTCAAAGGCGAGGCTTTCCCTGGGGAATTCAAGACACCATTCCCCATTCACTATGTATATAGGTGGCTAAGAACCTATTTCCCCTCCACTTATGTTAGAAATCCAGCCGTGGAGGAGAAGATGTGCCCCTTCCTGATGAGACTTGTAGTTTGTTTGGGAATGAGACTTCAAGCATGCGTCGGGTCCCCTTTCCAGTTGGGGGCTTTACTGTACGGGCCTTTATTGACGAGATGGGTAAGGAGCTGGATGGTGCTCCTGCTACCATCAAGGAACTCATGTTTATCTTGAGTATCAGAGGCGGAGTTTTGCCCTACCGGACCCCCCACAGCACCAGACTCGAAGGGTACTTCCCCCAACATTTCGCTCGTCAGTAGGGGCTCGATCAGGGTTGCCCCTTCTCTGTATTCTTCGAGAAGCGCCACGACAGAGTGAACACATGGAAGAAGGATGAGCTAGGGACTCTTCATGAATCGTGGCTGCCAGTGCACATTCGCATCGCATGGTCCACATGTTTAGAAATGACAAAGCTCAACAAATATGTGTATTGCACTTTGGCAGGTCCGAGCGACCGAGGCTTATGCGTGCTAGTGGAAGATCACTAGCCAGGGGTATTGGGAGGTTGATCACCCCTGGAAAGGGGAGAACTGCAACTAGCGCCAAGATACTAGGCAAAAGAAGATCTTCAAGACTCCTCCTCTAGGCGAGGTTTTTACCTTGGACTACCCTAGAACTAACAAGCTCTTAGGATACCTCGAGAGATAGCAGTGGACGAATCTTCGCCACAATTTCTTGCCATGGAAAAGAAGACGGGGAGCCTTTTTGACAACCTCACCTCTATCTTTCAATGCAAGGAGAGTCGAAAGGTCCCTGGTCATGATGGGCGCCCAATTCAGTACTTGAATGCGTTGATAGGGAGCAGCCCGCACAACGATCTTGTTGCAAGCTCTTCCCATGGGAGGAGTTCTGAGACGATTGCTCCTTCCCAGGCAGGAGGAAAGAAAAGGAAGCGTGCTGCCCCCACTGGCACTCGTGCATCGCCTCATGCTGTCAGGCCTGCTCCAAATGCAAGAGTGTCAGACTTCCTATCATTTTAGAACCGGCAGATAGCTCTTCATCTTCTGCCTCGCTACTCCTTCCGACTCATCCTCTGCCCTTTCTCCATCTTCTACCTCTCCTGAGCCATTTTCTACCTCTTCTAAGATTGAGGTAAATGACTCCGGCTCCTCTGAGCCCATCGTCATTGCCTCTGATAGAGAGGGGACACTTGAGCTTGAGGTGGTGCCCTAAGTTTCAAGAGCGACTCCTGAGTTAGATCTGGTTCCAATGGAGATTAATGGGGTTGGAGAAGAAGGTCCTGCAGTTGCTGCTCATGAGGAGGGACCCGAAGTTGACAGGGCCTCTGAACCTCAAGAGGTTGCTGCCACGACTGAGACAGGGGCTTAGTCATGGGTTGTGAAGGCCCAAGCATCCCTCAAGAGAGGGAACCTATGGTTGATGAGGCACCCGAGTATCAGGAAGCTGCTACAACGGGTGATGAAGTTATGGGTGATGCAGACCCAAGCCATTCTCAAGGGGAAGATCTTGAGGGCTCAGTGGCAATGCCACCTGGGAGTGCTGATCTTGGTGATAAAGGGGTTGAACACCTTGTCGCAGAAGTTTTGGCTCCCGGGGATGGAGATCAGGGAGAAGAAGCCACTTCTGAACATGCCGGGACTGACATGGTGGCTCTAGAGGGTGAAGGCTAAGGGGAGGAGGTGGGCCCTGAACTTGTTGAGCTGAGGTGGCAGTTCAGGAGGATGAAAGGCAAGGAGAAGAAGCTGGCCAATAACTTATTGAGGCCGTACCAGAGGGTGAGAGGCAAGGAGAAGAGGCTGCTTTGGAGAATGCTGAAACTAGAATGGTGGCCTCGGCAAGTGAAGGTCAAGGTGAGGAGGTTGTTCCTGATCTTATTGAGACTATTCCAGAAAGTGAGGAGCAAGGAGAAGAAGTTGGCCTTGAAGGGGCCGAGCCTGCTGAGACTGATGTGGTGGCTTCAGAGGTTGAGAGCCAAGGAGAAGCTGGTCTTGTGAGGATTGAGCCTGTTGAGGGTGAGACTACGATTGAGGGCCCAGGAGTAGAATCTGGTTCTGAGAGGGTTGAACCTGATGAGAACAGGACTGTGAGTGAAGGGCCAGATGAGGAGGCTAACGCTGAGGGGACCGAGAGGCCTGAGACTGGGGCTCCCTTTGGATCTGAGGAGCGCGAGGCTTTGGGCTTCGCGATTGATCCAGAAGAGCCAGTGACGCACATGGCTATCATCCCTTCGAGCCCCTCCGTTGAAACCGATGCTTCTTCCATTTTAGCTGCCCCGACTGCACCATCCAGGCCTAGTTTTCGTGGGGTATCCGGCATGATCATGGATATGCTTTGTGTGGGCATTCAAAAATTAAAGGAACTGCCCTTCGCCGATCTCAACTACGTAATCCAAAATCTAAGGCAAATTGCCCTCATAGGGGAAGCACAAGAGGCCCTCCCATATTTTTATGGTGCCATGAATGAGTTAGAGGGATCGCGAACAAGGGCACTTCAATAGGAAACAATTGCACGACAATTAGAGGATTCTCGCTTGGCTCTTCTAGAAGCCTCTCTCATGTGTCGTCGCGAATCAGTAGAGGCCCGTACACAGAAGAGGGATGCGGTGGCTTCTCGGAGATCTAACCTCAATGAAGTGGCGATTGCTCGCTTCAACAGAATGAGGGCCCTGAAGGCAGAGATATGGAGGATGAGGGAGGAGTTTGATGGGCTTGAGAAGGAGGCGAAAGCTTGGGAAACGGAAGATGTGGTCCTAACCAAGGAAATATCAGCCCTTGACTACACCTTGCAAGAGGAAACCGTCTCTTTGGAACAAGAGGCTCAATTGGTGATTGATTTGAAGCGACGCATTTAGCGTGCCAAGGCTTCTTCTGTAGCTTCTAGAGTGAAGATCGATGAGATCATTGATCATTTTTTAAAGTGTCATTTTGTCCTTTTCTCCTTTTTCTTTCGTTGTATAATGACACTTGTAACAATCTTTGAATTTATGAATGAAATACTTCTTTTTCTTCTCTGTCTCATTATGATGCATGACTTTATTCTTTCTTTTTGCTTCTCTGCATTTTATCTCTTGCTCTTGGTTAAGCCATGTTTCAGGGCATTCATTGTTTCTGCCCTTTTGCGAAGGAAAACCCTATGTCTTTCTTTGTCTTGTGACAAGCTGTTGTGGTTTCAATGACCTCGAATGGGGGAGTAGTTGCCTCCTACCCCCTTAACGTTTGGTTGGATATGTGCTCATAATTCATTTTCTCATTATTTGATGAGCCTACTTACTGTAAATAGTCCAATCAGAAGGGACTTTATCTTCTATTTGAGGTGCATTCACTTCAAGCTCGTCATAGCTCTTGGTCTCAGGTACAAACTCCTTTAGATGTTTTGAGGTGATACGCATAACCTCCAATTGGTTATAGAGACTGCAAACTTCGCTTCTTAACTTTGCCAGGGGATCCTGCTCTTGAGGGTGAGATAGCTGTCTTTTGTCTGACTGCTCTCCTCCCATGGGATCAGGGAAGCGTAAAACCTGTAACTGACTACTGGCTTGAGCTGACTCTGCGGTGAGACGAGGAGCATCTTCTTTCCTTAGGGAGACCGGGATTTGTAGTACCTTTCGCTGTGGCTGGTGTGCCAGTTTTGCTTCCAAGAGTGCAATGGGGACATGAAGGACTTTTTGATGGTCCGGCATGTAGGTGACCTTTGGGGCCGGGAGATATATCCCCATGACTTCCTCAGTCTCAAGAGTGACTTCTGGTTCATCTTCTTGTAGAGGTGGCTCAGGACTGGAAGCAGAGGGGGAAGCCTCATCTTCAACCGAAGATGGAGTTTCCTTAGAGATGGTGGATGGCATACTGGGATGAATGGGAGTCAGAGGGAGGATTTTGCCTTGCCTTTCCTCCTCTTTGAACATGTTCACGAGTGTTCGCCCAATGTCTTCAACATCTTCAAGAGGCGAGGGTTCCTCACAAACTTTTGGTCACCATCATTTGGCTTTTGGGGTGACACCAAATCTGTGAAGTAATACTTGGCATCAGTATAGTGAGTTTCAGCTACATGAAATGGTCTTTTATCGACATAGACCATATATTATCTCCCATCTCGACTATACTTGAAGCACTGATGCAATGTGGACGGAACCACCCCCTGTTCATGGAGCCAAGGGCGGCTGAGAAGGATGTTGTAGGAGGTGTCGGTGTTGGTGTCGATTACATGAAATTGAGTGTAATCATTTAATTCACCGATCTTGAGACGAAGGAAAACCGTGCCAGCCGGCTTTTTTCCTGACTGGTTGAACCCTTGGACTGTGATATGAGTCGGAGTGAAATCTTCAGACCCTAATCCTAATCAAGTGAGAATTCTCCTTGGAATAAGGTTGACTGCTGGCCCTCCATCCAACATAATTTGATTGATGGGGCATGCACGTAACTCACTAGTCATGAAGAGAAGGCGGTTGTGAAGTTTTCCTCCCAATTGAAGATCATCTTTTGAGAAAGTTATCGCCATACATCCACTCAAAATTGCCAAGTCCACCTCAATGGGTTCCACCTCGATCTCGTACACCTCTGGATCGAAAAGAGCCTAAACCAGAGCCACACTGTAGTCCCTTGAGAGCATGAGAGCATCATAGACGCTGAGAAGGGCTGGAAGCTTCGTCAGGTGCCCTATCACATCATATTTCACTTTTTCCTTGTCAGACTTTTATGCTCCCAGTCCTGCCACTGGCTTGGATGGTATAGTAGGTTGAGGACCAGGTTTAAGTGGAGGAGGATTATTTTGGGTTGCTGGCTGACTTGTTTGCGCAGCCTGCTTGGTTTGGGCGGTCTGGGTGAATTGGTCAGGAAGAGTTTGTTTTAGCTGAGTGGAGATATGAGATTGAGGCTTAGGAGGTGGTTGGGTGTATGGGACCAAAGGCATCCCAAGAAACTTGAGGATGGGTGGATTGTTTGGGGTATTTGGGTGAGGAAGCATCCCAGGGAACTTGAGGATGGGTGGATTGTCTGGGGTATTTGGGCGAGGAAGGAGTGGTGGACCAAGAAACTTAGGACCTTTGGCCTCTGAGTTGGAGGTTGCAGCGTCTTCCCCGATCTTAGGCTCATTTACCCCGTGCTGGGTTATGCTTCCGAGATCTGCACTGTGTGACAGACTTCCTGAGAATAGAAGCTCAGTCCTCTTGATTCTCTCAACCTCTGCTCAAAGTTGGGCTCAGGGGGTCACTGAGGTTTCTTAGGTTTTGACTTTCTATGCCTCTCAGTAGAAGAGGATGGCTCTAACTTGGCTCGAGCCGCCAAGGCATCAGCAACTGTCAAGAATCCAGCCGCTACTAGGCCAGCGTCTTTCTTAGCCGCCTTCAGTGCGACTTGCTTTTATTGGTGCCCTCGAGTTCTATGTCAAGGGCCTCAAAGTCTAGACACTCTCGGATTGTACCTGCAATAGATATAGAATAGGGAGGAGAAGAAGAAGAAGAGGAAGAAGAAGAAGAGGGGTTAGTAGGTGAGGGGCCTTTAAGGTCATCCCCCTCATTGGACCGATTTGAGCAGCTTTTTACATCATCACCAGAATTGGACGTGTGCAGGGGATCTTTTGGGTATTTTCCTTGTTTAGACTGTTGGGGGGTGCTTTTAACGTCGTCACCCTTAGTGGATGTGCCCAGAGTAAAAGATGGCCCAGGGGTGTCCTCCTGATGAGATGAGGGAGTAAGGTCGATCGTGCCAGGGATGAAGTCCTGTAAGGTCGGCAAAGGAGGAAGCGGCTTGAGAAACTCTTGCTCAACTGGTGGTTGAGGAATCTTGTTCTTCCTGTGAGCAGGCCTTGGCGCTCATCTCCTTCTGGTTCCCTTTGAAGGTGCTAGATCCATCTTGCTAGGTTTGTGAGCAGCCTTAGCTTGACGAATTGCCTTTCGCTTTAAGGACTTGAGTATGCTCCGCCCGTGATAGACTCTACATGGCTGAAACACTCTCATGGATGGGAGTACTGGCTTGCGGGTGAACTTCTGTAAAGGTGTAAGTAATGTGACATTTCCACACTTTATTTGCAACCACGGCTTCGAACCCATAGCATTCGGTCAGCTTGTGGCCCCATATTTGATGGTATCAGCAACAGTGATTCTCAGTTCCTTGAGCAAAGCACCTGGGTTGCCTTGCCAACTTAAGTGTGACGAGTCCTTGTTGAAACATCATACTAAAAAGAGCCTGAAGGAGATCTAACGGCAGCTCATCGAAAGAGTGCAGGCCTTCGTCTTCCTCCTGTATTGTCACCGTGTGGGAGGCCTCAGCTACCCCGAATGCTCTCTTAAGTTCTTCGAGCTTTATGTGACCCTTTTGGATTAGAGCCTCAATGAAGTCTTTGAGTATGTAGCATTCCTTTGTGGGGTGGCTTATCCTCTGATGATAAGCACAGTAGTTTACATGCATATCGAGACTAGCTTGATCAGGAAACTTGATCTCAGGCAGCTCAATCATATTCTGCTCCAGCAATAGTTGGAGTACTGTGGGAACCCATTCCTTTTCGAAAGGATAGACCATGTTCTTATGGTTGGCCTAATAGTCGTTTCGATTAAGGTTTGCCCGTGGGGGTACCCGGTTGATTGACTGCTGCTGCTTGCCTCCCTAAGGCGTTGTCTGCATCTTTGTCATTCCTACCCCTTTGGAGAGATCCAAAGTTTGAGAGGCAGCCTTCTTCGGAACACTAATGGTGACGGCCGCACTGATTATCCCTTTCTGCTGATTGCACCGGGTGTCGGTCCGAGAATTACCATTGCCTCGGTTGTTTCCCAAGTTTGAAGACTATTGACATGACCTGCCATGGTGGCGTGACAGGCTCTCTATGCGAACTAACTTAGAGATCAGCTCTGACATGGAGGTTGGATTGGAGGCCTCAACATGCAGGGTAATCTTGTGTCGCATGTTTTTTCTTCCTTCTCAGACATGGGATTGGAATAGTAAGCAACCAAATCTCTCCATCTTGCTATAAATTGATCTACTAGCTCGTCTGGCTCTTGGGTCAAGGTGAGAAGCTCAATGGTTTGGACCTCTCTTTCTACTTCATAGAAGCACTAATAAAACAGTCTCTCCATTTCCTCCCAAGTATGTACTAAATTTGGGGGACGAGAAGCCGAGCATACCACTAAAAGGCTGGGCCATCAAGAGTTTCAACAAACTGACAGAGGAGGAGTCTCCCATCAGCTGTTGTCCCTTGACATGCCGCATGGAAATGAGCGATATACTGGTGCGGGGATGTTGTACCATTGAACAGGGGAAGCTTCCCCTTTTGGTAATTGGTGGAAAACGGAACCTGATCAATGTAGGAGGGGTACGGCTTTTGGTAAAGTGTCGTCCCTTGTATACCCAAGATCTGTCTGTTCTTCAAGCTGTGGATAGCCATGGCATCAATATCTGCCTGAGAGATTGGGTGAGGGATGGAATTGTCTTGTGAGGCACGAAGAGGAGGCTGCCTTGGAGATGCATCATCCGAATGATGGGAGTTGACCTCATGATGGGAAAAATTGGTTGAGGACCGCATGCTTTCCATGCGGTCAATCTTCATCATCATTGCTCGCATCATGTGTTCGAAACTATCCATGCATTCTTCTTGGTTGTCGTTAGGTTCATTGACAACCATAACGTTGACCGTTTCTTCGGGGAGGTCAGCCTCAGGTGCAGTTGAAGGCTTCCGAGCTTGGCAGGTCGTGCTCGGCAGATCGGTCAGCAAGGGCTCAACATGCCCCAACTGAACTAGAGTCTTATACGTTGACCTCGTGAGGACCGATTCTCGATGGTCTTGGGACTGTGGCTACTGGGTGGTCGTATCATTTTCTACGACGTTGACCACTGTGCAGGATTCTCGCACCTCCTCTCCGGGCTCTGTGATTCGAAGAGGGTAGAAGGGATTTTCAGGAAGGAGGTCCTTGGAGCTCGCTGCCCCAACTATTTGAGTGGCTTCCATAGTCAGGATTTGCAGACCCCTATCACGATTCACTTTGAGGCTTTGATAGACCTCACGTCAGAACTGTGATCGAGACTGCAGCTGGCCGGCTCTTCTTGCATAAGAAAGAGTCGTCTCCATCCGATGAAGCAATGAGTGTGGACCAGGAACTGGGGTCAACCTAGTTCGAGGAGGATGAGGGACTTGATCTCCTATTGGGTCTTTGCCTCGAGCTCTCTTACGGGTTCTAGAGACATAACCGAGCTGATGGGGCTGGCTCAAGATGGTACTCTTGGGGAAGGTCTTTGAGTACTAAGGCTTGAGGCACTCACCCAAAAGAGAAGGGGCAAGCGAGAGAGGGATCAACTCATGATGGTGTCTGAGTCGGGAGCGAGTAGTAGTTCTGGAAGGAGGCGCTTGTGCACCCCTTGAAGAAGGATCTCGAATGACTTAGGAGTCAACCCGTGGCCTTAGGAGGCCGAGAACCTCCAGCACATGTCTGCAAGGTAACTGGAGGGAGCCTGTCTCTTACAGAGTGTGTTAGTGTGTGTTGAGAGGGAGGATGAGGGGGTCGTCTCCCTTGTACTCGGGTTGGTGCAGCAACAACGTCGCTCCGAGTGGTGGGATGCACATGTATGCGTCTAGGTTTCGGCCCAAGGAGTCTTAATCCTAGACGCTTATTCAAGGTAACACAAGGGTTGCCTCGAGGTGTGGCTCGAGTGGATGACCCATGAGCCTTAAGGTATGTGTGAGAGGTGGAGGCTCTAGGGTCTCTGCCTCGATGTGTTGAACTTCTGCATAGAAGCCCGAGGTGGTGCAGGAATATGGGGGGTAGCCTTGTGGCGACCCACAGGAGCAACGACAACTTTCTTGCCTTTTGTAGAAGAGGACAGGGTAGCCTTTTGGCGTACCTCAGCAGTATAACTGGCAAGAGACTTGCTAGTAACATTGTGCATGACGTGAGTGGTAGTAGATGTGCTACCGATGCAAAATACTCTGGTGGAGGTTCCATCAGAGCTAGGAGATCAGGAGTTACGGACCTTTAAGTCCCTTCTCACACCTATCCAGGTCAAGACCTGGGAGCTAGACGTTGGGTCTTCACTCAACAGGAAGGTCGAGAACGAAGCTTGAGGAGCTTCGCAAATGTGGGGATGAGAAAATCCTTGATCTGGATGAATGGGTTAAGGAACCCATAAGCCATGTGAGTGCAATGCAAAAAAGCAAAGGAGAAACTAGCTAAATAAGAATGATCCGACAAAGGGGTAGTGTATCCTCAGGAGTTGCCAAGCTGGTTAGATGCCTTGATCTCGCCCTCGAGTCGGGATGACCTGGTGGCATGTGTTGCGGGTTTCAAGGAAAACCTGGGACTTGAGATTGCTCTCTCGAGAACCTTGTTAAGAACAAGGGCAGGTACACCAACTGGTGAGAGTGGAATTTGGTGTGAGACGAGACACACCTCACTTGGGTCCATGACTCACTCGTGCTGACTCACGTAGGCATCATCTTAAATCATGACGAAAAGTCCCCCCCGTCTTACAACTAGTTCGAAATCGCCTCCCTTGACTTATACTCTCTTGTTTCTGCGATCACACACACATGGTTAATTTACAAGACAAGTGGGCCAGAGGACCCCACCTTGTCTTTGGGCAAATGCACACACGTGTGCGCATTCAAAAGAAGAAGGAAATAATAAGAGGATAGAGATTGAGGAGATAGAGAAAGAAGGAAGAAATAGAACAAGGAAAGAGAAGAGAAGAAAGAGAAGTTTGACCGAATGGCTCAACTGACATAGTGGCTAGACCAGTACAATGACTGATCTTGCGTGATAGCAAGACGAGAACGGTAATTCTGACTTGCACGACGGCTTAACTACTCGATGACATAAGCAATACTAACTGGTCTGGCACAATGACTAATCAGATGTGGTAGCAAGATGGGTATCGTACTTCTGACCGGCATGGCAGCTAAACTGCTCGATGACAGAACCGTTATGATAGTGCTAGACTTAGCCTATCCCTTGGTCAAACGAGAGGGGAAGAAGAAGGAAGAGAAGGAAGGAGAGGGAGAAAAGAGAAGAGAGGAAGGAGTAAGAGAAGAATAATGAAAGAGAAGAAGAAAAAAAGCAGATAGAGAGGAGAAGAGAGATAGAAGAAGAGAGAAGGAAAGGAGAAGAGAAGAGAGAGAGGAGAGATGAGAGAGAAGAAAGAAAAGAGAGAAGAGGAAGAGTGAAGAGATAAGAGAGAAAAAAGAAGACAGATTAGGAGAGAAGACAGAAGAGAGAGAAGAAGAGGTGAAGAGAAGAGAGAAAAGAAGAAGATAAGAGAAGGGAGGAGAAGAAGAAGAGAAGAAAAGAAGAGAAGAGAGGAGGAGAGTAAAGAAGAAGAAGAAGAGAAGAAGAGAAAAGAAGAGAAGAGAAGAAAAGAAAAGAGAGAGGAAGAACAGAAGAAGAGAAGAGAAGAGAAGAAACGAGAGAAGAAGACGAGAGAGAAAGAAGAAAGCAGAGAGAGAAGAGAGGGGAGAAGACGAGAGAGAAAGAAGAAAGCAGAGAGAGAAGAGAGGGGAGAAGAGAGAGAAGTTAGAAGAAAGAAGAGAGAGAAAAGTGAGAAGAGGGGAGAGAAGAAAGAAGAGAGAAGAAAGAAGATAGAGAAATGAGAAGAGAGAAGGCAGAGAAATGAGAAGGGAGATGAAGAGTAAGAGAAAGAAACATGGACGATGATGGGGTTCTGCGGTCCATAATAGAGGAGAGAGAAAAGTGAAAGAAGCATGGACCGCGATGGGGTTCCGCCGTCCATGACAGAAGAGAGAAAGGGGAAACAAGAATGGACGACAATAAGGTTCCGCCATCCTTGACATAGGAGAGAAAGATGACATGGGAGGAAACATGGACGACGATGGGTTCTACCGTCCATAATAAGAGAGAGAGAGCAAGAGAGAACATGGACGGCGATGGGTTCTGTCGTCCATGACTGAGGAGAGAAAGCAAGAGGGAATATGAATGGCAATGGGTTTCGTCGTCCATGACAGAGGAGAGAGAGTAAGAGGGAACATGGACGACAATGGGTTCTTCCATCCATTACAGGGGAGGACGAGACAAGAGAGAGAAAAGAAGGGATACGCTTGGCTTTAGGCATTGCTGCGTGTGTCAGAAGAGACTCATGCATGACCCGGCCCGCCACTTGGGAAAGGGCCTGGTTCTGTGCTTTTGTCAGAGGATAGGGGAAGAAATGTCGTACGTGGCGATGAGCATCACCGTACACAACATTGGGAAGGACAAACTCAAACAGAGGCCCGGCCCGCCACTTGGGTTAAGGCCTAGCTCACTGTGCATATTCTAAGAGAAAGAGGATGTCATGCTCGGCGATGGGCACCGTCGTGCATGACTAGGGAGGAGAGAGAAAGGAAATAATAAGAGAGAAAAGAAAAGATAGAGAAGAGAGAGAAAGAGATGGAAGTGTAAAGAGAGATCAGGAAAGAGAGTAGAGAAAGAAGAAGGGAAAGTAGAGAGAGAAAGAAAGAGAAGATTAAGAAAGAGAGAAAAGATGAAGAAAGAGAGGGAATGAGAGAGGAAAGAGAGCAAAGAGAAAAGAAGAAGGAAGGGGAAGAGAGACATACACAGTAGTACCTACTGTCGTGCATGTTGAGAGAGAAGAGAGAGGCAAAAGGAGGAAGAGAGAGAAAGATAGAAGAAGAGAGAGAAAGAGAGAAAGATATGCATGACGATGCTTACTGTCGTGCATGTTTGAGGTAGAGAAGAGAGATAAAGAGAAGAAGAAGAGGAGAGAGAGACAGAGAGGAGAGAGACAAAGAGACGAGGAGGGAGAAAAAAAGAAGAAGAGAGAGAGAGAAAGAAGAAGAGAGAAAGAAAGAAGAGAGAAGAAGAATAAGAGAGAAAGAAAGAAGAGAGAGAAGAGACGAAGAGAGAGAGAATTACCTTCACCTAGGGGTATTGGACCTTTTCTTTTTTCTCCTCTCTCTCTTTCCAAGACGTGTCACAATCTCAAGATTAAAACTCTCAGATTTTATTCATGAGGTTGTAGTCCTTTACAATGAGATATACCATGTATTTATAGAGTGGGGCCCAAACCAGCGGTGGATGCTCAAAACTTACCCTAATTGTTAAAAAAATACAATTTATGTGAATTAAAATAACATCTAAAAATGAAGACAAAATTACAATTTTACCCTTGCCCAATAGTACCCGAAATTCCAAAACAGTCCCTGCTGCAACCATGGAACATGTTCAATTTTTCTAGGATGATCCAGGGTTGCTCCGGCACCCATATGGCCAAAATATGTTTACTTTCTCATTGGGCTTGGCATGACGATCGATTTGGTACCAACTTTGAACTACAAATCGCGTTTTTAAGTCACGATAATGCGACTCGAAATTTGTAAGAAACTTGTAAACTTCAAATCGATAGTGCGCTCATTTCTTAATGTATTTCTTTGGTTTCTTCATTGAATTGCACTAAGTATGCCGTCACGATCACGTTGCAACAAATGCAGCTCGATTTTGTGCCCGAACGAAGATTTTACCATTTTAGGTTTTTGACCGGAATTTGGATTTCAGTGGCCGAAATCTGCAACAAATTTAAAATCGTTGTATGTGAATCTAACCTTATCACACACGAGGTTTGGACCAGTGGTAGCCTTGGATCTTACGCACGCAATGCAATTAATTTTGCGTCGATCGGGTGTGTAAGCGTCGAGATATGGCGGCTCGAGTGAGACGCGCTACTGCTGATTTTCTGCAACTCTTATTCTCGAATCATCATCTTCTCTCTAGCTTGTATCCCTACTCGGACATCGTCACAAGACGTACCACATATCAAAATGCGCGTCTTGGCAAGACAAACACGCTTGCAAAATTTGAGCACAAAGCGACTCAGAACGAGGGAGATATGGCTCCTGAAAGTCACTGCCCGAAACTATGAAAACCAATCTCTGTGAATGGAGAATGGTACAAGGAGGGCGCACGGGAATAGCATGCGGCCTACCTCTTTTCATTCTTTTACCCATAACTTTGTCCTGGAGTGTCCGTTTAAGCTAAAACTTGACTCGTAGGAGTTTTCGATCGCGTCGGATCCAATGGTGATGCTACCACAGCTATTTGACACTCAAAAATAGCGTCACAGTTATGGGGTCCATTTCAGGGTGCTAGAGGTTGATTTTTTTGAAACTGTTTCTTTGTCTGCACTGCCTTAGACGTGTCAGATTGCGACAAAACTTGACAGGTGGCCTTCTGGAGTCCTTACGAACATTCTCACCCATTCTGGGTTAATTCTAAGACTGTAAAAAATTTCACTGTAAGTCAAAGCTTTATTGGGTGACTTCTCTTTTATTCCGCATCAGGGACCTAAGGCGCTGAAAAATATCTTCAAACAATGTGGTCACTGCAGTGGTTTGCCTGCCATTATCCTTGGCATTATCCTCATTTTTCTTTTTCTTGAGCTTCTAACAATCTTTCTTGAAGTGCCCTTTCTTGCCACAATGATAACACATGATCCCTTTTCTCGACTTCGATCTGGCTTTATCCTTAGATCGGTTTTGGTCTCTAGTTTTAAACTTTCCCTGATTTGTGACAAGAGCTTATGAACTTGATGTGTCAGAGGATCTTCATCTTGTCTCCTCATTCAATAGGCTACTAGTGACCTGACTCATGATCACTGTGCCATCAGGTGCTAAGTTACTTACAAAGATACTAGGGTCTTCCAACTGTCTGGTAGTGAACCGAGCAAAAACATAGCATTTAGCTCATCTTCTAGGAATAACTTCATCGTTGTGAATTGGTTAACAATGATTTGCGCCTCATTCAGGTGCTCTGCAACAGATCATCCGTCCCTTAACTTCATGTTCACAAACTTTCGGATCAAGAATGCCTTATTTCCAACAGTCTTCCTCTCATACAAGTCCTATAGCTTATTCCATAATAACTTGACGATTGTTTCCGTGGACACATGGTGGAACACATTTTTTTCCAACCATTGTCAGATAGTTTCAAGAGTCTTTCGATCCAATCTCATCCACTCATCATCTATCATACTTTCGGACTTGTGTTCTACCCCTTCAATGGGTGACAGTATAATAGATCTTTCATCTTTTGCTTCCAAATGATCCAGTTATTCCCATTGAGTGATATTATTCTACTCCCGGTACTGGAATCTATCTATCCGTACACACTATCTATCCACCGTATGTTACGGTTAATCCTCGTATGTTATGGTTATCCCCCATTGGTTAGCTATCATCCGTAGGGTACAGTCAGTTATCAACTATGCGTTATGGTTAGTTATCGCCCGTGCGTTACAGTCAGCTATGGCCTGTGCATTACAGTCAGTTATCGCTCGTGCATTAGAGTATCTACCATCAGTTAAGCCTTTAAGAAATTTTCACAAAATTTAGGTAGAGTTACCGCATAAGGGTTTGAATCCCAAAAAATTCCGTAAGCACAATTAATCAAAAGTCAAGTTGGGGCAGAGCTTGGAGCAATGACTAACATTAATTTCTTCCTTAGTCGTCCTATGACCCCTAGGTTCGCTATATTGAAAAACGATGATAGGGAGGACCAAGCGATGAGGGAAACACACTCTGATACCACTTGTTGGGCTCACCCAGTTAAAGCCCTCTAGCACGAATGTAGATGCACATAGCAGAACTAAGAAATATGAGAAACAAAATTATGCTAGAACCGATGTGTGTGTGTATGAGTGCGAAAACATGCAATAAAGCAAATAAAGAAATAAATCTTATTAACACCATATTTATGTGGTTCACCTTTTCAAGTTACGTCTATGGGCGAAAGGGGATCAATTCCACTATAAACTTACATGTTACAATGGTCATCCAAGAAAACAAGATTTCTTGGGTTCTCTGGTTTCTTTTAGAGACTTCACTCTCTAGGTTTTCTTCTCTGAGTTTCTTCTCTCTTTCAAAGACTTCTTTGCTTTCTAAAGGCTTTCTCTCTCTAAAAGTAAAGGTTATCTCTTTCTCTCTTTTTCTTCTCTATAGGGGCGCGTTTGTTTTTTTGAAAGATTTCTTTCAGAAAGAAAACTTTCTAATTTTTCAAAAGTTCTACGTTTTGACACACGGTTTCAACTTAAAGTTCTTAAAGTATCTTCCAACAAAAGTTCTCATTCTTTTATTAAAACATCAAAGATTAAGTTCCTAAAGGGGGGTAGGAACTTAATCTTTC
Source organism: Amborella trichopoda (assembly GCF_054954075.1). Lineage (NCBI taxonomy): Eukaryota > Viridiplantae > Streptophyta > Magnoliopsida > Amborellales > Amborellaceae > Amborella > Amborella trichopoda. Next base: position 21,280,529 of record NC_142348.1, on the reverse strand, counting down.
AGAATGTTTTTGTTGATCATTGTTTACTATGCATAATATAATATTGCTATAACATAGCATAATATAATATAATATAATATATGTAATTATATTTATTTTACTAATGTAATATATAATATATAATATTAATATATATTTATTATAATATAATATATATATATATATATATATATATATATATATATATATATATATATATATATATATATATATATATATATATATATATATATATATATATATATATATATATATATGCAACGCCTATAGGCAAAAATGAACAATGATTTCGCCTATGCTCATCACTGTCCAAAGTTCATTGCATGGTCACAGTTGTAAGGTAGTATTTAGATTTTTTTTTTTTTTTTTACATATCAGAATGATTTGAAATTTGGAGCTTGTGTTCATCAAATATAGGAAAATCTAATAAAAATATAAAAAACATAATAATTCGCACAATATAAATTGACCTAAATATTCCTGAAAATTTACGAGGGTATTTTGGTCAATTTATTTTACGAAATATTTGTTTTCATAATTTTATAGGTGTGCGTCACTAAGATGTACACACAATCCAAATTTCAAATCATTCCGATTTATAGAAAAAAATAAAAATTAAAACACTACCAGACAATCGTGACCATGCGATGAATTTTGGACGGTGATGAGCATAGGTGAAATCACTATTCATTTTGGCCTATAGGCGTTGGGAAGACTTTTCTTATATATATATATATATATATATGGGAAAAGTTTATATAGAGTCGAGGTTCTAAACAATCAAATTAGAGCCTACCTTAAAAATTTCACTAGAAGAGATTGTTTTGATGCCCAAGTATTCTTAAATTGATCATCTCAACATCAAGATGCATGGACATGGCAAAAAAAACAGATTTCAAGTTTTCGAAATAGTGTATTTTGTAATACAATATTTTACCGTCAATTTTCAAGTTTTTATAAATATGTCGATCTACACTATTTTTGAAGTTTTAAACTTTATAAATAAAAATGAAAATATATTTTAAGGCTATCACAAAGATTTCCAGTGTTGAAACACATTTCTCGATACTATTTGAAGGTAGGCTCTAATTTGATTGTTTAGGGCCTAGGCTTTATACAAACCGCACTATATATATATATATATATATATATATATATATATATATATATATATATATATATATATATATATATATATATATATATATATATATATATATATATATATATATATATATTATATTATATTATTACTATATATGATATATATTTATTATATTATATGTTATATATAATATATAAATATCTTATATTATATTTATAATAAATATTATATTATATGTTATATATAATACAAACATACATTAATAAAATATATAAAATACAATATAAATATCTTATATTATATTATGTACTATATAGGATATATATTTATTATATTATATATAATATATAAATATCTTATAATATATTTATAATAAATATTATATTATATGTTATATATAATACAAACATATATTAATAAAATATATAAAATACATTATATTATATTTTGTTATATGAATATATTATATATTTATATTTATATTATTATTGTTAACAATATAAATATTAGGGTCATTAGTTTGATCCAAATTTTGAAATATACATTATTTTCATTGTAATGAACAATCACAAAAAGGAAAATTTTGAAAAAGCAACTTAGAAAGTATTTTTTTAACCCAATTAACATAAGCCATCCATTTTGGTGAGATGCCTAGATCTAGACATTAGAGTGATCGTCTTTCTTTCCAAATTTTTTAAATAACTTGATTATCATTAAATTAACAATATTAAAAAGGGAAAAAATGATTTTGAATTCATAAAGACTTGGATCTTTAAATTCATCAAATGAGTCTAGATTCATTTTGACCATGTATAGGGTGCAAATTAGTTTTTTCTTTTATCAGATTGATTATCGAGATGTAAAGAGTGTGTGTACGGATGGATCATACAAATACCCCAAACATGGTTTTCTAGAAGTGTGGTTGCAGTATACTATGATACAACAGTTGCATTTGATCATTTCCCAATATTTATAGCCCAACGGCCCAGATTGAATCTAGGCTGATCTGATGGAATCAACCTCATTTTGTAATTGAATTTTAATATTTTTTTATAAATAAAAATTATGGAAAAATTTTGGTTTCTATTATTTTCATCAACGAGCATCTAATAAAAATATTAAAAAAATAATTTGTAAAAAATAAATTGACAAAAATACCCCTAAAATATTTTAGAGATATTTTAGTAAATTTATTTTTCATAAGTTATTTTTTTGATATTTTTATTAGATTCTAATATTTTTAAAGAACATACTTCCAAAATTTTAAGAGATTTGAATTTATATAAAAAAATTAAAATTAAAATACGAAATACAATCGTAATCATTGGATCGGCTCAGGTTCAATCTAGGCCATTGGGCCTATATACAGTTGCAGTATATATATATATATATATATATATATATATATATATATATATATATATATATATATATATATATATATATATATATATATATGAGAAAATATCCTGTTATCCACTATTTTTAACTTCTATATTCCATGAGACCAAGAATTGAAAATATTACTTGTAAGCAAAAAGACTCCATTTTTTCTATCTTCCAACCCTAAACTCTTTTGACCATGTATTATTGACCTCAACAACCTATGAAATGATTCTATGTCTCTCTCTCTCTAAAACTCCATCTCTCTCTCACATCATCATCTCTCTCTCTCTCAAAACTTCATTTCTCTCTAAAACTCAAACTCTATCTCTCTCTCACACATCATCGTCTCTCTCTAACTTTATCTCTCTTCCTAAAACTCAAACTCTCTCTCTCTAAAACTCCATCTCTCTCTAAAACCCAAACTCCATCGCTCTCTCTCTCTAAAACTCCATCTCTCTCTCACACATAAGAAGGTGTGCTCGTGTTCGAGCTCAAGCTAAACCCCTTGGCTGGTAAACTCATTGAAAAGCGAAGAGAGAGAGATGAAGTTTTAGAGAGAGAGATGGAGTTTGAATAGGGTGTCATTTTAATATTTATTTGGGTCAAAACATTTTGGTCAAAGGGATTTAGGAGGTTGTAAGATTGAAAAGATAGAGACCTTTTGCTTACAAGTAATATTTTTAATTATTGGGTTTCATGAGATATGAAAGTTAAAAATAGGGGATAAGCAGATATTTTCCATATATATATATATATATATATATATATATATATATATATATATATATATATATATATATATATATATATATATATATATATATAAAGTATTCCCAATGCCTATAGGTGAAAATGAAATTTAAACACTATCAGACATATGTAACTATGTGGTAAACTTTGAACGGTGATAAAGCTGTAGGTGAAAACTTCTCCTATAGGCATTTTATAGTGTTTTTCACACACACACACACACATATATATATATATATATATATATATATATACTACAAAATTCCTATAGGCGAAAATGAACAGTGATTTCGCCTACCCTCATCACCGTCCAATGTTCATTGCACGGTCATAATTGTCTGGTAGTGTTTCATTTTTCATTTTTTGTCTACAAGTCATAATGATCTGAAAATTGGAGCGTGAGTTCATCAAAATAGAAGAATCCATAAAAAATATCAAAAAAATATTTTACATGAAATAAATTGACCAAAATACCCCCAAAATATTTCAGGGGTATTTTGATCAATTTTTCTTTGCAAATTATTTTTTTTATATTTTTATTAGGTGCGTCTCACTAAGATGTACATACACTTCAAATTTTAGATCATTCTGATTTATAAAAAAATATGAAAAATAAAATATGACACACCAAGCGTGACCGTGCGATGAACTTTGGACGGTGATGAGGGTAGGCGAAATCACTTATGTCTGATAGTGTTTGAATTTTAATTTTTTTTTTACAAATCGTAATGATCTGAAATTTGGTAAGTGTGTGCGCCTTAGTGAGATGCACATAAATAAAATATAAAACAAATAATTTGAATGACAAAAATTATGCAAAATACCCCTGTAAATTTTCAAAGGTAATTTCATCATTTTATTTTATGGCTATTATTTTTTTAATAATTTATTTTGGTACGACTTGGTCGTATGTACATACGACCCAAATTTTAGATAAATATGATTAGTACAATAATTATAAAAATTCAAATACTACTAGACAACTGTAAACATGTGATGAACTTTGGACGGTGATGAGGTGCAGGTGAAGTACTGTAGAGCTGCATCTATAAGTGTTTTGTAAATGCTTTATATATATATATATATATATATATAACCACAATACTCAAAACTTTCTGAACATTGCAGCAGGTTATCAAACACAACGCCCAGAACTTATTTAAATATTCTAGAACAAAACATTCAACTTTCCATAAGATATCTTTCAGAAAAACAAATATGTCATAAGAGAAGGGTAACTTTCTCTCTATTCTTCTTATATGCAAAAGAAGGCTCTCTGTGCTTCTTATCTCTACAAAGGAATACACAAACTCAAGAGAGAGTAAATTATTACTTTAGTCTCCCATATTTTTTACTTTTAGTATTGGTTAAGCGATAACAACTATATTTGGAAGTGTATCTTATAACCTCCTAAAAAAAGGGGTCCATCCCTCTTCATTTTTGTTTTTTGGAAAGAGATAAAGGTGACATTCTATTCTTGTGGTATGGTGACTTGATAAGCAAGTTACCCCCTTCCACTTTTTCAAACGGCACTTTTAAGATGGGACAATTCCTTTGATGCCCTCTTCTTGAGCTTCTCTTTCGAGCCTCACAAGCATCTAGTCTTAATATGTTTGTATCATTTTTCTCTCTCCATTGTGTTACTAAGTACAAGAAGAGCAAATTTTGTGGAAATTGTATCTCAAGAGAGAGCTATTGGATTTCAGAGGGCAAGACAAAGAAGCAAGACAATATCAAATATATATGGACTTCTGTACCCATTGGGGAATTCATGAAAGGAATGCGTACCTATACTCTTAAACAGTAGTTTAAAAGTCGTCAAGTCAGCATGGACTTAGGCGATTTGACATAGGAATCGGTCACCCCATGTCGATTCTAGCTCAAAATAGGAAACCGCTCGTGTTTAGAAAGGAATCGGGCGACTCGGGTGATTCGACACGGGAATCGGTCACCCCGTGTCGATTCTAGCATAAAACAGGAAACCGCCCATGTTTAGAAAGGAACCGAGCGAGTTGGGCGATTATGACGTCACAAAATTGATTATGATATTACATAACGGATTATGATATGGCCGTGATTGATTCCCATGTCGATTCTAGCTTAAAACAGGAAACCACTTGTGTTTAGAAAGGAACCGGGCAAGTTGAGCGATTTTGATGTCACATAACGGATTATGACGTGGCCGTGTTAGAAGGCATTTTTGTAATTTTCTTTAAAAAAAGGGGTAATTATGGCATTGTACAAGTATGGCTACGTGTGCCTCTGTCAGCTGCATGCTTGATCACGCTTTTCAAGCACGCATTTAAACATGGTACTGAGGAGGGTTTTATTGTAGTCAAACTTCTCTTATTTTTTCGATGGGGATTTGAGCATGGTACTTAGGCTTGAAAAGTTAAATTATAATATAGCCTTTTATTATAAAAGGTAAGACAACAAGTAGTGTTGTGGCGTAGTCGGTTATCATGTTTGGCAGTACCGTCTTATAATTTATCTTGTCAAAAAAAAACAAAAAAGAGGTAATACAATAAGTATTTACTGTCAAAAAATAAAAAAAAGGTAATACAACAAGTTTATTTTTTATCAATAAATAAATAAAAGTTACCTGAGCAGTGCCGTCTCCTTATTTATCTAGTCAAAATGAAAAAGAAAAAGAGGTAATACAATAAATATTTATTGTCAAAAAATAACTAAAAGGTAATACACACAAGTATCATGCTTTTCAAGCACAGATTTGAGCTGCGATTATCGTAAGCTTAAATTAGATATGTAAAGGTCATACAATATAGGCTTGAAATATGTTAGCTCTTTTTTTCTCTCTCATATATGAATGCCTATAATTAATTTTTTTTTTACTTAGGAATAAATGGTCTAATTATATTTTTTATTTTTATAACATGGCGGTCTTTAACATAAATTTAGAAATGTTAATTTAAAGATATGGTTCATACAATGAGGCTATTTGAAAGCTCTCTCTCTACTAACAATCTCTTCCACTAAATTTATTCTAGAAACCTAAAAAATTAGATTTTTGAAAAATTAAAGTGTTATTTCGAAAATTGATACGCATTTTAATAATTTATATATTGATAACCAAATCTTGTATTTTATTTATTAATTTATTTATATTATAAATTATGTGATGTACTATTTTTTCTTACAGTTGTCAATAATATATTTTAAATTAAATGATATTATAAGATATTTTGGATTTGTTATTATTTGTATAGTAAAATAATTATAAAATATAAGCCAACAATTTCGATTTTAGTATATAATATAATATTATTGTTAGTTAGGTTGTAATAATTTTAGAATATAGTTAGTTAAGTTGTAATAATTTGGGTTTTTTTAGTGGATTAGGGTTTTTCCCCAATTCGAGATTTTGATGGCTATTTTTTTATTAATTTAATCCATTCTTTATTGTAGTCCATGTATGATTATATACTTTATTTATGATAATTCTATGATTTTTCTTTTGTGTGATGTAAATTTAATGGCTAACATAAATTCATACAGGGAAAGAACATCTCATTATTCACATATTGATGAAAAAAATGAAAGTTAATAATGTAATATCTAATTTCTTATTAGATTCCTAAAAAACAACATTTATAATAATTTTTAATTATTTTTTTGGATTTTTTATTGCCAAATCCAACAGATTCGGTCGATTCCCGATCTGAACTGCTGATTTACCAATCCGGATAGGTTTTTGGGGTGTCCGATACGGGGCACTGATCTGTTTTTTAAACCACTTGTCTTAAATGCCTTGCTCAATACCAACTTTTACAAGTCTCTATGGGAAGAAGAAAGGTTATTATTTATTTCTTAGAAAATTTTGTTACTGCATTAACCTTCCAAGTATTATTTTCAATTGAGTGAAGCTTCACAAAGTCCAAAGGTAAGTTGTAGTAATTCCTTTTATTTACTTTTTCCACTGTCTCCTTTTATATTTTTTTTCCAAGTATTATCCCTATTTTACGAAAATTAAAAAGCACATTCATCTTTAAAGGAAAGTTAAAATTTTCTATTATATATTTTAAAATTTTATTACTTCATGTTTTTGCAAAAACAAGGTTATAACCAAAATTAGAGAAGTGTCGTACTAGAGAAACCATGCCTTTTCATAAGTACCTATGTTGAATTAGTTTATTCATGATCTTATTTCGAGGATATTTTCATTAAAATGCTTGATTTAAGATCTTATTATTGATAATAACTTTTATCATATATATATATATATATATATATATATGTTAAATTTTAATTTTGAGAAAATCCCATGCCTTTGGGTTGATGCTTAGTATTGTTTAAACATAACTGCGAATCGTAGATATTAACGAAATTAACAGAAATTGTATAAAATACTAATATTTTGTGAATAATGGGTTTGATTTAGTCACCTTATTTTTTATATGAATCTTTACTTTTAATAACAAGTTTAGGATTTTTCAAAAAATTATTTATGCATTTTGTGCTCTCCTAAATTTGTTAACAAGTTTCGGATTTTTAAAAAAATTATTTATGCATTTTGTGTTCTCCTAAATATGTTTATATATATATATATATATATATTAGAACTATAAATATTTCAAAACACCAAAATAATTTTCTAATACGTTCAATGTAACATTTTAAAAAAAATTTCTCTAAAATACTATTGACTAATTTATTAATTACAAAAATTATTAAAGTGTGCCTTTTATTTTTGTGAAATTTATACAATCAAGTATGAAGTTTTATGCTTCAAAGAATAACGTATAACTATTTTTATTTCTAATACAAGGTTTTAATATTTTCAAAATTTATGTCTATTTTTTCCTTTCCAAATATTTTTAAAATATCTTCTCTAATTATAATTTCCAAAAAAGAAAATTGGTTTAAAATGTGTTCAATTTTATGTTTTAAAAATCTAATGCTTCAAATTTTCATTAGTAACAATTAGCCTATTTTTATTAAGGACTTTAAAAATACAAATAAAAAGTCCATGTTAAGAACGTTTTCATGCTTTGAAAATTATTTATTATAAATTTACATTTCATTCATCGCATTTTCTTTGTTTGAACATTTTGAATCTTCCATTGGACCTCATTGATATGTAAATAGCTATTTTATTATTTCATTCAAGAGAGTGCTATTTCATTTGAATATTCCTTCATTTGTCAACGACTTTGTTATATTATTAATTATTAAAAAGTTGTATACATCGTGCTTTTATTTGTTTGCATACTTTTTATTAAAATGAAATAATGACGGACATACACATGATTTGGCCTATTTCCACTATCTCCATCATACTCATATCAACTTGCATTTGCAAAATTGAAAATACATTTGTTATTTATATCTAGGCTCTCTCTCATTACAAAGTTATGTGTCTTATTGCTTAGGAAAATTATCAGAAATATAACTTAATTTTCGTCTAATTGGGAAATCTATTACGTAACAATAGATTACAAGGAAATATGATATTTACACTGTTTGGGTACACTTTAATAGTAAGGAAATGAAAAGACATTACCCGAGATTAACCGAGATTTCCCCAAAAATCACAAAATCCGTTACGCATGGTGATGGGTGAAAAATCTATTATGATATTGACGGGTGACAATATTTTATCCTTTTTGGCGGGTTATGTAAGCCTACCCTTTTTAGCTGGCCGCATTGGGGTCTCTGTATTCTCTCTCTTCTCTTTCTCTCTCTTCTATTTCTCTATCTCCTTTCTCTCTTCTTTCCCTTTCTAGGCTGTCGTATGTGCATTTTCCTTTTCTGTCTCTCTCTTTCCTCTGTATTCTCTCTGTTCTCTTTCTCTATCTTCTTTCTGTCTCTTCTTTCCCTTTCTTCATAAACAGAGCTACCGTCTGTGCATTCTCCTCTTCTTTCTCTCTTTTTTCTATGTATTATCTCTCTTCTCTTTCTCTCTCTTTTATTTCTCTATCTCCTTTCTGTCTCTTCTTTCCCTTTCTTCACAGACGGCAGCCTTGCCACCGTTTGTGTATTCTCCTCTTCTTTCTCTATCTTTTCTTTGTATTCTCTCTCTTCTCTTTCTCTCTATTCTCTTTATCTATCTCCTTTCTCTTTCTTCTTTCATTTTCTTCACAGATGGCAGCCTAGCTGCCGTCTGTGCACTCTCACAGACGATAGCTAAGCCGCTGTATGTGCTCTCTCTTCACTGACGGCGGCTTAGCCGCTGTCTGTGCTCTCTTTCTTCTCCCTTTTCATAGACGGCAGCCTAAGCTGACGTCCATGTATTCTCACTCTCTCTTCTCTCTCTTCATAGACGGTAGCTAAGCCGCCCTCTGTGCTCTCTCTTCTCTCTTTTCACAGATGGCAGCTCAAGCCGTTGTCTGTGTATTCTCACTCTCTCTTCTCTCTCTTCACAGACGGCAGTTAAGCCATCGTTTGTGCTCTCTCTTCTCTCCTTTCACAGGCAGCAGCCCAAGCCACTGTCCGTGACTCTCACTCCCTCTTCTTTCTCTTCACAGACGGCAGCTAAGCCACCAGCTGGGCTTTCTCTTTCTCTTCTCTCTCTTAACTTTCTTTTCATTGTCTTCTTCTTTAAAGGATCTAGGCGAAAAACAAACCAACTTTTTGTCTTTATTTCTCTTCATTCACTTGCACTGCAAGGGACTAGTTGGAAGGCATACTAGTGCCTTGTTTCTCTCTTCTTTAAAAAATCTCTCTTTACTTTCTCTCTGAATGACTAGTTGAAAGTCATACTAGCCTTTCGTTTCTTTTCTCTTTACCTCTTCTTTGAATGACTAGTTGAAAGACATACTGGCCCTTCATTTCTCTTTTCTATCTCTACTTTTTTTTCTCTTTCTGAAGAATTAGGTGAAAGCTAAATTGATCTTTGTTCCTCTATTCTACTCTTTTCTTTCTCTGTCTTTTCTCGTCTCTCCCTCTCTTTTTTTATTTCAGCCCCTTTTGCTTTTGTTTTTCATTAAGAAATAATGTCACGAATCTCTTATTAAGAAGACGTCGAAAGGTTGTCTAATTGACGTAGACCTAATAGCATTGTTCCTTCATTATCCCCTCGAATGTATACGCCTGTGTGCATTCATTCAAAGATAAGGTGGGGTCTTCTGACCCACTTGTCTGTATTATAATGATTGTGTATGATCGCAGGAAAGAAGAAACATATCAAGGGAGGCGATTTCGAACCAGCCACATGCCAGGGGGACATTCTATGTGATCTAAGAGGGCACCCATTCGAGCTAGCCCGAGCGTGTCACCGACCCACATGAGGTAAGTCCCACCCCACGACCCAAATTCCTCTATCACCGATTGGTGTTCCTGCCCCCGTCCTCCCTACACAGTTCCCAAGAGAGCGATCTCAGGTCTTGGGTCCATTTCGAATCCGGAACGATACCACCAGGTCATCCCAACCTGGAAGGCGAGATCGAGGCACCTAACCAGCTTGGCAACTCCACTGGGGATACGCTACCCGATCGTCGGATCGTTCTTGCTTGGCTGTCTTTTCTTCTATTTCTTGTTCACTCACACACACATGTCTTCGGGGTTGTTTAACTCTTTCATCTGAGTCGGGGATTTTTTGATCCCCGCACTTGTGAGTCCGCTTCGAGAACAAGTTTCGCGAACCTCGTTCCCGATTTTCCTCCTGAGCATCAACCCTGTATTGGCGCGAGGAGGGACCTAAAATAAGAGACATGCCATGCAGATTTATAGAAATATGGTAAATACTTTTGTTTAGGTCATGGCTTTTATGAGGTTTAGGACTCATATGTATGCGTCCCCTCTTTATGATCCATTGTTTGGATGGATTGTGGAGTTAATTTTTTGTTAAGTATACATAATTTCTAAAATGGAAATCATTAGTATGTTAACAAGGGTAACTTTTTAAAATTAAAATAATATTTTTTTGAAGAAAATATTTAGACCGTTAGTATTTATCTTTTTTCTGGAGGGACTACCTTATTACATCCATCTTAACATGGATGTGTGATGTACCACCGCATAAAGCGCACCTTTTATTTAAGGAAAAAGTTTAAATAAAGTTGTAACCTTAAAATGTAGAGTTAAAGATACACCTAAAAAATCCATCATAAATTATTGTTTGGATGTTGGAAACTCTCTAATTGATCATCTTGACAATAAGATGTACGAATATGAAAAGAAAAAAAGACTTCGAGTTGCGAAATAGTGTATCTTGCAACACATTATCTTGATCGTCAATTTTCAAGATTTTCATGTATTTATAGATCTACTTGATTTAAACCACTTTTAGAGCTTGAAATTTTATAATCAAAGATGAAAATAGATTATCAAACCATCCTAATAATTTTTTATATCAAAATTACATTAATGATAAATTTTAGAGGTGCGCCTTAATTGGAATGTTTGAGGTTAGCCACACGCTTTATTTAATAGGTGTGATGTATAATTAAAAGAGTTTTGGTTCGAACCAGCACTAGCCAGGCTCGACATACAAATATTTGAATTTTCTTTACATATAGGCTAGGTAAAATCACTAAACTTACTACTAGATCCATAGTTTTGGTAATTTTACCATGAGGTCCTACTCTCCCAAACTTTTTTTTTTTTTCTAGTCATGCTCTCAGTTCCATATTTCAAACATCGAACTGGTTATTTTTTTTCTTGACATTTTTGGGTAGGTCCGATGTCTAATATATCGAATCGGCCCATTTATGTAGAGATTCGATAAGTGGAACATCATGCCCACCTGCATTTTTTGCCCAACGTTGCCTATGGGGCCTCTGATGTTAAAAACATCAAACTGCATTTTTTCATAGTTCTTTTTTATATCTTTTCGGTCCAAGCTTTTGAACATCATACTCCTTTTGAAGTACCTTTTTCTTAAGTATCTACATAATGCTAAAACATTAGAAGAACTAAGTCTAGGCAATCCAATGTTTTTAACATTGTATCGCCTTATAGACAAAGCTTGGAAAATAATCTAAGGTTGTCAAATGTTTCCGTTATTGAACCGTCTTACAAATCGGGTGGTTCGGTATTTTGGACATCAGAAAACCCCATGAATTTTCTTACACTCCCAGTTATCTCAGTAGTGGAAAATGTAATTTCTTGACTCAAATTGGGTGACCTATTAAAATTGAGATCATCCATTATACTAGGATTTTTGTAATTTGTAGTGTCAAGTTATGTGATTTGAATTGAATAAATGAGAAATTGTATTGTTTTTTAATTAAATAAATAAGAATTGTATTACCAAGTTGTATGATTTGAAATTTATGAAAAGTGTATTACCTTTATGTTTGTATTACTATTAAGTGAGTAAAGAACATGCATTTCATTATAGAAACTGATTTAGCAATAAAATAAAATAAAAAATCAGACGTAATATAATGCAAAATTTTAGTCAGTTTTGCTTGGTTTTTTTTTTTGTTTTTTTTTTTTTTAAAAAATTTTAAACATCCATGTTGTTAGTCTTATTATGGATGAGCTATGAATCAAATCTCATTATTATTCGATAAATATTGATCTCTCAAGATTAAATCCTTACCGAATGATTAAAACTTAATTTTAATATCTCGTTCAATAGATGTCCAATAAATGGTTAAGGAAAAAGTTTATATACGGTTGAGAACTTAAAATGTAGAATTAATGTGCACCTCAAAAAAAATTCCAAAAATAGCTGCTTTGATGTTGGAAAAACATCTTATTGATCATCTCGTCAATGAGATTTACTGATATGCAGAAAAAAATATATTTCAAGTCCCAAATGCAGTACATTTTGTACTTCACAATCTGAAGCATTCATTTTCAAGATTTTCATGCGTTTATAGATCTGCTTGATTTGAACCATTTTTGGAGTTTAAAATTTCATAACTAGAGATGAAATTAAATTATCGTGCCATCTTAAGAATTTTTTACACCAAAATTGCAAATTATGACAAAGTTTGGATGCATGCCTTACTTTGATTGTTTAAGGTTGCAACCTTTTGCAAATCACACCCATGGTTAAAACTAACTACTTTTTTTTAAATCCTAGAATTTTCAGTTCTACCAACACATCCAGACGTATTCATATTCATACATCTCAAGGTTGAGATGATCTGTCGGTGGTTTTTTAGTATCGTAACAGCCTTTTTCAACTGATTTTTGAAGTATGCATTACATGTAGAAAGTTGACACTTTATATAATTTTTTTCCAAATGCAAAAGCATTTGTAAACTAATTGTTTTCGAACTAGGCCAGGCAGCTTTACAGAAATATGAGAAAGAATTTTGTTTAGGACATGGCTTTTATGAGTCTTAGGACTCATATGTATGCGTCGCCCTTTTATGATCCATTTTTTAGATGAATTTTAGAATTAAATTTTTGTTAGGTATATATAATTTCTAACATGGAAATCATTAATCTATTAAAAAAGGTAAATTTTTAAAATTAAAATAATAATTTTTCGAAGGAAAATTTTAGATTTTTAGTTTGTTTTTTTTTTTTTTTTGGAGGGATCATCACACTGCATCCATCTTAAGATGGATGTGTGACGTCTAGACGCATAAAACTTTTTATTTAAGGAAAAGGTTTAAAAGAGGTTGCAACTTTAAAATGTAGAATTAAAGATGCACTTTAAAAATCCATCATAAAATGTTGTTTCGATGTTGGAAAACCCTCTAATCTTCTTGACCTCGAGATGTATGATATGAAAAGAAAACAAATTTCAAGTTCGTGAAATAATGTATCTTACAATACATTATCTAGATCGTCCATTTTCAAGATTTTCAAGCGTTTATAGATCTACCTGATTTAAACCATGTTTAGAGTTTAAAATTTTATAATTAGACGTGAAAATAGATTCTCTAGCCATTCTAAATTTTTTATATATCAAATTTATATTTATGATAAAATTTAGGTGTGCCTTAATTTGATTATTTAAAGTTGCAAACTTATGCAAACCACACCCTTTATTTAATATGTGTGATGTATAATTAAAAAGGTTTTGGGTCAAGCCAGCACTAGCCAGGCTTGGCATACAAATACTTCAAGGGGCCGTTTGGATACCTGAAAATATATTGTCTGTGAAATATATTACTAACGTAATACATTATTGCATAATACATTACCTGCAAGTGGATTGTCACTGTTTGGGTAGTATTTAGATGCAACTTGGGAAATACATTTCTAGTGTTTGGGTATGTCTCAAAGAAATATGGGAAATGCATTGCCAACCAAATACGAAAAATATGGCTATGTTTAGCAAACATGAGTAGACTTTGCTTTCAATATGATAAGTCATTGGAATAATACGATTGGAATAACATGATTTTATTGCGATAAGCTTTATTTTTATTTATTTTTTATAGAAGTCTTTCAAATGTCTCTCTATATATAATTTCAACTTAGCAATAAATTTATGATACCAAATCAAAATCTTTATGGAATAAGTTAAAAAATGGGAAGAAATTTGATTAGTAAACTAAAAGGTTCTGTAATTGCAGTAGAAAATTTTGAAGCATTGAAGGAGACTAAAGAGACATTTTATTTCAGTTGAGCTTTTATTAATCTCTTATGAGGATTATGTTGTGTGAAGTTTTTTATTATGATTGTGTTGTGTAATTTCTCATCGATTACCAATTACTATTTTTATATGAGCTGATGAGGGCTACAACCCAAATTGAGGATAGAGGGATGTAGAAATTTTTTTGTTATGACCTCATCAAGTTCTACACATGTTCCCTACTTTCACTTACCAATTATTAAAAAATTATGTTTTTACATAGGAATAAGATGAGGACTACAATCCAAATGGGGGGTAGAGGTATGTGGAAATTTTTTTTGTTTTTATATGAGAGTAAGATGAGGGCTCCAATCCAAATTGGGGACAGAGGGATGTAGAATTTTTTTTATTATGATTGCAGTAAAAAGTTGTTCCTGTTCGTACACCAGTTCAAATCAATTTAGATTGCCCTTTTTATATCCCCTACTTTCACTTTCTACTTATCTTAATAATTATACAATACAACATAGACTAGGGAAATATTTTTTTAATTATATAATCACTGTTAATGATTGCAGTAGAAAGTTGCTTCTTTTATATCTTTTTTGTCTAAGCTTTTGAACATTGAACCGCTTTTGAACTACCTTTTTCCTAAGTATTTACAAAATGCTTTAAAGTTTAAACATTTGAAAATTTAAGTCTATGCAATCCAATGTTTTTAACATCGAACCGCCTTATAGACAAAGATGGGGAAAAAAAATGTAGGGTCGTCAAATGTTTCCCTTATTGAACTGCCCTACAAATGGGGTGGTTCAATATTTTGGACATTAGACAAATGTTGGCAAATCAGGATAATCCAAAACCCTACTTGATGTGGTGAGAACCTCACAACAATGATTCCAACACCCAAACAAAATACCTAAGTATAATAATGTGTGTAATACATTTTATATATATATATATATATATATATATATATATATATATATATATATATATATATATATATATATATATATATATATATATATATATATATATATATATATATATATATATATATAAGATGCTAGGGTGAGCCCACTCGCCCACAAGAAAAAATGAGCCCAACGGTCCATATTAAATCTGAGTCGATCTGACGATCACGAATTTCTGGTAGTGTTTGAATTTTAATTTTTTTTATAAAAATCCAAATTACTTGAAATTTGGAGCGTGTGTATATCAAAAATAATTGAATCTCCAAAAAAAATCAAAAACATATTTTGCATGAAATAAATTGATCAAAATACCCCTGAAATGTTTCAGGGGTATTTTGATCAATTTTTTTCACGAATTATTTCTTTTATATTTTTATTAGGTGCGGCTTGATGAGAAGAACATACGCCTAAAATTTCAAGTGATTTGGATTTGTAGAAAAAAAAATTAAAATCCAAACACTACCAGACATCCGTGTTCGTCAGATCGGCCCAAATTCAATCTGGGCCGTTGGGCTTATACTATTCCATGAGCTAGTGAGCTCACCCAAGCTTTTTCTTATATATATATATATATATATATATATATATATAACAAGAGAAACAAGTAAAATGAAAAATTACCAAACCACAACACAAGTAGAAGTGGAAAGCACACAAAAACATTACGTGGTTCACCCAAAATGGGTTACATTCATGACAAGGGGCAATGTTGCATTCATTATCAATAGAAGCAATTTACAAGTTTGGAGTTTTGTAAAGATTACTTCATAAAATGATAAAGAATGCTCAAATACATATTCCTACCATAATTCAACTATCAATCGACTCACTCTTCGTCACCATTGATCAAGACTGTCGCTGTGAAGAAATGATGAAAAATCAACCCAATACAAGGCCATAATGATGCTAGTGTTATGCAAAAAACCCCAATTTCTTTCCCCCAAAATTATCTACATCTTTCTTTATGTTTTCTCTACCTAAAAATGCCTTTTGTGGGCCTCCATAAAAGGTCATTCTTCTATGAAAAAAATACCCCTCATGAAAGAAGAAATGCCATATAGGAGTGATTTTGACATCACATCCCAATAATCTCTACCTTGATATAAAATCACACCATCGCTTTGCTAACCATTTGGTTATTCCCTTTTTGAAGTACCTAGAGAACTTAGCCAAATCCGCAAGCACTCTAATTCAATAACTTCCATAAGTATGCATTGCTCATCTTCCTTCGTGTTTATTGTTCTTATGCAAACTCCACTTTCTTCAATACCATTCTCCTTGAATTCTTGAGGACATCTACCCCTAGATGAATCATTTTTTACTACAACCAATGCTTGATATCATATCACAGAGATCCCTTACATAAGTCTCTCCCATGAAGCCTTGTTTATGTTCAAAACCTTGGTAATACTTGCCCATACTGCTTATATTCCGAAGTACCCGTTTCACTCAATTCCAACATTTTCTTCCTAGGCTAGACATAAGTTAATCATAAAAATAATAAACAAGTGAAATGACAAATTTTATAGAGAGCATGACAATAATCAAAACCAATAATAGAGTAGCAGGCAACACTCGAATCACGTTGGCTTTTCGTTCACAAAGTTTTAAACATTAGCCCAAAGGAAATTCATGTGGTGTTTTTAGCTTTACATTCCCTTGTTGAAGTTACAAATCTTCAATTTCTCTACCTTGTCGAATATCTTCAACAAGATCTTGCTTTTTGCCACCAAGATCTTCCATCTCCTTTTGAGCTTCATCTTTATCTACTGTCAAATTTACCTTTTCATTTACAATTGTGCTATCGAACAATTTATATAAGTTTCTTTCTCATACTCCCTTCATCATAACTAGAGCCCCCTTTTAAACTTTGAGCATTCCTCCTTGGTTGGTAAATTATAGCCCTTCATTTCTGTAGAAGAAAGTGAAATCAAGCTATTTTTTAAATTCGACACATATCTCATATTTTTAAGTGTCTGAACCATCCCAATGTACATCTTTATGTGAATCGTGCCCATTCCAATCGTCTTATTCATTGAATTATTTCATTTTGATGAATTATTTCCCATTGATGCTAAACCGCTCTCACATGACTCATATGCATAAAAACACAATCTATGTTGGCACATGATGTGTAGCTCCACTATCAAGAGCCTAACTTTGATAGTACGTGAGATTAAATCCCACCATCAACACCTCATCTTCAATAGAACTGGATGTTGATTCTTCAAACCTCATTCTTAAACGCACTTTGCCCTTCCATTTCCCAACCGAAACACTTCGAGGGATTTTTCCTTTTTATTTGCAGCTACAAAGCCAACAACCTTCATCATAAGACTCTCTCGACTTTGATCAACTACTTGAGGAATCTATTGATGAACCAACCTGTTCATCCAATCGACCTCTTACTATAAGGACATCCATCCTTGAAGCCATCGAATCATCCATCAATGCGTTCTTTCAAAGTTCATAAGCAAGAAGTGCAATATAAACTGAGCCTAAATTAAGAGAATATTCTTTAATACAACTCAATGTAGTAACAAGATTATCATAAGATTCTGACAATGTATAAAGTAAGGTGACTATCTTATCTTGATCATCTATTATCACACCAATACTTTCAAGTTGACAAATGATATTATTGAATTTATTTAATTGTTAAGACACGCTTGTACCATCTTTCATTATCAAAGAATACAATTTTTTTTTAAGAAAATTCGATTTCGGAGAGATTTTGTTTGATATAAACTTTTTAATTTCTCTCACAAATCTTTTATCTTCTTTTCCCCAACAATATTAAACAACATTTCATTTACTAAACATAAACAAATAGTGACCCATGCTTTCATATCAAGATCCTCCCAATTACTACCAATCATATTTACCTGGTTCTTATCTTTTTCAAGTTCTTGTGTTGCTCTTTATGTACCAATAAATCTTTTTTTCTTTTTTTTTCTTCTTATTTCCAAATTTCAAAATCATCTTTCCTATTGAACTTCTTTACCTTAAAATTATGAGATGTCATTTTCCAAAAAATACTACACCACTTCCTTGAGCTTTGATACAACTTGTTGGCAAATCAAGATAACCCAAATCCCTACTTGATGTGGTGAGTACCTCACAATAATGATTCCAACACCCAAACAAAACCCAAAAACAATAGTGTGTACAATATGTTTGAGAAAATATATAAACAAGAAAAACAAGTAAAATGAGAAATCATCAAACCACAACACAAGTATAAATAGAAGGCGCACACAACGTTACATGGTTCACCATGCATTTACTATCAATAGAAGGAAGTTACTTGGGGTTTTATAGAAATTACCTTATACAATGACAAAGAAATCTCAAATAGATATTTCCTACCATAATACTACGGTCAATCAACTCCTCTCTTCGTCACCATCGGCTAAGACCGTCGCGACAAAGAAATGGCGATGAAAAGCCGGCCAAATACAATGTCGCAATAATGCTAGGGTTTGTGCAAAAAATCTCAATTTCTTTCCCGAAGCTTCTCTACACATTTCCTTATATTTTTTCTATCTACAAATGTCTTTTATGGGCTTCCATAAAAGGGCATTATTCTATAACAAAAATACCCCTTATATAGGAAAGAATGTCATATGGGAGTGATTTTGGCATCACATCCCAACAAAAGCCCCACAAATTTAAAAGAAAAATAAATTGTTAAAGTAAGCCGTTCCACGTTTGAAACATTGAACCAAACACAAAATTGAGAACAAAAAAAAAAGGATATATACTATAAGATCATTTAATACAAGAAGGTTACAATTACTCCTAGCCATTGAATGTGAAATTTGACAGATTGAAATGCATCACAACTTTCGAGAAATTCTATTTTAGACATTATGTCGATTCAATAATACAACACCAACCACTCGATTTCACAGCTACCGATCAATAATGATGATGACGTTCCTGTACCAAAAGTAAATAATCTTATCATATACATCCCAAAAATAAAATACATCAACAGAGTGGACCTCATGATAAAATTACAAAACTTATTGAACTAATTAAGTATGGCTGCAATTTGTACAAAGTCGAGGCTCTAAACAATCAAATTAGAGCCCACCTTCAAATAGTTTCAAGAAATGTGGTTTCAATATTGGAAAATCTTTGTCATAGCCTTAAAATATATTTTCATCTTTAATTATAGAATTGAAAGCTTAAAAAATAGTGTAGATCGGGCAAATCTATGAAAACTTCAAAATTGGAAAGTTCAAAAAGGCATTACAAGATGCACTCTTTCCAAAACTCGAAATCTTTTTTTTTCTCATGTATGCGCATCTTGATGTCAGGATGATCAATTTAAGAATATTGGGGCATCGAAACAACCTCTTCTAGTGAAATTTTTGAGGTGGGCTCTAATTTGATTGTTTAGAACCTCGGCTCTATATAAATTTTTTAATTTTTGCCGATTAATTCCAGATCGGCCCAGGCCCAGGACATCTGACCCGACCGGGCTCCAGGTTGAGCAGCAGGCATAGAGTGCGGATGTTGGATATCTAATCGATCCCCATACAATGAGAGATGGACATCATCATCCCATTCCAAACATGCGCGTCTCACAAAAAACAAAAAAGAAATGATTTGCACCCACCAACTCAACCATGGCTTCGGCCTCTGCAAACTCTTCTCTCTTCATAACCACCACCACCACCACCACCATAAAAAACAAGAACAGTACTTATTTCTGCCTCCTCGCATCACATTTCACAATCTTGGAACTCTAAAAAATCGTCATACTTATAATAATCTCTCTAAGACTCTGACACAGGCGAGGGCGGTTCTCAACCCAGACCAATTCACCACCACTTCTCCCCTTCAACAACAACAGGTCACCCATAACTCACCATCTCTCTGTATCTTTTTCTCCTGTGTTTTTGTTGGTTTTTTTGCTAAGTTTTGAAGAGTTGGGTGTGTGAAGGGTGTAGAGGAAAGCGTGAGGGTTCTGAAGAATGCTGCCAAGACAAGGAAGGTGGCGGCCGATGAGGTATCGGCTGCTCTCTCCCTCATTAAGAAGGCCAAAGTTGACCCCACTCACTTTTTCTCCATTCTTGGAGGAACAGAGTCCCCGGGCCGAACCTGGATGCTCATCTTTACTACACAGGTTTCTTCTTTTCTTTTATCTTCTTCTCTTTCTAACTCTACTGTACAGCCAAAACGAGGTCGCCCCACAACTGAATTACAACTTATGCAGTAGACTTGCTTTTATTTTCTTCTCTTTCTAACTCGAATTATGCTTACCATCTGGCTGTGAGACCTACTTTTAGCCCCCCATATTTTTCTTTTTCCTTTTTTTGATAAGAAGCACCCCATTTTCTGTTTTCATCTCTATATATTTTAAATCCTAGGCTCTCTTAACTTCATAATTTCTTGACATTGGTATTCTTTGATCTATTCTTCAATTTCTAGGGTCGTCTGGAGCGTGGTAGCTATTTCCCTGTCACTGCAGTTCAGCGATTCGATGCTGCAGTAAGTGTTTCCACTATTTTTATTGTTGTTGTGGTTGTTTAGTCGTTCTTCTGTTCATGTTGTTTTGAGCTAACTTGAATTCATGGCATGAATTAAAAATTCATGTGGAATGTTATATTAACTTGATTCAGTGCTTTGAGTTTTATGATTGTCTTTGCAATTCCATGGGACCATTTCTCATGTTGAACTAATTAGGCATTACTTTTACCATCTTTCATGCTTCGCGGTGAACAATTTCAATAATTTTTGGTGGGTTTGGATTCTTACTTCTTAGTACATTAAGACTGCACCTGACTACTTATTGTTTTTTTTTCTCCTTTCCTATTGTGCATCATCATCATCATCATCATCATCATCATCATCATCATCAGAAGCTCAGCTGCACGAATCCTATTGTGCATGTGAATGGAAAAGGGAAGTGGCTTCACCAATTTCTGTTGAGGTGAACGACTTGGGGCTTGGAGGGAGGGGAAGAAATGAGGGAGATTTGGTAGATATTCCCTTTATTAAACTGATTCCACTTCTATAATGAAATTTGGGGAGATAAGTACATAGTCTGTACTAGAGGGCTATTTTAAGGTATATTTTCCGATTTTATAACGGGAGAATCGGGGGTGGGGATGTGAACTTCAATACAGCCTGAAATAACTCATACAAAAAGTCTATTCCCATCCATGCTGTTGTCTATCAAGAGATCTTTTTATACTTTCCAGAAGATTTAGGTATTTATGGGTGGGGATCAGTAAAATGTTCAACTTTTGTTCTTTTCAGTTAAAACATACTGATTTACAAAAAAAAATATCAGCATAGGGCAGGCTATAGAACACACATATGTACTCTGTAGGAGCTCCTAATCTTTATTAAATAAGTCTTAAGAACATATTAGTTTATCAGAAGAGATTTCTAATGGTAATTCAGAAAGAATTGATCTATGTTACTTAGCAAGACTTATTCTTCTTGAATTAGTCATATAGAAAAGGATATATATCGAGTACAAGGAAATGAATAAATACTGTAGTTAAGGAAAGTGTTAAGTTTAGAAAGCATGTGACTTCTTATAGCGATGACCTAATCATTATGTCCCTCTCACATATAACTTGTACTAGGGATACTGCAGAGTTTGCATGGTATCAATGCTAGGTTCAGATCCTACGTTCAAATAGTAAGTCATCAAATCTTGGGAGACTGTCAGTTACAAGTGGATGATTTTCACAAGGATGTTGATCACTATCGATGTTTACTTTCTTTTCTTGAAGATTTTAGACCATAAGTTTCTTAGGCCTGTGTTTATTTGACTGTACAGATTGCACCCTTGTGGACTTCTTTTATGTTCTGATTTCCCTTCAAACTTTCCAGTGTCTCTTATTTGAGGTCATTTATATGTATTTGGAAAAAGAATGTCATTTATTGATGGAAACCCAAACTCTCATATTTGTGTGCCGCAATAGTATTCCTTGAAGCATATTTGAGATATCGAGTAAGAATTTATGACAAAACTGCATCCCAAATAGTGCTTGTTTGTGGAAATATATTGAATTCATTATTCCAAAGCTTTGGCATTCTGTTTTGATGTTTTATTTTTTGTTTTGAGCAGTTTGTATATAGCTTGTTAAATTCTACACATTTAAATATGTGCTCTCTAAGATGTTTTCTTATTTGAATTC
The DNA here is from genome assembly GCF_054954075.1 of Amborella trichopoda. Lineage (NCBI taxonomy): Eukaryota > Viridiplantae > Streptophyta > Magnoliopsida > Amborellales > Amborellaceae > Amborella > Amborella trichopoda. Next base: position 21,257,702 of record NC_142348.1, on the reverse strand, counting down.
TACACAGTGAAATATTTGCCATACGATTTCTCTCTAAGATGTTTTCATATTTGAAGATCAAGCATCATTCTGGAGTGCTGCTTGGTAATTTGATATAAACTAGGTAGTTCCACTTTCTGGATCAAATGACAGTCGAATTCAGGGCACAGAATTTTGCTTTAGGTGAATTAGTTTGGCTCATGTACTATAACATTTGGAAGTTGAAATTTGTGAATCTGGTACACTTATTTTGTAATATTATGGGTAACATGCGCATTCCTCAGATCCACTATCATGAGGAACAAAACATACTGAAACTGACTGCCATCTTGTTAGAAACAAGGTAGAAGCGGACTGAAGAACTAGCAAATAATTTCACTAAAGCATTCTCACAAAAGGCAATGCTATTGTCTGTCGATGATATGTCGCTGCTCTATAGTAGTTGGCCATGTCCTTCCAATTGGTAATGAACAAGGGAGTGGATTGCGCCATGTTTCATTGTTCAGTGTTCTGTTATGCATGTATTATAAGTGTGTGTGCATATATGTATGTATGACTTCACATTAGTGTTATATGGAGAACAACACAGCTGTCAATGCCTGACACGGCACGCAGAAAATTACCAACATGACTCGTCCATACAATAAAATATGTACAAAAAATAATATAGTTTATGTTATACTATTCAGATAAACCACATATAAGAATCATAATCAATTGCATTTTTGTTCGATTTTTGAAAATTTATAGAATGCATTATTATAAATGTAGTTATAAGATACGCTGATGTGCATTAACGTTTATGGTGGCATATAATGGGGCTATTCTCTATAATGTTTTTATTGTTTCCTATCTAAGAACAAGGGTGGGGATGTTAGTTATATGTAGTGGTTTAAAAAACGGATTGGTGCCCCAGATCGTGCACCCCAAAAACCCATTCGGATCGGGAATCGGCCGAATCGGTTGGATTTAGTCTAAAAAAAATCCAGAAAAATTATTAAAATTCATTATAAATATTTTTTTTAAGAATTCAATAAGAAATGGGGGTACTCCATTAAGAACTTTCATTTTTTTATATCAATATGCGAATATTGAGATGCTCTTTCCTTGTATGAACTATTGTTAACCATTAAATTTACATCACATAAAAGGAGAAACATAGAATTATCATCATGAAGTATATCATCACCATGGATTACAATAAAGCATACAATTCGTAAAATACTACCTAATACCAAAATGAATGACGGTGTCGTCCTTCATCTTGGTCACGCTGGTGCCATTGATTGAATTCGCGTGACAATTCATTGACTCGATCTAGAAACAAATGATCCAAATTAGTGGGTAATTGACTATAACCAAATCCTTGAGTTTTAGTGTTTTGTTGCGGTCCTAATCCAAAATCCCCGAAACTTGTTCATCCTTCATGCTCACCTACACTGTTGTGCTTGCCCCTATCGTCTTGTTGTTGGGACTCGATATGTGAATAATTTGGTTGGGATAGGGTGGCCTCAAAATCATCATCTCTCTTATTTTTCCTTATACCCCCTTCCCACTCTCCCTTGTTAGGTACAACACCACCGACATCTCCAACGAATTGTGGATATGTTGGCGGGCTGCTTCTTCTTTCATGCTGCTCATCACCATCTTCATAATCTTTCTCACCGATAGCCTCAAGGAACACTCTTTTGTGCAACACTGGCTCCTCTTCCTCTACTAGTCATTGTTCTGCTGTATCTGTGACAAATATTGTGTTCAAGTCTATCAACCCGTAGTCTTCAAGCTTCCTTCTTAGTTGTTGCTCTCGGAGATTTAAGTTGTAACGTAAACTAGCTTATAAAGCCTCTCCGAAGCGAGTCAATTCCTCCTAGCAGCGTGCAGCCATTGGAACGTACTCCAGTTTCGCTCACACTCAGTAGCACAACATGTTTGGGAGATAATCTTGATTGTTATCCTCCTTAAGTGAGGTGCATCAGTACCATATATCTCCCACCATTCTGCTGGATTAAATGAAAAAAACATTGTAAGGGCAAGAACAATTCATAAGATTAAAGATATGAAAGAACAAAATATTAATTAGGGGCTAACTTGGATCCATCTTAGTTTGAGAATTCTTGGCAAGTCTAATTCCGAAGGATCCTACAACATCACTATACATAGAAAGCTAAAACAAAATCTTTCGTTTTAGTGCATTAGTTATTGCTCACAAATATAACAACTCAATGAAGTTCTTACCCAGATATTAAATCTTACATCCTGTATTGCCGCTACCTGGTTTCGATGGCTTCTCTCCAGCTTGGCAATAACGTAACCTAGAAAATACATAGATAGAGAAAGGTTATTTAAATGCACATTTAAAAAATATAAATATAAATATATATGTACTTGCATAATGAATTGGGAGGCCCAATTTGGTGTCGCACATTCTTTCTATAATCTCGATCACTTTACTAGCAAAGCTACACTTCTCCCCAATAGCTTATTTGGTCCTTTCGATACCTTCGTAAAAGATGCCTATAGTAGCTTTCTTGTCAGCATCTACTATTCTTAACACCATGACCAAAGGGGCAGTGGCCTCTATGACACCGGTTCACCGAGACAATAACCACCTATATGTGACTATGCCCTCCACTTTTATCCCATTTCTGGACTTCGAGAGGCGGTCGTTTGACCACTCTTCGCTGGTAAACAATCTCTTCAATGCAACTTGGGATTCCCAAATGGAGTCCACAACCAAGTAATCTGTCGCAAAGCGCGTTATGGTAGACCTGATTATCTCTTTTTTCTCAGATTGTTCTCTGAACAAAAATAAGATTTTAGAGTGGTTATATATAAATCTTGACACGAACCTCATTGCTTAGAGTCTTCTTCACAATTTTGATCTCGCTGATCTCCTTTAACATAAGATCGATGTTGTGTGTAGCACACGGGGTCCATATTAGATGCTTATTCTTATCCATCAACTTGTTCGTAGAAACACAAGCACTCACATTGTTCGTAATAAATTGGACCCCATGCTTATCTCCCACCTCTTCCACTATCTGTTCATATAGTCGTACCAATAAGTTTGACCACTCTTGGCTGGTGAACAATCTGATCATCAGTTGTACCACTATTTGATCATATAGTCTTAACACCGTGACCAAAGGGGCAGTGGCCTCTACGACACTGATACACCGAGACCATAACCTCATATCTGTGACTATGCCCTCCAGTTTTACCCCATTTCTGGACTTCGAGAGGGGGTCGATCACTTTTCGTTGGTAAACAAGCTCTTCAATGCAGCTTGGGATTTCCAAATGGAGTCCACAACCAAGTAATATGTCGCAAAGCGGGTTATGGCAGGCCTGATTATCTCTTTTTCTCATATTGTTCTCTGAACAAAAATAAGATTTTAGAGTGGTTATATATAAATCTTGACACAAACCTCGCTGCCTTTAGAGTCTCCTTCACAATTTTGATCTCGCTGATCTCCTTTAACATAAGATCGATGTTGTGTGCAGCACACGGGGTCTATATTAGATGCTTCTTCTTATCCATCAACTTGTTGCCTGCAGAAACACAAGCACTCGCATTGTCCGTAATAACATGGACCCCATGCTTATCTCCCACCTCCTCCACTATCTGATTATATAGTCATACCAAGAAGTTTGCATCAAGAAGTTATGATATTCCTTCTTGCTAACTTTATTCATCCAACCATTACTCATGAGAGTAATACTTGTTCTTGGCTAACCCAGTTTATATTCTTCACCCTGTTTATATTATTCAATCCACTTCCTCATTTCTTCCACCTCTTCATCCAAGATCGGCCCACTGAGCTCATGTGCAGTCACGGGCTTTACCTCGGGCTTGGCTCTCTAGATTGTGTTGATCATAGACGGGAAATATGGGCTATTAGCTGCATCAAAGGGAATCCTTTTATCGTAGAACCATTTACCAACATATTTGTCCAACATGTTTTTTGTACTTTTCACCATCCCTTTGAGGGTCATCTGTTGTGACTTGGGCTTTGAGAGAAATGAGTCTATGCGACCATGACATGCAATACTGGTACTCCTAGATAAGCCAGGAACAATTTCCTCAACATTTGGTGCCTCTAAATACATATTGCCACCAACCCCTCCATACATATTGGAGCTGGGCCCGCCGTACATGCTCGAGCTGGGCCTGCCATGCATGCTCGAGCTTGGCCCACCATGCATGCTTGAGCTGGGCCCGCCATGCATGCTTGGGCTGGGCCCGCCATGCATGCTTGGGCTGTGCCCGCCATGCATGCTCATGCTATAATCACTAGGCATTCTGATCCCGCTTTCCCTCTGGTACGTTTCGTGGAAGCTCATTCTTGTGGCTATCTCCAAGTCATGATTATATTGCTTTTCTGGATCTATCTTGTTCGATGGCATATATAATCCAGCTATCTTCTCATCCATCCGTTGCTTTGCGACTTTTTTACCCTTGGTAGCCTTGAGAATAGTCGCCATCTACTTTCTTACATTGTTAGGGACACTATTGCACGCAGAAACATCTCCCTTAACCCCTACCAAGTATTGCTTGAACCTATGCACCCCACTACCAATCACTTTTTGGCAATAATTGTAAATAATTTTATTTTTTTTGTTGGGATCAAGTCTGACCCCATGTTGCCATGCAGGGTCTTCCCTGGATTTTGCCATGGTTCAACTGTTTTAAGATGTAAATGGTTAAAAATGAACATGGCAATTCAACATGAAAATAATCACCATGTGTAGTTATAATGTGTAGGGGTAGTTCATGAAGTTGTCTTTGTTGTTCATGCAAAATACTTCTATTGGCAAAAATATTTTAGTTCCTACTGGCAAAAATATTTTATTTATGCAACATTATAGATAAAAATAGTCTGTATTAGCCAAACCTAGAACCAAGAAAAAAAAAAAATTTACAATGACATAGTAGCAATAAACAAAAATATTTACCATGATATAGTCATTCATAATGCCACTACATGTCATATCTTCATCTTGACAAGCATGAATGACTTTCTACTTACAAAAATATTTTATTTATGTAAAATTATAGATAAAAATAGTCTGTATTAGCCAAACCTAGAATCAAGAAAAAATAAATAAATTTACCATGATGTAGTATTAATAAAAAAAAATATTTACAATGATATACTCATTCACAATGCCACTACATATATACTCGTCACATATCATTGACAAGCATGAATTAGTTCCTATTGGCAAAAATTTTTTATTTATGCAACATTATAGATAAAAAGAGCATGTATAAGCCAAACATAGAATCAAGAAAAGAAAATATTTACAATGATATAGTATCAATAAAAAATAAAATTTACAATGATATAGTCATTCACAATGCCCTTACATGTAGACTTGTCACAAATCTTCATTTTGACAAGCATGAATTAGTTCCTACTGGCAAAAATGTTTTACATGTAGACTCGTCACAATTCTTCATTTTGACAAGCATGAATTAGTTCCTACTGGCAGAATTCATAATAGTGCTTTATAATGGTGCTTTATTATGCAACCTTCAAAAACCCTCTGAAAGAATTCATAATGGTGCTTTATTTTGTCAAAAATTTATAGTTTGGCGGAAAAACAAAAGACCCTAACTGTTCTTGAGAAAACCGTGACTCAAAATAAAATATCAACAACAAATTGACCAAAAAAGAGAAAATAGGCTACAATTTATGGTCAATAGCATTATAAAGAACCAAAACCCTATGAGATGAAGAAAATATTTGCGAAAAGCTTACCTGTTCTTTTGAAACTGACTTCAAATCCAAAATTGACTTGTAATCGACCAAAATAAGCGAAAATGGTGTACAATTTCTCCTCAATAACACTATCACGAGTAAGAACCCTCTGATTTGATAAAAAATAGTGCCCTATTTCGTCTGCATTCGATGAAATGGCGGAAAACCTAAACATAGTCATGTGTTCTTTACAAAACCGTGAATTTTTTATCTAAATTCGACCTTTGAGTTTGATTATAATGCTCAATAAGGCTTTAAAGTTGGATCCAAAGCGTGCAAGATTCGATTTTGTTTCAATAATTGATCAAAACAATCCAAAATGTGATGATTTTTCATGCTTTACACTATTCATCGAGTCTTGAACAGTGACTCGGGCGGTTCACTGTAGAGAATTACTGGTTCTTCTTTAGAACAGGGTGATACTGCGTTTTTCACTGGAATCGACATGGGTTGACCGATTCCCATGTCGAATCGCCCGAGTCTGTGTTGACTCAGCGATTTTTAAACCACTAGTTAAATGTTTTGAAATTCCCACTGTTGTATTTCTTTTGAGAAAATGACAGTGTGTGTGTCTTTGTATTGGTATTAAGTTACTTACAAGAAGCCCATTAGATATGGACATCCCACAAGTTGGGTGCTTTACATATTTGATAGATATAATATTTTCAATGGTGATATCATACAAAAAAGAGAATGAAAGAGGAGTGTCCTATGTACAAAAAGTTTAGCGATAGGTAAATAAGGGAAAGAAGAGAGAGAAAGAAGTACTTTATGAGTAGAGGGAGAAGGAGAGATGGTAAAGGAGGGGATGAAGAGAGAAAGACATAGACATAATTGTATTGTGAGTAAAGAAAAGAAGAGAGAGGGATTAGAGAGAGAATAAAAAAACTATTAGAAAGAGTTTACGGTGCTCTCTGCTGCACCCTCTTGAGCCAAATCTTCAGCCTCTGAATTTGCATCCCTCCAGGTATGTAGAGAGCAGGCTTGTAGTAACCTGCATATAAAGAGATGTGGTCGAAAGTAGTGTTTTAAAAAACGGCGAGTTGCAACGGACTCGCCCGAGTCGATACGGGAATCGGGCACCCCGTGTCGGTTCCCTCGTAAAACACATTATCGTCCGGTTCTAGAGAAGAACAGGCGATTCTCCACAATGAACCGCCCGATTACAAGTCAAGTTTGGATTTGAAGTCACGGTTTCAGAAGAACAGGTAAGAGCTTCTTGTCTTCTAGCATTTAATCAATTCCAATCAATTTTTAGCAAGTATTTTCTTCATATCATAGGATTTTGCTTCTTTATAATGTTATTGACCATAAATTGTATCCCATTTTCTCTTGTTTGGTCGATTTGTGGTGGATATTTGATTTTGAGTCACGGTTTTCTCAAGAACTGTTAGGGTTTTTTTCTTTCCAGCCAAGTATAAATTTAGACAAATTAAAGCACCATTATGAATTATTTCAGAGGGTTTTTGAAGGTAATGCTGTTCTTCATATGATTTTGGGTGTAATTTGTGGGATTAACCAAATTTTATTGCTCGATTTATGAAGAAATTCAGTTGTGGCTGCGCTTTTAGAAAAGAGTTCAAAAATCCACTAAACTGAAATTTTCCGTCAAATTAGACCATCATTTTGAATGATTTCATAACAATGTTATTCAGACGATTATTGGTGTTATTTGTGTGATTAACCAAATTTTGGTGATCAATTTTTTGAAAAATCATGATTGTTGGTGTTTTTCAATTTTTTTGAAAAATCATGATTTTATGAAAACTCGTGATCAAGTTTTGATTATCATAAGAAATTAACTTGTATTTTTCAATTTTATTGTCAAATTTTAAATGCAATAAAATGTATGTTGATAGATAAAATGTATGTATGCTCTTGATACATATTTTATAATTATATTATCTTGATACAATTAGTGGCATTGTGAATCACTATATCATTGTAAATATTATTTGTAGCATGTAGTGGCATTGTGAATGACTATATCATTGTAATTTTTTTTTATTGATACTATATCATTGTAAATATTTTTTTTCTTGATTCTAAGTTTGGCTTATATATGCTCTATTGATCTATAATGTTGCATAAATAAAATTCTTTTGCCAGTAGGAACTAATTCATGCTTGTCAAAATGAAGATTTGTGGCGAGTCTACATCTAGTGGAATTGTGAATGACTATATCATTGTAATTTTTTTTTTTTATTGATACTATATCACTGTAAATATTTTTTTTCTTGATTTCAAGTTTGGCTTATATACATACTCTTTTTATCTATAATGTTGCATAAATAAATTTTTTTTGCCAGTGGGAACTAATTCATGCTTTGTCAAAATGAAGATTTGTGACAAGTCCATATGTAGTGACATTGTGAATAACTAAATCATTGTAAATATTTTGTTTTATTGATACTATATCATTGCATTTTTTTTTGTTTTTTCTTGATTCTAGGTTTGGTTGATATAGAATATTTTTATCTATAATGTTGTTTAAATAAAATATTTTTGCTAGTAGGAAGTAATTCATGCTTGTCAAGATGAAGATATGTGGCGAGTCTACATGTAGTGGCATTATGAATGACTATATCATTCTAAATAAATTTTTTTTTATTAATACTATATCATTGTAAATATTTTTTTTTTCTTGATTCTAGGTTTGGCTAATAGAAACTATTTTTATCTATAATGTTGCATAAATAAAATGTTTTTGCCAGTAGGAACTAAAATATTTTTGCCAGTAGAAGTATTTTGCATGAACAACAAAGATAACTTCATGAACTACCCCCTACACATTATCACTACACATCATGATTATTTTTCATGTTGAATTCTCAAGTTCATTTTTAACCATTTACATCTTGAACAATGGCAACATCCACAGAAGACCCTGCATGGCAACATGGGGTCAGACATTATCCCAACAAAAAAAAATAAAATTATTTGTAATTACTGTAAAAAAGTGATAAATAGTGGGGTACATAGGTTCAAGCAACACTTGGCAGGGGTTAAGGGAGATGTTTCTGAGTGCAATAGTGTCTTTAGCAATGTAATAAAGCATATGACGGCCATTCTCAAGGCTACCATAGGTAAAAAAATCGCAAAGCAGAGTATGGATGAGGAGATAGCTAAATTATATACGCCATTGAGTGGGATGGATCCAGAAGAGCAATATGATCATGACTTGGAGATGGCCACAAGAATAAGCTTGCACGAAACGTACCAGACGGAAAGTGGGTTTGGAATGCCTGGTGGTTAAGGCATGGACATGCATGGTGGACCCAGCTCAAGCATGCATGACAGGCCCAGCTTGAATATGTATGGAGGGGTTGGTGGCAATATGCATCCAGATGCATCGGACGTTGAGGAAATTGTTCCTGGCTTATCTTGGAGCACTAGTATTGCAGGTCATGGTTGCATAGATCCATTTTTCACAAAGCCCAAGTCACAACAGATGACCCTCAAATGCATGGTGAAAGGTACAAAGAACATGTTGGACAGATATGTTGGTAAATGGTTTTACGATAAGGAGATCCCCTTTGATGCAGCCAATAGCCCATATTTCTTGCCTATGATCAACGCAATCTGGAGAGCCAGGTCCGGGGTAAAGCCCCCGACTGCACATGAGCTCAGTGGGCCTATCTTGGATGAAGAGGTAGAAGAAGTTAGGAAGTGGATTGAAGAATATAAACAGGGTTGGCCAGGAACAAGCATTACTCTCATGAGTGATGGTTGGTTGGATAAAGTTAGCAAGAAGGAATATCTTAACTTCTTGGCCTATTGCCCAAAAGGTACAATCTTCTTGTCTAGTAAAAACGTCTCAGGAAAAAAAAAGGATACAAACTTCTTGGTACAACTATGTGACTAGATAGTGGAGGAGGTGGGAGATAAGCATGTGGTCCAATTTATTACGGACAATGCGAGTGCTTGTGTTTCTACGGGCAACAAATTGATGCATAAGACGAAGCATCTAGTAATGAACCCCTTGTGCTACACACAACATCGATCTTATGTTAGAGGAGATCGACGAGGTCAAAATTGTGAAGGAAACACTAGAGGTAGCGAGGTTCGTGTCAAGATTTACATATAATCACTCTAAAATCTTATTTTTGTTCAAAGAATAATCTGAGAAAAAGAGACAATCAGGCTTGCCATAACCCACTTTGCGACAGATTACTTGGTGTGGACTCCATTCGAGAATCCCAAGCTGCATTGAAGAGATTGTTTACCAGCGAAGAGTGGTCAAACGACTGCCTCTTGGAGTTCTGAAATGGGCTAAAAGTGGAGGGCATAATCATAGATAGGAGGTTCTGGTCTCGGTGTTCAAATGTCGTAGGGGTCACTGCCCCTGTGGTCACGGTATTAAGAATGGTGGATGCTGACAAGAAAACTATCATGGGCTTCCTTTACGAAGGTATTGAGAGGGCCAAATCAGCTATTAGGGAGAAGTGAAGTTTCCTAGTAAAGTGATCGAGATCATAGAAAGAAGGTGGGACACCAAATTGGGCCGCCCAATTCATTATGCAGGTACACATATTTATATCCTTAGAATGTTTAATTCCAAAATATTTTTTTAATGTGCATTTAAATGACCTTTCTCTATCTATGTATTTTCTATGTTTCTACTTTAACCCAAAATTATTCTATTTAACACTTGAATATCCCCACAAGATTATGGAAGGGGTCAGATACATTATTTCCAAGCTGGAAAGAAGGAGGAGGTAAGAGTTAATATTTGGGTAAGAAATTTATTGAGTTGTTATATTTGTGCGGAATAACTAATGCACTAAAACAAAATATTTTTTTTTAGCTTTCTATGTATAGGGATGCTGTAGGATCCTTCGGATGTAGACTTGTCAGGAATTCTCAAACTAAGATGGATCCAGGTTAACCTCTAACTAATATTTTGTTCTTTCATAACTTTAATCTTATGAATTGTTCTTGCCCTTTCAATGTTTTTTTCATTTTAATCCAGTTGAATGGTGGGAGATATATGGTAGGGATGCACCTCACCTAAGTAGGATAACAATCAAGGTGCTCTCGTTGACATATTCTGCTACTGGGTGTGAGCGAAACTGAAGTACGTTCTATTGGTTGCATACTGTTAGGAGGAATCGACTCTCTTCGGAGAGGCTTCATAAGCTAGTCTATGTTTATTACAACTTGAACCTCCGAGAGCGATAGATAAGAAGGAAGCTTGAAGACTACGGGTCGATAGACTTGGGCATAATATTTTTCATAGACACAACAGGATAATGTTTGTAGAGGAAGAGGAGCCAGTGTTACACAAGAGAGCATTCCTCGAGGCTATCGATGAGGAAGATCATGAAGAAGGTGATGAGCAACATGAAAGAAGAAGCAGGCCGCCAATATATCTACAATTTGTCAGTGGTGTCGCACCTAATGAGGGAGAGTGGGAAATGGGTATAAGGGAAAACGAGAGAGATGATGATTTGTGTGATGTAAATTTAATGGTTAACTGTAGTTCATATAGGGAAAGAACATCTCTGTATTCGCATATTGATGCAAAAAAATGAAAGTTCTTAATGGAGTATCCCTATTTTTTATTGGATTCCTAAAAACAACATTTATAATGAATTTTAAAAAAAAATTTGGATTTTTTTTTAAGGCTGAATCCGACCGATTCGGCCGATTCTCAATCCGAATCGCCGATTCACCGATCTTGTTGGGTTTTAAGGTGCCCGATCCGGGGCACCGATCCGTTGTTTAAACCAGTGGTCGAAAGTATGAGCCAGTCTCCAAGGACATTGAGCTTTTTTGGAGGGCCAAGTAATTACGTTTTTTGTGTCTCCTTCCACAGTGAGGTGGGACTCCAATTTGGATCATATTTCTTAAGTCTTCCTAGGAGGTGATGGACTTAACCATTGTTGAGTGCATTAGGCTGATGTAGCTCAAGAAGGTTAAGATTGTGTCTCCTTGGGAGTAGTAAACAAATGGCTAATTCCCACTTTTTTTTATGTGAATAGTTTACACATTAAAATAGTGACACCCTATATGATATGCATTTAGTTTTGAAGTATCACTTCATTCAACTGTGAAAATCATATACAACAGGATCTATGATACATAGTAAACTGTTAAATGGTTGTACAAGCGATCCATAAAATCACTCAAACCATGCCTAATGTGAACATCAAGTGTCTTGAGGTGTTATTCATGAATGAATGTGGGAATGCGGGAGGGAGGGAGGGAGGAACAGCAAGTCTCATTAAGCTGTTTGTTATCCTTTTTCCTTTTCTAATGCTTTTCCCCTGTATTCATTATGCTTTGTAATCAATGGGTTTAGTGACTCATCATTCCTTGGCTCTTTGGCCTTTTCTGATGCTCTTCACCTTACTTCCTTTTTCTTTGGAGTCAATGTGTCTGGGGAGTGATCCTTCCAAGGCTCAATTTGGAACAAGGAAAAACATGGAGAATTTCTGTTTTCTATTCTATGGCAAGTCTCATTATGCTGTTTGTTAACCGTTTGCCTTTTTCTGGTCCTGGGGACTCATCTTTTGCTCAATTTGGAACAAGGGAAAAATGGTTCTATCATATACATTCTTCTGTTGTTCTTTACCACAGAAAACTTCTTTCATGCAATGGGTGTGCAAAATCATTTATTTACACTCTTCAAAGTGATATGTTAGGGTGTGGACTGTGGACTGCACCAATTGAAGGAGTTTATGTGTAACGTTTTTCTGCATGTTTCATTATAATTTCTTGATTGAAATACAATTCTGGCATTTTCATTTGTATTCATAAGCACCAGGCTAGCTCTAAACAAGCCTTTGTGTATATAAGCAATTTTGTACTCCATACTGTACATATGTATAATATACCTATGAATGCACCCCTGTTCGTATATGTAATTGATGATCATAGTGGAGATGCTTACACATCTTCATTTAACTGGTAATAGTGGACTGTGACGGTGCAGATCTTCTCCTTCATCTGTCAATGATGGACGTATGTTGGTTATATCATACACAGAGTAAAGACTTCACTATGCACTGTATGTCTTGGTGCATGCGCAACAGATAAGAGACACATTACTATTCATCTCAGTGAAGTATGTCTCATGACATCAATCTGGAACCTAAGAAGTCAATATGCTAGTTAGTCTTTATCGGATGTGCCTGGCCATGTCCTTGCAATTTCTTGCTAATGAACGTGGGAACCGATGGAACGATAGTTTCATTATCCCATATTCCGTTATACATGGATTATATGTGGGAGAGCACTTATGCACTGTATGACTATGTCTTTGTGTCGTATGGTGAAAAAAACATGGGTGTCCGTTTGTGTCCTTGCTGCCAAAACCCAAAATTACCGAAATGATTGTGCATTTGTTAAGTACAAAAAATGGGTATTGTATAATGTGTTTTTGAAATCATACTCGAAACATAAATTATTGCAATAATATTATTTAGGATTGCTTTTTGCGCTCATGTTTATTCTAGCTGCACCTATGTTTTGCTATTCCCACCCAAAATAGTGGTGTATCAAGAATCCCGCAGCACAAATTTCCATCACATGCACATGGGTGCAGATTGCAAAGGCATGAGAGTTCAAAACTTTGAATGGTGCTTCCCTATTTTCTTTATTCAGTTTTGTATATTTAAACATTATATTTTATGAATTTATTGTATCTAACATGAATCTTTATTCATTTATATTAACTTATTTTGTTTTGGGGGAGATATGTATGTTATCGTATCTTGTGATTTATAATGGGGATTACCAGTGACACGTATTTTGACTATTCCCGCCCAAAACATGGGTGCAGCTCTTCTTCTCCTTCAGTCCTCATTAATGGATGGTGGATGGTGGCACATGTACTGGCATACTACCTGTTTATATTATGTTTTGCCATACATTTAATGTCTGCTTATATTATGCTTTTCCATGCATTTAATGTCTTTGGGTATCTAATTATATACATTCATAAGATATGGCGTGGCTTTCATCTCCTTTAACAAAAACTTTGGATGATTTAACTATGATGATTTTTTCCACATTTACTGAGTCTTGCTGGAACGTGATTCTAGGCAAAGCGTATCGAGAATGGGGTATATCTGGGGCCTATAGGTTCCCTGACTTTTGAGGGGAGGTTGTCATGGACGACGAGGATTTTGGCCTTTGTTTTTGAGTATCTACGCATAAAGATAGGGCCATTTGATCCCTTGCAAATCAGGCTGGGTAAGAACAGTGATAATGAGAGAGAACCAGGAAACAATGATCCCTTCTTCATCTGGTTTTATGTTGATGAAGAGATTGCTGTTGCACAAGGTAGAGGTGGGGGCATTGCATTTTGGTGCCGGTGCCGTCGTGTGATTACATAGTAGCCCCAATACATTGATTTCTTTTTATTTGGACTGTATTATGGATAATGCAAGATATCAGCCTAGTGAAATTAACTGTTCTCTAAGAAATTTACACGAGCAGCGCAAATTCTTTTTAGTGAAGATATTCTGTATACTCATCATTTGCCATGTATTTTGAAATTATTGGTGATGTTTGTCTGCCTCATATTAGAGTGTTATGCTTTTACAAATATTTATCTTGGGTTTTCCTTTTAAACCTGTTCTGACTGTGGGCTCATGGCTTGCCTTAATCACTAGCAATGGAGCTATAGGCTCGAAGTCTTTTAATACATAGAAAGCCTATGGATGGAGAGCTTTAAGAGGTTTTTTGGCATTTGGATGGTGGAGATTTTGCTATCTGGTACTGAAAACCATTGTTTTTGGTACGTATATGGAAATTTGGAAAACACTAGTCGATCGAGCCTGAAATTTTGTAGACCTGGACATCTAGAAATCAATCAATTTTAACCATTCATCTTAGTTTTTATTGATAATTTGTTAAATGAATGTGAATTTGAAATCATAGCTCATTTATGGCAGGGCTAACAAAATGGGCGGTATAAATCACATAAGCTAGTAAAATTCACAAGAAATATGCTATCTTGATCAGACAATTGAGAATATGATTAAGCATTTCAAATTTTTTTTTTTCCCCATATATCAGATGATGGCAGAAGAGTGCGGGAAACATGTCAAAAGATGTTCCAAGTGCTAGTTTTATGTGGATTGGATCAAGAATGGAGACCTCTTTGGCAAATGTGACGACCCCATTTTTGGCCTATGTTAGAGCCTTGACATGTGAAGTAATCCGAAAGACAATCTGCTATCTCCTTTATGCGTTAGATTGAAAGACTCTTATGTTTCACTCCTCCCATAGAAACTAAATTGTCGTAAAGAAAATAGTCGTCCAGATGTTGAGGAACACATCTGATTTAAATTTAAAAGCTAGCCAACTACGGAGTATATCCTGGGCTGAAGATTCGAGCATAAATCTCTTACCACACCGCCAGGCTAAAGACCGCCATACACCCTGCAAAGAGTTGCAATGAAATAAGAGATGACATAAATTGTCCTCATTGTTCATGTAGAAAGCACAGAGAGTAGTCATATGAATACCTCACTGTTGAAATATAGATGTAGTCGGTAACCGTTTGTATATAGCAAGCCAAGAGAACCACTTAGCTCGTGGGTAACATTTGGTAGACCAAAGAGCTCAAAATATAGGTTGTGGTGAACTTTTATAACGAATAAAGTTCCATGCTACTTTGATTGAGAAGGTTCCATTAACAAAATGAATCCATACCAATGAGTTCATCTTAGACTGCAAGGGAAGGACATGATGCTCAGTGCCTTACATTGGGGGTTGCCATCAACAAAATTAGAAACCTTACACGCCCTCCAAGTTCCTCAAACCCCATCTAATCATTTTCATCATAAGAATCTTGAATTTACTGTACTGATAGCCATGGGTCCATCAATAAATCCACGGTCTGACCGTTACTAATGCACCACTTAATATTCTCCCTTAGCTGTGGTAAACCGATGTGAATGCCCTTCCAAACATGAGGACATCCCCTCTTAGCATGTTTTGAACTATCTATGATTGAAAAAACAGGCAACCAAATAAGAAGGATTAGCTAAAATCCTCCAGGCCAACTTCATCATACCGGCAGTATTGAAATATGCTATATCTTGTACCCCCAGTCCACCCTCCTCTTGAGTAAGGCAAACTTCCATCCATTTAATATGATGAACACCCTTATTTTCTGCACCACCTACCCATAAGAAGTTTCACTGATGTTACATGTTTTCTTCAGTAGCCAAATTTCTTTTATTCAATAAGTAAAAAGTTACATAATGCTATAGGAATAAGAAACCATAAGACTCCATATCATAAAGCAGATTGCTAGAAGATCTCTTCAAATGAACTTTGCACACCCCACTTCAGATCTCCTCCTCCAATGGCACATATGATCGATAGTCCTTGAAGCATGAGAAACTATAGTCTATAACCCTTGAATAATTATGAGAGCAATGAAACAATCTAACAATGTGTAAGGCCTCAATGCCTTAGTATGGGTGTGCCTACCTATGGCCTACTATGGCTAGTGCATGCCCGCATATTTTTTTAACCCAATATTTTTTTAAGGAAGCCATGGAGAGAGATCTTAGAGACTGGAGAGAAAGGGTGGCATGCCACCTGGAGAGAGAGAGAGGTCAAGAAAGTGTAGAGATTGGCTCAGGCTATCTCTAAGGGTTTGGGTTTCTTAGGGTTAGCCATATTCATGGAGATTATATCGAGACCATTGATCATAGGAGATTTGTGGGGTGAAAGATCTGAGCCATACATTTTTTAGATCAACCACCATAATTCAAAGGAATGTACTAGAAACTTATCTTTTAGCTTTTTAAACCTAATCCCATCAAAAAATAGAAATATAGAAAATTTGTCATACTTTTTTCTCTCTTGTATAAATATTTTATACATGCTTTCTTGGAATATCCAAACCTTTTTGAATCTCAGAACTTTCCAAAATTATCAAACTTGATTGAGTGCCTCATGAGCTTCTTCATAAATAGGAAAGTCTGCCCACAAAGGCAGGTGTGCCACTCATGGGGCTCCCATGTGGGCCCCACACACTTCCCGTCCTATGGTGGGCCCCCATAAATTAAATGAATTATAAAAGTATAAAAATGATTTCTAGAAAAACACAAGTATTTTATTTTTCTATCGGTGTATATAAAATACTGAAATTTAATTTGAGGATATTTGGGCATCAAAACAACCTCTTCTAGTGAAATTTTTGAGGTCGGCTGTAATTTGATTGTATAGAGCCTCGACTATATATATATATATATATATATATATATATATATATATATATATATATATATATATATATATATATATATATATATATATATATATATATATACACGGAAGATATTACAAAATACTTATAGGAGAAAATGAACAGTGATTTCGCCTACTCTCATCACCATCCAAACTTCATCGTATGGTCACAGTTGTCTGGTAGTGTTTCAATTTCCATTTTTTTTTCTAATCGGAATGATCTGAAATTTGGAGCGTATGTACATCTTAATGAGGCGCACCTTATAAAAATATGAAAAAAAATAATTCACTACGTATAAATTGACCAAAATACCTCGTAAAGTTTTGGGGGTATTTTAGTCAATTTAAATTTTGTGAATTATTTTTTTTCATATTTTTATTAGGTGCATTTCACTAAGATGTACACATGCTCCAAATTTTAAGTAATTTAGATTTGTAGAAAAAAACAAAAATTGAAAGACTATCAGACAATTGTGACCGTACGATGAAGTACGCTCAAATTTGATTGTTTAGAGCCTCGGTTCTATATAAACTTTTGCCTTTTAGAAATGCTACTTTTTTTCAATAAAAAAACCTTTAAAAATGCTAGCTTTTTTCAATTGATTTTTTAATTGAGTGATTGCATCTATGAATCAAGAAGACTATTAATTGTAGGATGCATTCCCAGATAATGAAAGGTTCATCTTTGGAATAGAAAGACTTGTACTGTAGACTAAAGAAAAACGATCTAACCTTTGTATTAAACTTAAATAGTTATCTAATACCCATTAATAGTTGTTTATTTGCTGAAGAAAGACATTGAATAATTGTTGTTTATTTATTGATAAAAAAAAACTCATGGTAGCAGATGTTCATTCATGGAAGAAAATTGGAATAATTGCTATTTATTTCCTGAAAAAAAGGATAATGCATGGATTGATAAAGGACATTGTTTCTTTTTAATTTTTCTTCTTATTAAATAAAATTTTCTTGTTCTTGAATATTAGTCCACTCTTGGCATCCAAATAATTCTTGCCCATATATATTTTACTAGTTACTCCTGACATCTAAATGAATTTCATGTGTTTGGTAACTTGATTTACATATATTTCATAAATATATATTTAATTATTAGATAAATAAATAAATAAATGTAAATATACATCATGAATATGTTAAAAGAAAATGATCCTGTGAGCCAGTGGACACACAAGAAAAAATAAGCCTAATTGTTCAGGTTGAATTTGGGTCGATCTGACGATCACGGATGTCCAATAATGTTTGAATTTTAATTTTTTTCTACAAATCCAAATCACTTGAAATTTTAAATGTGTTCTCATCAAGATGCACCTAATAAAAATATAAAAAAAAATAATATGAAAAAATCAAATTGACCAAAATACCCCCAAAACTTTATGAGGGTATTTTGGTCACTGTTTTTCATGAAAAATATTTTTTTGATATTTTTCAAAGATTCACCTATTTTTTATGAACAGACACATAAAATTTCAAGTAATTTGGATTTGTATAAAATAAATTAAAATTCAAACAATATCAAGTGTCCGTGATCATCAGATCGACACAGATTCAATTTAGGCCGTTGCGCTCATTTTTACTTGTGAGCCTACGGGGTCACAGGACCATTTTCATATGTTAAATATATACATTTATTATTTAATATACATGTATATATTTAATAGAATTAAAAATATATAGTTATATTTATTCAAATACTATTTAAATATTATTAAACTATTATATATTTCAATATTATGTAAATATTATTGATATATTAAATATAATATATCATATATTATATATCATATTGTAAATATCTATTATATAAATAAAAATATTATATAATAAAAATGTACTATTCAATAAAATACATATAACTGAAAGGAAAAAGTTTATATAAAGTTGCAACCTTAAAATGTAGAATTACAAATGCACCTCAAAATCTATCAGAAAAGGTTGTTTTAATGTTGAAAAACACTTTAATTGATCATCTCGGCATCGAGATATAGGAATATGAAAAAAAAGATTTTGAGTCCCAAATATAGTGCATCTTGCAACACATTATCTAGACCGTTCATTTTCAATATTTTCATTTATAGATCTACTTGATTTTATCCATTTTTGGAGTTTTAAATTCTATAATTAGAGATTAAAATAGATATTAAGATAATCCTAATAATGTTTTACACCA
The DNA here is from genome assembly GCF_054954075.1 of Amborella trichopoda. Taxonomy (NCBI): domain Eukaryota; kingdom Viridiplantae; phylum Streptophyta; class Magnoliopsida; order Amborellales; family Amborellaceae; genus Amborella; species Amborella trichopoda. Next base: position 21,238,554 of record NC_142348.1, on the reverse strand, counting down.
AAATTACATATTATGATCAAATTTGGAGGTGCATCTTAATTGGATTGTTTACGGTTGCAACCTTATAGAAACTACACCCTAACTAAAAATATATGGGATTGTCCTATCCTTTTTACATAGAGGTTATAATCATTATTGTCCCATAAATTTCAAAATAGATGGTTCTAAAAGTGTTATTGAATAGACACAAAGTTCCAAAAAAATTCTCGAACTTCGTGATTCAATCCAAACCATCCAATTTGACATCTAATGAGTGGGAATGATTGTGACCTCCCTGTACAAAAGATAATCCAAAATATATTAGTATATTTATTCAAATACTATTTAAATATTCTATATTTTAATATTACTTGAACATTATTTGTATATTAAATATAAAATATCATGTAATATATATTATATTGTAAATATCTATTATATAAATAAAATATTTCATATGTTAATATAATATGTAAAATTTAAATATTTTTAAAATATTATATATTTAAAAATGGGTGCGGTTTGTATAGAGCTGAGGCTCTAAACAATCAAAGTAGAGCGCACCTCCAAATAGTGTTGAGAAATGTGGTTTCAATACTGAAAATCTTTGTAATAGCCTTAAAATATATTTTCATCTCTAATTATAAAATTTAAAGCTTAAAAAATAATGTAGATGGAGTAGATCTATGAAAACTTACTCGAAAATAAACGGTAAAAATGGTTTACAAGATGCACTATTTCCAAAGCCTGAAATCTATTATTTTCTCATGTCAATGCATCTTGATATCGAGATGATCAATTTGAGGATATTTGGGCATTAAAACAACCTCTTCTAGTGGAAATTTTGAGGTGTGCTCTGATTTGATTATTTAGAGCCTCGGCTCTATATAAACTTTTTCTTTTAAATATTACTTATATATTAACTATAAAATATTATATGATATATATTATATTGTAAATATATATTATATAAATAAAGTATATTATGTATTACACAATAGAATATATAATATAAGCGTACTATAAAATGTTATATAATATATATTTTGAACCACCCGATCAAGATCAAACGGTT